>NC_048575.1:32279203-32891953 GCF_013265735.2 Oncorhynchus mykiss | reverse complement strand
CAGAACAGCAATGGACAAGACATATTGACATTAAGGAGAGGCATGCTTAGTCGAGTGATCAAAAGGGTCCAGTGAGTGGAGAGGTTGGTTGAGGGTCACGGCGATTTAGACAGCTAGCCAGGCCATCGGTAGCAAGCTAGCATAGGATGGAGTCTGTTGTTAGCCACCTCTTGCCAGTAGATTAGTAGATTAGTGGGGTTCCGTGTGGTAGAGGGGATTAATCCAAATCACACAACAACAACAAAAATAAGAACAATAGATATAGTTATAGAGGCCCTAGAAGAAAACATAATAATAATAAAAATAAATAAATTGTCTGATTGTCTATTCAGATAGCAGCCGGTAAGACAGCTAACGGTTAGCGGGCCGCAGATGGGCGTTCAGGTAACGTCGCGACGGAGGAGCCAGCCGGATCTTCTTCAGGTAGATAACGTCGGCAGTCCAGTTGTGAAGGCCCGGTGGGGCTCCGCGTAGGCAGCAAAACGGGTCCGGATAGGTGACCGCAGCCCAGGAGTGAACGATGGAACTCAGGAGTGATTGACGGAGCTGGCTAGCACCGGAACAACCGATGCTTGCTCCGGAATCGACGAAAGCCGATTGTCACACGGATAGCAGCTAGCTAGCTGTGAGATCCGGGCATGAATGTCCAGAGAGCAGTCGAAATCCAGGGACATGGAGAGAAAAATTGGTCCGGTATGTTCCGTTCCGAGCCGCGCTGCGCCGTACAAAACTGGCGATAGATTTTAGAGCCAAAGGATAGCCGATGACCACAAACCGTGGTTAGCTGAATACTAACGATTTGCCAGTAAAGAAGCTAACTAGCTTCTGATTAGCTTCTGGATTAGCTTCTGGGCTAGCTTCTGGCTAGTTTCTGGCTAGCTTCTTGGAGTTTCTGGCTAGCTTCTTGGAGGATTACAGATCTGAGGTAAATAATACTTTTTTATAAATATAAATTGGTGAGGCGGGTTGCAGGAGAGTGTTTTGAAGATGAGTTGATGGAAAATAAAAATAAAATGTATGTGAAAAAAGTTGTAAATATATATATATATATATATATATATATATATATATATATATATATACACACACAGGACACGACAAGACGAGGACAAAAGACGTCTGAACTGCTATGCGATCTTGGAGAGATCTGAGATATGCTTGAAGTGCTGCACGAAAGTGCTGTTTGAATGAATGCTTACGAGCCTGCTGCTGCCTACCACCGCTCAGTCAGACTGCTCTATCAAATATCAAATCATAGACTTAATTATAACATAATAACACACAGAAATACAAGCCTTAGGTCATTAACCTCTTGAAACTCTGGGTGCGGTATTTCATTTTTGGATAAAAAAAGTTCCCGTTTTAAACGGGATATTTTGTCACGACAAGATGCTCGACTATGCATATAATTGACAGCTTTGGATAGAAAACACTAACGTTTCCAAAACTGCAAAGATATTGTCTGTGAGTGCAACAGAACTGATGTTACAGGCGAAACCCAGATAAAATCCAATCAGGAAGTGCCCAATATTTTGAAAGCGCTGCATGCCAATGACTCCTTATATGGCTGTGAATGTGCTACGAATGAGCTTACGCTTTCTACATATTCCCCAAGGTGTCTACAGCAGTGACCTATTTACGCATTTATGTTGAAGAATAGCCGTAAGGGACCACATTGAGCAAGTGGTCACATGATGGCTCCCGCAGAAAATCTTGCGTAAAGTACTGAGGTAGCCATTATTCCAATCACTTCTAATGAGAAACCAATTGTCCCGGTGGATATATTATCGAATAGATACAGTGCCTTGCGAAAGTATTCGGCCGCCTTGAACTTTGCGACCTTTTGCCACATTTCAGGCTTCAAACATAAAGATATAAAACTGTATTTTTTTGTGAAGAATCAACAATAAGTGGGACACAATCATGAAGTGGAACGACATTTATTGGATATTTCAAACTTTTTTAACAAATCAAAAACTGAAAAATTGGGCGTGCAAAATTATTCAGCCCCCTTAAGTTAATACTTTGTAGCGCCACCTTTTGCTGCGATTACAGCTGTAAGTCGCTTGGGGTATGTCTCAATCAGTTTTGCACATCGAGAGGCTGAAATTTTTTCCCATTCCTCCTTGCAAAACAGCTCGAGCTCAGTGAGGTTGGATGGAGAGCATTTGTGAACAGCAGTTTTCAGTTCTTTCCACAGATTCTCGATTGGATTCAGGTCTGGACTTTGACTTGGCCATTCTAACACCTGGATATGTTTATTTTTGAACCATTCCATTGTAGATTTTGCTTTATGTTTTGGATCATTGTCTTGTTGGAAGACAAATCTCCGTCCCAGTCTCAGGTCTTTTGCAGACTCCATCAGGTTTTCTTCCAGAATGGTCCTGTATTTGGCTCCATCCATCTTCCCATCAATTTTAACCATCTTCCCTGTCCCTGCTGAAGAAAAGCAGGCCCAAACCATGATGCTGCCACCACCATGTTTGACAGTGGGGATGGTGTGTTCAGCTGTGTTGCTTTTATGCCAAACATAACGTTTTGCATTGTTGCCAAAAAGTTCAATTTTGGTTTCATCTGACCAGAGCACCTTCTTCCACATGTTTGGTGTGTCTCCCAGGTGGCTTGTGGCAAACTTTAAACAACATTTTTATGGATATCTTTAAGAAATGGCTTTCTTCTTGCCACTCTTCCATAAAGGCCAGATTTGTGCAATATACGACTGATTGTTGTCCTATGGACAGAGTCTCCAACCTCAGCTGTAGATCTCTGCAGTTCATCCAGAGTGATCATGGGCCTCTTGGCTGCATCTCTGATCAGTCTTCTTGTATGAGCTGAAAGTTTAGAGGGACGGCCAGGTCTTGGTAGATTTGCAGTGGTCTGATACTCCTTCCATTTCAATATTATCGCTTGCACAGTGCTCCTTGGGATGTTTAAAGCTTGGGAAATATTTTTGTATCCAAATCCGGCTTTAAACTTCTTCACAACAGTATCTCGGACCTGCCTGGTGTGGTCCTTGTTCTTCATGATGCTCTCTGCGCTTTTAACGGACCTCTGAGACTATCACAGTGCAGGTGCATTTATACGGAGACTTGATTACACACAGGTGGATTGTATTTATCATCATTAGTCATTTAGGTCAACATTGGATCATTCAGAGATCCTCACTGAACTTCTGGAGAGAGTTTGCTGCACTGAAAGTAAAGGGGCTGAATAATTTTGCACGCCCAATTTTTCAGTTTTTGATTTGTTAAAAAAGTTTGTAATATCCAATAAATGTCGTTCCACTTCATGATTGTGTCCCACTTGTTGTTGATTCTTCACAAAAAAATACATTTTGACTATTGTAAGCTGGGAACTCTGTCCGTTTCATTTAAACCAGAACCTTACAAACTCGGTTGCAGACTGAGTAGATTAATTGAAATTTATGAACATTGATAACGAAATTCTCATAACAATTTGGTCCTTCGAGCCGGATTCCATTACCTGCCCCTGTCGTCCCGAAGTAACACGCCGAAAACCGTGCACCTGCGGGTCCTTGACGCAAAAATTAAAGACCTGTCCCCTGACATTGGGGTTCTATAACAGGCCGGTATATATCTAAGGTTGACAGAGACGGTGATGGAATCCAACTAACACTGCTTTTCGCTTCCTACCAGAAAAAGGTCAGTAAATCTTCATTCACGGATTTGGGGAATTGACGTTCGGGCTACATTTAGAGAAATATTTTTAATGATTGTTGTGTGGTTTGGACATTGATCTTTAGAATCCGATGGGCATACTGATCTGGTGACCTGTCTTTAGAATTTTGTGTAGAGAACCCTGATATAGGTAGTATTCTATGCAATTGGAAGACAGGAATTGGATGTAGAAGCCACCTAGGAAGGAAGAAGTCCCCAGTGACTCATCTGAAATGACACGAGGTATCTGCAGTACCAATGTAAACTAGCTAATTTTGAGATCTAAGCGGAACCTGATCAAGAGTATATTAGTGAGTCTGTAATGACACGAGGTATCTGTGGCCACTACCAATGCTATCTGTGGCCACTACCTATGTAAACTAATGGAAAGCAGGTATATACGTAGATTGTGAGAATATGCCGTAGTAATGGAGAAAGAAGTACGAATTTGAGAGACGTCTAGATGTAGGAAAATAATAATAAAGTAGATACATAAGACGTGTAGATAGTCGAGGGAAACAGCAGGTCGAGGGTTAGATACCTGGCTGTCTGAAGCCCGGAAAAGAAGGTAAGAAGGCAAGTATAATAGTATAATATACTGACTCACTGAATCGTTGCTGCTGGCAGCTACCGGCGTGGAGCAGCACTGAGGCAGACATTTCATTTACTTCTAAATCGAGTTAAGTCCTCTTTAGAGAGAGACCTTCAGAGCTAGTTCATCACACTAACTCCAGCAGGGTTCTATACACACTAAAAGTTGATGAAGTACCCGCAATAACTACTTTAACAGAGCCCTTTGGAAAGATTTGTCTTAGGAGAGAAGTCACAAGGCATGACAGTGTGACAAGCCAAACATTTAGGATAAAAATAGGGTGAAAGTTGATGTTCCCACACGTTTTTCTCCATTAACCTAATGAGTAGTCACCTTGTCAGCTAAAAAGGAAGAGACAGACAAACAATGATACTATCCTATTTTGACACTTGCTGAGTAGATCTCAAGCAGCTTATAAATTATGAATAATTATCCTCATCAAGTAAAGGCCTAGTTGACGTCTTCAACTTGAGTCAGGCGGCATTATTGACAAGTTGCGTTTAAGTTGGGGGTTTCTCCTATGGCCCTACGTTTTGCTCGCCTGAGTGCCAGACTATTTTTGCCATCATACCAACTCCTTGTCACTCATCGTCATGCCAATGATTGTACAATCAGACCTAGAACCAGGCGAACAATAAGTGATGGTTCGATTGGGTGCATCTTCCAGGCATAATCATGCATGCAAGGTGTTATTAGTTATGTGATTGGGGCCCATGTGTCCCTCCCACTCTGGTGTCCGGTTTACCATTGTGCAATGCTGTATTTAGAGGGGCTTTGTCTAATGTCACTGCTGGGGACAGCTGTGTGATCAGAGCTTTACAGGTCAACACTGTTCTGTGTTCAGATCCCAGAGTGATGGTTTTCTTAGAAACTCAAAAACAACTAAATGATTAATGTGTGCTGTGCACTAGGCTTATTTGGGTTATAGAAAAAACATGTTCAAATACATTTGATGTAGGCTAATCAAATGTGGTAGTAATATAGCCATATAATAATAATCCAGACTGGCTAACTGAATAGGGGGATAAAGATACAATTTTGTGCACTTTTTTTTTTGGTGCTGCCTTTATAAATGCATCTTGGTCTTACCCATGATGGCAAATCAGAAGCTGTCAGACTTTGTTTGACAGTTCTCTCCTCCTGTTCAAAGAACGCCAAGGCTCTGTACAGTCGGGTGTTCTTGCCTCCTGTGTTTCTCCTCCACCAGAAAAATATTACAAGTCCTATTAAGAGCCAACTGAAACTGAATTCAAAATATCCCAAAACATATATGGGAAAAATGAGCACGAATGTCTTTGTAAACTGAATCCATGTCTGAGTTAGTTCACCAACGGAAGACCCAGACTTGTCATCGCCGGTGTCTGCCGGTGGAAATACGTTTGTATTGGGGCCGGTGTTAACCGGGCTCGGTGTGTTTTGTCCATCCTCCTTTGATCCAGCGGAGCTCCCATTATGTGCATGGGCGCTTCGTACAGCCGTCATACTGTCTATTGACATTCGTTTCTTTGCGCCCACAGTTTTGATGGGATGTTGGAGTAAAGACCTCAACAACAGAAGCTTCTTCTATTCTTTATTAAACTGTCACCAATGTTAAACCTCCTGCGCGGAGAGTGCGCAGAGCCTCTCGGAGTCAACCACAGATTGCGCTCACGTTAGTTCAACCGCATCTGAGCCCATTTTGCCCTGGATAAAGTGGGCATTGATTATTCTTCCACTCTGCAATAAAGTATACGCTCATTTGCCTTATTTTCTTGTCTCATTCTTCAATAATATCACGCTGCTTCCCTCATACCGCGCAGAGTTCGGGTAGTCCTTCACTTGCAATAACCTACAGCAGCCGCACTCTTTCAACGCACTCCTCTCCCAGCGCACGTTTGCGTTCTGTACTACCTCAGGGTCGTCACTAGCTTCTACCAATCTCTTCCCACAAAGTCATAACCCCCGCCCATTTCTACACTCAGCTGAGTGATTTAAAAAAAGACATCCGTGTGTCTAATTAAGGATGACACGTGTTGTGTTACTTTTAATCCAATCCCAGTGTTGGCAAAACATGATTTGTGTACATTTTTTCCAAGACATTTTGTGTCAATCCCTGCAGTTAATGTGTTAAATGTTGAAAACCATACAACACCCCCAAAATGTGTTAGATTATTAACCAATCACATTCAGCTAGTGGAAACCCTCCTTCAAGGAACTGACACAAAATCGCCACCCCATGCCCAACATCTGTAGAAACCACTACATATTTCAGGAATAGCAACATTCTCTAGTCTCATCATCATCTCTGTCACACATCAATAAAAACTTTGAATAGCTTTCAGTGTGATCAATTCAGTACCTCTGCCTAATAATCACCATCATCATCATCATCATTTTAACTGACTGGCTCCCAGGCTACACTAAACAAAACCAATAAATACAGATTACAATTTTTAATAAATAATTAAAGGCTTCCCGATAGAAATGGAATTGTGTAATCTAAGAATTTAGTCATTCTATTTCTATGGACTGAACTGTGTATCCATGGTGATTTGTTCTTTCTTGCAGAAATTGCTATTTGATCGATTAAAGATCCTGTTGTTAAGGGAACATGACACATTTACCTTAGTTTCAGTGCGATTGTGCAATCGAAATCTGCTGCCATGGCACTGGATAATGTCCACACAAGTTTGGAAGCTTTATTTCTGAAATCAGTTGAATATTTCACAAGGAAGAACATAAAGGCAATAACATGCATCCTGAGAAGGTAAACTGGTGACTAGATACACAACAATTGTACACATATGTGTGGCAAACGTAGAGATAGACAGCTAGGCTAGCTAAACTCCGGGTGTTAGTTTGCTTGCTAGCTAACGATGTTAAAGCTAATGGTAGTGGTAACTAACCCTTTTGTTAGTGGTTATAACGTTACACCAATATTCTTTGCAGCAAAGCCAGTCTTTGTTATTGCTGTGCCTGTTGTCAATGAGAATAATATTGTATTAGCTACTTGTCGAATTATGAAGAAAATAACTAAATAAGATACAGATTACCTTAGGAGGCACACAACTAGGGGCAGCATGACAAGGGGACCTAAAAATGTTATGATAACCTTGTCCGCCAGGGCTTCTTGAGTGGCACAGTGGTCTAAGGCACTGCATCGCAGCCGGCAGGGGATGTTCTTGTCCCATCGTGCATTAGCGACTCCTGTGGCGGGCCTGGTGCAATGCACGCTGACACAGTCACCAGGTGTACAGTGTTTCTTCTGACAGGTTGGTGCGGCTGGCTTCCGGGTTAAGCGGGCATTGTGTCAAGAAGCAATGCGGCTTGGCTCGGTTGTGCTTCGAAGGATGCACGGCTCTCGACTTTCGCCTCTCCCAAGTCTGTACGGGAGTTGCAGCGATGAGACAAGACTGTAACTACCAATTGGATACAATGAAATTGGGGAGAATAAGGGGTAAAAATAAAATTCATTGTCCCGATTGTATCAAGTGCAACGTCGGGTGGAGGACATGATGAAGACTATGGGAGAGATGAACATGAGAGAAGACACAGGACTGAGGAGGTCGTGGACTGACACCAGAGAGTGAGGCCAAAAGAGAGAGAGAGAGACAGTGCCTGAGAGAGGACAAAACCCAGAGACAGAGAAGGACAGATGGAAAGACGACTCGCGAGAAAGGACAAGCAAAAGGGAGGAGAGAGACAAAGAAAGGAGAAGAGAGAGCAAGATGGGGTTAAAGGCACATACAATGACAAGTACAGGGATCGGAACAGACAGTCAGGGCAAACTACATGATAGTTCAGGGAGAGAGGAAAGGCAGGAGAAATGGGTAAGGAGGGGACAATGGAGAGGGAAAGAGAAATAGATGAGCCATATGAGAGGAATAAAAAGAAGGAGAAGGAGAGAGGGACAGGAAGCAAATGTCTGAGAGATGGGGAGAGGGGGGAGAGACAGGGATAAAGACCATGATCGTGAGAAGAGAGAAACATAATGAGAGGGAGCATCTGAAAGAGAGAATGCTACAAAGATGGATCACAGGAGTAGCAGAGAGACAAGGAAAGAAAATAAATACACAGACAGAGAGCATTCAGGACAAAAGGAGGACAAAGGTAAAGTTATCGAGGTGAAAATGATGTCAACGTCTTAACTTTTATTTTTACTTATTCATTTATTTAACCTTTATTTAACTAGGCAAGGGGAAACTTCACCCCAGTGTGAGCCAGCAACAACAAAAATATTAAATGACTATGATTAGTGAGGTAGTACTTTTTGTTGTTTTTTTGATCTTGATTTCAGAATACAGGGAGCAACATAGAAAATAAAAGGAGGAGAAAGTAAGGAGACACAAAGATAGAGTACAACACGTAAGAGTCTTCAATATTGTCCAAACATTGTTTTGTTTTTTCTCCCCAAAATTGAATGTTAGGTAACAACACCACAAACAAAGCCTGACTGGCTCCGCTGGCTCACACTCTGGGGTGAAGTTTCCCCTACACTGAAAAAAATAAAGCTTCTTATATGGTTCTTTCTCAGCTCTTAAGATTCCTAGGAGAACTATTGCCTGATAAAGTACCTTTGAGTTAAGTGTGGGGTTATTGACGTCGCGTCTACAGTTCTTCAGAATTCTAAAAGGTTCTTGAAATATATGGAAGCATGCAGCTGTGTCCCTTTCATAGCACACAGCAAATTCATCAGTTTTAACTAGTCTTGCTGTCACGGCCGTGTCTTCCTGGAAGGAATAAGTGGACCAAAGTGCAGCGTGGGGAGCGTACAGTTTCCTTTTTATTTCAAAATGTCACCAACAAATGAAACCACAACCATGACGCTGACAGGGCATTAGTGCCACCAACAAAGTTAACTACCCACAACAAAAGGAGTGAAAAAGGGCTACCTAAGTATGGTTCCCAATCAGAGACAACGAATAACAGCTGTCCCTTATTGAGAACCATACCCGACCAAAACATAGAAACACAAAATCATAGAAAACAAAACATGCCCACCCCAAATCCCACCCTGACCAAACCAAATATATATATATATATATATATATATATATATATATATACAGTGCCTTGCGAAAGTATTCGGCCCCCTTGAACTTTGCAACCTTTTGCCACATTTCAGGCTTCAAACATAAAGATATAAAACTGTATTTCTTTGTGAAGAATCAACAACAAGTGGGACACAATCATGAAGTGGAATGACATTTATTGGATATTTCAAACTTTTTTAACAAATCAAAAACTGAAAAATTGGGCGTGCAAAATTATTCAGCCCCCTTAAGTTAATACTTTGTAGCGCCACCTTTTGCTGCGATTACAGCTGTAAGTCGCTTGGGGTATGTCTCTATCAGTTTTGCACATCGAGAGACTGACATTTTTTCCCATTCCTCCTTGCAAAACAGCTCGAGCTCAGTGAGGTTGGATGGATGGAGAGCATTTGTGAACAGCAGTTTTCAGTTCTTTCCACAGATTCTCGATTGGATTCAGGTCTGGACTTTGACTTGGCCATTCTAACACCTGGATATGTTTATTTTTGAACCATTCCATTGTAGATTTTGCTTTATGTTTTGGATCATTGTCTTGTTGGAAGACAAATCTCCGTCCCAGTCTCAGGTCTTTTGCAGACTCCATCAGGTTGTCTTCCAGAATGGTCCTGTATTTGGCTCCATCCATCTTCCCATCAATTTTAACCATCTTCCCTGTCCCTGCTGAAGAAAAGCAGGCCCAAACCATGATGCTGCCACCACCATGTTTGACAGTGGGGATGGTGTGTTCAGGGTGATGAGCTGTGTTGCTTTTACGCCAAACATAATGTTTTGCATTGTTGCCAAAAAGTTCAATTTTGGTTTCATCTGACCAGAGCACCTTCTTCCACATGTTTGGTGTGTCTCCCAGGTGGCTTGTGGCAAACTTTAAACAACACTTTTTATGGATATCTTTAAGAAATGTCTTTCTTCTTGCCACTCTTCCATAAAGGCCAGATTTGTGCAATATAGGACAACTGATTGTTGTCCTATGGACAGAGTCTCCCACCTCAGCTGTAAATCTCGGCAGTTCATCCAGAGTGATCATGGGCCTCTTGGCTGCATCTCTGATCAGTCTTCTCCTTGTATGAGCTGAAAGTTTAGAGGGACGGCCAGGTCTTGGTAGATTTGCAGTGGTTTGATACTCCTTCCATTTCAATATTATGCTTGCACAGTGCTCCTTGGGATGTTTAAAGCTTGGGAAATCTTTTTGTATCCAAATCCGGCTTTAAACTTCTTCACAACAGTATCTCGGACCTGCCTAGTGTGTTCCTTGTTCTTCATGATGCTCTCTGCGCTTTTAACGGACCTCTGAGACTATCACAGTGCAGGTGCATTTATACAGAGACTTGATTACACACAGGTGGATTGTATTTATCATCATTAGTCATTTAGGTCAACATTGGATCATTCAGAGATCCTCACTGAACTTCTGGAGAGAGTTTGCTGCACTGAAAGTAAAGGGGCTGAATAATTTTGCACGCCCAATTTTTCAGTTTTTGATTTGTTAAAAAAGTTTGAAATATCCAATAAATGTCGTTCCACTTCATGATTGTGTCCCACTTGTTGTTGATTCTTCACAAAAAAATACAGTTTTATATCTTTATGTTTGAAGCCTGAAATGTGGCAAAAGGTCGCAAAGTTCAAGGGGGCCAAATACTTTCGCAAGGCACTGTATATACAATATAAGGTCTGACAAGGTGTGACACTTGCTTTTTCAGTGTAACATTTCTAGTGTTAATTAAAGAGTTAAATTAGCCCTGTAAATAATTAAATTACCACTCAGTGGTGTAAAATATCCCCAGTGTTGGTGCTAATAATTAGAGTTGAACCAAAACCACTCCCATCATTATTATATTTCCCAGCATGCTCTATTGAAGGCAGATTTTTAAAAATTGCATTGATTGATTCATTAATCTTATGCTACTCACATATAAATATCATTTTTCTAAGCTATTCCAGTCTGTTACTTGGAGTTTAGATGTTAAAAAGGTAATCTCATATCATAGTCTTCTCAACCCTAGCAGTTATTCTGAATGCAGGTTGCAGGTGAATAGAAATTCCATATGTTGCATATCCCCACTGGCTGGATTCCAAAAGGAATTAAACATCACTTTGAAAGCCAACATAATGTGACATGCAGGCCTGATGTGGCCTGTAAACTGTCTGCTCCAGGCCACTTTACTAGGGAAAATCTAGGCCCTATGAAATACTATACAAAATGTATTGTCTTCAAGAACAACATTTAAATGATCATCTTCACATCTTCACTTAGGATTTCACTTGGTTAAGGCCACATAATTAAAAATGAGTGCATGCAACAACTATATCTCTGTCACTAGTAAACACAGTCATGGGTGGTACTGGCAACTCAAAAATGTACTTAAAAAGGCACCCTGGGAAATATGTGAATAAAACCCCTAAATTCTTAAAAGAACCATTCCATTTATTGTTCCCCTATGTCAGGGCTGTCAAACTCATTCCATGTTTTTTCCTTTCAATTAAGACCTAGACAACTAGGTGAGGGGAGTTATTTACTAATTAATGACCTTAATTCATCAATAAATTACAAGGGAGGAGCGAAAACCCACAGCCACTCGACTCTCCGTGGACTGAATTTGACACGTGTCCTATGGCATCGCTCTCAATAACCTTATTTGGTTCCATCATGCACCTTTATTTTTTAGAGTATAGGTACAGATCTAGGATAATCTTCCTCTCCCCCAATCCTAACCTTAACCATTAGTGGGGGAAATGCAAAACTGACCCAAGATCAGCATCTAGGCTAGGGGCAACTTCACCCTACAGACTGCTGGCTCACATCCTGGGGTATATTTGTGTTACAGGATGCAGGTGAAAGTCAGAGACATGATGGTGAATCCAGAGAAGAGGAGCAAGTGCACAGGGAACATAAGGGGTTGGACAGAGAGAGGGAGGAAGAGAGGGGTAAACGGCGAGAGAGGAGGCACAGAGAAGGAGTTGACCCTGAGAGGGATCCCAAAGAACAGACCAGCGCCAAGAAATCATCATCCTCTGACCTCAGAGTTCAAAAGGAAAAGACAGCGCCTGTTAAAGCTAAGGTTAGTATCACTCCAAAGTCAAGTCAGAGTTTATTCAAAGTACATATTAAATTGTAATTTATAAAACACATTTTACATAATCAAAAAGAAAACGTGAATATAGGAAAAAGGGGAAAGCGAATATGGAGATATCAACACGTCATTAACAGTCCCTCTCCCTTTTCAATAGACGCTCCTCATATAAAGTATATTGGTTTTCATGACTCTGTTTTCCTTTGTGTGTTCTCTTTGTGTCCCAGGAAGTAGTGATGCGATCTGAGTCACCCTGGAGGTCTAGTCAGAAACAATGAAGTGACACAGAGGAGCCCATAACACTTGATAATGGGGTTTTTCCCTCATGGCCATATCTGTCTGTCGTCAACCCTTCAACTAGCATGAGAATAGAGCATGGCTATTTATGAAGACCAGGACCATTGTGTGTTGAAATCGGGAGTGTCAAAATGGATTGAGGCATTTGGTATTGATTTCAGTGCATCTAACATCAGATAAGTGGACCAACATTGTCTATAGACATACAGCATTGTGTTCTCTACTCTTTCCTGATATTTTTCCTTTATTCACTGGCAAATGTTTGCAAATGTTCTGTTGGTGGCTTCATTGCTTTGCTTGCCTTCACTTGCTCCTGCTTGTTGCATGGTAATGTTCACATGGATACTCTTTTTACTGTAAACACTGTATATTTGTCTGTGTACTTAACTAACAGTGGTGCATTCAGTAGGACAGAATGGTGTTCAACGTTTAATTCAAAGGAAACTGTACTGTACTGTTTGGACTAATGTATCCAAAGAATTTTGCAGAGAGTTTCTTTTGGACAACTTCAGGTAGGTCACTCCCCGTTTTGTTCTGTTTGCTTTCGTTTAGGAAAAGTTTAGCAGAATCAGTGGAAAAAATACACCCCAGAATGACCAGTTGAAGAACGGCGTGATTATGATGGCCCAGAGGGTGGTTGTGTATGGTGTGTTGCATACGTTTGGTGATTTCAAATGGTCACATCCATACTGACCAGGCCACACCTCACAACACCCACAAAACGAGAGCAAACGTACCGAAAAGTAAGAATGAGCACCGTTTTGGGGAAACATGTCATTTAGTACAAACCGCCACGCAAAGTAGTTAACGCTGAACGAAACTGAATGCATACAAAATGGTGATCTATTGCTCAGATTTTTGACTTGAAAAAAGTAAGTCTATGCAACATTAACCAATTAAAAACAGTTCTGTAGCAATGAGGTTTGTGCAGTTGGCTATAGGTACAATACATTATCCATGCAGATTGGCTATGCTTGAATTGCCCGGCCAATGTTGTTCTTCAAAGAGCATTTTTAAATAATGTTTAAATACTGTAGGTACGTGATCATATATTGTATTACTTGTGAGGCACCGCTAAGTGAGTATAATCATTAGCTTTTTTTTTACTGAATCGATGGCCTGCATCTGATGGTCAGTCTGAGGGGAGGGAGCAGTGGTGAGGCTAGCTTCACCTAACTCACCCTCCTTCCCCCCTCCTTCCCTCTGCTTAGAAAAGGAGACACAGTCTTCCAGCTGATTGTGGAACTAAAGTAGCACTGCATTATTTCTGCCTCGTGCACCAATTCCCGTTGTTACTCCTATGACCAGAGAAAGTCAAATATTCCTTGATATGAAAAAAGACACAAGCCGCTAATAATAACAACACACGCTTATCGGAAGACTTTGCTATACCCATTCATTGCAGCTGCAGTGCTGGTTGTAGCGTGTGGAAGTAGATAGAACACGCATTTTATGGCTTATAAAAGTGTTGAAAAAAGTGCTGCTTGTGCTGAATTACATCTTAAACATAAACTTGCACATAAAAACAGCAGTTATTTGCAGCAGTTATAGCAGTTATTTGCTGTATTCGTTGAGTCTCCCTCTAGTCCAACTAAAACATTTCCCGACAAGATAGAACTGCCAACGGGGGCGGAGATGCAATCTAATGCAGAGAGAGCCTGCAGAGTTCTGTCATACTATCCAGGTCTGTGCCCAAACAATTCGAGCTTCTACTTTTAAAAATCCACCTTTCCAGAAACAAGTCTCTCACCGTTGCTGCTTCTTTATAGACCCCCTCAGCCCCCAGCTGTGCCCTGGACACCATATGTGAATTGATTGCCCCCCCATCTATCTTCAGAGTTCGTATTGTTAGGTGACCTAAATAGAGATATACTTAACACCCCGGCCGTCCTACAATCTAAGCTTGATGCCCTCAATCTCACACAAATTACTAAGGAACCTACCAGGTACAGCCCTAAATC
The DNA here is from genome assembly GCF_013265735.2 of Oncorhynchus mykiss. Taxonomy (NCBI): domain Eukaryota; kingdom Metazoa; phylum Chordata; class Actinopteri; order Salmoniformes; family Salmonidae; genus Oncorhynchus; species Oncorhynchus mykiss. The sequence continues at coordinate 32,877,328 of NC_048575.1, read as the reverse complement.
TGTAACCATGGGCACCCTCTTAGATATCATCCTGACCAACTTGCCCTCTAAATACACCTCTGCTGTCTTCAACCAGGATCTCAGTGATCATTGCCTGCGTGCGTAATGGGTCCGCGGTCAAACGACCACCCCTCATCACTGTCAAATGCTCCCTAAAACACTTCAGTGAGCAGGCCTTTCTAATCGACCTGTGCCGGGCATCCTGGAAGGATATTGACCTCATCCAGTCAGTAGAGCATACCTGGTTGCTCATTAAAAAAGCAGATATAGCCCTTGGTTCACCCCAGACTTGACTGCCCTTGACCAGCACAAAAACATCCTGTGGCGTTCTGCATTAGCATCAAATAGCCCCCGCAATATGCAACTTTTCAGGGAAGTCAGGAACCAATGTACACAGTCAGTTAGGAAAGCTAAGGTTAGCTTTTTCAAACAGAAATGTGCATCCTGTAGCACTAATTTCAAAAAGTTTTGAGACAATGTAAAGTCCATGGAGAATAAGAGCACCTCCTCCCAGCTGCCCACTGCACTGAGGCTAGGAAAATCTGCCACCATCAATAAATCTACGATAATCGAGAATTTCAAGAAGCATATTTCTACGTCTGGACCTGCTTTCCACCTGGCTACCCCTGGCCGGTCAACAGCCCTGCACCCCCTGCAGAAACTTGCCCAAGCCCCCCCCCCCCCCGCTTCTTCTCCACCCAAATCCAGACAGCTAATGTTCTGAAAGAGCTGCAAAATCTGGATCCCTACAAATCAACCCCTATTAATGGCCTGTTCAACCTCTCTTCCGTATCGTCTTGAGATCCCCAAAGACTGGAAAGCTGCCGCGGTCATCCATCTCTTCAAAGGGAGAGACCCAAACTGTTATAGACCTATATCCATCCTGCCCTGCCTTTCTAAAATCTTTAAAAGCCAAGTCAACAAACAGATCACAGACCATTTCGAATCCCACAGTACCTTCTCTACTATGCAATCTGGTTTCCGAGCTGGTCATGGGTGCACCTCAACCACGCTCAAGGTCCTAAACGATATCATAACTGCCATCAATAAAACACAGTACTGTGCTGCCGTCTTCATCAACCTGGCCAAGGCTTTCGACTCTGTCAATCACCGCATTCTTATTGGCAGACTCAATAGCCTTTGTTTCTTAAATGACTGTCTCGCCTGGTTCTACTTCTCAGACAGAGTTCAGAGTGTCAAATCGGAGGGCCTGTTGTTCAGACCTCTGGCAGTCTCTATAGGGGTGCCACAGGGTTCAAATCTCGGGCCGACTCTTTTCTCTGTATATATTAATGATGTCACTCTGGTGATTCTCTGATCCACCTCTACGCAGACGACACCATTCTGTGTACATCTGGCCCTTCTTTGTACACTGTTAACAAACCTCCAAACGAGCTTCAATGTCATACAATAGTCCTTCTGTGGCCTCCAACTGCTCTTAAATGCAAGTAAAATTAAAAGCATGCTCTACAACCGATCACTGACCGCACCCGCCCACCCGTCTAGCATCACTTCTCTGGACGGTTCTGAATTCAACAATGTGGACAACTACAAATACCTAGGTGTCTGGTTAAACTCTAAACTCTCCTTCCAGACTCACAAGGCTAAAGGTTTTCTTCTTCAGGGGTTCTTCCACAGTGGTGACACGAAGGCCCCTGAAAGACGGGGGACAGCACCGAAATTGGAATCGGTACCCCCTCGAGCATTGTGGACAACACCCAGAGGAGGCCACACCCTCCTCCCAATTTGCCCTTTGAGACCGGGAGAAGCGGCCGAGGCCGGGGAAGGGTGTTTCAGGGGTCCTGCCAGGGCCCGCCTCTCCTCTGGCGCTCCGAGTGCCTGGGTCTCCCATGCACGTCCCTATGGCGGTGAGAGTTTACAAGTTGTTGCTCCACCACACGCTGTGCCCCTCCCCGCTGTTGTCCCTCAGCGCGAGGCGATGGGACAGGAGAGGGACCCCACCGTAGTTTGGTTGCAAGTGGGTGTCCACCAGTCTGATGTCCAGTTCAGTGGCTACCCAAATGAGTTGGCTCCTCATAGCCTCTCAAGCCGCTCCCCAGCGGAAGCCCCGCTGCTGGCTTTTGATGGCCTGGTAGCCCCACTCACAGTGCCAGGTTCATCCTGCAGGACCAGCCTATCACTGGCCAACAGGGAACAGCTGTCATCGCCATTGAAGCTATCAACCTTCTGACGCAGGGCATGCGCTCTCCATTCAAGGTGGTCCCAGTGGCCTGACTCCTGCCCTCATCCAGGACTGGCAGCAGATGGACTCTGCCTGCGGTGGTTCCGGCCACACTTCCTGGGAGGGGTAGTGGTCCCAGTGGATGGACTAACAGCTCGCTGGTGCACCACTCCTGAGGGAGGGAGCTCGTCCCCAGCCTGAGCCAGAGCCTAGCCGACCCACTCGCGCAAGGCCTCCAATCGCGTCAGGTGTAGGCCCTCTGAGAACATCACACAAAACAGGCATCCAGTAGGGCTCTCCACCACCCTCTCCGCGTAGCTCAGACCCAGGCCGTGCATACACAAGGTATGTGGATCCCCAGGGGGGATGCCACCCTCACACCTGTCACAAAGGGTAGCCATAAGCTCAGCCAAGCCAACAGGGCCACGGTGCAGGGTTCCAACGCCCTGGGAGAGCTTATGTCGTGACCCGCTTGGAGGAATAGGAACCTGGCGCGGGGACAGCATGTTAATGAAATTCACAACACACATGGAACAAGCCATTCAGAAAGTTGTGTAAGGTAAATTACAGTTTGTGGCAGCAAGAGCCACCATATTAATGGATGCACACGGAGTCGTAGTGTGATGCTAACAAAACACGGTCGGAAGATACAGACCAACCGCAGCAGTGAGTGGACCACTCAAGATGAGGGGCGGCCATGTGCAAACAGCTAGTGAGTATACTTTCAAGATATTACACTTACCAGTGACTTACCAAGCAAACTTTAGAAAATGTGTACCTCAAGCCTTATGGACGTCCGCTGAGAAAATTAAAGAGAACGTGTGTCGAGTCCATGGGGTCTATATATAGGGGCGGACCCCAGCCCGGGAGTAAATCTGTAAATCCTCAATCGTTGCAGTGCAGAACAGTCCCTAGAAAAGGCACCTGCTCCTAATTAGCTCATACCATGCACTTTCAATCAACAACTTGTGTCTTCCCACTGTCCTGAGCTGAAGGTCTGCCCTGTGGAGCTAAAGGTGTCGCCCATAACAACCAATGGTATTTTTGCCATGTTTGTATACGAGCTAGTTTGTCTCTGTGCTGTTGTTGTCCCTGTCTGCAGGTCGTCAGATCAGCCTGGTTCACTTCTCCCTGGTGCAGAGGCAGACCATGCTGTCTGTGTACAGCCCCTCAGCCAAGCCCAGTTCCGTGCGCCTTGACAGCAAGACCAATGTCTGTATCTGGAACATCTGAGAGCCCAACCCGTCCATGGAAGATCATTGTCCATGAGTCTCTGAGGTGCCACTTAACGACTGCATCTCAGAGCCTAGTTTCAGATGGGTTTGCAACATGATGGTAGATTTCCCCCAATTCATAGGTTTTCCAGAAATCCTGGTTATAAAATTCTCATGATGAAGACGGAGTAAACAAGAAATCTGCAACCAGGATTTTTTGAAAATCTGAGAATATTGGGAAGGTAACTGCAATTTTGCAACCCAACTGCAGAAAGTTTGAAGCTTTGATTTAAAATGTTATGTATATTCCCTTACAGAAACAACACATGCATTTCATGTGATAACATGAAACTACATATGTAAAAACATAATCTCATGAAATAAAATGTGAAATAAATGTGGCTATGGGAATGCAAAATTTCTACATGGGATACCATGAAACTACACGTGACAATATTTGAGCTAGACAAAAAACTCCAGAAAAACACGAGACAATATCCCAAGAACATCCCAAACTTGTCCTCGGCGACATCCCTGGAACAAACTAGGAGCTAGACAAAACCTCCAGGGGACCATGATACAACATTCCGAGAACGTCATTGCCCTTATGGAAAAAACATGTGATTTCATGTATGAAATCGTGTTGTTTCACATGTTGTCACGTGTAGTTTCACATGTTGCTTCACGTGTTGTCACATAAGATCACATTTGATCACTTGAAATTCATGTGGTTTTTCCGTAAGGGTGAGGACCATGTTAGGATCCCAAAAATATTAGAATGAACAATAGGCTTATGTTTTGGCATGAATCGCCTTCATCAGAGCCTTGAGTAGGAAAAGTGTGGGAGGCACCTATATATCAGACAAAACGCACTCTCAAATTAAGAATAGGTAAACACAAAACAGCTAACCGCATCAAAAATATGGACTATACGATCGTGTGGCATTGAGTGAATGCCAATCATGGCTCAGCCTCAACCTTGAAATTCTGGGGAATTGAGAAAGTTTCTCTTTATTCCAGAGGGGGCAATATTGTGAGGAAATTATTACAGGGAGAGGCACTTTGGATTGACAGCTCAGATTGCGTCAAGCCAAATGGTCTGAATGAACAGCTCTCTTTCTCATCTTTTTTTGTAAATCTGTTATTCTTTGTTTATTTCTGTCTTTTGTTATTCAAGTGGAATGTATGTGTAGGAACCTTGAATGATGATCTTACTTTTGTTTGAATAACCTGTCTAGTTTGCTACTACTACTGACGGTATTGACATAACTGACATGACGAGCATGACACTCCCCTGCGAGGGTATATAGGTGACACCAAACATAAACCTATTGCTTGCTTGTCCCGTCAATAAATCGGATTTATGCAGAAACAGAGTGCTCCTTTTCTGTATTCTCCCACATAGTCACCAGTTGAAGTATCCTGGGGTAAGGAATGTTTTGGGGATTTTCAAGTCCCTCAGTCAAGCACCTGATCTCCCCTTTTTCATTTGAGCTGGGCTGAAGCGCGTTTGGGTATAGGGTACCAGGGTGTAACTAGCCCCCCCCCCATAAGAACAATGTCTAATTGCTGACACAAAAAAAAGCTATGTGTATGTGGATGAAGGTCATGCTTAGGCGAATAAACTGTAAAGGGAAATAAATGGCTACAGTTTACACTTTTATTTTAGCTATTTCATGAAATGTTGCTTTTTGAAAAGGGGCGTTTTTTTTAAAGTACCGTGGTAAATGCCCCGCCCCCGGGGGCCAGTTACCCCAGTAAAAGATTATGGCATAGGGTGTCATACAAGTGATTTGAAATTGATAGTTTTGGATACTGCTTTAAAGCAAATTTCTGCTGCATTAGTAAAGATGTGATCAATACATGTTGATGATTTCATTCCTGTGCTGTTTGTATTGATATTTGCTTGCTAAGCATAGCCACTTCATTCCTATATTTCTCTGCTAGCAAACAATTGCCGCATTGGAACTCTGGATTGTCAATATTGTCCTGGACAAGAGTGTAATAAACACAGCTTCTACAGCGCTGGAAAAGTTTGTTAGCTATTCCAGGTGAAGCAGGCGCCATTGCAACCTAGCTAGCTAGCTAGCTGGCTAGTTGGTAGCAGGTGTTGACACAAACAATTATAAAACAAAGAAAATTATAAAACAAAGTAAAACTTCGTAAACAACAGGCCGAAGCAACATGACGAGGCGCAGGAGGTATCCAAGTTTGTTATCATCATCCGTATGACCTAGACATACTGTCATATTGCCATTGTTATATTAGGCTGACATCTGTCAGATCATCTGCCAAATCTGACTCAAATCAAAACCTTTTGTTCAGAAGGCCAAACTAACTGAAAGGTGCGATCCAAAAGATTATAACAAGCACATTTTTAAGAAAAATAAACATGCCACTAGCTCGTGTTCCATCCAATTGGTGACAGATTTTCATCCATATATTTTAAAATCAGCGTATGCGCAATTTCCCACCATTGGTGTTTCCACCAAACAGACTTGCTGCGGATAAAAATCAGTGAGTGATGACATAGTGCACACAAACTTTACCTTTTCGCTTAAGTTTCCATGTACCGCATAAAACTCTAAAGTTCAGTGTGTTTCCAACTCATTTTCAACTACCGATAGTTTTGTATGGTCTGGGGCTGTTTTTACCCCCCACAAGAAAGCTTTTCAACACATTTTGCCATGAGGCTGAGATAAAATGTTGCTGTTGTAAAGAGAAAAATATGCAGTTTTGTAATTGATCTCAAGCTATTCTACACATTTGGCAATGAGGCAGAGAGAATTTTGTATTTTTAAAGTTAATTTCAGGCAATTCTACACATGCTATGGGGCAGAGAGGAACATTTGTGTAATTTAGCTTGCTTCATCAGGGATTAGGCTTTCTGGAAAGAGCTTGACATAGGCAAGTAGCCATTTTTTCATTCACAACTCGTCCTGGTAAAGTTGTCAGTCTGACTACTATCATTACTACTATAGATGTCATACAAATCCAACAATATTTGTATATAGGTATCTAATTTATCCCCTGAAAGTTAGCTTGTTAGCTGTAGCTAGCCAATTTGACGTGGTCCATACCCTTTGATTCAAAATTGATTAAATCTTTTTTGCCACCCATCTACACACAATACCCCATAATGACAAAGTGAAAACATGTTTTTAGACATTTCTGCAAATTTATTGAAGATTAAATGCAGAAATATCTCTTTTACATAAGTATTCACATCCCTGAGTCAATACTTTGAAGAAGCACCTTTGGCAGCGATTACAGCTGAGTATCTTTCTTGGTAAGTCTCTAAGAGCATTCCACACCTCTATTGTGCATAATTTGCCAACTATTCTTTTCAAAATTCTTCAACCATTTTCAGGTCTTGCCATTCATTTTCAAGCAGATTTAAGTCAAATCTGTAACTCGGCCACTCAGAAACATTCACTTTCTTCTTGGTGAGCAACTCCAGTGTAGATTTGGCCTTGTGTTTTAGGTTATTGTCCTGCTGAAAGGTGAGTTCATCTCCCAGTCTCTGGTGGAAAGCAGACTGAACCAAGTATTGTGGTGGCAGGTAGCCTAGTGGTTAGAGCATAGGGTCAGTAGCGAAAGGTTGCTGGATTGAATCCCTGAGCAGACAAGGTGAAAATCTGTCATTCTGACCCTGAACAAAGCAGTTAACTAACTGTTCCCTGGTAGGTTGTCATTATACATAAACATGTGTTCTTAACTGACTTGCCTAGTTAATTGAGGTGAAAATAAACAAATATGGAGAGTGGTACTCAAAACAGTAACTCGTATTGAATTTTACACAAAAATAACACTATATTCAGAACAAAAAGTTAATTGCCTTACCACATTTTTGGCAATATTAATTTAGTGCCTTGTTGCCAAATAAATGCATGTTTTTGCTTTTTTAAAATTCTGTACAGGTTTCCTTCTTTTCACTCTGTCAATTAGGTTAGTACTGTGGAGTAACTACAATGTTGTTAGTCCATCCTCAGTTTTCTCCTATCACAGCCATTAAATGCTATAGCTGTTTTAAAGTTACCATTGGCCTCATGGTGAAATCCCTGAGTGGTTTCCTTCCACTCCAGGAACTGACTGACCTAGGAAGTATGTCTGTATCTTTGTAGTGATTGGGTGTATTGATACACCATCCAAGGTGTAAATAATAACTGAAAGGGATAGTCAATGTCAATAGTAAATTTATTTTACCCATCTACGAATAGGTGCCCTTCTTTGTGAGGCATTAGAAAACCTCCCTGGTCTTTGTGGTTGAATCTGTATTTGAAATTCACTGCTCGACTGAGGAACCTTACTGATCATTGTATGTGTGGGGTACAGGGATGAGGTAGTCATTCAAAAAGAATGTTAAAAACCTCCACAGGATCGGTGTCCCCCATGTTGGACAGTTGAGCGAATGTGCGCTAATGTGATTAGCATGACGTTGTAAGTAACAAGGACATTTCCCAGGACATAGACTTGTCTTATATGGACAGAAAGCTTCAATTCTTGTAATCTAACTGCACTGTCAAATTTACAGTAGCTATTAACAGGGGAAAAATACCATGCTACTGTTTGAGGAGTGTGCACAACAACAAAAACATTTTATCACGGCAACTGGTTTGATACATTTACCTCTGAAGGTAAATAATGTACTTACATTCAGCAATCTTGCTCTGATTTGTCATCCTGAGGGTCTCTGAGATAAAATGTAGCATAGTTCTGTTTGACAAAATCTATTTTTATACTTAATGTAGGAACTGGGTTCTACAGTTTGAACCTCTGCTGTGTCTGCCCTCCCCCACACACACACCATCTAGATGTGTGAAGATTAGTGTCTTTTCTGTAGGGAAGCTAAGTGTTGATCATTTATGACATTCCTGAGAGTGTAAAAACCTACATTTTTTATTACCATATCAATTTTGTATGTTCTCTATAGTTACAGTGCCTTGCGAAAGTATTCGGCCCCCTTGAACTTTGCGACCTTTTGCCACATTTCAGGCTTCAAACATAAAGATATACAACTGTATTGTTTTGTGAAGAATCAACAACAAGTGGGACACAATCATGAAGTGGAACGACATTTATTGGATATTTCAAACTTTTTTAACAAATCAAAAACTGAAAAATTGGGCGTGCAAAATTATTCAGCCCCTTTACTTTCAGTGCAACAAACTCTCTCCAGAAGTTCAGTGAGGATCTCTGAATGATCCAATGTTGACCTAAATGACTAATGATGATAAATACAATCCACCTGTGTGTATTCAAGTTTCCGTATAAATGCACCTGCACTGTGATAGTCTCAGAGGTCCGTTAAAAGCGCAGAGAGCATCATGAAGAACAAGGAACACACCAGGCAGGTCCGAGATACTGTTGTGAAGAAGTTTAAAGCCGGATTTGGATACAAAAAGATTTCCCAAGCTTTAAACATCCCAAGGAGCACTGTGCAAGCGATAATATTGAAATGGAAGGAGTATCAGACCACTGCAAATCTACCAAGACCTGGCCGTCCCTCTAAACTTTCAGCTCATACAAGGAGAAGACTGATCAGAGATGCAGCCAAGAGGCCCATGATCACTCTGGATGAACTGCAGAGATCTACAGCTGAGGTGGGAGACTCTGTCCAACAACAATCAGTTGTATATTGCACAAATCTGGCCTTTATGGAAGAGTTGCAAAAAGAAAGCCATTTCTTAAAGATATCCATAAAAAGTGTCGTTTAAAGTTTGCCACAAGCCACCTGGGAGACACACCAAACATGTGGAAGAAGGTGCTCTGGTCAGATGAAACCAAAATTGAACTTTTTGGCAACACTGCAAAACGTTATGTTTGGCGTAAAAGCAACACAGCTCATCACCCTGAACACACCATCCCCACTGTCAAACATGGTGGTGGCAGCATCATGGTTTGGGCCTGCTTTTCTTCAGCTGAAGAAATGGTTAAAATTGATGGGAAGATGGATGGAGCCAAATACAGGACCATTCTGGAAGAAAACCTGATGGAGTCTGCAAAAGACCTGAGACTGGGATGGAGATTTGTCTTCCAACAAGACAATGATCCAAAACATAAAGCAAAATCAATGGAATGGTACAATGGAATGGTTCAAAAATAAACATATGCACGTGTTAGAAATGCCAAGTCAAAGTCCAGACCTGAATCCAATCGAGAATCTGTGGAAAGAACTGAAAACTGCTGTTCACAAATGCTCTCCATCCAACCTCACTGAGCTTGAGCTGTTTTGCAAGGAGGAATGGGGAAAAAAATCAGTCTCTCGATGTGCAAAACTGATAGAGACATACCCCAAGCGACTTACAGCTGTAATCGCAGCAAAAGGTGGCGCTACAAAGTATTAACTTAAGGGGGCTGAATAATTTTGCACGCCCAATTTTTCAGTTTTTGATTTGTTAAAAAAGTTTGAAATATCCAATAAATGTCGTTCCACTTCATGATTGTGTCCCACTTGTTGTTGATTCTTCACAAAAAAATACAGTTTTATATCTTTATGTTTGAAGCCTGAAATGTGGCAAAAGGTCGCAAAGTTCAAGGGGGCCGAATACTTTCGCAAGGCACTGTATGTACTTGACAATGTATCAATTGACCAATTCGGCACATTTGGGCAGACTTGATACAACATTGCAATGATTAATTGGATCGGTCTAAAACTTTGCACATACACTGCTGCCGTCTAGTGGCCACAATCTAAATTGCGCCTAGAATCCAAAGTTATATAATGGCCTTTCTCTTGCATTTCAAAGATTATGTATTATCTTTTACCAGATCTAATGTGTTATATTCTCCTACATTAATTTCACATTTCTACAAACTTTAAAGTGTGTCCTTTCAAATGGTATCAAGAATATGCATATCATTGCTTCAGGTCCTGAGCTACAGGCAGTTAGACACAGAGTTAGTCCATACAATTTATTAAGTGACTTGTTAAGCACATTTTCACTCCTAAACTTGATTTAGGATTGACATAACAAAGGGGTTGAATACTTATTGACTTCAAAAAACGTAATTCCACTTTGACATTATGAATCCATAAAACAATCTTTCTGTAACAAAACAAAATGTGGAAAAAGTCAAGGGTTGTAAATACCTTCTGAAGGTACAGTATCTAGCCTATCATGTCTTTCAGCGGCCATCGTGATTAAACACTCTTAAAACAATGTTGAAATGGGGATGTTAGCTAACTTAGTACATTACATACCACCAACTGGACAACTTTTCTAGCTACCAGTAGCTAGCAAAGTAAACATTATCAACAGTCGGCTAGCCAACACGGGAATATGCACCCTTATGCTGCTTGACAGGCAGAGCCCAAAAGGATGAAAATTCACCTAAACCACTCATACTTGTCAGGTACTTTTACTTTATGTCACTCAAATATCCAATTTATGGTGGCCAAAATGTTGAGATATCTTGAGGCTATCCTCATATATCTGAAATGACACGATGAATGAGCTGAATGTGCGCAATTGTTTTACATGGATAATCGGAAATTTCAAACATTCTTTATTGCCTTATTGTGACATTGTATTGATAACAACCTATTCAATTACTAGAGGGGCAAAGTCATAAACCCTCAAAGTTCCAGAATGGTGTGAAACTGGGGGGCATATTGATCCGGGAGAAATCCAAACCACTCTAAACGGTAGTAGAGACATAATACTGATTTTACTTATGCAGGGAAATAAAACAAAGGTATGAGATACTTCAAAAATTGTGTAACAGAATCATTGTCAACCTAAAATATTGTCATACAATCATAAATGCAGTTTATATGGGTTTTACACACATTTTCTATATAAATAGCCTCTAACATACACTACATGACCAAAGGTTTGTGGACACCTGCTCATTGAACATCTCATTTCAAAAGCATGGGCATTAGTATGGAGTTGGTCCTCCCTATGCTGCTATAACAACCTCTCTTCTGAAAAGGATTTCCACCACATGTTGGAACATTGCTGCGGGGACTTGCTTCTATTCAGCCACCAGATCATTAGTGAGGTTGGGCGATTAGGCCTGGCTCGCAGTCTGCGTTCCAATTCTTATTTTTTTTTTTTCAAATTTATTTAACAAGGTAGGCAAGTTGAGAACAAATTCTCATTTACAATTGGGACCTGGCCAAGATAAAGCAAAGCAGTTTGACACATACAACAACACAGTTACACATGGAGTAAAACAAACATACAGTCAATAATACAGTAGAAAAATAAGTCTATATACAATGTGAGTAAGTGAGGTGAGATAAGGGAGGTAAAGGCAAAAAAAGGCCATGGTGGCGAAGTAAATACAATATAGCAAGTAAAACACTGGAATGGTTGATTTGCAGTGGAAGAATGTGCAAAGTAGAGATAGAAATAATGGGGTGCAAAGGAGCAAAATAAATAAATAAATACAGTATAGATGGGCTATGTACAGGTGCAGTAATCTGTGAGCTGCTCTGACAGCTGATGCTTAAAGCTAGTGAGGGAGATAAGTGTTTCCAGTTTCAGAGATTTTTGTAGTTCGTTCCAGTCATTGGCAGCAGAGAACTGGAAGGAGAGGTGGCCAAAGGAAGAATTGGTTTTGGGGGAGACCAGAGAGATATACCTGCTGGAGCACGTGCTACAGGTGGGTGCTGCTATGGTGACCAGCGAGCTGAGATTAGGGGGGACTTTACCTAGCAGGGTCTTGTAGATGACCTGGAGCCAGTGGGTTTGGCGATGAGTATGGAGTGAGGGTCAGCCAGCGAGAGCGTACAGGTCGCAGTGGTGGGTAGTATATGGGGCTTTGGTGACAAAATGGATGGCACTGTGATAGACTGCATCAAATTTTTTGAGTAGGGTATTGGAGGCTATTTTGTAAATAACATCGCCGAAGTCAAGGATTGGTAGGATGGTCAGTTTTACAAGGGTATGTTTGGCAGCATGAGTGAAGGATGCTTTGTTGCGAAATAGGAAGTCAATTCTAGATTTAACTTTGGATTGGAGATGTTTGATGTGAGTCTGGATGGAGAGTTGACAGTCTAACCAGACACCTAGGTATTTGTAGTTGTCCACATATTCTAAGTCAGAGCCGTCCAGAGTAGTGATGTTGGACAGGCGGGCAGGTGCAGGCAGCGATCGGTTGAAGAGCATGTATTTAATTTGACTTGTATTTAAGAGCAATTGGAGGCCACGGAAGGAGAGTTGTATGGCATTGAAGCTCGCCTGGAGGGCTGTTAACACAGTGTCCAAAGAAGGGCCAGAAGTATACAGAAGGGTGTCGTCTGCGTAGAGCTGGATCAGAGACTCACCACCAGCAAGAGTGACATCATTGATGTATACAGAGAAGAGAGTCGGTCCAAGAATTGAACCCTGTGGCACCCCCATAGAGACTGCCAGAGACCCTCCAATTTGACACTCTGAACTCTATCAGAGAAGTAGTTGGTGAACCAGGCGAGGCAATCATTTGAGAAACCAAGGCTGTTGAGTCTGCCGATGAGGATGTGGTGATTGACAGAGTCGAAAGCCTTGGCCAGGTCAATGAATACGGCTGCACAGTATTGTTTCTTATCGATGGCGGTTAAGATATCGTTTAGGATCTTGAGCGTGGCTGAGGTGCACCCATGACTAGTTCTGAAACCAGATTGCATAGCGGAGAAGGTATGGTGGGATTCGAAATGGTTTGTAATCTGTTTGTTGACTTGGCTTTCGAAGACTTTAGAATGGCAGGGTAGGATAGATATAGGTCTGTAGCAGTTTGGGTCAAGAGTGTCCCCCCCTTTGAAGAGGGGGATGACCGCAGCTGCTTTCCAATCTTTGGGAATCTCAGACGACACAAAAGAGAGGTTGAACAGGCTAGTAATAGGGGTGGCAACACTTTCGGCAGATAATTTTAGAAAGAAAGGGTCCAGAGTGTCTAGCCCGGCTGATTTGTAGGGGTCCAGATTTTGCAGCTCTTTCAGAACATCAGCTGACTGGATTTGGGAGAAGGATAAATGGGGAAGGCTTGGGTGAGCTGCTGTGGGGGGGGGGTACAGTGCTGTTGACCGGGGTAGGGGTAGCCAGATGGAAAGCATGGCCAGCCGTAGAAAATTGCTTATTGAAATTCTCAATTATAGTGGATTTATTGGTGGTGACAGTGGGCAGCTGGGAGGAGGTGTTCTTATTCTCCATGGACTTTGCAGTGTCCCATAACTTTTTTGAGTTTGTGTTGCAGGAAGCAAATTTCTGATTGAAAAAGCTAGCCTTGGCTTTTTTAACTGCCTGTGTGTATTGGTTTCTAGCTTCCCTGAAAAGTTGCATATCACAGGGGCTGTTCAATGCTTATGCAGAGCACCATAGAATGTTTTTGTGTTGGTTAAGGGCAGTCAGGTCTGGAGAGAACCAAGGGCTATATCTGTTCCTGGTTCTACATTTATTGAATGGGGCATGCTTATTTAAGATGGTGAGGAATTCACTTAAAAAAAATAATCAGGCATCCTCTACTGACGGGATGAGATCAATATCCTTCCAGGTCGATTAGAAAGGCCTGCTCGCTGAAGTGTTTCAGGGAGCGTTTGACAGTGATGAGTGGAGGTCGTTTGACCGCTGACCCATTACGGATACAGGCAATGAGGCAGTGATCGCTGAGATCTTGGTTGAAATCAACAGAGGTGTATTTAGAGGGCAAGTTGGTTAGGATGATATCTATGAGAGTGCCGTGTTTACGGCTTTGGGGTGGTACCTGGTAGGTTCATTGAAAATTTGTGTGAGATTGAGGGCATCAAGTTTAGATTGTAGGATGGCTGGGGTGTTAAGCATGTTCCAGTTTAGGTCGCCTAGCAGCACGAGCTCTGAAGATAGATGGGGGGCAATCAGTTCACATATGGTGTCCAGAGCACAGCTGGGGGCAGAGGGTGGTCTATAGCAGGCGGCAACGGTGAGAGACTTGTTTTTAGAGAGTTGGATTTTTAAAAGTAGAAGTTCAAATTGTTTGGGTACAGACCTGGATAGTAGGACAGAACTCTGCAGGCTATCTTTGCAGTAGATTGCAACACCGCCCCCTTTGGCAGTTCTATCTTGTCTGAAAATGTTGGAGTTAGGGATGAAAATTTCAGCATTTTTGGTGTTCTTCCTAAGGCGTGATTCAGACACGGCTAGAACATCCGGGTTGGCAGAATGTGCTAAAGCAGTGAATAAAACAAACTTAGGGAGGAGGCTTTTAATGTTAACATGCATGAAACCAACGCTTTTACGGTTACAGAAGTCATCAAAAGAGAGCGCCTGGGGAATAGGAGTGGAGCTAGGCACTGCAGGGCCTGGGTTCACTTCTACATCACCAGAGGAACTTAGGAGGAGTAGGATAAGGGTACGGCTAAAAGCTATGAGAATTGGTCGTCTAGAACGTCTGGAACAGAGAGTAAAAGGAGGTTTCTGGGGGCGATAAAATAGCTTCAAGGTATAATGTACAGACAAAGGTATGGTAGGATGTGAATAAAGTGGAGGTAAACCTAGGTATTGAGTGATGAGGAGAGAGATATTGTCTCTAGAAACATCATTGAAACCAGCTAGCCGGGCCATCGGTAGCAAGCTAGCATAGGATGGAGGTCTGTTTTTAGCCACCTCGTGCGTTTCCGTCGGAAGATTAGTGGGGTTCCGTGTGGTAGAGGGGATCAATCCTATTGGCAAAATAGATATAGTTATAGTGACCCAAGAAAAATTGTCCGATAGACCTATTCAGATAGCAGCCGATAAGACAGCTAACGATTAGCGGGCCGCAGATGGGCGTTCAGGTAACGTCGCGATGGTGTGGCCAGTTGGATAACTCCCTCGGTCAGATAACGTCGGTAGTCCAGTCGTGAAGGCCCGATGGGGCTCCGCATCGGCAGTAAAACGGGTCCGGATAGGTGATTGTAGCCCAGGAGTGGCTGATGGAACTCTTCAGCTGTCTAGCTCCGGAATAATTGATGTTTGCTCCGGGATCGACGTAAGCCAATAGTCACACGGATAGCAGCTAGCTAGCTGCGAGATCCAGGTGTAAATGTCCAGAGTTTGCGGTTGAAATCCGGGGATATGGAGAGAAAAATAGGTCCGGTATGTTCTGGTCTGAGTCGCGTTGTACAAAACTGGCGATAGATCTTTGAGCTAAAGAATAGCTGATGACCACAAACCGTGGTTAGCTGAATAATAACGTTAGCCAGTAAACTGGCTAGCTTCTGGTTAGCTTCTGGCTAGCTTCTATTGTGGATTTCAGATATAAGGTAAATAATACTTTTTTTTTTAAATTGGTGAGACGGGTTGCAGGAGAGTGTTTAGAAGTAGAGTTTTTGGAAAATAAAATATATAAAAGATATAAAAGACATGCGAAGAAAGGTGTAAATATATATATATACGGGACACGACAAGACGAGGACAAAGGACGTCTGACTGCTATGCCATCTTGGGATAATTAATCCCAAAGGTGTTTGATGGGGTTGATGTCAGGGTTCTGTGCAGGCCAGTCAAGTTCTTTCACACCAACCTCCACAAACCATTTCTGTATGGGCCTCACTTTGTGCACTGTGGCATTGTCATGCTGATACAGGAAAGGGCCTCCCCCAAACTGTTGCCACAAAGTTGGAAGCACAGTCCTCCTAGAATGTCATTTTATGCTGTAGCGTTAAGATTTCCCTTCACTGAATCTAATGAGCCTAGCCCAAACCATGAAAAACAGCCCCAGACCATTATTCCTCCTCCTCCAAACTTTACAGTTGGCACTATGCATTAGGGCAGGTAGCATTCCCCCAGATCCATCCGTCGGACTTCCAGATGGTGAAGTGTGATTCATCACTCCAGAGAACGCGTTTCCACTGCTCCAGAGTCTAATGGCGGCGAGCTTTACACCACTCCAGCCGACGCTTGCATTGAGCATTGTGCGGCTGCTCAGCCATGGAAACCCATTTCATGAAGCTGCAGACAAACAGTTCTTGTGCTGATGCTGCATCCAGCGGGAGTTTGAAACTCAGTAGTGAGTGTTCAGGTCACATGGAGAAAGGAAGGAGGATGCACACGCAGAGAGGAAGGAGCAGCAACTTGGAGGAGCAATCTTCAACTGTGTTGATGTGTGTGCCCCTAGCGGCTGCATTGGCTTCACTCAGGTCACACAGAGTAAGGAGGACGTGTGCAGCACAGTAGGTTGGTGGCACCTTAATTGGGGAGAACAGGCTTGTGGTAAGGACTGTAGCGGTATTAGTGAATGGTATCAAATACATCAAACGTATTGGTTTCCAGGTGTTTGATGCCATTCCATTTGCTCCATTCTGGCCATTATTATGAGCCGTCCTCCTCTCAACAGCCTCCCGTGGTGTGCAGGGAAGAAGCGGGAGGCAGGTAGGGAGGAAGGAGCAGCATGCAGAGATTTCTATATTAGGTAAAAACTTTGTATAACCTCTCTCGATCCATCCATTCTAGCCCCTTCAACCCCTCTTTATCCATTCTTGTACTTTTACTTTTCATTCAATTATCTTTTCATTTGTGTTCCTAGACTCCTTTTGTTTCTGTAGCTGTGCTGTTATAGTGCAGAAGTTTTGGTTATTGGCTTAATGAGATATTAACCCCACTGCATGTTTCTCTTTTCTGCTTCATCCCCACTGCACGAGGGGTTCTGAGCCCCTCTATCTAGCTGTAGCATCCATCTGTCTGAAGTCAACCTCTAGCTGCCTGGTTTGGTGTTCCCTAGCCATAGTTCCGCTTCTGGACTTTCCTGCACTGGTCCTTTTCTCCCCTGATCATACCTCTAGTCTCCAAGATGAAGATGAACGCCATTTACAATGTAAGAACACTAAAATGTTAAATCAGTCGTGATAAGCAGGGGCGTATCTTTCACTGGGGACGGGAGGGACAAGTCACCCCCAAATTCTGAAATATAATTTTTGTCCTCCCCAGTTTTATCATTGGAATGTGATACAAAACAGGGCAACGGTTTGCTTTAGGACCATGCGGACTCCTACAAGTGGTCGGGTAGGCTGTTTGGAGTGTTTATCCGACTGGATTTAAAAAAAAGTATGTTTCCCCCAATTCTAAAACCAAAGTTGCGCACCTGGTGATAAGTATAGCTTGTGCTATTCCAATTATTTATTGAAGGTTTAACATTGTTATATGAGGTCTATGTTCTCAGCCTTTTACCTCATTTAATTAAGGAAGACAGATTGAGCAGGACCAAGTTCATAGCCCCTTCCATGTTTCTTTGCATTACTCAAAAATGTCCATAGGAACACTTTTAGTTATTAAAAAGGTTGTAGTGCGAGGTGTAACATAACACGTTGCTCTTGTAGGAAACATGGTTAACTATACCTTACACTGCTGTATCACATTGTAGTCATTACTGTTCAAAACATCTTCATTTTGGTCCTCTTCTTCCCTGTGAGTGGGATGTGTTGTGTTGGGTGAGCTGCCCGTGTCCACTCTCTATTACAACACAGAGGACACTCTTTGGTTCAAACACAACTTTATTAACATATGCTGTATAATCAAAACAGGTCCTGAACGGAGGTCATCATGGGAGGTTCACAAGCCTTACACAGGGAACACAGAGATAAAAGGGTCTGTCTTTCTAAAAAATACTGTAAAACACTTTAATAACATTACTGGAACTATCGCTGATGCCTTTGCTGCCTGTGTT
Source organism: Oncorhynchus mykiss (assembly GCF_013265735.2). Lineage (NCBI taxonomy): Eukaryota > Metazoa > Chordata > Actinopteri > Salmoniformes > Salmonidae > Oncorhynchus > Oncorhynchus mykiss. Next base: position 32,859,328 of record NC_048575.1, on the reverse strand, counting down.
TAGTACATTCACTTGGCTTTACATCAAAGCCTTTGTAATGTTTGAGCATAAAATAAATGGATGATTGTAGCAGAGGAAAATGGGTACAAGTTTTACAATAGGTCAGCCTAAATCATAAGGGAATCAGAAAAATCACACATTGAGGAACATGGTTACTGATAGGCAGAACAATGTGACAGAGGCGCTCATGAAAGTGATCTTGTATAAGCTGCAAGTCTGATGTCATATTGCTTTCCTTGGCAGAGTCATCTCCCATCTCCCATCTACACATGTCATGTGCAGTAATAAGACAACATAAGATATTACAATGTTTCCATTACAAAAGCAGCATTCGTTTAAAAACTTGGGAGCTACAAAAGTTTTCAATTCTCACATTAACACCACTGTCAAGCATAAAAGCCACACAAAGGAAGCAGTCACAAATGGAAATCAGCTGGATAGACAGTCAATCGAATTAGCTGTCGTTGTCCCATCCTCTACCCAGTGTGGGATTGGAGAAGTTTGATGTAATAAGCCCCTCCCCTTCCATGGCTCTCACTGATGCTGGTGTTGCACTGTGGACTTCTATCTCCACTTACACAGACGTTTCTGTGACATCATCTGCTGCGATTTTTAATAAAAGAAAATGTTTGCTTGTCAGAGTTAGCTGTCCATGGTCTCTCTTGACCATAAATGTCCAAGACAGATCCAATAAGTATTGGGAGGGTTTCTTTAAGAGTGCAGCATCCAAGCAGAGGCTGGTTTCAGGTGACGAGGATGTGGTTTGAGAGGCAAAGGAAGGTCCTTCCATCAAATTATTAGGCAGAGTCAGTTCTTAGCTCAGCGACAACGGAAGATAGAGGAAGCACAATAAACAGGAGACCTAGATCCCAGTTACCCTGGGCATTTAGAAAACGTCCTTCACGGTATGGGTCGGATCGAGCTGATGTGAAAGGCGTGAAACATGCACTTGTCAATGGGGAGAAAAAAAATGGATTTCCTCTACATGAGCAAATGGCTTCCTGGGTCAGGCTGTACAGAACATCGAGAAAAAGAAAAAAAACAAGAATGATGAGGAAATAAGAAACAGGATAGATGAAGGGGGAGGAGGTTGTGTAGGCGTAGAAGTTTGGCATGGATGTGCCTAGACACAAAGAGCTCTGGGGAACCTGCCGATGGGGAGAGAACAAGGCAGTGTCAATCATGGGTCTATTTAGACACAAATCCAAAATGTAACCCCCATGCACAGACAAAAGTAGATATATGTAAGACTGAGGCCCATCGGTGCACGAGAAGAGTATAAGCAGGTAGTAACATTACTATAGTAACATGATCCCACCTGTCCTCAGTGAATCCATCCATCTCCTCTTCATCATCCAGCTCCATGTCCAACTCGTTGTCCAGACAACCGCAGCCATACCCACTCAAGACACTGTGGAAATAAAGCAGAAAAACCATGCCTCATTAATCAATCATACAGGTACGTGTGGTTGCTCTGGTTGACAGATTGTTTGTGGAGTTTTTGGAGTTGACCTGGTAGTCCCCTTTCCTGGCCTTTTGTCCTCCTGGTAATGGATAACAGTCACACACACATCATGAGATCAGACAGGCTTTGGGTTGTGAACAAGCTGCCTCGGGCACGTCAAGCCCAATCAACTCCTGCTGCTGTGCTGGTTTGGTGTGAGCAATTCAGATTTATCCAATTTTAGAACATACACAGTGGACCATAGAAAGTCATCCACAGGCCAGAAACTGTTTCGGACTGGCTGTAGAACTAACAAACTCATATGTGTGTCGTCACAGATTGCATTGATAATGGAGTCAGACTGAAGCCCGCTGTGGCTGCTCACCTGACGGAGCGACAGGTGAAGAATACAATCCTCTTCAGCTTCTTGTTGTAGAAGAAGTAGTTGAAGGACCAGAGGCTGCCTTCCTCCCCAAAGGGGTCTGAGTCCAGGTCAGGGTTGTAGCTGAGGACAAATAGGGACATAATAAATATACTACATATACCGGCGACAAACACAACTAGCAGCATATACATTTACGCTCACGTGTTAGTCATTTAGCAGACGCTCTTATCCAGAACGACTTACAGTAGTGAATGCATGCATTTTTTTACTGGTCCACCGTGATAATGGAATACACAACCCTGACGTTGCAAGCGCCATGCTCTACCAACTGAGCCACGCGGGACCACCATATCTCCCACGCACACCTGTAAATGTCACAATCCTGCAGGCAAATTTCCTGGTCGATGGAGTTCCACAGCTCAGGCCCCAGGGAGTTGAACTCCACCCCAACTGATGAGTACAGGCTGCTGCTCACTGCATTCGCCACCTGGAGGAGACACGGCACACCATCATTAGGACCACTTATTCTCCTCACAGATGTGTGGACCTGTCAAACTCAAATCCTGTGGAGGGCCGAGTGTCTGCACTTGATTGATCATTTAAGGTTATTGTGATAAATCAGGTTATAATTAAGGAAATTGCTTCGTCACCTGGTGGTTTAGGTCGTCATTATACACAAAATGAAATAAAACAAAACCAGCAGACATGGTCCTGCAGGAATTGAGTTTGACACATCTATCTTACAGCCGGTGATATTCCATAAGCCCCTTGTAGAATACTCACTACCTTCCCCTTATGTGTATGGCTTTGTAACAATGTGCTTCCGGGACTTGCATGGGATGATTCAACGTATCTGTATATGAGTATCTGGGCAATTCTGAAATTAGGCATGAATGACCGCCCAATTAGATTGGTTTTAAGTCATTCTAAAGTGGTGTAATCATGAGAGGAGCAGAGGCAGTGCTACTGACCCAGTTGAGGCTGGGCTCACGACTAAACTCGTGGGCCCGGGCTGCGCTGAAGTCGTAGTCGGGCCTGAACGACTCGTTGAGCGTGGTGATGAGGTAGAACAAGGTCTTCCTGCAACACTTGTCACTCAGAGGGTTTTGGGCGTCCTCACTGCTCTTCCCCAGTCTGCACAAAACAAGTGAGATGAGTAGAGAGAGAGGGAGAGAGTTCAGTAATTTGGTTGGGAAGTTACAATTAATTATCTAGGGCACAGACATATTTTTCACCTAGTCGGCTCAGGGATTCGAACCAGTGACCTTATGGTTACTAGACCAATGCTCTTAACCGCTAGGCTACCTGCCACCCCCTTAGTGTGCCACATAAGAGACTAATACTGTGACACAACACCAGTATCAATGCATTAGTGCACACCATAGCAAAACATTCTGCAATGGAAAACAGGCAGTCCCTCCCTGTTTGCTTCCGTTTCATTCCTAGTGTGATTTCCGTGTGATGTAAACATTGATAAGGGGTGTGGCTGTGGTACTTACTGGGATGGGCTGGTGGCGCTGGACTGGGGGGGCGAGAGGGCCTCTAGGACATGTGGCTCCCCCTCCTGGCAAAATTGCTTAAACATGTGCTTGTCATCACCAGCCATCTTGCAGGAGTAGCTCTCGATCCTATAGAGACAGATAAAAATCCCAGAGTTAACTTTTGTCAAGTGGACATCCATTTAGCTACTGACTAAGGAGGACATGGGTATTGTATCAAACTAGTCATGTCCCGTATTCAATACTCAGGGGTCATGCTAACGCAGGATTTTGCCTCCCTAACCCGGACGACGCTAGGCCAATTGTGTGTCGCCCCATGGACCTCCCGGTCGCGGCCGGTTACGACAGAGCCTTGGCGCGAACCCAGGGACTCTGATGGCACAGCTGGCGCTGCAGTACAGCGCCCTTAACCACTGCGCCACCCGGGAGGCCTCACAAACAATATCTTGCTGAGTTTTGAAAATGCAGATCTAAAATGGACAAATTTTGTGCTTCAGTTGCAATTCTCCACTCGGATGAAATATCTTTGCTTTCGCCACTGGATCACCAGACAGCGCTCTGACTGTTGTGAAGGCTACTTTTCTCTGGTGCTTTCCTCCAGCTGTGTAGTTCTCCGGTAGCAAGTTAAAATGCAAGACTAACATCAAGCAAAACATTAGGAAATGTAGCTAGCTACAGTTGAAGTCAGAAGTTTACATACACCTAGTTTGGAGTCATTAAAAATAGTTTTTCAACCACTCCACAAATTTCTTGTTAACAAACAAAAATAGTTTTGGCATGTCGGTTAGGACATCTACTTTGTGCTTAACACAAGTAATTTTTCACAGACAGATTATTTCACTTATAATTCACTGTATCACAATTTCAGTGGGTCAGAAGTTGACTGTGCCTTTAAACAGCTTGGAAAATTCCAGAAAATGATGTCATGGCTTTAGAAGCTTCTGATAGGCAATTGGAGGTGTAACTGTGGATGTATTTCAAGACCTAAGTCCTTTTCTTTGTAATGTTTATTTTCTGTCCTAGTAAAGTTGTTTTTTTGCGGACTAAAACCTCCGTCTCTGTGTCAATCTCTGCACGCTCAACCCAACGGTTTACCACACCGTTTTAAAATCATCAATAGCCTCATCCTTGAGCAGTTTCATTCCTGTCCTACAGCTCAATTCAGAAGGACGACTGTATCTTTTAGGTTTCTGGGTGGTTTAATACGTAAGGCGGGGATCGACAACGCTAGTCCTCCTGTCTGGGACAAGTAACATTTTTTAAAATAAATTCAGATAAGAAGAATATACTGTAGATTTAAGCAGTCTGAATGGAAAAGTAGAAATGTAAAACACAGAAATCACAATATCAAACAATTCCTCCGATCAGAATTTAATCAGAGGCCAACACTGGGATAATATTAAAATCTGTTTCATGTAGCCTACATAAATAAATAAAAAAACTACATGTCAAAGTGAAGGTGATATGCATATTGGCTACAGCCTCATGTCCAAACCGATGCTGACATGACAGAGGCGCCAGGAAAATGTAGCCAAACTTTAATGAGAGTTTGAATTACATAAATATAGGCGAAACACCAGTCATGTTTGACTAACATAATGAAGGATAATTAACAGCAGATCAAACGGTCACAAGACCAGAGAGAGAAGTACAGTGCCTGTTGTGCACCGCAACATCACCTACCTTGAATCTGAGCGGAGGCGGTCAACATTTGAAAACTATTTAACCATAAAACTGAATTGTTTAAAACCTGGACATTGTATGTAATTTTATGAAATATGTCTTGTTTCAAAGTAGCCTAGCCAAAATACGACCACTGAAATGAAGGAATTATTTTATAAACACTTAATATGCCATTAAAAACCAGCATTTCTCATGTTCTATTGGCTTTCAAATCAACGTTCTTTAATTGTCCTACAGCCAAACGCATAATACTAGTCATATTAGTAACCCATGCTAGTTGATGCATCTTTAGATCTCCCCTTTCTTCATTTCTAATGGATACTTTCATCTCTGTCACATGAAACCACTTGTGCGTGAGGTGCGCTTTTGAGAAAGGTGTTTTCCTTGCTAATTGCATTTTGGAACATTCGCATGTAGCCAACAGCCATGTGCGCATTGTTGAGTTTATAATATGAAGAAATAAAACTTCAACATTTTAAGCTAAACGGTCTGACCTGTTGCATCAGCCTCAATGCTTTTTAATTTGTTTTTTATACAAGTGACTTGTGCTATTGGACAAGTAAAAGAAAAGGACAAGTGGCAAAAAAAAGTGACGTCAAGCCATGCATAACGCACAGCATAATTAACTAGACCATGCTTAAAGATATATTCAATGTCTGATTTGTTATTGTTAACCATCTACAAATCACTGTCCTTTTTTTTAAACGAGGCCTTCGAAAAGCTCCCTGGTCTTTGTAGTCGAATCTGTGCTTGAAATGCAATACTTGGCTGAGGGGAGAGAGGAAGGGTTAGTAATTAAAAAAATAATGTCAACCCCTATAACTTCACACAGAGTGAGTCCATGTAACTTTGTGATTTGTTTAGCAACATTTTACTCCTGAATTAATTTAGGTTTGCCTAAACAAAGGGGCTGAATACTAGTTATTAAATGTTTTATCATTAAAAAAAGGTCACTTCCCGCCCACTTTGACATAATATTTTGTGCATTGTTGACAAACAATGACAATTACATCTATTTTAATCCCACTTTGTAACACAATAAAATGTGAAGAAAATCCAAGAGGTCTAAATACTTTCGCAAGGCACTGTACGTCTCGTGTTCTGTATTTATTGCTTTGAACAAGTATCTGTGTCTGTGTCTCTGTTTCACTGTGTTCTATTTGAGGGGTATGGGTGGAATGCAGACGGAGTGGAGCAGAGTCCAGTCCTGTGTTTATTTTCCCCTCACCCCCAGTTATGTAAGAGCAGGGGTTGTGCAACCCAAAATCTGGCTCAGAGACACACTGTGGCCCAGTCTTATTATAGGAAGGAGCAAAGGTCACGGGGGTAGTGACGTGACTGGCCTACTTTTCATTAACAGACAAATAAAACAAATACTGAACAAACAGGGACCATCTGAAATCCATAGAAAAGTTGACCTAAAAAACTGAGCTAATAACCTGTGGATAATTAGGCCTAGTTGTGAATAAATGCACAGAATTAGGCTATAAAGGATAGTTGTGGGTGTAGGCCTATTTGTAACAGACTTCCTGGTTCAATCAAATAAATACATTATCCAGAAACTGACATTCAAGGAAAACTATCACTGACAGAATTTGTGAACTTCCTCAAATTCATGTGCGAGTGTGTGCTCCGTTTATCATTAGTAATGGGTCTAGTTGAACTTTGCTGAGTATTGGCAGACTTAGGCTCTTTATTAGGGTGGAAAGAAGCAGCCTCATTGGGTCACATGGTGCCAGCACGGCTCTTGCTGCCATTGTTGCCCATTCTAATTCAGTAAGCAGCAGTCTAAACACCAGCACTTGGTAGCTGTTTCAGTGCCTAGCTGTGTGTGTATGTGTCTCTATGCAAATTACTGCATATAAATAGATAGTCATTGATCACGTGACACCATTCATTCCTATGTGTAGACTCAATAGCACATTTGAAGCAAAAAACATTTGTTAAGATGGCGTCCAATGGATACATAAAATTTGCAGTTTCAGCTACTCCAGGAAGTGACGTTGCAAGCTAGCTCAGGGCTGTGCCCTCTCACTGAGTATCTCAAGCTGAATGCTGACTGGCGTACTGACGGCTCCAATTAGCAATTAAAATGATCCTTATAACTTCTTCTGTGTGCGATATTTAAATAAATTGTTTAAAGAACATACATTTTGCGTAATAGAAGCAAATATTGGTACAATGATTGTCTTCCACAAAAATGACATATATACAGTTGAAGTCGGATGTTTACATACACTTAGTCATTACTCATTTTTCAACCACTCCACAAATGTCTTGTTAATTAACAAACAATAGTTTTGGCAAGTCAGTTAGGACATCTACTTTGTGCATGACAAGTAATTTTTTCCAACAATTATTTCACTTATAATTCACTGTATCACAATTCCAGTGGGTCAGAGGTTTACATACACTAAGTTTATTGTGCCTTTAAACAGCTTGGAAAATTCCAGAAAATGATGTCACGGCTTTAGAAGCTTCTGATAGACTAATTTACATAATTTGAGTCAATTGGAGGTGTACCTGTGGATGTATTTCAAGGCCTACCTTCAAACTCAGTGCCTCTTCGCTTGACATCATGGGAAAATCAAAAGAAATCAGCCAAGACCTCAGAAAAAAAATGGTAGACCTCCACAAGTCTGGTTCATCCTTGGGAAAAAATTCAAAATGCCTGAAGGTACCACGTTATACCGCTCAGGAAGGAGATGCGTTCTGTATCCTAGAGATGAACGTACATTGGTGCGAAAAGCGCAAATCAATTGCAGAACAACAGCAAAGGACCTTGTGAAGATGCTGGAAGAAACAGATACAAAAGTATCAATATCCACAGTAAAACAAGTCCTATATAGACATAACCTGAAAGGCCGCTCAGCAAGGAAGACGCCACTGCTCCAAAACCACCATAAAAAAGCCAGAATACGGTTTGGAACTGCACATGGGGACAAAGATGGTACTTTTTTCCCCACATCCGGTCTGACGAAACAAAAATAGAACTGTTTGGCCATAATGACCATCGTTATGTTTGGAGGAAAAAGGGGGAGGCTTGGAAGCTGAAGAACACCATCCCAACCGTGAGGCACGGGAGTGGCAGCATCATGTTGTGGGGGTGCTTTGCTGCAGGAGGGACTGGTGCACTTCACAAAATAGATGGCATATTGAGGGAGGAAAATTATGTGGATATATTGAAGCAACATCTCAATACATCAGTGAGGAAGTTAAAGCTTGGTTGCAAATGGGTTTTCCAAATGGACAATGACCCAAAGCATACTTCCAAAGTCGTGGCAAAATGGCTTAAGGACAACAAAGTCAAGGTATTTGAGTGGCCATCACAAAGCCCTAACGTCAATCCTATTGAAAATGTGTGGGTAGAACTGAAAAAGTGTGTGCGAGCAAGGAGGCCTACAAAACTGACTCAGTTACACCTGCTCTGTCAGGAGGAATGGGCCAAAATTCTTCCAACTTATTGTGGGAAGCTTGTGGAAGGCTACCCGAAACATTTGACCCAAGTTAAAGGCAATGCTACCGAAAACAAATTGAGTGTATGTAAACCTCTGACCCACTGGGAATGTGATGAAATTTCACATTCTGACATTTCACATTCTTAAAATAAAGTGGTGATCCTAACTAAAACAGGGCATTTTTACAAGGATTAAATGTCCGGAATTGTGAAAAACTGAGTCCAAATGTATTTGGCTAAGGTGTAAGCAAACTTCCGACTTCAACTAGAATAAGGCAATATACAACACAATATAGAAAATGTCAAGGGGATTGAGAATGAGAAAAGGTAAATCTTTGCGTGTGTGTCTATATTATTATTATTATATGACACACACACGCAAAGATTTCCATTTTCTCATACTCAATCCCCTTTACTTTTTCTATATTGTGTTGTATATTGCCTTATTCTAATGTTTTACATTGTTTTCCCCTCCTCAATCTAAACACAATACCCCAGAATGAAAAAGTAAAACCTTTTTTTTTAAAGAATAATATCTATTTTTAAATTAAACTGGAATATTACATTTATATACGTGTTCAGACCCCTTGACGCAGTACTTTGTTGAAGCACCTTGGCAGTGATTACAGCCTCTAATCTTCTTGGTATGACGAAACCAGCTTGGCATAGCTGTATTTGGGGAGTTTCTTCCATTCTTCTCTGCAGACCCTCTCAAGCTCTGTCAGGTTGGATGGGGAGCGTCGCTGCACAGCTATTTTCAGGTCTCTCCAGAGATGTTAGATGGGGTTCAAGTCCGGGCTCTGGCTGGGCCACTCAAGGAAATTCAGAGACTTGTCCTGAAGCCACTACTGCATTGTCTTAGCTTTGTGCTTAGGGTTGTTGTCCTGTTGGAAGATGAACCTTTGCCCCAGTCTGAGTTCCTGAGCACTCTGGAGCATGTTATCATCAAGGTTCTCTCTATACTTTGCTCTGTTCATCTTTGCCTCGATGCTGACTGGTCTCGCAGTCCCTGCCGCTGAAAAACATCCCCAAAGGATGATGTTGCCACCACCATGCTTCACCGTAGAGATGGTTTCTTCCAGACGTGACGTTTCGCATTCAGGCCAAACTGTTCAATCTTGGTTTCATTAGACCAGAGAATCTTGTTTCTCATGGTCTGAGTCTTTCTGTGCTTTTTGGCAAACTCCAAGTGTGCTGTCATGTGCCTTTTACAGAGGAGTGGCTGCCGTCTGGCCACTCAACCATAAAGGCCTGATTGGTGGAGTGCTGGAGAGATGGTTGTCTTTCTGGAAGGTTCTCCCATCTCCACAAAGAAACTCTTCTGTCAGAGTGACCATCGGGTTCTTGGTCCCTGACCAAGGCCCTTCTCCAATTGATTGCCAGTTTGGGCGGGCGGCCAGCTCTAGGAAGAGTCTTGGTGGTTCTAAATTTCTTCCATTTAAGAATGATGGAGCCTACTGTGTTCTTGGGAACCTTCAATGCTGCAGAAATGTTTTGGTACCCTTCTCCAGATCTATGCCTCGGCACAATCCTGTCTCTGAGCTCTACGGACAATTCCTTCGACCTCATGGCTTGGTTTTTGCTCTGACATGCACTGTCAACTGTGGGACCTTATATAGACCGGTGTGTGCCTTCCCAAATCATGTCCAATCAATTGAATTTACCCCAGGTGGACAATCATGTTGTAGAAACATTTCAAGGATGGTCACTGGAAACAGGATGCTCAATTTCAAGTCTTATAGCAAAGGGTCTGAATACCTAACTAAATTATGTTTTTTTATTTTTTTAAACATTTGCAAAAATTTCTAAAAACCTGTTTTCGCTTTGTCATTATGGGGTATTGTGTATAGATTGATGAGGAAAATGTTTCATTTAAACCATTTTAGAATAAGCCTGTAACTTTACAATGTGAGAAAAAAGTCAAGGGGTCTGAATACTTTCCAAATGCACTGTAGAGTATATTAAAAAAATGTAATTGCATAAGTATTCAGCTCCCTGAGTCCATACATGTTAGAAACACCTTTGGCAGCAATCATTACGGGTAAGTCTCTAAGAGCTTTGCACACCTGGATTGTGTAATAGTTGCCTATTTATTCTTTTAGAAATTATTCAAGCTCTGTCAAGATGTTGGGGATCATGGCTAGAGATAAATGTTCAAGTCCTAACATAATATTTCAAGCAGATTTAAGTCAAAACTGTAACATGGCCACTTAGGAACATTCACCGTCTTCTTGGTAAGCAAAGAATTTGGAACTTATAACCTCTATAGCCAGTTTCATGTCTCAAACGTGAGTGAGAAGAAAATGCCCGGGATAGTATATGGTCTGCCTTTTGTTGCCTGTTGTGTATTATATTGTGACTGCCTTGTTTATATAAGACATTGATTGTTGTCTATATTAGGGGTACGTGAGACAAGGGAGATTTACAGTGCATTCAGAAAGTATTCAGACCCCTTCCCTTTTTTCCACATTTTGTTACGTTACAGCTTATTGTAAAATGGATGAAATAGATGTTTTCATCATCAATGTACACACAATACCCAATAACGACAAAGCAAAAAAACAAACAAAAAAAACAGAAATACCTTATTTACATAAGTATTCAGATCCTTTGCTATGAGACTCAAAATTGAGTTCAGGTGCATCATGTTTCCATTGATCATCCTTGAGGTGTTTCTACAACTTGGGAGTCCACCTGTGGTATTCTCATATGCTGTAGCTTAGACCCTATTTTACATTTGAGGCTTTGTGTTGTGCTTGCCCTCAGTAGAGACACAAAATGCTCTTGAATACAGGGTGGGTGTCATGTTTGGCTGATAAATGTATGAAAATGTGATTAACATTCACATTTTTACTTTCAAATGGTACCACAATATGGTTTGAGGTCCACACAGAGAATGTTGACTTGAATGGGAATATCTGTTATAAATTACTGTAAATCCTCCAAAGAAAACCTATTGAAAATCATAGAAATATAGATTATAGAATATACGACCACGAAAGTTGACATTCGACGGTGGGAGGACCGGCAGCCTTTTTTTGTGGTTGTAATTCAATTATTATTCAATTTCAATGGTGTATCAGCTAAATTGCAGTGGTCTGAAGGGATAGGTCCACTCTGTTAATTATTATTTCTATGATTGAAATGCCACCCACCCTGTATTGAAGAGCATGCTGTGTCTCAACTGATGTCGGTCACAAAATAAAAACCACTGATGATGTAAAGTAGGGTCTAAGCTAGAGGTCGACCGATTATGTTTTTTCAACGCCGATACTTATACCGATTATTGGAGGACCAAAAAAGCCGATACCGATTAATCGGCCGAATTTGTATTTATTTATTTGTAATAATGACAATTACAACAATAATGAATGAACACTTATTTTAACTTAATATAATACATCAATAACATCAATTTAGCCTCAAGTAAATAATGAAACATGTTCAATTTGGTTTAAATAATGCAAAAACAAAGTGTTGGAGAAGTAAAAGTGCAATATGTGCTATGTAAGAAAGCTAACGTTTCAGTTCCTTCCTCAGAACATGAGAACATATGAAAGCTGGTGGTTCCTTTTAACATGAGTCTTCAATATTCCCAGGTAAGAAGTTTTAGGTTGTAGTTATTATAGGACTATTTCCCTCTATACCATTTGTATTTCATTAACCTTTGACTATTGGATGTTCTTATAGGCACTTTAGTATTGCAAGTGTAACAGTATAGCTTCCGTCCCTCTCCTCGCTCCTCCCTGGGCTCGAACCAGCAACACAACAGCCACCATCGAAGCAGCGTTACCCATGCAGAGCAAGGGAAACAACTAGAAGGCTCAGAGCGAGTGACGTTTGAAACGCTATTAGCGCGCGCTAACTAGCTAGCCATTTCACTTCGGTTACACCCGCCTCATCTCAGGAGTTGATAGGCTTTAAGTCATAAACAGCGCAATGCTTGACGCACAACGAAGAGCTGCTGGCAAAACGCACGAAAGTGCTGTTTGAATGAATATTTACACGCCTGCTTCTGCCTACCACCGCTCAGTCAGATACTTAGATACTTGTTTGCTTGTATGCTCAGTCAGATTATATGAAACACAGGACACACTAGATAATATCTAGTAAAATCATCAACCATGTGTAGTTAACTAGTGGTTATGATTAATTGTTTTTTATAAGATAAGTTTAATGCTAGCTAGCAACTTACCTTGGCTTACTGCATTCACGTAACAGGCAGTCTCCTTGTGGAGTGCAACCAGAGAGAGGCAGGTCGTGATTGTGTTAGACTAGTTAACTGTAAGGTTGCAAGTTTGGATCCCCGAGCTGACAAGATAAATATCTGTCGTTCTGCCCCTGAACAAGGCAGTTAGGCCGTCGTTCCTAGGCCGTCATTGAAAATAAGAATGTGACTTACCTAGTCAAATAAAGGTATTAAAATTATTTTTTTTATATATAATTTTTTTAAAGAAATTTGGCAAATCGGTGCCCAAAAATACAGATTTCTGATTGTTATGAAAACTTGAAATCGGCCCTAATTAATCGGCCATTCCGATTAATCGGTCGACCTCTAGTCTAAGCTATACCTCTAGTCTAAGCTAATATGAAGAAGAAAAATCAAATCGGAGGCTACGCATTTTTAGATAACTGAAGTAAAAAAAACAAAAAAACATCTGAAATAAAATAGTTTAACAACCCTGTTTAAGCTTTTAAATGATATCCAACTCAACCGTTTATATTTTCTAGTGATGAAGACATAGATTTCTCATGGTACGGTAGAGTATGCAAAATGGGTCAAGTTTGAGCACCTCTATCCCCTGAATGTTTTTGCATTCAAGTCCAAAAAGTAACTTTCTGACTACTTCTTCCATGGGCAAACATGCATTGAAAGTTTTGTCTAAATCAAAAGGGATGCTGTCAAAAAGTTATTGAATGTTTATTTTTTTCTTAAAACAATGCTGCAGTTCAGCATTCGGCCTTGAACGTTGTGGCTTCAATGAGACGGGTCAGTCGTTCTCCCCTGGTTTACGCTCCATACCACTCCCCATTACACAGTCTACAAATAGCCACAAAGCCCTGTAAGAGTACACCCTGTCATGCATCAGACTGCCCCTATTGATCATAGCCAGGACAGGGGTCATCACCACCATTACTGTATCCACTGGTCTCATAACCTAGAGTCCATTATGCAACATCCCTATTCCTACTGTTACCTCAAAGCCTGAAGGGCTTCCTACTAAGAAGGATCAATGAGTTAGCCTGCTAACTTGCCTGAATATTCTAGAAATAACTTCTTTAAAAAATATATGTTTTTTTAAAGATAAGTAGACCATGCCCATTTCAGGCTTAACTCAAAAATCAAAAACACAAAGACGTTCAGCTTTCTTCATGAACCAGAAAGTAAAGAGTTATTTCTGGTTGTTTATCAAAGTTGGTGGGCTAACTCATTGAGTTCCTAGTATACCACTCTGCTGCAGTTCAGTTAATCTAACCCCCTGTTGCATAACACAAAACACTCATCACCCTATTTGCGGGATCAAGACTTTTTGCAAGAGAGATTACGCCTATTTAGCTAAACGTTCCACATTACCAGTAATCGCTACAGGGATTGAATAGGGCAACATTTCTATGGCAATTCTACTGCATAACACACGATATTGACTCATCTGGTCTTGCTCAGGTATTTAAATCACGTAGCCTACACCACTTATCTTAGCACAGACACATGTCATGAGGCGACACACCCCTTTCAGGTTTTATGACATCAATCTCTGACAGAGGTGTCTATCATTGTGGTTTTGGTTTGTGTGAGTTTGGTAGAAAAACAGATTGGTAGGTTGTGTGTGCCTTCAGAAGGTATTCAGACCCCTTGACTTTTAACACATTTTTGTTACATAACAGCCTTTACCTAAAAATGATTTTTCTGCATCCTGTTTCCATTGATAATCCTTGAGATGTTTCTACAGCTCTGTCAGAATGACAATCAGGTTCTTGGTCACGTCCCTGAACAAGGCTTCTCCACTGATTGCTCAGTTTGGTCAGGCGGCCAGCTCTAGGAATAGTCTTGGTGGTTCCAAACCTCTTCCATTTAAGAATGATGGAGGCCACTGTGTTCTTGGGGACCTTCAAAGCTGCAGAAATGTTTTGGTACCCTTCACCAAATCTTCACCAACCCTCGACACAATCCTGTCTCTGAGCTCTATTGACAATTCCTTTGACCTCATGGCTTGGTTTTTGCTCTGACATACACGGTCAACTGTGGGACCTTATATAGACAGGTGTGTGCCTTTCCAAATCATGTCTAATAAATTGAATTTACCACAGGTGGACTCCAATCAAGTTGTAGAACCATCTTAAGGACTGTCAATGGAAACAGGATGCACCTGAGCTCAATTTTGAGTCTCATATTAAAGGGTCTGAATACTTAAGTAAATAAGGTATTTCTGATTGTAATATATTTGCAAAAATGTCTAAAAACCTGTTTTCGCTTTGTCATTATGGGGTATTGTATGTAGATTGCTGAGGATTTTAAAAAAAAAAAAAATTATACATTTTTTATTAAGGCTGTAACGTAACAAAATGTGGAAAAAGTCAAGGGCTCTGAACACTTCCCCGAAGGCACTCATCTTCAAATAATATTTTTGCAGGAATCTCCTTGCGAATGATTTTGCAAAAGATTGTATCACTGCTCACTAATATACACTGCTCAAAAAAATAAAGGGAACACTAAAATAACACATCCTAGATCTGAATGATTGAAATATTTTTATTAAATACTTTTTTCTTTACATAGTTGAATGTGCTGGCAACAAAATCACACAAAAATTATCAATGGAAATGAAATGTATCAACCCATGGAGGTCTGGATTTGGAGTCACACTCAAAATTAAAGTGGAAAACCACACTACAGGCTGATCAAACTTTGATGTAATGTCAACAAAAAAAAAGTCAAAATGAGGCTCAGTAGTGTGTGTGGCCTCCACGTGCCTGTATGACCTCCCTACAACGCCTGGGCATGCTCCTGATGAGGTGGCGGATGGTCTCCTGAGGGATCTCCTCCCAGACCTGGACTAAAGGATCCGCCAACTCCTGGACAGTCTGTGGTGCAACGTGGCATTGGTGGATGGAGCGAGACATGATGTCCCAGATGTGCTCAATTGGATTCAGGTCTGGGGAACGGGCGGGCCAATCCATAGCATTAATGCCTTCCTCTTGCAGGAACTGCTGACACACTCCAGCCACATGAGGTCTAGCATTGTCTTGCATTAGGAGGAACCCAGGGCCAACCGCACCAGCATATGGTCTCACAAGGGGTCTGAGGATCTCATCTCGGTACCTAATGGCAGTCAGGCTACCTCTGGCGAGCACATGGAGGGCTGTGCGGCCCCCCAAAGAAATACTACCCCACACTATGACTGACCCACCGCCAAACCGGTCATGCTGGAGGATGTTGCAGGCAGCAGAACATTCTCCACGGCGTCTCCAGACTGTCACATGTGCTCAGTGTGAACCTGCTTTCATCTGTGAAGAGCACAGGGCGCCAGTGGTGAATTTGCCAATCTTGGTGTTCTCTGGCAAATGCCAAACGTCCTGCAAGGTGTTGGGCTATAAGCACAACCCCCACTTGTGGACGTCGGGCCCTCATACCACCCTCATGGAGTCTGTTTCTGACCCATGCACATTTGTGGCCTGCTGGAGGTCATTTTGCAGGGCTCTGGCAGTGCTCCTCCTTGCACAAAGGCGGAGGTAGCGGTCCTGCTGCTGGGTTGTTGCCCTCCTACTGCCTCCACCATGTCTCCTGATGTACTGGCCTGTCTCCTGGTAGCGCATCCATGCTCTGGACACTACGCTGACAGATACAGCAAACCTTATTGCCACAGCTCACATTGATGTTCCATCCTGGATGAGCTGCACTACCTGAGCTACTTGTGAGGGTTGTAGACTCCGTCTCATGCTACCACTAGAGTGAAAGCACCGCCAGCATTCAAAATGACCAAAACATCAGCCAGGAAGCATAGGAACTGAGAAGTGGTCTGCAGTCACCACCTGCAGAACCACTCCTTTTTTGGAGGGTGTCTTGCTAATTGCCTATAATTTCCACCTATTGTCTATTCCATTTGCACAACAGCATGTGAAATGTATTGTCAATCAGTGTTGCTTCCTAAGTGAACAGTTTGATTTCACAGAAGTGTGATTGACTTGGAGTTACATTGTGTTGTTTAAGTGTTCCCTTTATTTTTTTGAGCAGTGTAAATATATTAGTACCAGTCAAAAGTTTGGACACCTACTCATTCAAGGGTTTTTATTTGTATTATTTTCTTCATTGTGGAATAATAGTGAAGACATCAAAACTATGAAATAACACATATGGAATCATGTAGTATCCCAAAAAATTGTTAAACAAATAAAAATATATTTTATATTTGAGATTGTGCAAAGTAGCCACCCTTTGCCTTGATGACAGCTTTGCACACACTCTTGGCATTCTCTCAACCAGCTTCATGAGGTAGTCACCTGGAATGCATTTCAATTAACAGGTGTGCCTTGTTAAAAGTTAATTTGCGGAATTTATTTTCTTCTTAATGAGTTTGAGCCAATCAGTTGTGATGTGACAAGGTAAGGGTGATACACAGAAGATTAGAACCTTATACAAATACATATTATGGCAGGAACAGCTCAAATAAGCAAAGAGAAAAGGTAGTCTATCATTACTTTAAGACATGAAGGTCAGTCAATACGTAACACTTGAAGAACTTTGAAAGTTTCTTCAAGTGCAGACGCAAAAACCACCAAGAGCTAGGATGAAACTGGCTCTTATGAGGACCGCCACAGGAAAAGAAGACCCAGAGTTACCTCTGCTGCAGAGGATAAGTTCATAAGAGATACCAGCCTCAGAAATTGCAGCCCAAATAAATGCTTCACATAGTTCAAGTAACAGACACATCTCAACATCAACTGTTCAAAAGAGACTGCGTGAATCAGGCCTTCATGGTTGAATTGCTGCAAAGAAACCACTACTAAAGGAGACCAATAAGAAGAAGGGACTTGCTTGGGTCAAGAAACACAAGCAATGGACATTAGACCGGTGGAAATCTGTCCTTTGGCCTGATGAGTCCAAATTTGAGATTTTTGATTCCAACAGCCGTGTCCTTTTGAGTAGGTGAACAGATGATCTCTGCATGTGTGGTTCCCACCGTGAAGCATGGAGGAGGAGATGTGATAGTGTAAGAGTGCTTTGATTTATTTAGAATTCAAGGCACACTTAACCAGTATGGCTACAACAGAATTCTGCAGCGATACATTATTAAAAACATAATTTGTTTTTCAACAGGACAATGACCCAATACACTTCCAGGCTGGGTAAGGGCTATTTGACCAATAAGGAGAGTGATGGAGTGCTGCATTAGATGACATGGCCTCCACAATCACCCGACCTCAACCAAATTGAGATGGTTTCTGATGAGTTGGATCGCAGAGTGAAGGAAAAGCAGTCAACGAGTGCTCAGCATATGTGGGAACTCCAAGACTGTTGGAAAAGCATACCAGGTGAAGCTGGTTGAGAGAATGCCAAGCGTGTGCAAAGCTGTCATCAAGGGTGGCTACTTTGAAGAATCTAAAATATATTTTGATTTGTTTAACACTTTTTTGGTTACTACATGATTCCAAGTGTTATTTCATAGTTTTGATGTCTTCACTATTATTCTACAATGTAGAAAATAGTACAAATAAAGAAAAACCCTTGAAATGAGTAGGTGTTCTAAAACTTTTGACTGTTAGTGTATGTACTAGGATAGCGAAGTTAATTTGTGTTTTGACCCACATTGCTAATGTATCTGATAACGGAGCAGTGACCGTGTATTTTCCTGCCTTGTGACAGACACAGAACCGGAAGGGCTGGAGCTCCAGATAGATAGTTTTGATGTCTTCTCTATTATTCTACAATGTAGAGCATAGTAAAAATAAAGAAAAACACTTGAATGAGTAGGTGTCCAAACTTTTGACTGGTACTGTATATTTTGTTTAAGTTCAGTTGACCATCTTATTCCGACAGTTTGCTGTTTATCTCTGTGTTTACATATCAGTGCCAGTGCCCTCAGCCTTGACATATGTTGTTATTGAAGCTCCCAGAGCCCCAAAGTGTTAATCTTGCCTTTTAAAATAGAGCCTCTTAACCCCACCAGAAATACACCCCTGAGTAGAGGGGGGAGGGGGGTATTTATATGTGCTATTTGCTATGTACTTGCAGTTCACACACAAGCCTCCTAATGGCCAGTACACCCTGTTAAATGTTGAACCTGTGTTAGTCATGGAACAGTATTGCAGGCTTTGCAGAACACCTTGTGCCATGTGATTAGATATGAGGTCAATTGATCTACTGATACTGCTGGTCCAGTGCTTGTAATGGTAAATACCTGCCCAGGATGTGAGACTCTCCCGTTTCAACACAAAGTTGAGAGCCCAGAGCTTCAAAACTGCTGTTCTCTAACAGTTTCATTGCTGCCTGTGAGAAGAAAGGGAAATGTTAAAATAGACAGTCCATCGGACATTCAATAATACTTTTTCACTGCTTCCTGAGGGGTGTATCAAATATATTTTATCCCTATGGTGTAGGTATTGATCTACTTGGTTGGCTCAGACCGGGCTGATCAAATTTTTCCCAGAAAAGTATGTTAGCAGTAAATGGTCTGAATTCCACTAGTGCTGAGCGATGAACCAAAATGGTGGTTATTTTATTATTTTTTTAATGAATTGACTGACTTCGGATCAAGTAATGGAATTCCATTTCATTTGTTTGTTTTTCTGTTAACTCAACTGCAGATCACAAAAAATTACGAATATTAAATTGCTTTGTCATTATGAGTTATTGTGAGTAGACTGATGTGGAACATTTTAGAATGAGGCTGTAACGGAACAAAATGTGGAAAAAGGGAAGGGGTCTGAATACTTTCCGAATGCATTTTTATTTTATTTAACCTTTATTTAACTAGGCAAGTCAGTTAAGAACAAATTCTTATTTACAATGTCGGCCTACCCCGGACGACGCTGGGCCAATTGTGGGCTGCCCAAATGGGACTCCCAATCACAGCCTGGATTCAAACCAGGGACTGCAATGTCGCCTCTTGCACTCACCACTCGGGAGTATGCATTATACAGTGCATTCGGAAAGTATTCAGACCCCTTGAACTACAAAATAGTGATTTGTCAGACAGCAGCTCTAGAGAGGTGACATGATAACTTGGAATGAAATAATAGTAAACAAAATAAAACAAACGTAATATACACAACAACAGAAATATGTCATATTTAAAAAAAGAATCGAAACTGAAATCGTGATTATTTTTTTAAATAATCGAAATGACCTCAAAAAGCATTAATCGCTCAAGCACTAGATTCCACAGACCCATTAATCAGCATAACACATCATTGGAGACACCCCGGTATGGGCAAACATATAGAAGGTAAACAAAAAGTAAAGTCCCAAAACGAGCAACCCCTTTCTTTCTTACTAGATAACGTTAATCCCCTCCCCCACTAAAAAAACCTCTGCTACTATCTAGGTAGCTAATGTACACAATCCTTCTTACCAAAGTCAAAGATAATGTCAGCACTCTTTGTGGAACTGAAACGTCTTCACCAATTTCACTCGCAATGTTTATTTGGCAATAATGCAAAACAGATCTGTTGTTGTCTGCCCAGGCAAATTAGCTAGTATGTTAGCGTAGCACTTTCGGTCCGTGATTTCAATTCGTCAGACTAAGGTTACCTACTAACGTTTAGTTCCTCAAATTCAGCAATTTAAAAATACACTCGTTCGAAATTGATTTATCGTACAACCTTTTATCGGAAAACTGCTTCTGCCGATTAAATGAGACGACATTAAATCCAAATATCCGTCTGATTTGGATTTCAGCGGCATCCCTTTTGACCGATTTAATTTGACAGAGATTAGCTAGCTAACGTTAGTACGGTTTCTGTCCGATCAAGTCGCCTTTTCTAACCGACTTTGCACGTCTGTCTATTTCGTAATGTCCCTGTGCTATGTGCAGTTAGCCAGACCGATTACTTGAAAGCAAAACAACAGTGACGATGAAAACCGAATAAATCCACTGTATTCGACCCAGTCCGTCTATCGTACGTTCATTAGTTATTTATTTCAGAAGACAGAAAATATTGACTCATTTTCGTTTTTGGTTTCTGAATTTGAAAATCCAAAATCGACTTGTTTCTCATTTATTGTGTAAAAAACGGGGCATGGAATTACAGAAAACAAATAACACATTTTATTCAATTTTTAATTTCGTGCCAATAGAACAAACTCAACAACAACTGAACAAAGTTGGCATGCACTAGCTGGCTAGTACTGACTAGCTAGCAGTCTGACGAGCTAGCCCTACCTGGCTACTGGCTATAGTCATACTTGCTATAGTCATACTAGCTAGTGTAAGTAAGTTAGTCCCTCAACATGCTACAAGATGTATGCCCGGACAGAGTTACCTGCTGAAGAAAGGTGAGAATTCTCCATTACTTTTAGTCGCTAACTTAGCTAGACTTTCTGGCTGACTGATGGTGCTTATTGACTGAGTAATAATGAACTGCAGTTACTGTGTGGCACTTCTACCCATCTGGCACTTTGAATAGCTAACTTAGCAATCGTTACACATGCAACAATATCAAATTAAGCTAGTCAGTGCTGATGTGTGTACTTACATCAGCCAATACAGTAAATAAAATATGTTACTTGATTACTGATTCCATGTCGGGAAAAGCAAAAAGGTGAAACTATTCTACGACCGTTCTGATAAAAACCTTAGGGCATTTAGCCTCGGGGGATGCCTTGCTGACCACACCCTCCTTCCTTGCTCCAGGCCTGCCCTGCCTCTTCCACCAATCCAATTGTTTCTTATGGACAGAAAAGAGCAAAGGCTCTGAGCTGTCCGATCAGGTCCATTGTCTACTTACTCTGATTCCTCGCTATCTCACACTCACACAGGACCTTTCACATAGTTCAGTCACTCAGCCCTATACAGTGGACGTGATGCTCTCAAGGTCCTGCACTACTGGCTCCTACAAGGGTACCCTACTGTACCCAACTGTGCTGAAACAATATGACTCTAGAACAGTTTGACACTATTTCTCTCGCTCTCTCTCTCCTTCTTGACCATCTTTCTTGGTTGATGGCACCTGCAGGCCTGTTTTGAGGGACATCTGGATAGAATGCTTGAACTTCGTCTGAGACCTTCATCTCCTTCCCCATCCTTCCATTTTTCCACATTTTGTTACATTACAGCCTTATTCTAAAATATTCCTCATCAATCTACATACTGTGACAAATAGAAAACAGATTTTTTTGAAATGTTTGCAAATGTATTAAAAATAAAAAACAGATGTCTGATTTACATAAGTAATCATACCCTTTGCTATGAGACTCAAAATTGAGCTCAAGTGCATCCTGTTTCTATTGATCCTTTAGATGTTTCTACAACTTGATTGGAGTCCACCTGTGGTAAATTCAATTGATTGGACATGATTTGGAAAGGCACACACCCCTCTATATAAGGTCCCACAGCTGACAGTGCATGTCAGAGCAAAAACCAAGCCATGAGGTCAAAGGAATTGTCCATTGAGCTCTGAGACAGGAGTGTGTCGACGCACAGATCTGGGGAAGGGTACCAAAACATTTCTCTAGCATTGAAGGTCCCCAAGAACACAGTGGCCTCCATCATTCTTAAATGGAAGAAGTTTGGAAATATCAAGACTATTCCGAGAGCTGGCCTCACGGCCAAACTGAGCAATCAGTGGAGAAAGGCTTTGCTTAGCGAGGTGACCAAGAACCTGATGGTCACTCTGGCAGAGCTCCAGAGTTCCTCTGTGGAGATGGTAGAACTTTCCAGAAGGACAACTATCTCTGCTGCAATCCACTAATCAGGCCTTTATGGTAGAGTGGACATATGGAAGCCACACCTCAGTAAAAGGCAAATGACAACCCGCTTGGAGTTGTCCAAAAGTCACCTAAAGGACTCTGACCATGAGAAACAATTATTCTCTGGTCTGATGAAACGAAGATTGAACTCTTTGGTTTGAATGCCAAGCGTCTCGTCTGAAGGAAACCTGGCACCATCCCTACAGTGAAGAATGGTGGCAGCATCATTCTGTAGAGATGTTTTTCAGCGGCAGGGTCTGGGAAACTAGTCAGGATCGAAAGGAAAGATGAACGGAGCAAAGTACAGCGACATCCTTGATGGAAACCTGCTCAGGACCTCAGACTGGTGCAAAGGTTCACCTTCCAACAGGACAACTACCCCAATCACGCAGCCAAGACAACATAGGAGTGGCTTTGGGACAAGTCTCTGAATGTCCTTGAGTGGCATAGCCAGAGCCCAGACCTGAACCCGATCAAACATCTTTGGAGAGACCTGAAAATAGCTGTGCAGTGACTCTCTCATCTCAACCGGACAGAGCTTGAGTTGATCTTCAGAGAAGAATGAGAGAAACTCCCCAAATACAGGTGTGTGAAGCTTGTAGCATGCCCAATAAATCTCGAGGCTGTAATCGCTGCCAAAGGTTCTTCAACAAAGTACTGAGTAAAGGGTCTGAATACTTATGTAAATGTGATATTTTTTTATTTAAACTCAGCAAAAAAAGACGTCCTTTTTTTCAGGACCCTGTCTTTCAAAGAGAATTTGTAAAAATCCAAATAACTTCACAGATCTTCATTGTAAAGGTTTTAAACACTGTTCAATGAACCATAAGTCTCTGCTTATCTGCGTGAACATGCCTTAGTCATGCTGCAAGGCAGCGCTACAGGGAGACAGGACGGACAGCTGATCATCCTCGCAGTGGCAGACCACGTGTAACAATACCTGCGCAGGATCGGTACATCTTAACATCACACCTGTGGCACAGGTACAGGTTGGCAACAACAACTTTCCGAGTTACACCAGGAATGCACAATCCCTCCATCAGTGCTCAGACTGTCCGCAATAGGCTTAGAGAGGCTGGACTGAGGGCTTGTAGACCTGTTGTAAGGCAGGTCCTCACCAGACATCACCGGCAAGAAACCCACCTTCGCTAGACCAGACAGGACAGGCAAAACGTGTTATAAACTGACAAGTCGCGGTTTTGTCTCACCAGGGGTGATGGTCAGATTCACGTTTATCATCGAAGGAATGAACGTTACAAAGAGGCCTGTACTCTGGAGCTGGATTGATTTGGAGGTGGAGGGTCCGTCATGGTCTGGGGCGGTGTGTCACCATCATCGGACTGAGCTTGTTGTCATTGTAGGCAATTACAACGCTGTGCGTTACAGGGAAGACATCCTTCTCCCTCATGTGGTACCCTTCCTGGAGGCTCATCATGACATGACAATTCCACTAGCCGTACTGCTCGTTCTGTGCGTGATTTCCTGCAAGACAGGAATGTCAGTGTTTTGCCATGGACAGCGAAGATCTCAATGCCATTGAGCACATCTGGGACCTGTTGGATTGGAGGGCTAGGGCCATTCCCCACAGAAATGTCCGGGAACTTACAGGTGCCTTGGTGGAAGAGTGGGGTAACATCTCACAGCAAGAACTGGCAAATCTGGTGCAGTCCATGGGGAGGAGATACAGACTGTTACTTTTGATTTTGACCCCCCTTTCTTTAGGGACATATTATTCAATTTCTGTTAGTCACATACATGTCTGTGGAACTTGTTCAGTTTATGTCTCAGTTGTTGAATCTTGTTATGTTCATACAAATATTTACACATGGTAAGTTTGCTGAAAATAAACGTAAATGACAGTGAGAGGACATTTCTTTTTTTGCAGAGTTTATTTGCAAAAATGTCTAAAACTGTTTTTTCTTTGTCATTATGGGGTATTGTGTGTAGATTAATGAAAAAAAAGATAATACATTTTAGAATAAGAATGTAACGAATGTAACAAAATTTGGATAAAGTCAAGGGGTCTGAATACTTTCCGAATGCACTGTACGTTTTACTTGTGTGTTTAAATACTGTGTCCCTCTCATAGAAATTGAATGATTCCTCAACTGCCCAATGCTTTCTCTCTTTCACTCCAGGAATCATTAGGGGAAGTTGATTTATGGTGTCTGCACACCCTCATCCTAACTGTGTCTCACTTGTTCAACTGTTCTTTGATTAAGTTGGTTTAATTCAATATTTATATTAGCTTCAAGTGTTTTTTTTACTGAAAGTTGACAAATTACACTTGTTTGGAGATATTTGGGTGTGGGGAAGATTGGTGTAGATGGGTTTGGTTGAAGAAACTCCTTTTCCCCCTACTTCCCATCCTTCTCTTGATGAGTATTACAAGTGAATGTAATTGCTGCATTTTACCTGTAATATAAAATATTTTATAAGTTAAAAGCTAAGACAAAATTAGATTTCATGACATTTACTTTATTTGCACATCTATTCACTACTGCCCAAATTCATTCACCATCCACTTCAGCTAGTATTACATTTATTTAGACCTGTTTTTAACGGGCTCCCGATTGGTGCAGTGGTCTAAGGCACTGCATCTCAGTGCTAGAGGCATCACTACAGACACCCTGGTTTGATTCCAGGCTGTATCACAAGCAGCCATGATTAGGAGTCACATAGGGCGGCGCACACTTGGCCCAGCGTCGTTTGGATTTGCCCGGTGTAGGCCGTCATTGTAAATAAGAATTTGTTCTTAACTGACTTGCCTAGTTATGTAAAAAGGTGTTTAGGTAAAGCACTTTGGATGAGGTGTTTAAATGTGATACAGACCTTGTTATTATGCTTATGTACAGGTAACTGCCAAAATAAATAAAAAACCAACATGAAGTGTCTTAATGGGGTGTTGAGCCAGTACAGCTTTTCTGGGCAGACCATTAATTTGGATACTATGGCTATGCCCATATAGGATGACAATGCCCCCATCCACAGGGCACTGAATGATTTGATGAGCATGAAAACAGTGTAAACCGTATGCAATGGTCGTCTCAGTCACTAGATCTCCACCCAATTGAATACTTGTGGGAGATTCTAGAGTGGCGCCTGACACAGCATTTTACACCATCATCAACAAAACACCAAATTATGGAATTTCTCATGGAAGAATGGTGTTGCATCCCTCCAATAAAGTTCCAGACACTTGTAGAATCTATGCCAAGGTGGTACTGGCCCAAGGGGAGCCAGGTGAAGAGCTCCCTGTGCTGTACCTGAGTCGAAAGCTGTTTCCCAGGGAAACCAGGTATTCGACCATCGAGAAGGAGTGCCTGGCTATAAAGTGGGCACTAGGTACAGTGCCTTGCGAAAGTATTCGGCCCCCTTGAACTTTGCGACCTTTTGCCACATTTCAGGCTTCAAAGTTAATACTTTGTAGCGCTGCGATTACAGCTGTAAGTCGCTTGGGGTATGTCTCTATCAGTTTTGCACATCGAGAGACTGAAATTATTTCCCATTCCTCCTTGCAAAACAGCTCGAGCTCAGTGAGGTTGGATGGAGAGCATTTGTGAACAGCAGTTTTCAGTTCTTTCCACAGATTCTCGATTGGATTCGGGTCTGGACTTTGACTTGGCCATTCTGACACCTGGATATGTTTATTTTTGAACCATTCCATTGTAGATTTTGCTTTATGTTTTGGATCATTGTCTTGTTGGAAGACAAATCTCTGTCCCAGTCTCAGGTCTTTTGCAGACTCCATCAGGTTTTCTTCCAGAATGGTCCTGTATTTGGCTCCATCCATCTTCCCATCAATTTTAACCATCTTCCCTGTCCCTGCTGAAGAAAAGCAGGCCCAAACCTTGATGCTGCCACCACCATGTTTGACAGTGGGGATGGTGTGTTCAGCTGTGTTGCTTTTACGCCAAACATAACGTTTTGCATTGTTGCCAAAAAGTTCAATTTTGGTTTCATCTGACCAGAGCACCTTCTTCCACATGTTTGGTGTGTCTCCCAGGTGGCTTGTGGCCAACTTTAAACAACACTTTTTATGGATATCTTTAAGAAATGGCTTTCTTCTTGCCACTCTTCCATAAAGGCCAGATTTGTGCAATATACGACTGATTGTTGTCCTATGGACAGAGTCTCCCACCTCAGCTGTAGATCTCTGCAGTTCATCCAGAGTGATCATGGGCCGCTTGGCTGCATCTCTGATCAGTCTTCTCCTTGTATGAGCTGAAAGTTTAGAGGGACGGCCAGGTCTTGGTAGATTTGCAGTGGTCTGATACCCCTTCCATTTCAATATTATCGCTTGCACAGTGCTCCTTGGGATGTTTAAAGCTTGGGAAATCTTTTTGTATCCAAATCCGTCTCACGGACCACAGACCCTGACCTAGATTCAGACCATAAAACCGGACTGGAATTCATAGGACCGGAATTCTCGTGTGACCAGGTGGTATCTGGAGCTCCAGCCCTTACAGTTCTGTATCTGTCCCAAGGCAGGAAAATGAACTGTCACGGTGGACTACCTATCCCGGCTTCCTGAACCTGGTCGCATCGGGAGAGGAGGAATGTAATGTGACGGAGAAGTCAGTCACTGGCTGTAGGCAGCTTTTGGTATACTAATACAAACACAAACACTCATCGCCCCCTCCCTGCTCTGTTTTCAGATACATTAGCAATGTAGGTCAAAACACAAGTTAACTTCGCTATCTTAGTACCTACACTACCAGTCAAAAGTTTTATAACACCTACTCATTCAAGAGTTTTTCTTTATTTGTACTATTTTCTACATTGTGAATAATAGTGAAGACATCAAAACTATGAAATAACACATATGGAATCATGTAGTAACCACAAAGTGTTAAACAAATCAAAATATATTTTATATTAGAGATTCTTCAAATAGCCACCCTTTGCCTTGATGACAGCTTTGCACACTCTTGGCATTCTCTCAACCAGCCTCATGTGGTAGTCACCTGGAATGCATTTCAATTAACCTCTTGAGTGTGGGGGGTATTTTGATGTTGGGATGAAAAATGTACCCAAATGAAACTGCCTATTTCTCAGGCCCAGAATCTAGAATATGCATATATTTGTCAGATTAGGATAGAAAACACTAAAGTTTCCAAAACTGTCAAAATATTGTCTGTGAGTATAACAGAACTGATATTGCAGGCGAAAACCCGAGGAAAATCCAACCAGGGAAGTGCTGTTTTTCCTGAAACCTCTGTTCCATTGCATGCCTTCCCTCCATTTAAAGGGGTATCAACCAGATTCCTTTCTCTATGGTTTCCACATGGTGTGAAGTCTTTAGAAATAGTTTCAGAAACATAGTTTCAGGCTTTTATTCTGAAAAATGAGCGAGTACGATCACATCGCGTCAGTGGATGGCTGGGTGCCAGCAGAGTTTTGCATGCGCAACAGCTTGGAGCAGACGTTTTCTCTCTCTCTCCTATTGAAAAAGCTACCGTCCGGTTGAAATATTATTGATTATTTATTGTCAAAACAACCTGAGGATTGATTATTAAAAAAAAACGTTTCACATGTTTCTACGAACTTTACGCATACTATTTGGAATTTTCGTCTGCCTCGTTCTGACCGCTCGAGCCTGTGGATTTCTGAACAAAACGCTCCAACCAAATGGAGGTATTTTGGATATAAAAATAATCTTTATGGAACAAAAGGAACATTTATTGTGTAACTGGGAGTGTCGTGAGTGCAAACATCCGAAGATCATCAAAGGTAAGCGATTAATTTTATTGCTTTTCTTACTTTTGTGACCAATCTACTTTGCTGCTAGCTGTTTGTAATGTTTTGTCTGCTGAGAGAGATGTCCTAACATAAACGCTTGGATAGCTTTTGCTGTAAAGCTTTTTTTTAAATCTGACACGCCAGGTGGATTAACAACAAGCTAAGCTGTGCTATATTGCATTTGTGATTTCATGAAAATTAAATATTTTTAGTAATTTAATTTGAATTTGGCGCTCTGCAATTTAGCGGATGTTGACGAAAAGGATCCCGCTAAAGAGATCGGTGCGCCCAATACATTTTAACAGGTGTCCCTTCTTAAAAGTTAATTTGTGGAATTATTTCCTTAATGCATTTGAGCCAATCAGTTCTGTTGTGACAAGGTATGGGGATTATACAGTAGATAGCCCTATTTTGTAAAAGTATTATGACAAGAACAGCTCAAATAAGCAGAGAAACGACAGTCCATCATTACTTTAAGACATGAAGGTCAGTCAATACGGAACATTTGAAGAATGTTGAGGGTTTCTTCAAGTACAGTCGCAAAAACCATCAAGTGCTATGATGAAACTGGCTCTCATGAGGACTGCCACAGAAAATAAAGACCCAGAGTTACCTCTGCTGCAGAGGATAAGTTCATTAGAGTTACCAGGCACAGAAATTGAGGCCAAAATAAATGGTTCACAGAGTTCAAGTAACAGACATATCTCAACATCAACTGTTCCTGAGGAGACTGTGTGAATCAGGCCTTCATGGTCGAATTGCTGCAAAGAAACCATTACTAAAGGACACCAATAAGTAGAAGAGTCTTGCTTGGGCAAAGAAACATGAGCAATGGACTTTAGACCGGTGGAAATTTGTCCTTTGGTCGAGAGTCCAATTTGGAAATTTTGTGGGTTCCAACCGTCGTGTCTTTGTTAGATGCAGTGTGGGTGAACGGATGATATCTGCATGTGCATTTCCCACTGTGAAGCATGGAGTATGAGGTGTCATGGTGTGGGGGTGCTTTGCTGGTGACACTGTCTGTGAATTGTTTGGATTCAAGGCACACTTAACCAGCATGGCTACCACAGCATTCTGCAGCGATACACCATCCCATTTGGTTTGCGCTTGGTGGGACTGTCAATTGTTTTTCAAGGATAACGACCCAACACACCTCCAGGCTGTGTAAGGGCTATTTTACCAAGACGGAGAGTGATGGAATGCTGCATCAGATGACCTGGCCTCCACCAATCCCCAACCTCAACCAAATTTAAATGGCTTTGGATGAGTCGGACCACAGTGTGAAGGAAGAGCAGCCAACAAGTGCTCATCTTATGTGGGAACTCCTTCAAGACTGTTGGAAAAGCATTCCAGGTGAAGCTGGTTGAGAGAATGCCAAGAGTGTACAAAGCTGTCATCAAGGTAAAGGGTAGCTATTTGAAGAATCTGAAATATAAAATCTATTTTGATTTAACACATTTATGGTTACAACATGATTCCATATGTGTTATTTCAAAGTTTTGATGTTTTCACTATTATTCTACAATGTAGAGAACTTGTAAAAATAAAGAAAAACCCTTGATAGAGTAGGTGTTCTTTCGACCGGTAGTGTACTGTAATTAACACTTTATTCTTTCCTCCCGTCAGTGACAGTTTGTTATGGTATAAAGAATATACAAACAAGAGTTCATGTTTAATTTAAGCAATGTTTATTGTACTTATCAATATTATGGATGAATGCAGTGTTTGTATGTTTCTGCTACTCTTTCTCCGTCTCTGTAGCTTCCGGGTATGCTGGGATAAGGACCAGAGCTACAGCAATCGGGCTGGCTTTGTAGTGCCTGTCTTGAATGGCTCTTTTATATGGGAATGGGCGTATTGGAAGACACCATGTCAGTAGTGATGGGATTTTGTAAATGTGTTATATTGTGTTATATTGTGTCATTATAAATGGATTGCAAAGGTGCAATGTATCTAATTCATGATATGTTTAGCTGAGTGAAAATGTAGGCTTGGATGTTGGTATTTGCTTAATTAATTAAAGTGTTTGGTATGTTCTGATGGGAGGGGCTTCCCCTACAAAGGAGCCTCTCTTTCAGTTCAAAGGGGATTATTTTGATTGAGCTGTTGATGGGGCAGCATTGTTTTTAGCTATCTCATAATGTATACTTTTTTGTGGCAGTATTGTTTTCCCCCCCAGAATCACTATGTAAATAAACACCCTTTCACAGAAGTACTTTTGCGGCCTCGCCATTTTTTAATTTGATAGAGGTTTTGCAATTTAGCCTTCTGGCCTACTCTACACTACAGTCTGGTTTTGCGTGTGTGTTTGGTAGGGGGATCGCGTAAGCCAGGGGAGGCATATTGCTACATATCTTAATTTAAAAAAGCCTGTTATTTGGCAGGGAATACTATTTGTTGATCAGTGATTCTTCTTTTCTGTTATTCCATATCCAATTTTGACACAATAAATGAGAAAACAAGTCGACTTCCAATTTTCGTTTTTCTAATGCAGAAACCAAAAACGAAAATGTAGCTGTTTTCCATTTTTCGACTACGTCTTTTGAATCAAATAACCAATTACCCATAATCTCATGGACAATAAAGTCCATACAAAGTTTATTTACTTTTTAAAGATGGCCTGCTTCACATTTCAATGTTGTTTTAATTGAAAAATGTATTTGATTCATATCAATCGATTCTTTAAACTAAATGAACAATTTACATCGCCATTGTAATAGGTGAATTTAATCATGTGGAACAAAGGAATAATTTGTGAATCGCAAACAGTAATTTTGGAAACAAAAACAAAATTAGCTGTAGTTTTCCTTTTGGATTCGTGACAGCAAAACTTGTTTTGTAGATACAGAACTTCAAGGTGATTTGGGCATTCGATGTATGGGACATTGCAACTCAAAATATGCTAGTCAACCTGCAAAGTAAACACTTCTAAAGTATGATAAATATAACTAAACTAGAAAAGGTACATTTCCTGAAGAGAATGTGTGTGCCTCCTTCAGTTATCTAAAAAAGGCATGCATGCTGCTGGGAATTCAGTGTTGTGTTCTAGACCACCTAAACCGAGACCGATTCAAGACCAAGACCAGAGCCAATCGAGTCCGATTCAAGACCAAGACTAGAGGCGGGCGAGACCGATTCAAGACCGAGACCGGGAGGGGGACAAGGGGTCCGAGAGTCAAGGCCGAGACCAGAAAAATGCAAGTCAAATTCAATTTGGTCAAATCACCATAATAAGAGTTTAAAATGTCCAGTATTTCTGTGTTCATATTTCAGAACAACATGTGCATTTTTTAGACATTCAGAATAGTGAAAAAATGCACGCTGAGGGAAATAGAGCCACTATACAAATTATTACTAACCCAAACATAGTGGAGAACGAACAATGGACATTCTACACCTTCAGAGAAGGGCTAAGGATTTATAAAATCATTATTATAATAATACAATTATATTATTATTTTCAATTATGTTCTTATTTAGTCTATTCAGTTTTGTGTTGGAAAGGTTTAACACTGAGGAGGAAAAAAAGATCCAATCAATCCAATTTTTCTCTGTTGGTCTCAGGGAAGATAAATCTAACTAGTTAAGTTAGCCATTGGTTAGGCCATCAGTAGCTACAGTAGATAAAGGCATCTGCCATTCAACTGTATTAGGGCAACATTTTGGAGTGACAGTAGAATCAACCAATCACGTTTTGACTTTAAGGCTGGGACCATTTCTAGAAAAACTTGAAGGCCAACAGGTCACTGTGCAATAGCTAGCAGTAGTGTTCCCACGGCCTAGCTAGCTAGCTTTTGTTGTCGGCTAGTTTGCAGCGGCTGCAGCAGGTGTTATCAAAGAGGATGTTGTTGTAAATTTGCTAGCTTATCCCTTTTCAAGAATAACTTACAAAAATAAGTTTAAAATGATCATTATCTGGTGAGTGGAAGTGTGTTTCTTATTGCAGCACGCTTTCTGTTGTTAGCCATCTCTTTGAAACTGACGTTTGTGAAACGTTGTAGTTAAAGTGGAACTGACAGCATTTTAGCAACATAATCTTATTCAAATCTGTTAATATACAACCCCAGGAAAAATAACACTTTTAAAACATTTTCACGTTTTCAAAATTCATAGAATGTTTCGGAATTATTTATACTAAGGCATTTGTGAAAATTCTATAGCAATATAGAAAGGGAAAGAGGCTGTGCGTTTGGACAATTAATAGACACTGCAGTAAATAAAACTGAATAAAAACATCTGTCTTGTCCAGGACCGGAGTCTACACAGACCGGTGCGCCATAGCCAATCAGAGATACAGTAGGCCACACGTGCCTGTTATCATTCACTTTGATCTGGACTGTGTGTTTACAGGCAGTTGCAACAGCGCGACTTTAGATTATTAGAAGGCATTCGCAAAAGCCACAAAATACACCTGAATGGATTTCTGCAAATATGTGCTCTTATATTTGGGAACTTTACATTCCTATTGATCAAACAACCATGAAAAGGAAGGCTCTCTCTCCCCCAATTATGCACCTCAACAACAAGATCAACAACTAATGCTAGCCAGAGCAAGATGATCTCAAATCAAACAAATGAACATTAGATAAACCCTCTCAAACTTTCTTAGCTAGTTGGCTGTAAAAATTGCACTGATAAAGATGGGAAATTGTAGTCTCGTATTCCTTCTGCTGCTTGCATGTTTGTCCCAACCAAGCACCCAAGCTAACTGGCTAAAGTTGGCTAGCTTGCTAGCTAGCTACTTCCAGACACAAATGAGAGAACACTTCACTCTGACCATTTTACTTGCCGTAGCAGAGCGGGTTAGGCTGTTCACATTTGTTCTAGAGTGTTCTTGACTAACTATTACTTTTTTGCCTATGTTTACTCTTGCCGGTCATATTCATTGGGTGTTGCACATTCCTAAATTCATCAGTTGTTCTGCGCTCTGGCACACTCAGACGAGAGTACTCTGAAATTGGAGTAGATAGCTAGAGTCTTAGATAGCCAGAGTGAATTTGTGAATGTAAGAGATATGCAAACTGGATAACAGTTGTTAACGTTCTTGCTAGTTAACCAAATGACATCTTCATCACCTGTATATAGCCACCAAAAAACTACATGAGGGGAAAAAGTCAGTCACTCACCGACTCCTCCAATGGCATGTTATGATATCCTCCTAGTAGCTAACTAGCTAGATGTCTAGCTAACGTTAGGGTATGTGTTTTTAGCTTTCTACATAAATAGATACACTAGCCTATTAGCTACGTTATGACTGACTTGTGCTCATTGCCCTTGCTAGTTTGATTGTATTGACATTCCCAGCCTTAGTTATATTTGTCTGTTTTTGTCCAGAATATTGAGTCTTTGAAACTGAAACAGTGCATCCCAAATGGAGGCAGCCAACAATGTACCAGGCCAGCTGTGATTTACAACCTGATAGCAATATTTTTTGGACTACCAAGAAATGTATTGGTGAATTACATGAATCATGCATTGAACTGCATCCATCTATTCTGCCAACAATACCTTAGTGTACGTCATGGAAATGTCATATTTTGGACTGAGCCTCTGTCCACCCAGGCCCATCCCTGTATAAGCCCCTGATGCAAACAGTGCATGATGACAAATAGCCTACTACCCAACACGTCGGACTAAACTTTTTCAATACCTGGTTTGCACACCCATTGTTGCCTTAGTTAGCATTTACTAGTAAATATCATAAGTTGAAATGCCTTTCCTACCCTACCGGCTACCGATGTTAATCTTCTGTGAGCTGCTTCATGCCAAAACCAGTTGAGTTTGATGAGTTTGTATGTCTAAACTTTAGATATTGGTAATCAACAATTATACTAGAGATATGAGGGGTGCCATAAGTCTCTAGGGTC
Organism: Oncorhynchus mykiss; assembly: GCF_013265735.2. Lineage (NCBI taxonomy): Eukaryota > Metazoa > Chordata > Actinopteri > Salmoniformes > Salmonidae > Oncorhynchus > Oncorhynchus mykiss. The sequence goes on along the minus strand of NC_048575.1, from coordinate 32,825,345 downwards.
TACACCAGATGTTAATGGTTATCTGTAGGAGGAATGTATATGGTGGATGCAATTAAGCTTGGAAGGTACTGAGTGAAGGAAAGATAATCACATGTTGGCAGACAGTGCTAAGGATGGAGAGATCTGGATTAGTGAGGAAGGTGTTTGAGGTCAGGTCACCTTAAGGGAGAAGGAACAGTTTGTGGCCCGTATCACTTAACTTCCTGCCTAGTAATACAGATGTAATGTTAAGAGAGAAGGAGGAGACTCCACCCAAATTGGGGTATATATGCTACCACTGGTGGAAATATATATTTGTCTGTTTAGCTGTTCAATCCTTTGGGTGATTAAACTTGGTTGCAGCTTTTATAGTGTCCGTCAATTTCTTACTATGATATTTAGAACCAAACAGTTGGCGCTGCGAGCAGGGTTCACCACGATTTATAGTCAAACCAGAGAGTCCAGATCAGTGGAGCAAGAGCTGGCAACAAACAAGGTAGGCACAGTTCCTACACCTGTTTCCACTCATTTTGACAACTTGGGGATATGAGAATCGTAGGCTGAACAAAAGTAGGATATGGACCTAGAAAGCCAGAGTTTATTCAGTAGGCCCATTGTGTATCGACCGGTCGTAAATATATGGTGTAGGGTAGGTTCCATAAGGATAGGTCCCGATTAAGGGTGATCCTCTGCGAGATCCATGGGTGTCATGACGGTGTAGGGTAGGTTCCTTTAAGGATACGTCCCGAGTGGAGGTTTTCCCTCTGTAAGATCCATATAAATATAAGGTGTAGTGTAGGTTCCATTAAGGATAGGTCCCAAGTGGAGGTTTTCCTCTGCGAGATACATGAGTGACATTACAGTGTATGGTATGTTCCGTATAGGATAGGTCCCTAGTCAAGGTATTCCCCTGCGAGATCTGTAAGAGGGACAAAAGTCCCAGCTGAAGTGGCAGTGAGGCAGTAGAGTGTATGTGGATAGTGATAGATGGTTGCCTATAAATTCTGAAAGAAAGCCACATTCATGGTTAAATGAAAAGCAATAACAGACTGAACGCTGTTTGATTTGTGTGTATTAGCAGTAGCAATACGGAGAGAGGTTGGTTTATGCCCTGTCGAGACAGGGAACTGTGACAAATTATGTTGAAATAGGAAGACAAGTGTAAATAATTTTGGTAATGTGAGTTTATCAACAACACTGATATTTGAGGTGTAACACTGGAATAAGACTTTCGGTCACCCGTATTCTCCAGTAATATATAGTATTGGTTCTAATACAAGGTATTAAGTGCAGTGACCAATTAAAAGGCACAAATACCATAACTATTCTCCGGGGAAGTGGGTATCGCTACCTTGGAAAATAGTTAATAAAAGGTGTATATTAGAGCTGGGAGTGAGGAAATCTAAACACCGATAAACCCGGAATTAGAAGACGTACTCAGCTGCAGAAAGACTGGGTACGTGAGAACATTGATAGAATTTGTACCTCGGCTTTGATGGGGGGAGGTAGTGGACCAGCATTCTCACTGCGATGAAATAGTACAAGCAGCGTTGAGAGTAGAAGCTAATTCCATTCATTCCGCAGCTGTAAGGGTGGTTAATGCAGCCACAGTGAATGTCACTAACAGTGATTTCAATGGCCCAAGTAAGACAATGAAACAGGGAGGAAAGGGAAAATCAACAGTCCTGTTTTAGGTGTGGGGCTGATGGTCATTGGAAAATGCAAGTGTTTGCATCTTTTTCAAAAGAGCAGCAACAAATTCTCTTGAAAGAAGTGGGACAGGAAAATGGTACATAGCAGTGTATGGCCTCGGTTAGATCAATAGTGGTTCATAGAGATTACTGTTTTTATGTGAAGGGAGACATTGGAGACCACGTCTTACACAACTTTTTTTTATTTTATATAGATGCCAGGGATCAAATATCACAGATTCCTTATGATGAGAAATTGGCTAAATTTGCCAAGGAAAAGGTGTTTTGGGTTGAAGAATCTATGTGAAATGCCAGGGGAATTAATTCTAAAGAGGTAACAAATTAACATTATCTGGCCAAACACTTCTTGCAAACTCAGAAAACCTTGGGGGGGGGTTTAAATCTCGTGAGACATTTTATGTCGTCTTGTTATGAAATAGATTTGCAGAATGGACGAAAGGGAGAACGGATCATTGAGGAATTAGCATTGGGGTTACCAAACCTAAAATGAACTTTTAATTGTTTTTGTTCATGAACATGAAAGCCATTGTGGTGTGATGGTTATGGAGAATCATGGGAAAAAGAGACCAGTGAATCGTTAGACTCGGTTTGCGAGATAAAGGTTGCCGTGTCTAAGGGTAGTACGTGCTAAATAAAGGATACATAAACGATGGGTTGGATTAAAACAAACGTTTTATAATTGGAGTGAGGACAGTGGATTTACCATTATCATGTTTGGTTTATGAATAATACTTTTGGATTGCTGATTAAGATGTAGCATAGTGAATGCTAACGAAATGTACACTTTCTTTTCCAGGAGAGGAGGGAGTTTCATTATCTCTCTTTGAAATGTTTCCCGAGACTGTGGTCTTAGGGAGAACAGTTAGTGATATTCAGTAAGTGATAGCAGTTTTATAAGTATAAAAGTATCCGGATTAGTCTGTAAAAGGGGCTCGCAGATAAGTAAGGCCTAATCATGTGTGTGTTTTTGATGTACGGTTATGAATATGGTTTAGTGATGTTAATACCGTGGGATTTATTGTGAGGCGGTCTTTTCAATTTGGTTTTAAATTGGGTATGCAGAATGATGGAAATGTTTGAAATGTTTTAAAATGGTTTCTGAAGGACAGGGAAAGAAAAGGGAAAGGAAATACTTAATGGTATTGAATGACCTGTGTCCTGAATTTCTGGTGAGGCCTGATCAACCTCGGTACAAATGATCGAGACAGGTGGGATTTAATTATAATATGAATGAGAGACACCAGTCTCTAGTCTATTTTACCTTATAGGATACCATTATTTCCTTATGGAGTTATCAAGAGTTGTAATTCTGAATTGATTGGTTATTAGAATTTCTATTTAGCATGCAGTGTTGTTGTTTGTTTTTGAATCACGATGTAAATCATGTGTTCAAAGGGGAAATGACCAGTTCCCTGACCCTTTGGTAAATACACAAATTTATTTTGTTCAGTCTGCATATAGAAGGGAAAATATATGTTAATAAGGGTTCACAGTTACTCTAAATGGATTGCGATATGTGTATTGCTGAATTCATTTTTGTCTTTGTTTCGATACAAATTTCACGAGATTGGGTCTGCTGAATTTTTGAGATTCCTCCCGATGGGTTACAGTTCTAACTTCCTGATCTGGTAACTATTCGGAGAAGTCGCCAGTAAAGTAACTGGTATTACGAAAATTGAGATTGTAATAATTTATCATAGGGCAGATGGATGGTCTGAATTGTCAGATTCCGAAGTGTCTTAAACTGTTGTTTTGCTCTGTTCTGTCTCAAGTTATGGCAAATGTGACATCGGATGATGTTTTAATGAATGGAAGGGATCATTTGACCACAAACAGTGTGTGAAGCTCAAAACCATCCATAACCGTCTGAAGAAAGTGCGACCAAGGCGTTCAATACGACCGTGTCTTGTAACACTCCTATCTGTGACCTGTGTACGAGCCATCAACCTGGGTACGGGCGGCAGGAGTGTGCCATGAGTCCTGAGACCGTGCATGTGGAGTGAGCATGGAGAGAGATCATGTTTAATCTTCTCTCATGCTGCTGGCGTACTGGTGGGGAAATAGACCAGACAAAATGGTGGTGGCGGCTCAGGTGAGAGACTCGTATAAGTGGGAAAACCTGATTAGTATTTTTGGATATTGAAATCGGCACACTATTGAGGGCCATCAACTGTGACAGGCATAAGTTACATATGTGCCGTTGGGAAATGAACTGTAACGCTATCTGAAGAAGAAACTATGAAGACACGCTAGAAGGATGAGTGCCGGGAGAAGGGTGGGGGGGGGGGGGGGGTCAAACGGCCGTAATTGTTTAGTTGGGGTATTAGTTTGATTGTGTAGGTCTGCATACTGCGAAATGTATAGTAATTTAGAATAAGAATGCATTGAGATACCGATCTGTCATTACCATGCCACTCACAACATAAAACAGGAACAAACGGGAGTTGTAATGAGAGGAGTTATTTCCGGTAATATCTGGTCCCGTTTATAAATGTACATTCTAACCGTGATGATATGTGCCAGGCAGCTTGAGGGGGTTGAATTCAAGTGATAGACTCAAAGTAAAGCACTAAGGACTGGCATTCTAAATTTGTTTTGAATAATTTATCAAAAGATAATTTATCAAACTGTGAGGGGTGGGTACACTGCTCAAATTTTTTGGGTCTAAGGAGGGTTTTTCTCCCCAGAAGGTTATTAGAGAACTCACTGGATGATAGCTTGAGTCAACCAGGAAAGGGTTTTTTGTTTTACAATGCCATCATAATCCTAATGTTAAAGTACATCAATACATATGGATTGTTGGATGATACAGTACAATCAATTGCATATAACACTCATAGTCTGTGTCTTGCTGCGTTAACACCCAAGGATGAAAATGAAGGAGACGGGAATTGAGACTAGCATCCCATGAGCATAGAATGGAACAGATGGACGGTTCTTTCCCCAGTCTTAGTCGCATCAAGGGTGGTGTGAAATTATTAAACATGTATTCTTTCTCATTCCCTGTTCAAGTCAATATATTTTTAGGTGTCGTGGACAATAAGAGTGATCGTTGTTCCAGATGAGGGATTGGTGGAAATGGACTAACTAATTTGAAAATGTTTTAGTATGGTTACAACTATAGTAGTGGATCATGTGTTATGGTTTAGATGAGAATGAGTTATGTGCATTGTATTTGGAGCAGGAGGCGAGGTACATAAGAGGCCTGTGTTTGAGACAGTATGTTTACATAAGGGTGTAAGCAGAAGGCAATGTGACTGTGGGAGATCTGTGGGGGCTCATAAATTAAGGTTGGGGTGATAGTTTCTGGGGATTATACCACTATGTATATTGTTACAGGAGATAGCTCGTAGGAGAGGGAGGACATCTAACTGCACAATATAGAGACTATTAGGATGTTAAATTGAACGTTACACATACCCAGATCATGGTGAGAGTAGCAGAGATAGTGTTGGCATTTCAGAAATAATTGTCAATTTTCAAGAAACCTTTTTGTTAGGTTGGATACTCTTCCAACGTCATTCATCTCTTCCCCATTTCTAACAGCCAGCAAACACTTGACCAATCTCCCAGAAGATTGGGACCGATCTAACCTGAGCACAAGAGAGAGTATTATCCACAGGTATCCACAGGTATACTGTAGTAGAATTCAGAAGGTCATTGGAAATGTTGGTGGCTAGGAGACCAGGAATGTGTTGGGAGATAGGTAGAGAGTATATGTGACTCAAAACAGGAGAGCTGTTTTAACGTAAACAACTTTTTTTTCTATCAAAATGCGCTTTTTGGCAGAAATGGCTTCTTGTATGCCATCTGTAAATGAAAATAAAATTGTTAAATTACAAGCTTAGTTGGTTCACCCACAGAAAAAGTGAGCAACCTTCCCGCTAGCCATGATTGGCTGAGATAATGAGTGGGCTAGACATCCCGAGAGATTGATTGGTCTACCATATAGCACGAGATAAACTTTTGTTATTGACCAAATACTTATTTTCCACCATAAATTCATAAAAAATCCTACAATGTGATTTTCTGGATTTTTTTTCTACTTTTGTCTGTCATAGTTGAAGTGTACATATGATGAAAATTACAGGCCTCTCATCTTTTTAAGTGGGAGAACTTGCACAATTGGTGGCTGACTAAATACTTTTTTGCCCCACTGTATCTTTCATCAACCAGAGGTTCAATTTCTTCTTTGTTTTCTCAATAATGGGGTTAAAGTTCAATTCACTCCTTTGTTTTTCAACCTTCCATATAACAATTCCAAGATAAGTAACCTCATATTTAATTGGGATACCATATACTTCCTGTAAAACACAATACTTGAATGGAAATAAGACTGACTTATTGATATTAATTTTCAAACACGAAACTAAGGAATAGTTTTCAATAAAGGAAACTGCTTTAGAAACCTCATTCCTGTCTCTTAAAAATATGGTGGTATCATCAGCCAGTTGACATAGTTTAAATTCCTTGCCAAGTGCTGAAACACCTTGAAAATTCCCTTTCTTGATATGAAGATCCATAATTTGAGTAACCAATAAAAATACAAATTGACTAATTGGGCAGCCCTGCCTAATGCCACGGCCAATATAAAATCTTTGGGATGTCCCGTAAGCTAGTACAACCACTATATAAAGTTTGGACTGCTTTAAAAAAAAATTTAAAAAATGATTACCTTGAACATAAACTCATGATCTACAGTTGTCAAAAGCTTTATAAAAATCAACAAACATTATCAAGGATGAGGTCATTATAGTCAATCATATCTAAGATCAACCTGATGTTATTACTAATGTGTCGACCATGCATAACACCAGATTGTTCGTCATCAATTATATGATGCAAGTCTTGTTTCAACCTGTTAGCAAATACAAGGGAAAATAATTTCCCATCATTATTCAACAGGCTAATGGGTCTCCAGTTGTCTATACAGTGAGGGGGAAAAAAGTATTTGATCCCCTGCTGATTTTGTACGTTTGCCCACTGACAAAGAAATTATCAGTCTATAATTTTAATGGTAGGTTTATTTAAACAGTGAGAGACAGAGTAACAACAAAAAAATCCAGAAAAACGCATGTCAAAATGTTATAAATTTGATTTAGTCTTGTTTGCTTAATATAAGGAATTTTTAAATGGTTTATACTTTTACTTTTGCTTTTGATACTTACAGTGCCTTGCGAAAGTATTCGGCCCCCTTGAACTTTGCGACCTTTTGCCACATTTCAGGCTTCAAACATAAAGATATAAAACTGAATTTTTTTGTGAAGAATCAACAACAAGTGGGACACAATCATGAAGTGGAACGACATTTATTGGATATTTCAAACTTATTTAACAAATCAAAAACTGAAAAATTGGGCGTGCAAAATTATTCAGCCCCCTTAAGTTAATACTTTGTAGCGCCACTTTTTGCTGCGATTACAGCTGTAAGTCGCTTGGGGTATGTCTCTATCAGTTTTGCACATCGAGAGACTGACATTTTTTCCCATTCCTCCTTGCAAAACAGCTCGAGCTCAGTGAGGTTGGATGGAGAGCATTTGTGAACAGCAGTTTTCAGTTCTTTCCACAGATTCTCAATTGGATTCAGGTCTGGACTTTGACTTGGCCATTCTATCACCTGGATATGTTTATTTTTGAACCATTCCATTGTAGATTTTGCTTTATGTTTTGGATCATTGTCTTGTTGGAAGACAAATCTCCGTCTCAGGTCTTTTGCACACTCCATCAGGTTTTCTTCCAGAATGGTCCTGTATTTGGCTCCATCCATCTTCCCATCAATTTTAACCATCTTCCCTGTCCCTGCTGAAGAAAAGCAGGCCCAAACCATGATGCTGCCACCACCATGTTTGACAGTGGGGATGGTGTGTTCAGCTGTGTTGCTTTTACGCCAAACGTTTTGCATTGTTGCCAAAAAGTTCAATTTTGGTTTCATCTGACCAGAGCACCTTCTTCCACATGTTTGGTGTGTCTCCCAGGTGGCTTGTGGCAAACTTTAAATGACACTTTTTATGGATATCTTTAAGAAATGGCTTTCTTCTTGCCACTCTTCCATAAAGGCCAGATTTGTGCAATATACTTGTTGTTGTCCTATGGACAGAGTCTCCCACCTCAGCTGTAGATCTCTGCAGTTCATCCAGAGTGATCATGGGCCTCTTGGCTGCATCTCTGATCAGTCTTTTCCTTGTATGAGCTGAAAGTTTAGAGGGACGGCCAGGTCTTGGTAGATTTGCAGTGGTCTGATACTCCTTCCATTTCAATATTATCGCTTGCACAGTGCTCCTTGGGATGTTTAAAGCTTGGGAAATCTTTTTGTATCCAAATCCGGCTTTAAACTTCTTCACAACAGTATCTCGGACCTGCCTGGTGTGTTCCTTGTTCTTCATGATGCTCTCTGCGCTTTTAACGGACCTCTGAGACTATCACAGTGCAGGTGCATTTATACGGAGACTTGATTACACACAGGTGGATTGTATTTATCATCATTAGTCATTTAGGTCAACATTGGATCATTCAGAGATCCTCACTGAACTTCTGGAGAGAGTTTGCTGCACTGAAAGTAAAGGGGCTGAATAATTTTGCACACCCAATTTTTCAGTTTTTGATTTGTTAAAAAAGTTTGAAATATCCAATAAATGTCGTTCCACTTCATGATTGTGTCCCACTTGTTGTTGATTCTTCACAAAAAAATACAGTTTTATATCTTTATGTTTGAAGCCTGAAATGTGGCAAAAGGTCGCAAAGTTCAAGGGGGCCGAATACTTTCGCAAGGCACTGTAAGTATATTTGAGCAATTCCAATTACTTTTGATACTTAAGTATATTTAAAACCAAACACTTAGACTTTTACTCAAGTAGTATTTTACTGGGTGACTTTTACTTGAGTCATTTTCTACTAAGGTATCTTTACGTTTACTTGAGTATAACAATTCAGTACTTTTTCTACCACTGCCCATAGGCCACTTTCTAGGTATGCATAAGATGTGGAAGATTTGTAACTAAGGTGAACAAACCCCAACGCCCATTTCCCTTGGACTTGGTAGCAGTTTAGTTACAGATGTATTAATGTTAACGACTGCATGTTAATTAATATATGCTTATTTTGAAGTGTTGCCTAGCCGCTTTAACAGTGTCCCCTCCCCTACCCCAGTTCTGCGGTGTCTGGGCATCCCTGACAGGGTGATCAACTTCAAATCCGCCCATGACAACACAGGGAACATAATCACGGATCTCGTCTTTAACTCTGTGGGAAATCGACTTGAACTGAACGAGCTAGATGGAATAAAGCTGTCCTTGAAACAGTCTTGATATGTTCGTCAAAAGAGAGATCAGGATCCAGAGTAACGCCGAGGTCCTTCACAGTTTTATTTGAGACGACTGTACAACCATCAGGATTAATTGTCAGATTCAACTGAAGATCTCTTTGTTTCTTGGGACCTAAAACAAGCATCTCTGTTTTGTCCGAGTTTAAAAGTAGAACGTTTGCAGCCATCCACAGCCATCCACAATTTTGTACAGCTGTGTGTCAACCGCATAGCAGTGAAAGTTAACATTATGTTTTCGAATGACATCCCCAAGAGGTAAAATATATAGTGAAAACAATAGTGGTCCTAAAACGGAACCTTGAGGAACACCGACATTTACAGTTGATTTGTCAGAGGACAAACCATTCACAGAGACAAACTGATATCTTTCCGACAGATAAGATCTAAACCAGGCCAGAACTTGTCCGTGTAGACCAATTTGGGTTTCCAATCTCTCCAAAAGAATGTGGTGATCGATGGTATCAAAAGCAGCACTAAGGTCTAGGAGCACGAGGACAGATGCAGAGCCTCAGTCTGACGCCATTAAAAGGTAATTTACCACCTTCACAAGTGCAGTCTCAGTGCTATGATGGGGTCTAAAACCAGACTGAAGCATTTCGTATACATTGTTTGTCTTCAGGAAGGCAGTGAATTGCTGCGCAACAGATTTTTCTAAAATGTTTGAGAGGAATGGAAGATTCGATATATGCCGATAATTTTTTATATTTTCTCGGTCAAGGTTTGGCTTTTTCAAGTGAGGCTTTATTATTGCCACTTTTAGTGAGTTTGGTACACATCCGGTGGATAGAGAGCTTTTTATTAGGTTCAACATAGGAGGGCCAAGCACAGGAAGCAGCTCTTTCAGTAGTTTAGTTGGAATAAGGTCCAGTATGCAGCTTGAAGGTTTAGAGGCCCTAGAGGGCGCTAAAATAAGGGCAATTGTACGGACCAAGGCGATGTACAAGTTCACGTGAGTTTACGTTAGTCATTGGCGACTCCATTACCCACAGAATTAGACTTAAAACGAATCATTCAGCGATCATACACTGTTTACCAATCTGAAGATGGTGCTGGCTAAAGCTAAAACTGGCGAGTGTAGAGAGTATAGAGATATTGATATCCACGTTGGCACCAACGATGTTAGGATGAAACAGTCAGATGTCACCAAGCGCAACATAGCTTCAGCGTGTAAATCAGCTAGAAAGATGTGTCGGCATCAAGTAATTGTCTCTGGCCTCCTCCCAGTTATGGGGAGTGATGAGCGCTACAGCAGAGTCTCACAACTCAATCGCTGGTTGAAAACTGTTCTCTGCCCCTCCCAAAAGATAGAATTTGTAGATAATTGGCCCTCTTTCTGGGACTCACCCACAAACAGGACCAAGCCTGGCCTGCTGAGGAGTGACGGACTCCATCCTAGCTGGAGGGGTGCTCTCATCTTATCTACCAGCATAGACAGGGCTCTAACTCCTCTAGCTCCACAATGAAATAGGGTGCAGGCCAGGCAGCAGGCTTGTTAGCCAGCCTGCCAGCTTAGTGGAGTCTGCCACTAGCACAGTCAGTGTACTCAGCTCAGCTATCCCCATTGAGACCGTGTCTGTGCCTCGACCTAGGTTGGGCAAAACTAAACATGGCGGTGTTCGCCTTAGCAATCTCACTAGGATAAAGACCTCCTCCATTCCTGCCATTATTGAAAGAGATCGTGATACCTCACATCTCAAAATAGGGCTACTTAATGTTAGATCCCTCAATTCAAAGGCTGTTATAGTCAATGAACTAATCACTGATCATAATATTGATGTGATTGGCCTGACTGAAACATGGCTTAAGCCTGATGAATTTACTGTGTTTAATGAGGCATGACCTCCTGGTTACACTAGTGACCTAGTGCATCCCGCTAAAGGCGGAGGTGTTGCTAACATTTACGATAGCAAATTTCAATTTACAAAAAAAAAAACGACGTTTTCGTCTTTTGAGCTTCTAGTCATGAAATCTATGCAGCCTACTCAATCACTTTTTATAGCTACTGTTTATAGGCCTCCTGGGCCATATACAGAGTTTCTCACCGAGTTCCCTGAATTCCTATCGGACCTTGTAGTCATAGCAGATAATATTCAAATTTTTGGTGATTTTAATATTCACATGGAAAAGTCCACAGACCCGCTCCAAAATGCTTTCGGAGCCATCATCGACTCAGTGGGTTTTGTCCAATATGTCTGGACCTACTCACTGTCGCAGTCATACTCTGGACCTAGTTTTGTCCCATGGAATAAATGTTGTGGATCTTAATGTTTTTCCTCATAATCCTGGACTATCGGACCACCATTTTATTACGTTTGCAATCGCAACAAATAATCTGCTCAGACCCCAACCAAGGAGCATCAAAATTCGTGCTATAAATTCTCAGACAACACAAAGATTCCTTGATGCCCTTCCAGACTCCCTCTGCCTACTCAAGAACGTCAGAGGACAAAAATCAGTTAACCACCTAACTGATGAACTCAATTTAACCTTGCGCAATACCCTAGATGCAGTTGCACCCCTAAAAACTAAAAACATTTGTCATAAGAAACTAGCTTCCTGGTATACAGAAAATACCCAAGCTCTGAAGCAAGCTTCCGGAAAATTGGAACGGAAATGGCACCACACCAAACTGGAAGTCTTCCGACTAATTTGGAAAGACAGTAAGTACTGTGCAGTATCGAAGAGCCCTCACTGCTGCTCGATCATCCTATTTTTCCAACTTAATTGAGGAAAATAAGAACAATCCAAAATGTATTTTTCATACTGTTAACTAAATAGCAGCATTCCCCAAGTGAGGATGGCTTTCACTTCAGCAGTAATAAATTCATGAACTTCTTTGAGGAAAAGGACATGATCATTAGAAAGCAAATTACGGACACCTCTTTAAATCTGCGTATTCCTCCAAAACTCAGTTGTCCTGAGTCTGCACAACTCTGCCATGACCTAGGATCAAGAGAGACACTCAAGTGTTTTAGTACTATATCTCTTGACACAATGATGAAAATAATAAAAACTCACCCCATTCCGTACAAATGTGCTCAACCGCAACATTCAAACGAGGCTACAAAGAAAACTAATGGGACTGTAGCGACTGTGTTGACTTCAAAATCGGGGGTGTGAACTAGGTTTCTATTCAAGCGTTGATCGACATGGTGATGGCCCTATAGTATTGGAGAAAAGTTGTAACGTACTGCACGCATAAAGCAACTATTTCTGTCTTACAATCTCTCTCCACCAGGTGTAGCACTTCTATCATCCGTTAAAACAAGAAATGGACAGTGACAGGGGAAAGGGGGGGATATCTAGTCGTTTTTTGCGTCATCATTGCATGCGATCATCATTCTCAAAGCCGCTGTTTACTTCTAAGATCACTTTAGCACCGCCCCAAAAATCCGATTCAAATTCGACACAAACTTTCAAATAGGTATGTAATGACACATTATATAAACTCTTTATAGTGTTTTATTGAAATTTTAGAAGCGATAATGTGATAAATTGGACAGATCGAGTGAATAAAAGCAATTTTCCCACAAGACATCTCTCCTTCTCACTATTGCTCTGCCACCTTGCTCTGCCAAAGCCATCAAGGAAGGAATGCTTGGCTATCAATTTGATGCCCCGTTTGTGTTTGCTGAGGTAAAACAATATTTTCTTTGAGATTGACCAGTAACACTGTTACACCGTAATGCCTTCATCGTCTATGCATACTTACGCTTTATAAATTGATATGATGCACACTCGCAGTACATTTTATTTATTTAGAATCAATCATAATATTCACAATATTTTTTATTTTATTTTACCTCAGGTGAATAGCAATGTTTGCAACCACAAGCTAGATACACAAACTGGGAGAACCGAGTTACTAAACGTGGACACAATCTATCTGCAAGAAAGTAGTGACGAAGTCCGTTGGTGGAAACTATTATGAGCCAATGGATGAGCCAATGGACATTACACAGATTACAAATACACAGAAGGTGTGTGGCACCTGGACAATGGAGGAGACTGGCAAGGGTGCAACCAACTGCACGTTTAAAGTTACATTTTCATAAATATTTGTTTGTTATTGGCAGTTTCAACATTTTCTAATGAAACTAATGCAACAACAATGAAGTATAGAAATGACTTCCCTATTACAGTTTTTGAAATGACTTTTCAATTACTGCTGTATCGATACAGTAACATACTGTATCTATTTTTTTCCTATAGGTGAAATTAAATAGCCAATTAGTTTCATATCAGTCCCATGGTTGTTCTTTTAAGGAGTGTGGCAGTCCCACTCCTCTTATATTTGTCTGTCTATTCTATTTGATTGAGAGAGAGAAAATATAGTAGAGAGTTGCTAAAATAGCAGTGGGCCGGATTCTAACCCTTGCCGCAGCGATATATGTATTCCGAAGAGAGCGGTTTAGATCACTAGACCAGCCTAGGCCACCAGTCCCATGTTAACTCTATTCCTCTCTCCCCACACACGCACCGGGAGCAGTAAAGATGAAGAGACCATTAAGAAAGCCGAGAGAACCTAGAAGATGCATATGCGATACGACGACCAGCAGGAGATCCCAGAGGAGAGATCCCAACGTGGAGATGACGCTGGAGATCCCGCAGGAGCCGGTGAAGCGTGGCAAGAACTTCCAGATGGCTGTGGTCTTCAGGAACCTGAGTGAAGACACACGCACCATCCATGGCTTCCTGGTCGGCTCCACGATCTACTACACCAACATCCAAAGGGCTCAGTTCATGCAGGACATCTTTGATGTCACTCTGAAACCCCATGGAGAGTGAGTGGAAACCCGGGGTGACCCTTAACATATTAACGTATGTCTTTGTAGGCTTGAGAATGTCTCCATGTATCACAACTTTGTATGATAGTCCTGCTAAGCTTTCAGACCACTCTGAAATAAAATACTCAACAGCTTATAGAAAATGCTTTACTTTAGTTATTTTACAGCTTTATGGCAACGTCCTGTTTCAGCAGGTACAGTGTGTGTATATGTATTGTATTGTTGTGAGGTAACGATGGGATTGTGAGGTAACGATGGGATGCTCTCTAGTACGCACTTCAAAAGACTTTAAATGGTAAGCAACGGTGAATCGCAAATAATCAAAATATCAATTGAAAGTGAATGATTATAAAAGTTCAGTGCTGCCAAACATGCACTCCTATTGTTGATTGAATTTGTCTGGTTCGTGTTTCGTTGTCAGAACTCTGTCTGCCTGTGTCCAAAAGTGTCGAGAGTACAGGTGGGCGTGCCGGCCCAGAATTACATGCCCCAGCTGGGTTGCGAGTCCAATCTGTGCTTCGTGGTGACGGCCAAGAGCATGGACAACAACCAGGGCATGGCGGCCATGCAGATAGTGAACCTGGGAGGCCCCGAGCTGGCCTTTTCGGTGGGTCTGGAAGTTCCACTAGTCCTCTTGATTAGGATGTATTTCTTTATTCCCTTAAAGGGATAGTTCACCCAAACGTTTCCTTAGCCTGTCAGCAGTAATTTGGTGACAGTGGCCATGTAAACAAAACCAAAGCATGGATTGTTATTTTTACGTTGTTCATATTCTGCTGACATGGTAAGGAAAACAATATGTAATTTTGTGATTTGTGTCAACTATCCCTTCAAGTGTTCACTAAAAGTGTTCTTAAATATATTGTTTTGGTGCCAAGAGCTAATGTACGTAGTAGTGTACCCAATTAAAGCCTTATTTGTGCTGCTAAAGTGCTGCATCTCTCCTCTCCTTCGATCAATCAGCCATTCCAAAAAACATCTACGCAGCCAACGCAGGGGAGTTGATAATCCCTAGATGATCATTTATTATATCACTATAGATTGTTGTGAATGGACCATCTCTATTTGAACAGATGAGTGGACCAGCGAAGGTGAACCAGGAGGTATTTGTCAAGGTGGAGTTCACCAACCCGTTCTCATTCAGGCTGCATGACATGAGGATGGCCATGCAAGGGCCTAATTTCTTGTCATGCCGGGAAAAGTTGTACAGGGACGTAAATTTACAACTCCAAGTCCTCACATCATGATGATGTTCACACTTACATTAGTCTCACTCCCCTGGGTTGTTTGGACATATTTTTACTATTTTCTACATTGTAGAATAATAGTGAAGACATCTAAACTATTAAATAATACATATGGAATCATGTATTAAGCGAAAAAGTGTTAAACATATCAACATATATTTTTTATTTGAAATTATTCAAATAGCCACCCTTTGCCTTGATGACAGCTTTGCACACATTTGGCCTTCTCTCAACCAGCTTCATGAGGAATGCTTTTCCAACAGTCTTGAAGAGTTCCCACATATGCTGAGCACTTGTTGGCTGCTTTTCCTTCACTCTGCAGTCCAACTCATCCCAAACCATCTCAATTGGGTTGAGGGCGGGTGATTGTGGAGGCCAGGTCATCTGATGCAACACCATCACTCTCCTCACTAAGCGCAAACCAGATGGGATGGTGTATCACTGCAGAATGCTGTGGTAGCCATGCTGGTCGAGTGTGCCTTAAATTCTAAATAAATCACAGACAGTATCACCAGTAAAGCAACCCCACACTGTAATGCCAACATGTTTCAAGCAGACCACCATAGTCCCTGTGCCCAAGAACACTAAGGTGACCTGCCTAAATGAAAGCCATTAAGTGCTTTGAAAGGCTAGTCATGGCTCACATCAACATCATTATTCCAGAAACCCTAGACCCACTCCAATTTGCATACCGCCCCAACAGATCCACAGATGATGCAATCTCTATTGCACTCCACACTACCCTTTCACACCAGGTATGGCAACTGCTCAGTATCTGACCATAAGGTGCTACAGAGGGTAGTGCGTATGGCCCAGTACCTCACTGGGGTCAAGCTTCCTGCAATCCAGGATCTATATAATAGGCGGTGTCAGACAAAAGCCCATAAAATTGTCAGACTCCAGTCACCCAAGTCATAGACTGTTTTCTCTGCTACCGCACGGAAAGTGGTACCGGAACGCCAAGTCTAGGACCAAAAGGCTCCTTAACTGCTGGACTATTACATTGATCCCCCCCATTGATCTTTTCTTTGGTCTGAAGAGTCCAAATTTGAGATTTTTGGTTCCAACCACCTTGTACTTGTGAGATGCCGAGTAGGTGAACATGTGTGGTTCCCATCGTGAAGAAATGGTCAAATTAAAATCAAATCAAATTTTATTTGTCACAGGTGCCAAATACAATAGTGAAATGCTTACTTACAAGCCCTTAACCAACAATGCAGTTTTAAGAAAATACCTAAAAAAAAGTAAGCGATAAGAATAACAAATGATTAAAGAGCAGCAGTAAATAACAATAGCAGGGCTATATAGAGGGGGTACCGGCACAGAATCAATGTGCAGGGGCACCGGTGTCAAGGTAATTGAGGAAATATGTACATGTAGGTAGAGTTATTAAAGTGACTATGCATAGATAATAACAGAGAGTAGCAGCAGCATTCCAGGGGGGGGTCTTTGACCATTTTTAGGGCCTTCCTCCGACGCCGCCTGGTATAGAGGTCCTGGATGGGTTAGGGTTAGGGTTGGGGAAACTTGGCCCTGATGATGTACTGGGCCATACGCACTACCCTCTGTAGTGCCTTGCAGTCGGAGGCCAAGCAGTTGCCATACCAGACAGTGATGCAACCCGTCAGGATGCTCTCGATGGTGCAGTTGTAAACCCTTTTGAGGATCAGAGGACCCATTCCAAATCTTTTCAGACTCCTGAGGGCGAATAGGTTTTGTCATGCCCTCTTCATGACTGTCTTGGTGTGCTTGGACCATGTTAGTTTGTTGGTGATGTGGATGCCAAGGAACTTGAAGCTCTCAACCTGCACCCCTACAACCCCGTTGATGAGAATGGGGCTGTGCTCAGTCCTCCTTTTCCTGTAGTCCATAATAATCTCCTTTGTCTTGATCATGTTGAGGGAGAGGTTGTTGTCCTTGCACCCCACGGTCAGGTCTTTGACCACCTCCCTATAGGCTGTCTCATTGCTGTCGGTGATCAGGCCTACTGATCCCACTGTTGTGTCATCTGCAAACTTAATGATGGTGTTGGAGTCATGCCTGGCAATACAGTCATGAGTGAACAGGGAGTATGAGGCGGATTAGTTTTTACCTACCCTTACCAACTGGGGGTGGCCCGTCAGGAAGTACAGGATCCAGTTGCAGAGGGAGGTGTTTAGTCTCAGGGTCCTTAGCTTAGTGATGAGCTTTGAGGGCACTATGGTGTTGAACGCTGAGCTGTAGTCAATGAATAGCATTCTCACCTACAATGGGGAGAACAAGTATTTGATTTAGCAGGTTTTCCTACTTACAAAGCATGTAGAGGTCTGTCATTTGTATTATAGGTACACTACAACTGTGAGAGATGGAATCTAAAACAAAAATCTAGAAAATCACATTGTATGATTTTTAAGTAATTCATTTTCATTTTATTGCATGACAAAAGTATTTGATTCATCAGAAAAGCAGAACTTAATATTTGGTACAGAAACCTTTGTTTGCAATTACAGAGATCATACGTTTCCTGTAGTTCTTGACCAGATTTGCACACACTGCAGCAGGCATTTTTGCCCACTCCTCCATACAGACCATCTCCAGATCCTTCAGGTTTCGGGGCTGTCGCTGGGCAATACGGACTTTCAGCTCCCTCCAAAGATGTTCTATTGGAGACTGGCTAGGCCACTCCAGGACCTTGAGATGCTTCTTACGGCGCCTCTCCTTAGTTGCCCTGGCTGTGTGTTTTGGGTCGTTGTCATGCTGGAAGACCCAGCCACGACCCATCTTCAATGCTCTTACTGAGGGAAGGAGGTTGTTGGCCAAGATCTCGTGATACATGGCCCCATCCATCCTCCTCTCAATACGGTGCAGTCGTCCTGTCCCCTTTGCAGAAAAGCATCCCCAAAGAATGATGTTTCCACCTCCATGCTTCACGGTTGGGATGGTGTTCTTGGGGTTGTACTCATCCTTCTTCCTCCAAACACGGCGAGTGGAGTTTAGACAGAAAAGCTCTATTTTTGTCTCATCAGACCACATGAACTTTCCTCCTCTGGATCATCCAGATGGTCATTGGCAAACTTCAGACGGGCCTGTACATGCGCTGGCTTGAGCAGGGGGACCTTGCGTGCGCGGCAGGATTTTAATCCATGTCGGCGTAGTGTGTTACTAATGGTTTTCTTTGAGACTGTGGTCCCAGCTCTCTTCAGGTCATTGACCAGGTCCTGCCGTGTAGTTCTGGGCTGATCCCTCACCTTCCTCATGATTATTGATGCCCCATGAGGTGAGACCTTGCATGGAGCCCCAGACCGAGGGTGATTGACCGTCATCTTGAACTTCTTTCATTTTCTAATAATTGCGCCAACAGTTGCCTTCTCACCAAGCTGCTTGCCTATTGTCCTGTAGCCCATCCCAGCCTTGTGCAGGTCTACAATTTTAGCCCTGATGTCCTTACACAGCTCTCTGGTCTTGGCCATTGTGGAGAGGTTGGAGTCTGTTTGATTGAGTGTGTGGACAGGTGTATTTTATACAGGTAACGAGTTCAAACAGATGCAGTTAATACAGGGAATGAGTGGAGAACAGGAGGGCTTCTTAAAGAAAAACGAACAGGTCTGTGAGAGCCGGAATTCTTACTGGTTGGTAGGTGACCAAATACTTATGTCATGCAATAAAATGAAAATTAATTACTTAAAAATCATACAATGTGATTTTCAGAATTTTTGTCTCTCACAGTTGAAGTGTACCTATGATTAAAAAAAGTACAGACCTCTACATGCTTTGTAAGTAGGAAAACCTGCAAAAACGGCAGTATATCAAATACTTGTTCTCCCTACTGTAAGTTATTACAGTTTTCAATGTCCCTTTGGAAGGATAAACGTGCTTTCAGTTAGCCCCATTTATTTTCCAGTGATTGAACGTTAGCTAGCAGGACGGAAGGCAACGGCAGATTAGCCACTCGTCCGCCGATCCTTACAAGGCACCCTGATTTCTATCCGTGAAACCTCTGTTTCCTTCTCCAGCAAATAACGGGGATCCGGGCCTGGTCGGGTGTTTGTATTATATCCCTCCGATCCGACTCATTGAAAAATAACTCTTCGTCCAGTTTGAGGTGAGCAATCGCATTTCTGATGTCCAGAAGCTCTTTTCAGTCATAAGAGTAGTAGTAACATTATGTACAAAACAAGTTACGAACAACGCAAAACTACAAACAAAACAAAACAAAAACAAACAAAAAAGCGTGGTTGGTTAAGAGACGATAAGACGGCAGGCTTCCCCTCCGGCGCCACTCTTCTCCCTCATGAAGCAAGTTGAGAGAATGCCAAGAGTGTGCAAAGCTGTCATCAAGGCAAAGGGTGGATACTTAGAAGAATCTCAAATGTAAAATATGTTTTGATTTGTTTAACACTTTTTTGGTTACTACATGATTCCATATGTGTATTTCACAGTTTTGATCTCTTCACTATATTTATGCAATGTAGAAAACAGTAAAAATGAAGAAAAACCCTTGAATGAGTAGGTGTGCCCAAACTTTTGACTGTTAATGTTAATGTATATATAGTTAACTTCATGTACTTTTAGATATAGGCCTATTGTAAATATGTATTATTGTTGCATCACTATCTTCATTTCAAAAACAAATACAGGTACAAACAACTTTAAGCTGAATATTAATTTGACAGAGGTAATTAACTGTCCATTGATCAGCACAGCAATTGATAAAAGAGCATCATGTTTAAAACACAAGTGGTTCTGAGCTCATGTCAATATTAGACACGGAAGCTAAGAGTTACAGAAATCAAGAATGTAGACAGGCTCAATCTTTCTGAGCTACTGTGTCCAATACACCACCACCTGTTGGGCACCTACAGTACTGAACAAAAAAGGATGTTACGTTTTTATTTATGGCATGTATTGCTAAAATAAAGGTGTAAGGAAATACAAGCATGCGCCACATTACTACAAGACAAAGCCGCTCAATCAAGCCTAATGGTATTGTAAGTATAAAAGCAAAGCTTGCTTCCATAAAAAAACATGAAAATGTAGTGTAGTGTCTAACTGTAGTGTGTGAAAAATCCAATGTGGTATGTGGTACAAATCACATTATTGTGGAAGCACGTCCTCTAAGAGTATGAATTAGGCTGTTTGAAAATGTTTGAATTTTAAGCAACCTGCCTACAGTACAATACCAACATACACTCTTAGAAAAAATGGTTCCAAAAGGGTTCTTTGGTTGTCCTCATAGGAGAACCCTTTTTGGTTCAAGGTATAACGCTTTTTCGGTTCCAGGTACAACCCTTTTGAGTTCAAATTAGAACCCTCTGTGGAAATGGTTCTACTTGAACTCAAAAGAGTTCTACCTGGAACCAAAAGGGTTCTTTATTTTACCTTTATTTATACTTTTATTTTCTCATTGAGATAACATCTCTTTTCCAAGAGAGACCTCGTTCTACCTGGAATCAAAAAGGGTTCTTCAAAGGGTTCTCCTATGTGAACAGCTGAATAGGTTCTTTTAGGTTCTAGATAGCACCTTTTTTCTAAGACTGTAGCTACTCTAGTAGGTCAAAGCTGTGTGCTGGTAAACCTTGGTGGAATAGGGATTGTGGTGCTCATGTGAATTTCCTTTCTTTTTTGGCTTCAGACCAATGCTTATTCCCACTTGAAAACATATATATATATTTTAACAGCTTAATGTTGATGTGTACTCCTATGTGTACTTCTATCATCAATTGAACCATACACAAGTATCTGTACATTGTGTTATAGTCAAGAAGTGTGTGTGCTCTAATTGGGCCCTTATCTCTGGGCCCTTATTGTCAGATTCTCACTCCAATATGTGTGAAGAACATACTGGACATATAGCACACTTAACATTGTATCACAGTACAACGGGTGTCACTATTACATTGGTGTCCTTGCAGGGAGTGTGAGCTGTCTGAGGATAACAGTGTTGCTTCCATGTCTTTTCTTGGCTCAACCTGGGCTTGAACCAGTGACTCTCTGAACACATTGACATGTGTCTCCACAAAGTAGTGTTGTCAGTTGTGGCACAAAAACCACAGGTCTTTCAGAGCAAGAGAAACAACAACTTTATGTCTCAGAGCAGATGACATCACCGTTAGCGCACTGCTAACTAGCTATCCATTTCATATACACACACAGATGAAATCACCAATGTTCCAGACACCTGCGAGCTTGAACCAACTCCAAGAAAGCAGTGTTTCTTGTGGGAGTCAGTGTTAGCTAAATGTCATGGTTGCTCCACTATAAATCTTATATAATGCTTATATAATGTGGTAGGACTTGTGTTATTATCACACCTTCTGAGGAAATTAATAAATATATATTTTTTTAAAGTAAAATATTACCTTGTTTCTAAAGCCAAAATGGTACCTATTCACTAACAAGGCTCATTAGCATATATTGCTTTTGACACCTGCTAGAGTAGTGTACTGTACTTCAACAACAGATGTGCTCACATTTGCGTTTACCACATTAATGTGCTTGGTAACGTAAACATGTTTTTTCATGTAAGACACACATTCAATCTGCAATCTAAAAATCGAGTAGAACAAGCACAGGAACATACACCCTCTATAGCTTCAAAATATGTTCCAAAAGCTGTCAACTTTCTTGTCCATTTCCCATCTAGAGAGTAGGCCTATGTATTAGTCTAAGTCACATGCAGGGTAAAGGAGGAGTTTCACAGACACAGAATACACCTAGTCCTGGACTAGAAAGATGTGGAATGGGATGAGTGGAATGGGATGATGTTTTACATGAAAAAACACTTTTACGTGACCAAGTACATTAATGGAGTAAACCTATTCTAAGAGTATGTATTAGGCTGTTTGAGAGAAGGTTTGAATCCTAATCAACACATTTAATGTGAGTACATCTGTTGTTGAAGTACAGTATATCAATACATTCACAGTAATCTAGCAGGTGTCAAGCTGCATATGCTGTAAAACCTTGTTAGTGCATAGGTCAAATAAGATTGAAAATGTTCCGTCTATTTTCAACTTCAAACAAAAGCTAATATTTGATAAATATTTTTATTGACTTTGAGTCTCAATGGGAAAATGAGCCGTGACGGCCATCGCTTTCAGAGAGTCATCAACAGGAGATGTTTGTGGAATCTCAACGAAGGTCATGCTGAGTAGTTTGTGCGAGTCATGTCAAAGCCCTGTCAGCAGCCAGTGACCTACTGAGAAAGGGTCTGAGTGACCCAGCTAGGGTGCTTTGTGCTCAATCTGGATTATAGGAAGTGTTCAAATGAGGAAATTCAACTAGCCGCAGAAATTGCACTGTCATGTTTTAATATCTGACATTTAGAGAAGAAGAGGTCACACAAATCAGTGTCTGCTGCTCTAAATGAGTTCAGTATGCCTCAAGATATAATAATGGCAAGTGTATTATCAATGGTTGCTCTTGTGTTCTTGTAACGTCTACTTCCAACTCACACCCTCAAACATGTAGATCCCCTGAACTCAGCTCACTTTCCAGGCCACTTTCCAGTTCACACTCTCAAACACCTAGATCCTCTGAGCGCAGCTCACTCTCCAGATCCCAATCAACTGAATTCTAATCACCTGTTCACACACCTGTATGTCATTATCACACACTATTTAGTTCAGTTCTTTGCACCCCATCACTGTGAGGTAGTGTTTGTTTTGTGACACACGTCTTTCAGAGCGCTGTGTTTCCCGTGATGTACTCCTGTGTATGACAATTTTTGCCTGCCTCACTAATGATGCCTTTTGCCTTCTCCCTTCTCCCTGCCTGTACTGTTGCCCTTTTGGACCACCTCTGTATGACCTTCTGCCTGACCCTGGACCCAGCTACCTGCGGTCCTTTGCAATAAAAACTTGCTGCGCCCTGCGCTTTAGACTAGCTCTCTGTCTCCCCTCATGTTCATTGCAGTTCTGTGTGAGTGATCTAATGGGAAATGGGGATACCTAGTCAGTTGTACAGCTGAATGCCTTCAACTGAAATGTGTCTTCCGCATTTAACCCAACCCCTCTGAATCAGCGAGGTGCGGGGGGCTGCCTTATTTGGCATCCACGACTTCGGCGCCTTGCTCAGGGGCAATCTTTCGGTTACTGGCCCAACGCTCTAACCACTAGGCTACCTGCTGCCCCCAATAAGTGTATTAAGTTGCTATACTAGAGTTTTCAGTACAGTTGGCCACTACAGAGTATCCTGTTAACTTTCTTCCCTGTATACTTCCCAAGAAGTATAGAAAGAGTAGAAACCAAAAAATGCATTTATTTAAAAAAAGATTAAAGATTATTCTTTAATTAGAAGTTCTTCAACTTGTGTATGATGAGCCATTTTTATATTCAACATCACTATGTCAAGGGAAATATAGTATTCTTTCTATCAAAGATATCTTCATATCTTTCAGGATGTTATGTAAACCTGGAAATAAATGATAATTCATGCAAACATAACAGTTTTCAAAACATAACTTTTCCAAAATAAGAGGTCTCTTGGCACAACTTTAAATCAAATCAAATCAAATGTCACGTGTCGAATATAACCTTACTGTGAAATGCTTTACGATCCCTGAACCAACAATGCAGAGTTTTTTAAAAAGTAAAAGAAACGTGCTAAATAAACAAATGGAAAAATAGTAACATAATAAAACAATAATAATGAGGCTAAAATACAATGGGTACCGGTAGGTACCGAGTCAATGTGCAGGGGTACAGGTTAGTCAAGGTAGATGAGGTAATATGTACATGTAGGTAGGGATAAAGTGACAATGCATAGATAATAAACAGAGAAGCAGCAGCATATGTGAAGAGTCAATGCAAAATGTTGTATTAATAAATAAATAAGAGGGTCAATGCAAATAGTCCAGGTAGCCATTTGATTAACTGTTCAGCAGTCTTATGGCTTGGGTGTAGAAGCTTGGAGACTTTTGAGCCCAGACTTGGCACTCAGGTACTGCTTGCCATACGGTAGCAGAGAGAACAGTCTATGACTTGGGTGGCTGGAGTCTTGGACAATTTTTAGGTCCTTCCTCTGACACCGCCTGGTATAAAGGTCCTGGATGGCAGCAACCTCAGCCCCAGTGATGTACTGGGCCGTACTCACTACCCACTGTAGCGCCTTGCAATCGGATTCCGCGCAGTTGCCATACCAAGCGGTAATTCAACCAGTCAGGATGCTCTCGTTGGTACAGCTGTAGAACTTCCCATGTAGAAATGACTCTAGAGTCGAGTAGAAACACATTTATTTTAATTTGAAATTATTCTCTTATTAGAAATTCTTCAACGTGGGTATGTTGAGCCCTTTTTTAAATTCAGCATCACTACGTCAAGGTAAATATAGTGTTCTTTCTAACAAATATATCTAGATGTATTTCAGGATGTTGCATATTCCTGAAAATAATCAGAATTCATGGAAACATATATTTTTTAAACATAGCTTGTATGGGGTAAGTCGATCTAAGGGACAGGGAAGTTGAGTCGCCTTGTGGTAAGTGGTTGATGGTGTCCTGTGACAGTTGGTGATAGTGCTGGTAGGTCAAAGTTTAATTAATGGAATGGGGGTGTGGTATACTTTATATCTTAAATGTATGCCTACATTTAGATATAGATCTTTCCGTTCAATATGACTTACTGTTAAATTGATTGAAAAGTTGTCTAGGACAGGGATGTTGTGTCTATGTTCCAATTCATAGGCAAGTTCTCAGCACTTGAAGCTACTAAGCTCATGAAACTGGTCCGCGAGATTCTTGATATGTTTAGCAAGCTAGACGCTATGTCATCAGAGAAGACCTTGTGTGCCTCTGCTACCCTATCATAATAGCCTCTCATTCACACAGGTACATGTTCATTTGATGTTTTTGTCAATGTACCTCTTCAGTGTCATTCAGTAAAACAATTGTACCCTTGCTGCTGCTCAAATTGACTTATTCCCTTCTCTCACTTCCTTGGCAACTCTCTCAAGAACCCCTGCTTGTTTTACATTTGTGTACACGGGCATGATGATGTCTACTCTGTAACAATACAAATGCTTGAGTTCTTGAGTTCATATGCATGACACATTGCAAAAATACTATGCATATTATGCATAAAACTGATACAATTGAACCATCATTTGTATGGGATATGGAGGCCATTGGCTCAACTTACCCCATGGCAAACATTTTGACTATAATAGCCAAACAACTAGAAGGATGCACTTTCATGCTCGGTTTAGGACCTCATATTGTATTTTATAGAGGCCCCAACTGATGTACAATTTAAAAAAAATATTTTACCCCAATTTTGTGGTACCCAATTGTCACACCCTGATCTTGTTGACCTGTCCTTGCGATTGTCTCGATTCCCTGCAGGTGTCGCTTATTATCCCAAGTGTATATATCCTTGCATTTCCTTTCTCTCTGTGCCAGTTCGTCTTGTTTGCCGAGTCAACTAGCGGTTTTCCTTGCTCCTGGTTTGCCCCAGTCTCGGTTTGTTTCTAGTTCTCACGGTTTTGATCCTTGCCTGTCTTTACTCTGAACCCGCCTGCCTGACCACTCTGCCTGTTCTGACTAACAGCCTGCCTATCCTCTTGTACTGTTTTGGACTCGGATCTGGTTTCTGACCCCTGCCTGGCCTGACCTCGAGACTGCCTATCGTCTGGTACTGTTTGGACTCTGACCTGGTTTATGAACTCTCGCCTGTCCCCGACCTGCCTTTGCCTACTCCCTTTGTTATAATAAATATCTGACCCCTACCATCTGCCTCCTGTGTCTGCATTTGGGTTTCGCCTTGTGCCCTCATAGATACCATGAAGCTACACGTGACAACATTTGACATTTTATCACATGTGAAAGTGGAAATTCGATTTTCACATGTGAAAGTGAACAGTCACATGAAAAGGCAATTCCACATGCGAGAGTTAGGTTAAATGATAATTTGTTTTTCACATGACAGTTTTTCACGTCAAACTGCAATTTCTACTTGTGAACCTAAAATTCACGTGAGGTGAAAACATTTATTTTCCTCATATGTGAAATTGTAGTGTTAAAGGGGAACCTCACCCAGAGAGCTGTGCATCAGTGTGTGGTTAGACAGACATAACCTCACCTAGAGAGCTGTACATGTCTGTATGTGGTTAGACAGACATAACCTCACCCAGAGAGCTGTGCATGTCAGTGTGTGGATTTGACAGACAGAACCTCACCCAGAGAGCTGTGCATGTCTGTGTGTGGTTAGACAGACAGAACCTCACCCAGAGAGCTGTACATGTCCGTGTGTGGTTAGACAGACAGAACCTCACCCAGAGAGCTGTACATGTCAGTGTGTGGTTAGACAGACAGAACCTCACCCAGAGAGCTGTACATGTCAGTGTGTGGTTAGACAGACAGAACCTCACCCAGAGAGCTGTACATGTCCGTGTGTGGTTAGACAGAAAGAACCTCACTCAGAGAGCTGTACATGTCAGTGTGTGGTTAGACAGACAGAACCTCACCCAGAGAGCTGTACATGTCAGTGTGTGGTTAGACAGACAGAACCTCACCCAGAGAGCTGTACATGTCAGTGTGTGGTTAGACAGACAGAACCTCACCCAGAGAGCTGTACATGTCCGTGTATGGTTAGACAGACAACCTCACCCAGAGAGCTGTACATGTCAGTGTGTGGTTAGACAGACAGAACCTCACCCAGAGAGCTGTGCATGTCCGTGTGTGGTTAGACAGACAGAACCTCACCCAGAGAGCTGTACATGTCAGTGTGTGGTTAGACAGACAGAACCTCACCCAGAGAGCTGTGCATATCTGTGTGTGGTTAGACAGACAGAACCTCACCCAGAGAGCTGTACATGTCAGTGTGTGGTTAGACAGACAGAACCTCACCCAGAGAGCTGTACATGTCAGTGTGTGGTTAGACAGACAGAACCTCACCCAGAGAGCTGTACATGTCAGTGTGTGGTTAGACAGACAGAACCTCACCCAGAGAGCTGTACATGTCAGTATGTGGTTAGACAGACAGAACCTCACCCAGAGAGCTGCACATGTCCGTGTATGGTTAGACAGACAACCTCACCCAGAGAGCTGTACATGTCAGTGTGTGGTTAGACAGACAGAACCTCACCCAGAGAGCTGTACATGTCTGTATGTGGTTAGACAGACATAACCTCACCCAGAGAGCTGTACATGTCAGTGTGTGGTTAGACAGACAGAACCTCACCCAGAGAGCTGTACATGTCTGTATGTGGTTAGACAGACAGAACCTCACCCAGAGAGCTGTACATGTCAGTGTGTGGTTAGACAGACAGAACCTCACCCAGAGATCTGTACATGTCAGTGTATGGTTAGACAGACAAATCCTTAAGAATAGATCATATACATACAATAGAATGCCATGCCAGTTCCGGGACAGCTGAAGTTGTACATAACATTTATGCTCCTTGTTCTACAATATCTGTGGTTGTAGTCTACACACAACTTATTTTCATTTGCTAGATAAAGTGTAGGCATATGTATTTAAGCTAATCAATATGATAGCCTACTGTCTTACAGCAGAAAATGTTTTGTCTTTGTAACACAAACACACCCATTGATTTGTTTTGTTGATACATGTATCTACACTCAAGCTGGCCATGTTTGCGCAATGTTCATATGTAGCCTTGCCTGGCTACCCATTCTCATCTTTGGTTCTGATGGGGTATGACAGTTGAACTATGCTCATGAGGCATTTATAAGTAATATTCTTCAAGAATCAATGGGTAGATATAATTAATTCATAAGTCCAAAAATGGATTTAGCAACTGTTCAGCTAAAATAGTGTAAAAATCTTTAATCAATGACAATATGATTTCATTTGATCACTTAGTAATGACATTTCTGTATGACCCCCAACTGCGATTTGAACACACAGCCTCCACATTAGGGGCATGCTGATCTTTCTGCTGTGCCATAAAGTCTGTACCATTTCACAGAAGTCCTCTGTCCTCATTACCTGTAATACATATCTGTGTTGAGCAAAAGCGTGCCATCTGCACTGCTATTTTAGTTATCAGTTGATTTGACTATTCTTTCATCATTGATTTAATTGACTTATTTCAGCAATTTGAAGGTTTTCTGAAAAGTTGTCTACTGTTTGTTGGGGAAATTATTTTGTTTAAATGTTACTCTTGAATCCCTATGATAAATATACTTGTTTTTCTTGAGTGTATTATATAAAGCAGAGATTTTCCACATGTAAAATCATGTGTTTTTCCTGTAAGGGACCCCCTCTCCCCTAACTCTGGCCCCAAGTGCTGATTTTTCTTTAAATCGTTCAAAATGATCAATATGAAAGATTAGACTTCAATTTGCTCTATCTACTAGTAACGCAAAACCTACACAGCATATTCTCCAGTGTTAAAAATAAATAAATGAACACTGAGAGTGTTGAATATGTCGACCCATATAGACAACAGAACAGTGTTAAATTAATATACAGCTTAGTGTAAAGCGTTGTTCAAATATTTCCCAGAGTGCCATTCGAGTATATTGTAGAGTTACCATCTATGCCTGTTTTTGTTAGTACAGAGACATGGTTGTTGCATTTATCCATTTCTGGTCCTATAAACGTCACCAAGTGAGATCCTAAGCAATTATGTTATCATTTAAAAAAATAACTCATACAGATCACTTTGAACCAATATCACACAATTCATTATGACATTTCCCAGCATGCTCTATTGCTTTGTTTCAATATCTGTTTGTGCATGTACATTGATTCATTGGTTAATCATAGAGCTTAATAATTGGTAATTATTTAAATAGTCCCAAATAGATGGTTTGTAGATGTTTAGTACTGTAAGTGTTCAACTAATTGTCAATATTTCAACTAACTATCCACTAACCTTAACTCTGCTAACTCTAACCATAAACCTAGCCATAACTGGAGCAAGCTGTTGTATATCAGCTGCATTTGGTATTTTGAGTATCTGTAAATGGGACTAACCAAATAAAGTGTAACCTAATAAGGTTCATTCATTTAAATTCATGTCCTTTGTGACCTCCATACTATTGATAATTTATTTATATTTTAAGTGAAAAAAATCTTATGAAAGACAGAATTATGAATTCAAAACAGTTTTCATGAAGGTCAGAACAACCTCATCTCAAAAATCTCCTGTCAGCAACGTTTTTCTTGGACTTCCCCTAAATGACACAGGACGAGAGTTGTCACTGACAGGGGAAGGTTTGGGAAGGGGAACTCTATGGTCTATATAAACACATGGGCGACATTCACTTGACATCTGTTGGCGTGACTCTTCCTCCAACATCATCTCTACCTGAGCTTTTGAAGGTGAGTGGGAATTCTCTTCTCAGTAGTTTGTGGGTCAGTTTCCTGGACACAGATTAAGCCTAGTTCTGGACAAAAAATATCCGTCAAAGGAAATTACCCATTAAGCATGCTTTTTAGTCAAGGACTATGCTTAAATGCTGTCTGGGAAACTGGCCCTGTTTTGTGACTGAAATTTGCTTGTAAATCTAATTTGCGACCAAAGATGTATGGCTGGATATGTATTTTTGTTATGTAGCTGGATCAAAACGTCATGTAGCTGGATCACTTGAACAACTTGATTGCATATTCTTGAAGGAGAGAAATATCAATATTTGCCATTCACGATATTGGCATGCTGTGTTCAAGCTCTGCATCATGATTTCCATAACAGACTATCTTATTTCAGAAGAGTAACACTTTACATAACGTTTTATGTTACAACGGTTGTATATGGAGTTTATAAACTGTTAAGCCTTTTTTAACGATCTAACAATGTTTCATAAATTTAGCAAACAGTTAAGGTTCATTTATTTATTTCCTGAATACTGAGCCTATACTGCTCTGGCTGGCAATAATAACATTATAATCAGTAACACTGCAGTCATATAGGCTGGATTGGAACGAAGACACAGAACTTCACATGCTGGTTTTCTTAAACCGATACTAACAGGAGATTACATGCACCTGCATGCTAAAATAAACTTGATTGCAACGAAAAACCCACACGAACAAACCAGCGATTTAGCTGATCTTACGTTGATACCAGACAGCTGCAACTTTCCTTGTCTATGCTCTCTATTCCCGCCTCCAATGAAATATCAACCTATCAAGATCATCGAAAACCGTAAGGCTGCTGAACGTCAAATACTTATAAGAATATAGGAGTAGTAGGACTATACTTTATTCAAACGTTTCGTCTAAAATGGCAAAATAATGCGTGTTCCGTTTGAAATAACTTTATTAGCCTACATTTTCATTTGTGAAAAATGATAGATTATATAACTCATCACTATTACTTGATTTAGTTACACCTTTCAAATGTTTAAAGTGCAGGGATATTTCCCCCTGGTCTTAATAAGAAATGACTATACTTTTTAAAGATAAACTTTAATTAATGGATTACATAACTTGGAAACGACATGTGGGATAAATGACCACAGTAAATGTACCATGGTAAATGAGGAAAAACGTTATTTGAGTTGTATGGAACGATTGTCAAACAGATAAATTGCCCTTAGCCTGTTTAAAATAGTAGGATTCATTTGTTCTGATGATAATACTCACCAGGGGACTAAATAGTCTTGAAAAATGTTGCCACCAATTAGGACTAAAAGATAACCTCGACATCCGATTTAGTGAGTGATAAATCGTGTCCATTGATTGTTGCAATTGAGATCAGCTGTGAGGTTTAATGAAATATTACCTGGTGTTAGTACACTGGTTCGTTGCAATAGGCCAACAAGCTCACTATTTGCCAAGCACCAAAATAATAATCACAAAAGTCCAATCTTTGTGTTATAACTGTTTATTACAAATGTATCAAATATGTAAAAACGATTAAGGAACAGTTAATGTAACTACTTATAAACCCTTTATAAATGAATACATTCATGTAAGGTGCAATCTTTGGATGTGTGTAGTTTATATGTCATTCTTTAACGACAAAACATAATACGCTAGACAAGGTGGGATCTGTTGGTGTCTGTAAAATTAATTATGTGAGAAACGGCGGTGGAAACACCTTTATATGCAAATATTGATAGATTTTTCAAAATGTAAAACAATTTGATCAATTTACCACAAAATCGATTTGTTGAAATATCTAAAAAAAGTTTTGTTGAGCAAGAGCAGTAGCAGCCGGGACAGTGATGATTAAATCATTTGGTGACATCTTGTGGTCTTAATGTAAATTACAGGGGGGGAAGTTACCCCAGGGGGGCAAGTTACCTCCTAGTACCTTACATTGTGATGTCCTCCCACTACAACTTGTGAAAGCTTGCAGTTTATTAGGCTACAGATGAAATAAATTATGATCTTGCTGTTGTGTCCATAATAATCTCATCATGTAGGCTTTACCTGCACTGTATCTACAAGCTGTTGACTAGAACACACATGCCAAGACCAGAGTGGTAATTTTTCATGACAAAACCAACAGTAGAGTTGAAAATGTGATACATGGGAATTCAACCCCTCAAGTTATTTTTATGTACACTACATCAGCATGCTAAGTCTTTTATCTGCAACAAGTCAATTTGATGGAAAGCTGGAAATTCAGTGGGAAATTGCGCATATGGTTTTTATGCAGATTTTAGAATATTCCTATGAAAATCTGTCGCCAAATGGATGGAAACCGAGCTGTTGATAACAATCAAATCAGTGATGTATCATGTTAGCTCATGAATATTGATGTGCCTGTACCAGTGGTTCCAGATTATTGTCCATCCTGAAATATTTCAATGCATTTTGATGTACTCTTGTGTATATTTCACAGATTTGTTTTTTTCCATGACTTATGCCATGTTAATATGATATCTAAATGTGAGAGTGACTAACAAAATCAACGGGGGCCCCCTGGAGGTCAGGTACTCTGGGCACAGCCCGGTCAGTACTGTAATTTGGCCAGGATTACTACAAATGTACCCAGCAGTAGACTAATATACCAATCTAAAACATTTTAACTGACATGGGTTA
The DNA here is from genome assembly GCF_013265735.2 of Oncorhynchus mykiss. Lineage (NCBI taxonomy): Eukaryota > Metazoa > Chordata > Actinopteri > Salmoniformes > Salmonidae > Oncorhynchus > Oncorhynchus mykiss. Next base: position 32,793,362 of record NC_048575.1, on the reverse strand, counting down.
ATTGATGCACTACCAATTCTGATATCCTAACTCTCAACAGTAAAGTTCCTGTGAGTAAGCACTTCACTGTTATTCTGCATAAAATTTGATTTGATTTGAAGTTGAGAACCCGACTGAGTTTCGATTGATTAATTTCACCCAGGTCCTGGGTACAGCCCTGGTTGCAATATGTTGTGCAATTATCATAGATGCAAGCATTTGCTGCTTGTTATACAGTACATATCTAATTGACCATGTTTTTATCTTTTTTTTATCTACAGAACAGCAAAAACTGTTGACCCCTGCTTTCAACATGTCTTCCTCTGCACGTTGTTTTGGGACCAACTTCCTTGGGCGCCTTAAAAGCCCCATCTGTAGCTCCAACGCTGAGCAAGATGACCACCAACTTCCCAAGTTTGAGCACTTTGGGGAGGCTGTGGCAATTCCCCGTGGCCCCTACAGTGATGGTACATGATAAATAGAATAAGTGTCCTTGGCTGTCTATGATAAATGAGATCAACACACATTACAAAGCAAATTCTTCAGTGTTAAAAAAAAAATACAAAAAATAAAACTAAGAGTGTAAAATCAACCCTGAAACCATTGAGTCTGTGGACCCATACTGACACCGGAAAAGTGTTAAATTAAGAAACTGCTTAGTGTAAAGTCTTGATTTCTGAGTAAACTGGAGAATTACCACCCATGACCGCATTTTTTATTGTTTTGATTTAAGCTTTATTTAAATAGGCAAGTCAATTAAGAACTAATTCTTATTTACAATGACAACCTAACTCCACCCAACCCTAACGACACTGGGTCAATTGTACACCACCCTAAGGGACTCCCAATCATGGCTGGTTGTGATACAGCCTGGAATCAAACCTGGGTCTGTAGTGATGCCTCTAGCACTGAGATGCAGTGCCTTCTACTGCTGTGCCCCTCGGCAACCAGATAGATGGTTGCCGCATTCATCCACCAAGTGAGATCCTAAGCGCTAATTCAGGGGCCTGACACTCATAACCATGAACATCATTATTATATTTCACAGTAATGCTCTATTGCAAGTAGATTTTTCAATTGTTTGTTTCAGTATCTATGTTTGTACATTATTAATTAATTAATCTGATGCTACTAATTAGAAATTACAAACATTTTCTAAACTAATCCACTATTACTTGGATTTCTTGTACCCGTTACTGAAATGGTTGTTCCAATTTAGTTGTTTTAGTTAGTCTTGTAAACATGCTTTGTCAATTTTTCCAGTAATTCTGAGTACTGGTTGCGGGTGATAATAATTTGAGGAGCTGGCTATCCCTCCACTGTCTCTATTCTAAAAGGAATTACACATAACCTTGTAAATTAGCATAATGTGATTTTCATGTCTGATATGGCCTGTGAACTAATGATGTTACGTTTGATACAGTTAACTTTGTAGCAGGTTGCCGATGCCTGTATTTTAGCAGAAAAATGTGATCAATGATGTCTGAAGCTTTGTTTTGTCGAACAACCACCTGACATGGCTACAGTGAGCACGTGCTACGGCGCCACAAGCCTACACTGTGTTGATGAAAGCATCTAGTAATGAACGTTTTTTCAACACAATTGGCTGGAAAGCCTCAATGCTTCAAGAAGCTTTGTTTCCCCATCACTACTGTAAACCATGAGTTTCAGATTTAGATTTGTCCCTAAAGGGGTACAAACACTTGTCACTGTAGTGGTACACTGTAAGGTCATCCTTTGTACCTTTAGTTATAAGTGCATTATTGTATCCCAGTTCATACGTCAGGCCACACCAGGCCTGCAAGTAGAGTTTCAAATTTTGTTTTTGAATGATTTTGGATGTTCTGTTTCCAGGAAACTTCCAACCAGGGTTTCTGGAAACCTGGGAGTTTTGGGAAAGTTACCAGAATTTTGCAAACCTTCCTACAAGTCACATTATGCTGACTAGCAAAGTGATGTATAGTTAGAATAAGCAATAGTTAGATTTTTTTATTCACCTACAACCTGCATTCGGAATGAGTGCCAGAGTTAGGAACATTGTGCAGAGATAAAACCTTTAAACTGCAACAAACATTTCTGTAATGAGTGCAATTTTTATTTTTTTACCGCTATGATTAGTTTAGAAAAACGTACGCTATTTATCTTTGTGTAGCATGAGATTAATCAATCAATCACTGAACCTGCACAAAAATAGATATTAAAATAAACAATTTAAAAATATCTACCTGCAATAGAGCATGCTGAGAAATGATTGATAACTTCCCAACTCAGTCTTAGGGAGCCCAAGGGGTGCCCATTTTAGTTATTTGCCTTAGCACTACCCAGCTGATTCAACCAATGAATTCATTATCATCATCATCATCATGCTTTGATTATTTGAATTATGTGTGGTGCTGAGGCAAAAACCAAAACGTGCACCCCTTGGGGTCCCGAGGACCAAGTTTGGGAAACACTGCCATAGCGTTTGCGCAGGGTAGTCTTTTTCTCTTCTACCGAAACTAATACCAAACCAATCAGGTGGTTGATTGACAAAACAAAGTTTTGGACATCGTTAATCACATGCTTCTGATAAAGTGTCAGAGGCACTGACACACTGCTTCAAAGTAAACTGCTTAGCGATTTTGACACATGCCTAATTGCTTCGGTATCAAACGTAACATCAATAGCTGTATTAGGGTAAAACTAAGCCTTCAAAATAAAGCCTTATATAATATATATAATATATAAAATAAATACATATTCACTTAGGATCTCACTTTTAGAAAAAGGTGCTAAGTAGACCCATACAGGGTTCTTCGGTTTGTCCCCATAGGGTGGCCCTTGTTGGTGCTGGACTGAATACGTTGCAGAGGGTTCTATCTAGAACCCTCTATGAACCTCCTGTATATGGTTCTACCTTGAACCCCCTATGAAGTGTTCTACCAATAACAATTTTATCATGTAAAGGTTCTTCTTAAAACTGTCTTCCTCAATCACCTAAACTGGAACAACCATCTCAGTACTACCAGATTGGATTTGTTTAGAAAACTGTATATAATTTATCTTTGTGTAGGATAAAATGTTTCAACCAATCAATGTGTATGCAAAAACACATTATAGGAAAACAAACAATTCTGAAAATAGTACTGCAATCGAGCATGCTGGTTAATATTATATACTGCTCTATGTAGAATCATTCTTGCCTTCTAAAGTACCATCAAAGAACCCTTCCTGGCAAAAAACTGTTCTTAGGATGTTGAAAGTAGTTGGTAGAACCCTATCCCTCCACAAAGAACCCTTTTGGAACCTTTTGGAACCCTACATGTAGGACTTAAATGGATGAATGCAACAATCATGTCTCTGTCACTAACAAATACAGTCATGGGTGGTACATCTAATTTACTTGACTAGCAAGGCACTTTGGGAAATGTTTGAATATGGCTTTACACTAAGCAGTGTATTAATTTAACACTGTTCTGGTGGTTATAGGTCCACAGACTCAACTGTTTCCGTTTTGATTGAACACCGTGTTCATTTCTTATTTTTCTATCACTGGAGAATTTGCTGTATAGGCCCACAGATTTGTGGTGTGCTCAGCCGAGGTGGTCAGCAGAAATCCTTGTTCCCATTTTGACTTCACACTCAGACCTGACATCCTGAAAAGCACCCTTTTTACCCAAAACGTTTCATCCAAAAGGTTTTACGTTTGTTACCTGGTTATTTAAACATCATTATTTAGCTTGTGATCTCCTTATTTTGCAGCCACCCTGGAATGTGTGAGAGTGGACATGATGCAAAATGAGAACAAGAGCGACCACCACTGTCACTTGTACGAAGGCAAAAACAACATTCTCATCGTCCGCAGAGCCCAAGAGTTTCAGATGACCCTCCAGTTCAACCAGCCCGTAAATCCCAGTGACAAATTCCAGATTGAGTTTTACATTGGTAAGACGTTTTTACACATTTTCACCAATGTAGTGTACATTCCTTTCTGCTGGATAAAAATAAAATGACATGCATTGCTTGACTTTACTGACGGTGATGTATGAAAAACAGTATTCACCATTGGATAATAGTTTTAATGGGAGGGGTTGGTGTGTTAGAGGTGAAGTTGCATCTCAATACTACAATTGTTCATTTCCTAGTCTCCTCTCTATCATCTGTGTTTAGCCTCTGTAACCAATCAGAAACTCTAATTAATAAAAGTGCCAAATTGAAAGAAAAACAGATTATTGACATATTCCCATCGAAACATCTGTAACATCTGTTGATAGTAACCTTGGGGTGCCTCCCGATTCTCCAAACTTCCCATCATGGATTTAGGGAGTTTCCACTATTGTTGAATCGATGACAGATTGTGCAAGTGCACACTTCGGAAGAAGGGTGTAGAAAAGAGATGAGTCCAGGGTCTCTCTCACACTTTATACTGAATGCTTACATCATAATCACAGGGGAATTGCTGAAAATATATCTATGTGCTCGATTCAATCCATATTGCGGAAGTTCCGAGGTATAGAGCGATTGAAATTTAAAGGTAATTTCCGATTGAGACGGCAGCTTTTACTGTGAATGCAGTCTCCACAAACACAGGAACATTACATTTAAATCTCAATCGCTCTGTAACACGGAACTTCCGCGATACGGATTGAATCACGCCCTAGGTCCTGTAGTGTCAGCTACAAAACTGCAATATGTCAATTAAATACAAACAAAATCAGAACGACAGCAAAACGACTGCTTAAGAAGTATGACACCCTTTTTAAAAAAATCTTCAAACGACTTACCTTTCACTTATGCCTTGAAAAGGCTTTCATATTCAATATATTTTTATCTCCCTGAATGTGGTGTTGTCCTCTTTACATCTGCTGTGAAATTCTTAGTTTACTGTGTTCAAAATGTTTTGAGAATAGGGCATACAAAAAATAAGCAGAGAGCACAATATTACACAAAATATCCTTTAGCCTACATTTATTGGATCTGAGGGAGTGGTTGTGTGATAATTGTGAGGCACTTCTAAAATAATGGTGCAAATGGACATGCATCATCCCGGTTGAAATTCTGAGAGTGTTATGAATGAAGATACAGTATGTGAATTGACATATGTGCAGCTACAGAAGCGTACTAGTAGTACCCTAGTAATCCATCTGCAGTTATTGGTTTGCAGTGGTGTAAAGTAACTAAGTACAAAATACTTTGAAGTACTGCTTAATAAGTACTTTTATTTGAGTAGCTGTTCTTTACTATTTATATTTTTGACAACTTTTTACTTTTACTCCACTACATTCCTAAAGAAAATAAGTACTTTTTACTCCATATATTTTCCCTGACAGCCAAATGCACTCGTTACATTTCGAATGCTCAGGCGGGACAGAAATATGGTCAATTTCACACACCTATCAATGTAACTTGTTGTCATCCCTACTGCCTCTGATCTGATGGACTCACTAAAAACAAATACTGCATTTGTAAATGATGTGTGAGAGCTGGAGGTGTGCCCCTTGTTGTCCATAAATGAATAAAAAAAACAAGAAAATCTTGTTTAATTTGTTTAATGTAAGGAATTTGATGTAAAGATTCTACTTTTACCCAAGTATGACAATTGATTACTTTTTCCACTACTGATGGTTTGTTGCATTCCAGGTCACCTTTATTGCAGTCGCGCTGCACTGAGTACCGACAACAGTATCTTCTGTAATGTTGTTGTGATATTGAGCAGACCTTGACTTGTGTTGGTTGATGTGTTGTTAACTGAACTGTTTTTTTTTTGGTAGCACTTTATTTTACAGTACGGAACATTACCAGGCATTTAATAAAATAAATGTCATGGTAACACAATAATTACACAGTAATAACTTGATGATTTACTTGCTTTGTTTCTTCAAGGCTCATTAAAACAATAGCTACCTGGTACCATTTGTTACCAACTGAGGTTAATTCTTTAAAGAACGTACCAGAAAGTATCGATTGTTACCACATAACGTCATATTAAATACTAAGAGTACAGTGGAAACATGAGTGTCTACATGTGTTGACGTTTCCCCTGTCATGTCACCTTCTACCTCAGGTATCGATGCCAACGTGTTGAATGGCACAAAGATCATCATCTCCTTTGACGGCTCACAAACTGGGAATTGGACCGGCCGCATGATACAGCAACAAGGGGATGAGTGCGTGGTGGGCATCACCCCTTCTGCGGACGCCATCATCGGGAAGTACTACACGAATGTGGCGGTCATCGGGTCCAATGGAATCTCAAGGACACAAAAGGACTCTGGAACAGACTTCTACCTCCTGTTCAACGCCTGGGCGTCCAGTGAGTGGAATCATTGTGGATTTTTGTTTGTCCTCTTCGGACCGCTTAAGACAAGATAAAAACATATGCATTATACACCCCTTACGGGAAAAATATATATATTTCACACATGGAAAATCACATGAATTCACATGTGACATTCAATGTTAAATCATGTGAGATTGTTTTTTTGGAACACTTAAAGTGATGATATTTCACATGAAGTTTCACATGTGGATTATTACGTGATCCCATAACCTTTCACATGTGGATTATTACGTGATCCCATAACCTTTCACATGTGGATTATTACGTGATCCCATAACCTTTCACATGTGGATTATTACGTGATCCCATAACCCTTCACATGTGGATTATTACGTGATCCCATAACCTTTCACATGTGGATTCAAATTTTCACGTTAATATTTTACACAAGATTTCAAAGGTGATGCCGCTGCAAACAAAAATGTGACGTTAGGATGAATACACAAACAGTGCTTTTAACATACAATGTAAATAATTTACACTTTCACATGTTTTTACAGTAATTATTATTCAACATATCCTCACCTGGGATATGAACTCGCAACCTCTTAGTTGAAGGTATTCCAATATTCCTGCTACTCCACCACGTCTGTGTCAATGGCTGATTTAACCTGTATTCCAACAATTTGGACTTGAGTAAATTTAATCTCAGCTCTGTCAAATTAAGAAAAAACACTCAAGAAAAATATTATATTTACAATAATAATATGCCCCACCAACCTAAGACAACTATACAGAAAACCACTCACATCATCAATGATCAGAGAATATTCAGATGGAACTCATGTGCAGAGATGTATTATAGGTAATGAAAGTGTAGAGGAACGTTACAGTACAGACTTTGCAGCGCCGCAGATTGATCAGCGTACCCCAAATCCATTGGTTGTGAGTTGAAATCCCAGGTGGGGTCATATTGAAAAAATATACTATACTTGTTTAGGAAGAAAACATTTGGGGAACAATTCAATGTTTCATTCCTTGATTCATGACAACAACAAAATCTGACAGTGATGAGAAACTGTAGCCTGCATGAAAAGCATGTTTTGACTCCCAAAAGAAAAACATGGAGTCACTTTTTTTTATTTTCTTTTTGATAAAGCTCCACGGTTAAATGCAAAATTCTACTGACAAAATACAAAATGTCAAACGCCGATACAACAACAGTGTAAAATAACATTCAGTCCATATTTTCTCTTTTAAACAAACTTTTTCACCAAACCATCAAAGAGGATCAGGCGCGGTCCACTTGCACATAGCAGGCCCACAGTCGTATGGGAAACGCATCACCAAGGCCTCCTTCGGTTTCACATTCATACAAAAGTCCCTCACACAAACAGTAGCCGGTAACATAGTTCTCCCACACAGCTCCATCCATCCCATATGCGTAACCAGCCGGTCGGAGAGCAGAGTTCTCCCACTCGAGGGTGCCTCCATGCAGCCAAGTAGTTAGAATTGTTGTCGCATCCAAGTTGTATAATCCACGGCTCAAACCCGTCCAGAATGGCGGGAGAAGCCCCATTCTCATCACGTCCACAAAGCAAAAGGAAAGTCCAATATGTGTCAAAGTCTGGGTAAAATGTACTTAGTTGGTAATGACATTTCAGACATGTGGGCAGTCTAGTACTCACTGTTCACCCATCAAATAAGCTAGCAGTGAGGGAGACGATAGTGTGCAGAGAAAGCTGCCCATGCTTCTCGTCGTATGCTTGCTCCATGGGGCTAGAGTAGGCCTGGCTAGCATGCATGCAGCCTAGCGAGGTCATGTCACTTTAGTCCAGCGATAACTTCAGAAGACATAGGTTCCACAGACAGCTCAAAACACAGCTGCCGCCAATGTTATGCGCCGTTAGGAGGGTTCAGATAGTGGGACATCAGCTGTGTGAACGCAAAGACTTGGACACCAGACAGCATACGGAGCTCAGCAGGACATGACTTCCTTCCAGGACATGCGACCACGGTCTCAATTAGTTCAAGTGACACAAATTAATTTATAGACACAGGTCAGGCATTATAAATCAATGATGAACATCAAATTCTCATCCTTACAAGTCACATCTAAAGTAACAGATGACCAGATTCTGGTAATGAGGCTGCAATTTATTTCTGATTTCTTTAGATGATGAAGTGTACATGCCCAATGAGGAAGAAAGGCAGGAGTATGTGTTGAATGAAAATGGCTTCATATATGAGGAGGAATCAGGTGATGGAAGACAATGGTTTTATGGTCAGGTACAGTAAAAGACCACACACACATGCCCCACGCACACACACTTATCAAATACCTTAATGTCCTGTATACTCCACACACACATTTACAGTTGTGTCATTATTGTTCCTTTTTTGAGGCTGGAGGTTATATTTCTCTCTTGCAGTTTGTGGAAGGGATTCTTGATGCCTGTTTCCAAATCTTGGATGACTCACACATGCCTCTAGTAAACAGAGGCGATGCTGTCAAAGTCTGCAGGATAGGCTCTGCAATGGTGAGTGATATTTGCAGATAACATAAGCACACTACACAAATTCCAAAATGAGCCCTAGTTTAAGCACTAAGAGCCAACTGCTTTTCACAACCACAAGACGTACCAAGCATTTAACCTGAACTTCAGTCTACATCCACAGAATGCGATTCGCAGTAGACACTATACATATACAGTACATATTGAATGAGATATTGCCCCATTTGATTATTTTCATATAATATTTCAGGAAAAAGTTTGAAAAAAAGGGTATATTTGTGTCTACATTAAACTGGTAAAAGTTAACTGTGATATGAATAAAGGAAAACAATTACCCCGGTACCTGGCCTTAATTAAATACTCAATTTCCTTTTGCATGCTTTTACCAACTTACTCTGAACATTTCATTTCAAACTAACCTATCCTTATACCTGGTGCACTAATCTCTTTGGGGGGTTTTCTATATATTTTCCCATTCCTTGTGGAACCAGATGAACTCCCAGGATGACCGCGGGGTCTTGGTGGGCAACTGGAGCGATGACTACTCCCTTGGCACTGCACCAACCTTCTGGATTGGCAGTGACCAGATCCTGCTCCAGTACGTCACCAAAGGGCCCGTCAGCTTCGCCCAGTGCTGGGTCTACGCCGGGACGTTCAACACCTGTGAGTGCCTGATCAAATTCCCTTTTCATTTTCAATGTCCACCCCACAACATAGGTCATGTGTCTTCCAAATTACCTGTGATTTGAACTGAGGGATTGATGGTTCAATAGAAAACAGGCCCATCCAGTTATAAACTGCAGTTTTCAACTAAGAAAAGGTTGCCTTTTTTTAGTGGGTAGATCAGCTTTAATATTGCAGATGGATTGTGGTTTCCATCAATATAATTGTCTGCATCATTTCCAATCTTTCCCGTAACCCTACCACCCTCCCCTAATTGGAGTAAACTAATGGACAACAACACTTAGGCTTCTACTTCCAGCTTATACATACTATATACATTTTACGGATACAGTGTATTTAAAAATAGTTATGTTTTGATTGTGTAATGAGTATGATGAGTGACAGAGTGCTGGTTTCAAGCGCAGGGTGCAGCAGGTGTTTATTTAGTACAGGGCCACAGGAGGAGGCAGGTAGCCTGGTCCAGGGACAGGTAGAAGGTCATACACAGAAAATCCAAAAAGGTAACAGTACAGGCAGGGAAAAAGGCTAATGACGTAGTCCATATGCCATGGAATCGGTACATCAAAAATCTATTTTCAACTATTTTGCAATCTATATGGCACAGCTCTAAATGAAATTTATATACTTTTTTATTTATCACCATTTTAAAAACAACAATTCAGGTCTTTAATGGGGGGTCAACAGACAAATTCCTTACTATCTACCCCCTTCCACTTGACTCTTCCATATTTGCGGTAATGTTGCAATTAGTTGGTTGTAATTTTTTGAAGAGCAGACATTTCCATATATTTTTGTTAGCTGCATCTGTGACATAACTCCACTAGTCCTATTTATGATATTATTTACAGTTTGTAAATATTTGTTCAATTAATATAAAAAAATCTATTAGCATATTTGAGTTTAACCATAATGTTTGTTGTAATATTTGTTCTGTCTTTTCTGGTGGATTAAAGTGAAATTGCTAACAACTTTCCATGGCTTGTTTAAAAAAATAGCAATATTTTGGAGATGATTTCATTTTCTTTATACCCGAAACGAGAAGTTGCAATCAGAATAAAGGGAAAAAGGCCATTCTTGAACACAGGGAGAGACATTCTTACTAATTTGCCAGAGAACCAGAATGGATTTAAGTATACCGTAACTTTTGTATGACTGAAGCCTTTAGTTTAATATTGAATCATTTCTGCCCTCTGAATTCATATTCAGTATATAAATATGACTGTTCAACTTTGTCTGGCTTGCAATATACTTCTAAAAAAACAAGTCACTTGGTGAAGGCAAGGCCATAAGTAAACTGGGATATGACTAAAGAGTTCATCATGGTGATTTTTCCACAAATAGACAGGTATTTTCCTTTCCATGGTAGCAAGATCTTATCTATTTTTGCTAACTTTCTATTAAGATTGATTGTAGTGATGTCACGTATACTCCCTCACCGGCCTCCAGGACATCAGGCTGCTGATTATCCCGTACAACTATCACCATTGTTTCGTGCACCTGTGCCTCATGACACTCACCTGGACTCCTTCACCTCCTTGATTACCTTCCCTATATCTGTCAATCCACTTGTTTCTGTCCTTAGGTGTTATTGATTATTTTTCAATTCGATGCGTTGTTTGTGTTCCGTGTTCATTATTTTATTTATTAATTAAAACACTCACTCCCTGAACTTGCTTCCCGACTTCCCAGCGTACTTGTTACAGAATAACATCTCACCTAAGGGAAGCATCGGCGAGGATTTCATTTTTTGTGTCTGAGTCATGATGTCGGGTCCGGGAACTGCTACAGGCTTTATGCCTCAACCAGATCACCAGGCTTCCCTGCCTCAGGTGGCTCCTCAGGCTCTCATGCCTCAGCCGGTTTGCCAGGCTCCCATGCCTCAGCCGGATCGCCAGGCTCCCCTGCCTCAGCCGGCTCTTCGGGATTTCATGCCTCTGCCTGGATCACCAGGTTCCCCTACCTCAACAGATCTGTCAGGTTCCCACGCCCCAGCTGACTCGACAGGTTTCCGTGCTTCAGCTGGCGTGGCAGGTTCTTGTGCATCAGCAGGGGTGACTGGTCTGCTCCTGATCCCCCGGGTTCGTCCCCGTTGACGGCGGCTGTAGCTGCTCGTCGGGGAGGGGGTACTGTCACGTATACTCCCTCACTGGCCTCTAGGTCATCAGGCTGCTGATTATCCCGCACACCTGTCACCATCGTCTCGTGCACTTGTGCCTCATGATACTCACCTGGACTCCATCACCTCCTTGATTATCTAGCCTATATCTGTCACTCCCCTTGGTTCTTTCCTCAGGCGTTATTGATTCTGTTTTCATGTCGGTGCATAGTTTGTTTCGTGTTTATTTTATTTGTTAACACCTACTCCTTGAACTGGCTTCCCGACTCTCAGCGTACTCGTTACATGTTTCTTTCGGGAAATGAATACTGAGTATGTCCACTTTACCGTCAGACCATTTTATTGGTAAATTACACAGTAATGTAAAAGTATAACATTTGTGTGATCCAATAAGTAATAGAGTACAGTACACTAATCATAATTTGGTTGCAATCATGAGAGGTTAGGGGAAATGATCTAGATCCTGAGACTGTGGAGGGAGCCAAATTGTGGCTTTAAAAGAAAACATGAATCATCAGCGTACAATGACATCTTTGTTTTTAAGCCCTGGATTTCTAGCCCCTTCATGTTATTGTTGGAACTGATTTTAATAGCTAACATTTCAATGGCCATAATAAATAGATATGCCGATAGTGGACAACCTTGTTTTACTCCATTTGACAGTTTAATACTTTGAGAAGTAGCCATTTTATATTTTTCACGTAGGGTTACTATACATAACTTTGTATAAGAGATTCTCCAAAATTGAAATATTCTATATAAATTTCAGTCAAACTTTATCAAAAGCCTTTTCAAATTAGCTATGAATACCAGGCCTGGTTTCCCAGATTTTTCATAGTGTTCTATTGTTTCCAGTACTTGTGTTATATTATCTGCAATGTATCATCCATGTAAAAAAGCTGTCTGATTAGGATGAATAATATCCGACAGACAATACATGTTTTATTCTGCGCACTACGCATTTTACTAGTATTTTTCATCACAAAACTGAAGTGTAAGGGGCCTCAAACATTTTAGTGGACTGGATCTTTAGTAATAATGAAATCAGACCTTCTTGTTGAGTATCTGATAATCTACCACTTTTATAGGAGTGATTAAAACATCCTAATGAACGGTCCTCTGAGTACATCAAAAAAAGTTTGGTATGCCATCCAGGCATAGGGTTTTCCTGGACATAAATGCTTTATTTGCACCAAGATGTTCCTCCTCTGTAATTTGGCCTCCACGTGAGTCTTTCTGTACAGCTGTTCATTTTACATTATTCATAGAAAAAAACGTTGGTTAGTGGAGATGGAGGAGACAAATGAAAACTTATGCTTAAAGTACTTTGCCGCCTCTTTCAAAATATTGTTTGGTGAATCATGGGTGACTTATTTGTAACAAGTTTCAGTAAATTATTTTTGGTAGCATTTCTATGTTGATAAGAAATTATTTGGTGCATTTTCCTCTCATATTCCATCCAGTTTGCTTTTATAATATTGCACTTGATCTTTCTTGAATAAGTTCCTTCATTTTTTATTTTTTTTCCTCAAACATATTCGGGGCCTCTATAGTACAGTTTTTATTGGTAAATATCTGTCCTTTATTTCCTTATTTTGACCTAAATTGCTCTCGTTTTATGAATATGGAGTTGCATGGTTTCTAAAGGCACATAGCTGAATAAAATAGAAAGGATATTTTCTCCAAGATTTGAGGGAGTGCGCACATGCGGCTATTCGTTGCTGAGCTTTTAACAAAGAAACAGATACTTCAAGTTGCTTCATTTAGAGTTATTTATGCAACTATAGTTGTGATACAAATGTTTGGATCTATTTTTACATTTTTAATACATTGTAAGGCTGCATGATGCAACTCTAATGATGATTTGAAAAGAGTTGCATGAAAGGCATGAGCTCTGCTTAGATTTTTTGGGCAGATTGTACACTTCAGCAATCTCTCATTCACAATTTCACAAGCACTTGATAATTCCTCAAATTTCCCGGCGGCATCCCTTGTATGGCCATAATGCCCCCTAAAAAAATCTATGCCTTTTACGGCCAGTGGCCGAAGCACCGCTCACTCACATTGCTTTCTGTCACGTGACCGGGTCTTTCTCACAGGCTACAAGTGAAGACAGACACATCGGGGACGAAACTGCGCGCTCCAATTCCGAGGCCCATATAGAAGATATTGGAAGAACTGTTAACATGTACTTTTCGCCAGCAAACAAGATGAGTAGGCCTAATGAATAGCAAAAGCACTATCCTATGTCAATCTACAGTACTATTCCCCCATAGTACAAAAGTTGACCCATTCTATTCTGTGCGAGAAATAAATATTCCAAACATAGTCTGGGACAGTTGTGGGATAAAAATGATATTCCCCAAATTTGAAACTCACGCGCTGTGTATGTATGCCAGTTAGGCTTTCCAACTGTTGTAAACCTGATTGATGTCCTTCATTTTAAGAAGTTATTTGGCCACTTTAGTTGTGATACAAACCTTATCAAAACATATAGGCCTATGGGCTAGGCTACATGACGTGTGATTTGAAAATGTTAAAAAAAAAGCTGAGCATCATTCACAAGTGATAATATGTCATTCAAAAGCAATAGACACATTTTTACCTTTATTTAACTGGGAAAGTCAGTTAATTAAGAACAAATTCCTATTTTCAATGATGGCCTAGGAACAGTGGGTTAACTGCATGTTTAGGGGCAGAATGACAGATTTGTACCTTGTCAGCTCGGGGATTTGAACTTGCAACCTTCCGGTTACTAGTCCAACGCTCTAACCACTAGGCTACCCTGTCACCCATAACATTATTCTTGATTTAATCTTGTCTTTACATATACTAAATAATATATGTGTGAAATTTGTTTTGATTTAGAATGGATCACTATCATGCACCGCTCTCGAAACAGGTGCAGCGGGAAAAATGCAGGTCATCTATGCACTTATATAGTGAAATGAGGACACTTTTCCCGTGGTTCATTTTCATGCCAGCCAGGTAGGCTATACTCCTGTTGTAAATAGAAGCAATGTGCTTTATATTAGGAAAATATAGTAGGCCTAGCTGATGGGATCCTCTTCTGTTTTCTCATGCAATTGTATAGCCTATAGAAATGTTGCGCAACATGAGCTCATGGGCTCCCATGAAGTGTTTGAGTAGATTTTTTGATTACATTTGCATTGATTTCAGAGTAATTAGAGGGACAATACAGTGCTGAATACCAGGCAGTTAGCAAGTTTGGTAGGCTACTAATGATCATCAGCAGCATCAGAGCTTGGAGAAGCCTAATTACCGTGACTAAACAGTCACATGGAATTTGACTGCCATCTTGACTCATGAACACCCGTGTGGCAGTAATATGGTCACTGTGACAGCCCTAGTCCGACCATATTCTGTCCGCTATTAACACTTTTTAAACTTTTGCCAGTGAGAATGACATAAGAAAGTAGTCAAGACGAATAACTTGATTGAGCCTCAGCCATGTTTATCTCACTAGGTCAGGATATTTAAGCTTCCATATATCCACTAGTTCCAATACAGTGCATTTTGAAAGTGTTCAGACACCTTGACTTTTTCCACATTTAGTTACGTTACACCCTTATTCTAAAATGGATAACATCGTTTTTTCCCCTTATCAATCTACAAACAATACCCCATAATGACAAAGCAAAAACATTTTTTTTTTTTATCTTAGCATATGTATAAAAACATTTTTTTTAAATAATAAAACATATACATAAGTATTCAGACCCTTTACTCAGTACTTACTCAGATGCACAGCAATTTTCAAGTCTCTCCAGAGATGTTCGATCGGGTTCAATTCCAGGCTATGGCTGGGCCACTCAAGGACATACAGAGACTTGTCCCGAAGCCACTCCTGAGTTGTCTTGGCTGTGTGCTTAAGGTCGTTGTAGTTAAACATTAAAAGCGTTATAATTTTTTAGGTAAAGCTACACTAAATATATTCACATCACCAAATAATTGATTAAAACACTGTTTTGCAATGAAGGTCGACAGTAGCCCCAGCAGCAATCTGAATGGTAGCACCATGGCACAGCTAGCTTCTGCCCTCCTCTGGGTACATTGACTTTAATGCAAAATCTAGGAGGCTCGTCGTTTTCACCACCTTCCATAGACTTAAACAGTAATAATGACAGCATCTGTAGGACGTCCTCCAACCTATCAGAGGCCTATCAGAGAACAGGCATGTAGTCCACCCATCAAAAAAAATCACAGAATAATCTAGTTCTAAAAGCGTAAGCTACAGCTAGCTAGCACTGCAGTGCTAATGTGGTGGGTAGTTGACTCAGAGAGAGAAAAACAATAGTTGAACAGTTTTGAACAAATTAATTTCTTCCAACATTAAGAAGAAGCAAGAGAGAGCGATAGCTATATTTGGTTGTATTGTTTCTTTACTTTCACCTTCCCTTGGCTAGCAAATGCAGCCAGCTAGTTTAGCCTACTCATACACCCGGCTCAAACAGGGAGGGATGCTATGTTAGCTAGTTGGCTATGGCTATCCAATGCTGGCTATGGCTATCCAACACAACTCTTTTGGTTTTATAAATTTATTGCCACTGGAGTCCGCTGGTGTAACTGCTAAACTACTTTCTGACTGTACACTGTACTGCATGATTTTAGCAGGTTTACTAATGCGTTAGTTCTATTAGGGTTTGCCTGGAATTTTTTTTTTGCCTGGTCACAGACAGCTGATGTATTATGCACAAGGGAAGGGAAAAGGTGAGAGGAGGAGAGCGTGTAGATAGTTACGAGAATGTATTTTATATACAACGAGCAAAGTGATCATCCTGTTTTTATCTGGCTGCTATGAGAGTGAACTGTTTGCGTGTGATAAGAGGTGTATTCATTCCTCTGATTCTGTTGAGAAACATTTCTGAAACGGAACAAAACGGGGCTAAACATATTACACCCTAGATCAGCTAGATGCTGAGTGTGCAAGGCGGTATTGAATGTGTCACTGTCTGTCACCTTGATTACTCAAAATTCTCCCGACCTGTGCACCTACGTTGCAAACTTTCATTCATAGGCTAGGTTGTAGGAACCTCATGATGGGTACAGGGAACATTTTTGTATCATGTAGTAGCCTAAACCTATCGCTGTTACATTGAGCTTGGTGAACAGAATATGAATGACAGTCATCCAGTATGCTGTAATAGAAATAAGGCCATGCTCATCAGAAAAAAAAATCATCCTACATCATCTTAAATGGCACTGACAGCCATTGCCGTAGATGCTAATGCTAAGCCATAGCTCAAAACACAAATCCCGGTTTTCTGACTAGTCTGGAGCATAGGCCACTTTCTAGGTATGCATAAGATGTAGAAAATGTGTAATTAAGTTGACTAGTCCTATTAGCAGATAAAAATAGGTAGCAGTTTCCTCAGACAAGGCCCGCTGCTGTGCAAGTAAAACACACTTCTGAAAGTTATATTCATAAATCTACGCTAATCAATTGATTGAATACATTTAATGTATTAGTTAAACATTTATTAATGTTCACAATTGCATGTTAATTAATATATGCTTATTTTGAAGTTTTGCCTAGTCTCTTTAATGGTGTCCCCTCCCCTGCCCCAGTTCTGCGGTGTCTGGGCATCCCTGCCAGGGTGATCACCAACTTCAACTCTGCCCACGACAACACAGGGAACATAATCACAGATCTTGTCTTCAACTCAGTGGGAAATCAGCTTGAACTGAACGAGCGCCTTACCAGAGACTCAATCTGGTAGTTATATTTCTGCTTATCCATTTGTATTGAATGAAAATGAAATCCCAGAATGTAGGTTTCTATAATTCTTTCAATGTATGTTCAATGTATGTACTGTAAAAACAGTTTAGTCATAGCATGGTGGGGGGGGGGGTGTGTGGAATGGACTAGATGTCCCTGTTACCTTTAAATCATTGTGCTCCAAGAAGAAAATGATTGTGCAGGATCCCAGATAGTGTATCTGAGTGGTGAAGGATGCCAGATAGTGTACCTGAGTGGTGCAGGATGCCAGATAGTGTTCCTGGTGGGTGCAGGATGCCAGATAGTGTTCCTGATGGGTGCAGGATGCCAGATAGTGTTATTGAGAGGTGGGCATTGTCTCCACAGGAACTACCACTGCTGGAACGAGGCGTACTTGTCCAGACTTGACCTCCCTGCAGACCAGAACTTTGGTGGCTGGCAGGTGGTGGATTCCACCCCCCAGGAAACCAGTGATGGTAAGAGAGAAATTAGGATGATGGGAGAGAGAGACCTAATTTTCACTTCATTTTGAATGCTTCAAAATTGCATAATCAAATTCATGAAATCGCAGCCATTTAAGATAGTGTGTTCCATGATAATTTGTACCCTTGATAACCGCTTGGCTAAATAAATGCAATTACTGAGCTATATTGTATGCAATAACATGACATTATTTTATACTAATACAATTGCTCAGCGAAATATATTTTGTTTCTTTAAGAAGCAATACAAAACCATCTAAAAAAGAGGGTCAAAATGATTGGCATCCCTGTTTTCAATAGTCTACCACCCTCCCATTGCGAGGATAACGACTCTGAGCCTTTTTCTTCAATGTTTTATGAGATTGGAGAACAAACACGTTCGGACTGATCTTAGACCACCGTTCCTCGATAAAGAATCTCTCCAGATCCTTGATATCTTTCGTCTGCGCTTATGGACTGCCCTCTTCAATTCAAACAACAGGTTGATTTTGTACTCAATTAAACATTTGTTGGTGGATTTTGATCGGTGCTTGGGGTTATTGTCTTGCTGGAAGATCCACTTGCAGCCACTGGTGAGCGTGGCCAAAGAGCTTCAATTTCATGTCACGATGCAGCTCACAGTCCGCTGGTGGATGTTGAATCTGTGGGCCAGATCCCTCTGCTTTAGACCCAGTGAAAGATGAAAGTCATGAAAAGGAAAAACTTGTCTGTGGGCTGCAGGGATTGTGACTGATGGAGAAAAAAAGGATTAAGATGCATTACTATGCAAAATTATAACTAAAATTATCAACCCTACAGATTGCAGATAAATATGGTAATTCCAAATCAGAATTACAGCATCACCTCTGTTTGCTAGAGATATTTGTGAGTCATCAGTGTCCAAAAAAGGAGTCTCCGTCAAAGGTTGTGGGTCAACCAGCAGGACAACAACTTAAAACACACATCAGAAAGCACCCAGGAATGGTTCAAGAAGAAAAGCTGGACTATTTTGGAGTGGCCAGTGTTGAGTCAAGATTTGAATCCCATCAAAAATCTATGGCGAGAACTGAAAACAGCAGTTGGTGGAATCCATCCCTAAAATATTGCGGAATTGGAGCAGTTTCCAGCAGATTGAGGAATCCAGTAAAAGATGCAGCAAGCTCATTGAATTTGTTGGCAGTTATCTTGGCCAAAACCTCTGCATCCAGGTAGCTCTTAGGTGCTAATCATTTTGTCCATGTCATTTCACCAAATAGTTTTTTAATTTAAACTTAAATTGGGAATTATTTATAAAAAAAACTATAAGGGTGTCAATATATTACGCAGCAATTGTACATGCAATTCTTAAAAGTAATAAAATGGCTCTGAAAAGCATTGATTGCATCTTGAAAATGTACCAATTCCCTGATAATTAATACAATCCGTTTCCAAATGCATTGCTGTGTATTCTCCAAAAATGCTAGCCAATATATTCTAGAAGATGCTAAATAACCAGCTAACAAAATATCAAAACGGTTTGGATGAAATAACAGCACCCTAGGGAAGTCGAAAATAAGCAAACATTTTTGAAACATGAACTATTCTTTTAAAAGTCAGACAGGGTCATGAGTTGTTGATATTGTTTTTGCAGGATATTTCCGCTGTGGACCTTGCTCTGTCAAAGCCATCAAGGAAGGAATGCTTGGCTATCAATTTGATGCCCCGTTTGTGTTTGCTGAGGTAAAACAATACTCTTCTTTATGCTTGCCCAGTAACACTCTGTTGAATGTTCAGCCATAATGACTTCATCATCACTCTATGCCATGAAGAAGCATAACACAGTTATGCTTTATAACTTGCAATACATCTTATTAAATTAAAATCAATCCTCATATTCACATGTATCTCTTTCTTTTAACCTCAGGTGAATAGCGACGTTTACAAATACAAGCTAAACTCACAAACTGGGAAAACTGAGTTACTAAGCGTAGACACAACTTATGTCGGCATGAAAATCCTGACAAAGTCCATTGGTGAGACCAATGAGCCAATGGACATTACAGAGACATACAAATACCCAGAAGGTATGTGGCACCTGGACAATGGAGTAGGCTGGCAAGGGTGTAACTGCATGTTTAAAGTTAGTTATTGGCAGTTTGCAAAGTGTCTCATGAAACTAATGCAACAAGAATGAAGTATAGAAATGACTTTGCTATTACTGCTTTTCAAATTACTTTGCAAAAATATAAACGTAACATGCAACAATTTCAACGATTTTACTGAGTTACAGTTCATATAAGGAAATCAGTCAACTTAAATAAATGTTTTTGGCCCTAATCTATGGATTTCAAATGACTGGGCAGGAGTGCAGACATGGGTGGGCCTGGGAGGGCATAGGCCAACCCATTCGGGCACCTGGGCCCACCCACTGGGGAGCCAGAACCAGCCAATCAGAATTAGTTTTTCCCCACAAAAGAGCTCTATTACAGACAGAAATACTCCCCAGTTTCATCAGCTGTCAGGGTGGCTGGTCTCAGAAGAAGCCAGATGTGGAGGTCCCCAGCTGTACAGTATATACAGTTTATTCCTATAGGTGAAATAAAATTGCAGTCCCACTCCTTGCTGCAGCGATCTATGATATGTGTTTCTGAAGAGAGCGGTTTAGATCAGTAGACCACCCTAGGCCACCATGTTAACTCTATTCCCCTCCAACTCCCCCCCCCCCACACACACAGGCAGTAGTAAAGATGAGGAGACCATGAGGAATGCCGAGAGAACCTACAAGACGCATTTGCAATATGACGATGAGCAGGGCGTGGCGATGACGCTGGAGATCCCGCAGGAGCGTGTGAAGATTGGCCAGAACTTCCAGATGGCTGTGGTCTTCAGGAACCTGAGTGAAGACACACGCACCATCCATGGCTTCCTGGTCGGCTCCACGATCTACTACACCAACATCCAAAGGGCTCAGTTCAAGCAGTTGACCTTTGACGTCACACTGAAACCCATGGAGAGTGAGTAGAAACCAGGTTGATCCTTTACATACGTACTGTACTGTAGGTCTTTTTGGGCTTGTCTCCATGATTCACAACTTTGTATGATAGTCCTGCAAAGCTTTCAGACCCCTCTGAAATAAAATCCTCAACAGTTTATAGAAAATGCTTTGCAGTCCTTTTACAGCTTTATGGCAACGTCCTGTTTCAGCAGGTGTGTGTATGTATTGTATTGCAAGAGAACGTGAGGTAACGATGGGATGCTCTCTAGTACTTACCTCAAAAGACTTTACAGGTAACAACCTGGTAACAAATGGTAATGAATGGTGAATCCCAAATAATCCAAATATGAATTATCAGGTAATAATTATAAAAGTTATGTTCTGCCAAATACAGTGCCTTGCGAAAGTATTCGGCCCCCTTGAACTTTGCGACCTTTTGCCACATTTCAGGCTTCAAACATAAAGATATAAAACTGTATTTTTTTGTGAATAATCAACAACAAGTGGGACACAATCATGAAGTGGAAGGACATTTATTGGATATTTCAAACTTTTTTAACAAATCAAAAACTGAAAAATTGGGCGTGCAAAATGATTCAGCCCCTTTACTTTCAGTGCGGCAAACTCTCTCCAGAAGTTCAGTGAGGATCTCTGAATGATCCAATGTTGACCTAAATGACTAATGATGATAAATACAATCCACCTGTGTGTAATCAAGTCTCCGTATAAATACACCTACACTGTGATAGTCTCAGAGGTCCGTTAAAAGCGCAGAGAGCATCATGAAGAACAAGGAACACACCAGGCAGGTCCGAGATACTCTTGTGAAGAAGTTTAAAGCCGGATTTGGATAGAAAAAGATTTCCCAAGCTTTGAACATCCCAAGGAGCACTGTGCAAGCGATAATATTGAAATGGAAGGAGTATCAGACCACTGCAAATCTACCAAGACCTGGCCGTCCCTCTAAACTTTCAGCTCATACAAGGAGAAGACTGATCAGAGATGCAGCCAAGAGGCCCATGATCACTCTGGATGAACTGCAGAGATCTACAGCTGAGGTGGGAGACTCTGTCCATAGGACAACAATCAGTCGTATATTGCACAAATCTGGCATTTATGGAAGTGGCAAGAAGAAAGACATTTCTTAAAGATATCCATAAAAAGTGTTGGTTAAAGTTTGCCACAAGCCACCTGGGAGACACACCAAACATGTGGAAGAAGGTGCTCTGGTCAGATGAAACCAAAATTGAACTTTTTGGCAACAATGCAAAACGTTATGTTTGGCGAAAAAGCAACACACCATCCCCACTGTCAAACATGGTGGTGGCAGCATCATGGTTTGGGCCTGCTTTTCTTCAGCAGGGACAGGGAAGATGGTTAAAATTGATGGGAAGATGGATGGAGCCAAATACAGGACCATTCTGGAAGAATGACCTGAGACTGGGACGGAGATTTGTCTTCCAGCAAGACAATGATCCAAAACATAAAGCAAAGTCTACAATGGAATGGTTCAAAAATAAACATATCCAGGTGTTAGAATGGCCAAGTCAAAGTCCAGACCTGAATCCAATCGAGAATCTGTGGAAAGAACTGAAAACTGCTGTTCACAAATGCTCTCCATCCAACCTCACTGAGCTCGAGCTGTTTTGCAAGGAGGAATGGGAAAAAAATTCAGTCTCTCGATGTGCAAAACTGATAGAGACATACCCAAAGCGACTTACAGCTGTAATCACAGCAAAAGGTGGCGCTACAAAGTATTAACTTAAGGGGGCTGAATAATTTTGCACGCCCAATTTTTCAGTTTTTGATTTGTTAAAAAAGTTTGAAATATCCAATAAATGTCGTTCCACTTCATGATTGTGTCCCACTTGTTGTTGATTCTTCACAAAAAAATACAGTTTTATATCTTTATGTTTGAAGCCTGAAATGTGGCAAAAGGTCGCAAAGTTCAAGGGGGCCGAATACTTTCGCAAGGCACTGTATGCTCCTGTTGTTGATTGAATTTGTTTCGTTGTCAAAACTCTGTCTCCCTAAAACCAACAGCGTCGAGGATACAGGTGGGCGTGCTGGCCCAGAACTACATGCCCAAGCTGGGTTGCCAATCCAACCTCCGCTTCGTGGTGACGGCCAAGAGCTTGGAGAACAACCAGGACTTGACGGCCATACAGATAGTGAACCTGAAAGGCCCCGAGCTGGCCTTTGCGGTGGGTCTGGAAGTTTCATTAGTCCTCTTTATTAGGATGTATTTCCTTCCTCCCTTAAAGGGATCGTTCACCCAAATAAAAAAATGACATCTTCGGGTTCCTTACCGTGTCAGCAGTAATTTGGTCACAGTGGCAGTCCATAGACTGCTGACATGGTAACGAAAACTGTCATTTTGTAATTTGAGTGAACTATCCTTTAAAGTGTTCCGTAAAAGTATATATGACATTTATTTAGTTTTTCCCCAAGAGCTAATATAGTAGTGTACCCAATTAAAGCCTTATTTGTGCTGCTGGAGTGCTGCATCTCTCCTCACCTTTGATAAAGCAGCCATTCTGAAAAACATCCATGCTCCCAACGCAGGGGAGTTGATAATCCCTAGATTATTATAATGTCTTATATCACCATAGATTTTTCGTGAATGGACCATCTCTATTTGAACAGATGAGTGGACCAGCGAAGGTGAACCAGGAGGTATTTGTCAAGGTGGAGTTCACCAACCCGTTCCCATTCAGCCTGCATGACGTGAGGATGGCCATGCAAGGGCCTAATTTCATCTCATACCGGGAAAAGTTGTACAGGTAAGAGGATTTACAACTCCAATTCCTCACATCATGAGGATGTTCACACTTACATTAGTCTCACATTCACAAAAACAGATCCAATGTAGTCTGGTTAGTAAATCTGTGTGTGTGTGTGTGTGTGTGTGTGTGTGTGTGTGTGTAGTGAGATCTCTACCGGCGCCTCCATCACCTGGATAGAGTCCTGTGTCCCTACAAGGGCTGGGAATACAATGATCTATGCTGTCCTGGACTGCTCAGTCCTTGGGAATGTGCAAGGCAATTGGGCCGTCGGCGTCCAGGCCTGAGCATCGCCCAGGAAGCCCTTCCCACCTGCTAATCGCCTGCCATCGACCGGAGAACCATGGACGAATAGAGGCTCTTGTGTAGATTTGAAAGGATTTGATTGCTGGATATGCAATTCCATCTAGCTTATGAGAAGGTGAGGGCGAGCAAATAACATACCCCTTACGGAAAAAACACATGATTCACGGGTGAAATTTCCTCCTGGGAAATCATGTGAAACCATGTTTTTTTTTTAGAACACTGAAGTTTACATGTGGATTTTACATGTGATCACATAACCTTTCACGTGAATATTTTTCAAATGAGATTCCACAGATGATGCCCTGCAAACAAAATTAAGTCGTTAGAAAACACACAAACAGTTCTTTTAACATACAGTGTTTTCAATGTACATTTTTGACATACATAATTACATTGTGTATGTTTATTTATACAGTCATTATTATTCAACATGTCCTCGGCTGGGTTCAGGAGTAACATTAAAACAGAATAATATCCCCCACAGTAGACAACTATTCAGAAAACTATACTTATTCTGAAATAACGATGAAATCTATGGGGAGAGAATAATAAGATGAACTAAAATAGAAGTGCAGATGGCACTCTTTTGCTAAGTGCAGACATGTATTATAGATAATGAATGTGTATAGGAATGCTATAGACTTTGATGGGCAGCAGAAAGATCAGCGTAACCCAGAAGTTGTCAATTCTAATCCCAGGTGGGGTCATATTGAAAAGTCACTACTAAGTGATCATGTCAAATGTAATCATGTTGACATTGATGAAATATTTTGTACACTATTTTAGCTGAATAGTGTACCAGTTACTTTAAAACCCACAAATCATTTGATTCCCTTACACAAAAAGACATGCAAAATCACATTGTTTAGCTGAAATGTTCACATTTCACAAAAGAAAAATCACAAAAAAAAGAGACTTGAGGTCAGTTCTTCACATATGAAACCACATGTTCACATGTATTCACTTTAAAGTTCACATGTTAACACCACCTTTTCACATATGAGGAGAATAACATGTTTTCACCTCACGTGGAATTTGTTTTTCACGTGTGAAAACGTTCACATAGGAACATCTAACTCTCAAATGTGTAGTTTCATGGTATCGTACGTAGATATTTTGCATCCTCATGTTGTCACATTTATTTCACGAGATCATGTTTTCGCATGTGTAGTTTCATGTTATCAGATGTTGCTTTTACATGTTGTCACAGATGTTATCACATGTGAAATGCATGTGATTTTTCTGTAAGGGATTGCTTTCACCGATAAGATTTTTTACAGAAGGGGCTAGGGGCTAGGAGTTGATTTGGAATTGGGCAGAAGAGGGAGGGCCAAGTCGCAATAAGCGCATCAGTTTATCTTATTATTTCCTCTGCATTGCCAAATATCAATCAAATCAATGTATTTTCAGGCATCGGTGACACTTAAAATTGAAGGGCACCTACATAAGGTCACAATATCATCACTTGCATGTCGACTCTTAACATCCTGTGTAAACTTGCAGTTGTGGACATAGTTTTTTCATAAAAGTTAACCCTTCACAAGTGTTTCCATATGAATATGATGGATAGATTTTTTTTATGCAGTCTAATTAGATTACAGTTATATATCATGGATTTAATTTGGTTTCGAATCAGCCGCCTCAGAATCGGGTTTCTGTTATTTTCGATCTGACAAACCTTTGCTGACTGTAAATTTCTCACACAATCATGACCTTCAATCTTTTAACATTTCAGCTGTGCACTGCTTTTGATTAACAATAAAATAATTTTCAAAATCAATACTGTTGTCACACCATTATATTTTTTGTATCATTTAGTATTTTAAAACATTTCCGGATGGAGTGGGATAAAGTTAACAGGCTGCCAATATCATTATGTTCACTGGTCCCATTTCATGAATAAAATCTAACACACCTTACAAACCTTCCAACCTTTTTATGACCAAAAATAAAGGACTTGCACAAAGTGCTAGAAAACATGCAGACCGTCAACTCGACACAGGTTCCATATTAACCACTGTAAATGAATTTGAGGAACCGCAAGAAATGTATCTATTCATTCAAATAAGTGCAATAATAGCTAACTTTTACTTCAGTCTTAAATCAGTAACATTATAGCAGGCTGGGATGACATCCTATTAGACAGTGTTCATCAGTCTCTGATGTTCCAGGAACAGGTTTTATATCGATGGTTCCAGGTGATACCTTTATTTTACCGGGGAAGAAATATTGAGAACTAGATCTCTATTTCAAATGTGCTCTCCAAACCACAACACAAATTGACACATCATACACAAAGTATAAATACAGTGCATTCTGAAAGTATTCAGACCCCTTCACTTTTTAGACATTTTGTTACGTTACAGCCTTATTCTAAAAAGGATTAAAGACATTTTCTCCTCATCAATCTACACACAATACCCCATAATGACAAAGTGAAAACAGGTTTATATACATTTTGAGAAATGTATAAAAATAAATAAACAGAAATTCTTTATTTACATACAGTTGAAGTAGGAAGTTGACTTGCCCTTAGGTTGGAGTCAATAAAACTTGCTTTTCAACCACTCCACAAATTTCTTGTTAACAAACTATAGTTTTAGCAAGTCGGTTATGACATGTACTTTGTGCATGACACAATACATTTTTCCAACAATTGTTTACAGATGGATTATGTCACTTATAATTCACTGTATCACAAATCCAGTAGGTCAGAAGTACACTGAGTTGACTGTGCCTTTAAACAGCTTGGAAAATTCCAGAAAATGATGTCATGGCTTGAGAAGCTTCTGAGTATATTGGAGGTGTACCTGTGGATGTATTTCAAGGCCTACCTTCAAAGTCAGTCCCTCTTTGCTTGACATCCAAAGAAATCAGCCAAGACCTGCACAAGTCTGGTTCATCCTTGGGAGCAATTTAAAAAATATCTGAAGGTACCACGTTCATCTGAACAAACAATAGTATGCAAGTATAAACACCATGGGACCACACAGCCGTCATACTGCTCAGGAAGGAGACACATTCTGTCTCCTAGAGATGAATGTACTTTGGTGCGAAAAGTGCAAGTCAATCCAGCATCTTGGAACTATATCCACAGTAAAACGATTCCTGTATCGACATAACCTGAAAGGCCGCTCAGCAAGGAAGAAGCCACTGCTCCAAAACCGCCATAAAAAAGTCAGACTACGGTTTTAACTGCACATGGAGACAAAGATTGTACTTTTTTGAGAAATGTCCTCTGGTCTGATGAAACAAAAGTACAACTGTTCGGCCATAATGAAAATTGTTACGTTTGGAGGAAAAAAGGGGATGATTGCAAGCCGAAGAACACCATCCCAACCGTGAAGCACGGGGGTGCCAGCATCATGTTGTAGGGCTGCTTTGCTGCAGGAGGGACCGGTGCACTTCACAAAATAGGTGGCATCATGAGTGAGGGAAATTAAGTGCATATATTGAAGCAACATCTCAAGCAAGCTTGGATGCAAATGGGTCTTCCAAATGGACAATGACCCCGAGCATACTTCCAAAGTTGTAACAAAATAGTTTAAAGACAACAAAGTCAAGGTATTGGAGTGGCCATCACAAAGCCCTGACCTCAATCCTAGAAAGTATAGTTCTATACTATATATTTGTGGGCAGATCTAAAAAGCGTGTGCAAGCAAGGGGGCCTACAAACCTGACTCAGTTACACCAGCTCTGTCATGAGGAATGGGCCAAAATTCACCCAACTTATTGTGGGAAGCTTGTGGAAGGCTACCTGAAATGTTTTACCCAAGTTAAACAATTTAAAGGCAATGCTACCAAATACTAATTGAGTGTATGTAAACTTCTGACCCACTGGGAATGTAATGAAATAAATAAAAGCTGAAATAAATCACTCTATTATTCTGACATTTCACGTTCTTTAAATGTGGTGGTGATCTTAACAGATCTAAGGCGGGGAATTTTTACTAGGATGTCAGGAATGATGAAAAACAGTGTTTAAATGTACTTGGCTAAGGTGTTTGTGAACTTCCTACTTCAACTGTATGTATTCAGACCCTTTGCTTTGAAACTCAAAATTGAGCTCAGGTGCATCCTGTTTCTATTGATAATCCTTGAGATTCTTCCACAACTTGATTGTAGAACACCTGATTTAAATTGGACATTTTATTGGACATAATTTGAAAAGGCACACACTTGTCTATATATGGTCCCACAGTTGACAGTGCATGTCAGAGCAAAAACCAAGCCATGAGGTTGAAGAAATTGTCCATAGAGGTCCGAGACAGGATTGTGTGGAAGCACAGATCTGGGGAAGGGTACCAAAACATTTCTAGAGCATTGAAGGTCCCCAAGAACACAGTGGCCTCCATCATTCTTAAATTGAAGAAGTTTGGACCCACCAAGACTCTTCCTAGAGCTGACTGCCCGGCCAAACTGAGCAATCGGGGGAGAAGGGCCATGGACAGGGAGGTGACCTAGAACCCAATGGTCACTGACAGAGCTCCAGAGTTCATCTGTGGAGATGGGAGATCCTTCCAGAAGGACAACCATCTCGGCACCACCACCAATCAGGCCTTCATGGTAGAGTGGCCAGACGGAAGCTAATCCTCAGTAAAAGGCACATGACAGCCCGCTTGAGGTTTGCTAAAAGGAGCCTAAAGACTCTCAGACCATGAGAAACAAGATTCTCTGGTCTGATGAAACCAAAATTGAACTCTTTGGCCTGAATGCCAAGCATCACGCCTGGAGGAAACCTGGCACCATCCCTACGGGGAAGCATGCTGGTGGCAGCATCATGCGGTGGAAATATTTTTCAGCGGCAGGGACTGGGAGACTAGTCAGGATTGAGGGAAAGATGAATGGTGTAAAGTATGGAGAGATCCTTGATGAAAACCTGCTCCAGAGTGCTCAGGAACTCAGACTGGGGCAAAGGTTCACCTTCCAACAGGACAACGACCCTAAGCACAAAACCAAGACAACGCAGAAGTGGCTTCGGGACAAGTTTCTGAATGTCCTTGAGTTGCCCAGCCAGTGCCCAGATTTGAACCCGATCGAACATCTCTGGAGAGACCTGAAAATGGTCGTGCAGCAACGCTCCCCATCCAACCTGACAGAGCTTCAGAGGATTTGCAAAAAATGGGATAAACTCACTAAATACAGGTATGCCATGCTTGTTCTGTCATACCCAAGAAGACTCGATGCTGTAATCACTGCCCAAGGGGTCTTCAAAGTACTGAGTAAATAACCTGAAAACCTATGTAAATGTAATATTAAAATGTTTTTGTTTTAATAAATTAGCAACATTTCTAAAAACCTGTTTTTGTTTTGTCATTATGTGGGATTTGTGTGTAGATATATGAGGGAAAACAACTATTTAATCCATTGTAGAATAAAGCTGTAAGGTAACAAAATATTTAAAAAGTCAAGGGATCTGAATACTTTCCGAAGGCACTGTAAAAGTGTTCCATACAATAAGGGGATCTGCATCATGGGGATCTACATTATGTCGGAAATATTCTGAAGAATGGGAGAAACTCCCCAAATACAGGTGTGTTATGCTTGTGGCGTCATACCCAAGAAGACTAGAGGCTGTAATCAATGCCAAAGGTGCTTCAACAAAGTACTGAGTAAAGGGTCTGAATACTTTTGTAAATGTGACATTTCAGTTTTACATATTTTATACATTTGCAAACATTTCTAAAAACCTGTTTTGCTTTGTCATTGTGGGGTATTGTGTGTATATTGAGGGAAACATTTTCATGATACATTTTTTTAAAGGCTGTAAGGTAACAAAATGTGAAAAAATCAAGAGGTCTGAATACTTTCCAAATAAGAACACAGCCAGACAGGATGCTCTCTATTGTGCACCTGTAAGAGTTTAAGACTTAGGGGCCAAGGCATATTTCTTCAGCCACGAGAGGTTGAAGAGGCACTGTTGCGCCTTCTTCACCACACTGTCTGTGTGGATGAACCATTTGAGATCGTCAGTGATGTGTACGCCGAGGAACTTGAAGTTTTCCATCTTCTCTACTGCGGTTCCGTCAATGTGAATAGGGGTGTGCTCCCTCTGCTGTTTCCTGAAGTCCACGATCAGCTCCTTCGTTTTGTTGACGTTGAGGGAAAGATTATTTTCCTGGCACCACTCCGCCATGTCCCTTACCTCCTCCCTGTGGGCTGTCTTGTCATTGTTGGTAATCAGGCCTACTGTCGTCTGCAAGCTAGATGATTTGAGATGGAGGCATGCATGCCCACGCAGTCATGGGTGTACAGGAGGGGGCTGAGCACACACCCTTGTGGGGCCTCTGCCCTGTGTTGGAGGTGTTGTTTCCTTCACCTCCTGGGGGTGGCTCGTTAGGAAGTCCAGGACCCAGTTGCACAGGGGGGTGTTCAGACCCACGGCTCCGAGCTAAATGAGCTGAGCTTGGAGGGTACTATGGTGTTGAAGGCTAAGCTATAGTTAATGAACAGCGTTCTGACATAGTTATTCCTCATGTCCAGATAGGATAAGGCAGTGTGCAGTGCGATTGCATCGTCTGTGGATCTATTAGGGTGGTAAGCAAATAGAAATGGTCTAGGGTGTCAGGTAAGGTAGAGGTGATATCATCCTCGACTAGCACCTCAAAGCACTTCATGATGACAGCAGTGAGTGCTATGGGGCGATAGTCATTTAGTTCAGTTACCTTTGCTTTCTTGGGTACAGGAACAAATGGTGCACATCTTGAATCAAGTTGGAACAGCAGACTTTGATAGGGAGAGATTGAACACTCCAGTTGTAAACACTCCAGCTAGCTGGTCTGCGCCAGCAGCCTTGTGAGGGTTGACACACTTAAATGTTTTACTCACGTCGGCCACGGAGAACTGGAGCTCACAGTCCTTGGGAGCGGGCCGCGTCGGTGTCACTGTGTTATCCTCAATACGGGTGAAGAAGGTGTTTAGCTTGTCTGGGAACAAGACGTCGGTGTCCGTTGATCCCTTTGTAATCCATGATTGTCTGTAGATTGTCTGCCGCATACATCTCATGTCTGAGCCGTTAAATTGCGAGTCCACTTTGTCTCTGTGCTGATGTTTTGCCTGTTTGATTGCCTTACGGAGGGAATAACTACACTGTTTGTATTTTACGATATTCCCAGTCACCATGCAATGGTTAAATGAGGTAGTTTGCACTTTCAGTTTTGCTGGAATCTTCCCACGGTTTCTGGTTTGGGTACGATTTAATAGACACAATGGGAACAACATCTGCCAATACACTTCCTGATGAACTCAGTCAGCGTGTCCGTGTAAACATCAATGTTATTCTCTGAGGCTACCCGGAACATATCCCAGTCCGCGTGATCAAAACAATCTTTATTTCTGTCTGCACGATGAAATGAGAACCCAGCTGGCTGTATGGACAGGGACAGTATATCCTGAGAGCCATGATTCCATGAAACAAAGTATGTTAAAGTTCCTGATATCTCTCTGGAAGGTGATCCTCGACCCTGAGCTCATCTACTTTATTGTCCAGAACTGAACATTAGCGAGTATTATACTAGGAAGCGGTGGATGGTGTGCCCGCCTCCTGAGTCGGACTAGAAGTCCACTCCGACTCGCACATGTTGATTTTGTCCAGATGCGATCAGGACACGCAGGTTGAAATATAGCTAATTTGTCCTGGGATATACCCATTGGGTTGTTATTTTACCTGAAAGGCACAAGGTAATTTTATTTCCTGGATCTTTGTATAATTTTGGCGCATTTTGAGTCACACAAAATTGTGTGTTCTCTACTCTGACAACTAATCCACAGATAAAAGGGGAAACTCCATTTCTAGTATTCTCCCCCCTTCAGTCTACTCCTTCTGTGGGTTTTATATGGCGGTTGGCAACCAACTTTAAGGTGCATTACCACTATCAACTGGCCTAGAGTGTGGACTTCAGTTCAGCTTTCAATCTCCCAGGTGGGTATTTGCTCTTAAAAACCAATGAGGAGATGGGAGAGGTGGGACTTGCAGCGCGTCACCAGTCAAAAAGAAGTTTTAATCTCACATGCACAAGTACAGTGAAATGCCGTTCTTGCAAACTCAATGCGCAACAATGCAATAATCAATAACAATGTATTACTAGAACAAAAGACGAGAAATACGACTAAGAAATATGAAATACACAATAAAGTAAGTAAGTAAGCATTATAAACACAGGAAATATTCAAAATGTCAGTTCCAATACCATATCTACATGTGCAGGGATACTGGAGTGATGGAGGTAGATATATATTGGGGTAAGGTGACTAGGCAACAGGATATAAGATAAACAGAGTAGCAGCAGCTTGCATGTGAGTGGGTGTGCAGAGTTAGTATAAATGTATGTGCATATATGTGTGAGTGAGCAAATTATGGAGAGAGTGTTTGTATGTGTGTTGGGGTGACAGTGTATGTGAGTGTGCATAGAGACAGTGCAAATCAAATCAGATTTATTTATATAGCCCTTCTTAGATCAGCTGATATCTCAAAGTGCTGTACAGAAACCCAGCCTAAAACCCCAAACAGCAAGCCATGCAGGTGTAGTAGAAAATACTGAAATTAAAGATCAATAAAGATGCAAGGTAAACTCGGTCCGTGTAGCTATTTTGTTTGCTTTTTATCAGTTGTATTGCTTGGGGATAGTGTCTGTTCAAGAGCCTGTTGGTGTCAGACTTGATGCACTGGTACCTCTTGCTGTGCGGCAGCAGATAAAATAGTCTTTGGCTTGAGTAGTTGGGGTCTTTGATTTTCCTGGCATTCTTTTCACACCGCGTGATATAGAGGTCCTGGATGGCAGGGAGCTTGGCCCCAGTAATGTACGGGGCTGTCCACACAACCCACTGTAGAGCCATGCGATCGAGGGCGGTGCTTTTGCCATACCAAGCAGTGATGCAGCCAGTCAATATGCCTTCACTTGTACAGCTGCAGAACCTTTTCAGGATTTTAGGGCCCATGCCAAACTTTTTCAACCTCCTGAGGGGTAGCGCCACGGTCGCCCCTTCACAACTGTGCGTTTGTGTTTGGACCATTTTAAGTCATTAATGATTTGGACACTGAGGAACTTGAAGCTGTCTACCTGCTCCACTGCTGTCCCGTCGATGTGGATGGGGGCGTGCTCGCCCCCCGTTTCCTGTAGTCCACGATCAGCTTCTTGGTCTTGCTGACGCTGAGGGAGAGGTTGTTGCTCCGGCACCACACTGCCAAGGATCCATTCGAAGTTAGGATATACATTTATCCAAGACTGTTTAACAACTATGCTGGTTAATTTATCAACGGGGAGGGAAAAGCTTTTTAGGAAAAGTTCAAGAACCATATCTCATTAAAAAAAGTCAAGGTTCTTATCATAATCAAACTATCAGAAAGGGGAAGGGGGGGGGTGCGGGGTAATAATCTTCTGGGCTCCAGCCAATATTAAATTTTTTAGCCCTTCACTTATTACTTATTGCAGCATGGACTCCATTCTAAATTAAGTGTTGGGGGGCTAGCAATACGCCGAGGCAGATGGAGGATTCTCCTTTAGCAAGCTACCTGACAAACGTTTTAGTATTCTGGCGAGTGCCCCCGGGTCTGGCACGAAAAAAGTGAAACTCATTGGCTCGCTATAAATTCTGCTGACTTCAGCGAGGGAGAGAGAATTATTTCATCCTCCCTATTTGTTTCATTATGCAAACTATTTGTATGACTTCCTCACACATGCATACATACACACACACAGAGAGCTTTCCATGACACCTTCAAGTGAATCTGAAATGACTTAGCTACCTACCTACACACACGTACGCACCTACAAACAGTGCGCCCACGCATACACATGCTGCATGCTTATCGTGTGATACTCTACCTCAAGCGAGCAAAACCTCGAGACGTCCTTAGATATCGTGCACCAGCTGTTTACATAAATGCATAGGGCCCCGCCCCGTGTCTTACCAGAGTCTGCTGTTCTGTCCTGCCCATAGAATGTTCTTAATGCCGTCGTTCCGCCACGACTTTGTGAAACATAAGATATAAGTTTTTAATGTCCCGTTTGGTAGGATAAATGTGCCATTCTTCTCCCTCATGATGCAAGTTGAGAAAATGCCAAGAGTGTGCCAAGCTGCCATCAAGGTAAAGGGAGGCTACAATGAAGAATCTCAAATATAAAATCTATTTATATTTGTTTAACACTTTTTTTGGTTACTACATGATTCGATATGTGTTATTTCATAGTTTTGATATCTTCACTAGTATTCTACAATGTAGAAAATATTCAAAATAAAGAAAAATCCTGTGTGTCCAAACTTTAGATATAGGCCTATTGTAAAGCTGCCTCTTTCAAGGAGTGGGACTCTAACCCAGAAGCCTATAAGAAATCCCGCTATGCCATCTGACAAACCATCAAACAGGAAAAGCGTCAATACCGGACTAAGATCGAGTTGTACTACACCGGCTCCAACGCTCGCTGGTAGTGCCAGGGCTTGCAAACCATTACAGACTACAAAGGGAAGAACTGCCGAGAGCTGCCCAGTCACGAGCCTATCAGACGAGCTAAACTACTTCTATGCTCGCTTTGAGGCAAATAACACTGAAACATGCATGAGAGCACCAGCTGTTCCGGAAGACTGTGTGATCACGATCTCTGCAGCGGATTTGAGTAAGACCTTTAAACAGGTCAACATTCACAACGCCGCAGGGCCAGACGTATTACCAGGACGTGTACAGCAAGCATCCCCCGACCAACTGGCAAGTGTCTTCTGACATTTTCAAACTCTCCCTGTCTGAGTCTGTAATACCAACATGTTTTAAGCAGACCACCATAGTCCCTGTGCCCAGGAACCCTAAGGTAACCTAAATGAGTACCGACCCGTAGCACTCACGTCTGTAGGTAACAACACATCCGCCATTCTGATCCTCAACACATGGGACCCTCAGGGGTGATTGCTCAGTCCACTCCTGTACTCCCTGTTAACTCATGACTGCACGGCCAGGCACAACTCCAACACAATCATTAAATTTGCCAATGACACAACAGTGTCTGATCACCGACAACGACGAGACAGCCTATAGGGAGGAGGTCAGAGACCTGGCCATGTAGTGCCAGGACAACAACCGCTCACTCAACGTGATCAAGACAAAGGTAATGATTGTGGACTACAGGCAAAAGAGGACCAAGCACGCCCCCATTCTCAACGACGGGGCTGCAGTGGAGCTGGTTGAGAGCTTCAAGTTCACCAACAAACTAACATGGTCCAATCACACCAAGACAGTTGTTTGTCAACGAGTCCAGCCACCCTAGTCATAGACTGTCCTCTCTGCTACCGCACATTAAGCGGTACCGGAACGCCAAGTCTAGGGCCAAGAGACTTCTAAACAGCTTCTACCCCCAATCTATTAGACTCCTGAACATCAAGTCAAATGGCTACCCAGACTATTTGCCCCCCCCCCCCCCCCCCCCCCCCGCCTCTTTACACCACTGCTACTCTCTGTTGTCATCTATGCATAGTCACTTTAATAACTCTTCCTACATGTACATACTACCTCAACTAACCAGTGCCCCCACACATTGACTCTGTATTGGTACCTCCCTGTATATAGTCTCGCTATTTTTATTTTACTGCTGCTCTTTAATTTACTTGTTAATTTTATCTCTTATTCTTATCTGCATTTTTTTTTACTGCATTGTTGGTTAGGGGCTCATAAGTAAGCATTTCACTGTAAGGTCTACACCTGTTGTATTTGGCGCATGTGACTAATAACATTTGAATTGATCACCATCTTTATTGCTAAAACAAATACAGGTACAAACATAACTTTAAGCTACATATTATTTTGACAGAGGTAATGAACTGTCAATTGATCAGCACAGCAATTGATAAAATAGCACCATGTTTGAAACAAGTGGTTCTGAGCTTACGTCAATGTGAACATTACTGGAATCAGGAATGCATACAGGCTCGATCTATCTGAGCTACTGTGTCCAATACACCACCACCTGTTGGGCGCCTACAGTACTGACCAAAAAAGGATGTTATGTTTTTTTTTATGGCATGTATTGCTAAAATAAAGGTTTAAGGAAATACAAGCATGCGCCACAAGACAAACCACTCAATCAAGCCTAATGGTCTTGTAAGTATAAAGACAAAGCTTGCTTCCATAAAAAAAAAAAAACATGAAAATGTAGTGTAGTGTCTTACTGTAGTGTGTGAAAAATCCAATGTGGCATGTGGTACAAATCACATTATTGTGGAAGCACGTCCTCTAAGAGTATGAATTAGGCTGTTTGAAAATGTTTGAATTTTAAGCAACCTGCCTACAGTACAATACCAACATACACTCTTAGAAGAAAGATTCCAAAAGGGTTATTTAGCTGTCCCCATAGGAGAACCCTTTTTGGTTCCAGCTATAGCCTTTTTTGGTTCTAGGTACAGCCATTTTGGGTTTCATTATTAGAACCCTCTGGAAACGGTTCTACTTGAACCCAAAAAGGTTCTACCTGGAACCAAAAGGGTTCTTCAAAGGGTTCTCCTATGGGGACACCAGAATAACCCTATTATCTTCTAGATAGCTGTTTTTCTAAGACTGTAGCTACTCTAGTAGATCAAAGCTGTGTGCTGGTAAACCTTGGTAGAGCATGGGTGGAATAGGCATTGTGGTGCTCATGGGAATTTATTTTCTTTTTTGGCTTCAGACCAATGCTTATTCCCACTTAAAACATATTTGTTTTTTAACAGCTTAATGTTGATGTGTACTCCTATCATCAATTGAGCCATACATAAGTATATGTACATTGTGTCACAGTAAAAACCAGTGACTCTCTGAACACATTGACATGTGTCTCCACAAGGTAGGGCTACCAGTTGTGCCACAAAAACCACAGGTCTTTCAGAGCAAGAGAAACAACAACTTTAGGTCTCAGAGCGGATGGCATCACCGTTAGTGCACTGCTAACTAGCTATACATTTCATATACACACTCAGATGAACTCACCAATGTTCCAGACACCTGCGAGCTTGAACCAACTCCAAGAAAGCAGTGTTTCTTGTGGGAGTCAGTGTTAGCTAAATGTCATGGTTGCTCCACTATAAATGTACCTTAATCTTATATAATGTGGCAGGACTTGTGCTATTATCACACCTTCCGAGGAAATATATTATTTAAATGTTTTAAGTGAAATATGACCTTGTTTCTAAAGCCAAAAAAGATTAGAATTTCTAAATTTAATTTGCCCTATGCAGGGTCATACACCATCTACAGCTTCAAAATATGTTCCAAAATCTGTCAACTACCTTGTCCATTTCCTTCTAGGGAGTAGGTCTATTTATTAGTCTCGGTCACCCTCTACAATCATTATGATTATTGTTATTATCTGACCCTACTGGTCATCTATGAACGTTTGAACATCTTGGCCATGTTCTGTAATAATCTCCACCCGGCACAGCCAGAAGAGGACTGACCACCCCTCAGAGCCTGGTTCCTCTCGAGGTTTCTTCCTAGGTTCTGGCCTTTCTAGGGAGTTTTTCCTATCCACCGTGCTTCTACATCTGCATTGCTTGCTGTTTGGGGCTTTAGGCTGGGTTTCTGTACAGCACTTTTTGACATTGGCTGATGTAAAAAGGGCTTTATAAATAAATGTGATTGATTGATTGATTGATTGATTGATGTAAAGCAGCAGTTTCACAGACACATAATACACCAAGTCCTGGACTAGAAAGAACTGGAATGGAATGAAAAAACATGAAAAAACACTTTTACGTGACCAAGTACATTAATGGAGTAAACCTATTCTAAGAGTATGTATTAGGCTCTTTGAGAGAAGGTTTGACTCCTAATCAACACATTTAATGTGAGTACATCTGTTGTTGAAGTACAGTAAATCAATACATTCACAGTAATCTAGCAGGTGTCAAGATGCAAATGCTGAAAAGCCTTGTTAGTGCATAGGTCAAATAAGATTGAAAATGTTCCATCTATTTTCAACTTCAAACAAAATATAATATTTAACTTCGTTTTGTTTGTATTTATATTTTATAAATATTTTTATAGACTGAGTCTCTGGGAAAATGAGCCGTGACGGCCATCACTTGCAGATAGTCATCAACAGGAGATGTTTGTGGAATCTCAACGAAGGTCATGCTGAGTAGTTTGTGCGAGTCATGTCAAAGCCCTGTCAGCAGCCAGTGACGACCTACTGAGAAAGGGTCTGAGTGACCCATCTGGGATGCTTTGTGCTCAATCTGGATTGTAGGAAGTGTTCAAATGAGGAAATTCAACTAGCTGCAGAAATTGCACTGTCATGTTTTGATATCTGACATTTAGAGAGGAAGAGGTCAAACAAATCAGTGTCTGCTGCTCTAAATGAGTTCAGTAGGCCTCAAGATATAATAATGGCAAGTGTATTATCAATGGTTGCTCTTGTGTATTAAGTTGCTCTACTAGAGTTTTCAGTACAGTTGGCCTACTTTCAAGTAATAAGCCACTGCAGAGCACCCTGTTAACTTTCTTCCCTGTATACTTCCCAAGAAGTATAGAAAGAGTAGAGTAGAAACAAAAAAAATGCATTTATTTATAAAAAGATTAAAGATGATTCTTTAATTAGAAGTTCTTCAATTTATGTATGCTGAGCCATTTTTTACAGTCCTCATCACTATGTCAAGGAAAATATGGGTATTCTTTCTATCAAAGATATCTTCATATATTTCAGGATGTTGTGTATACCTGGAAATAAATGATAAATTCATGTAAACATAACAGTTTTCAAAACATAACTTTTCCAAAATAAGGGGTCTCTTGGCACAACTTTAAATCAAAATGTTATTTGTATTTATTTGAAATGATTCTCTTATTAGAAATTCTTCAACGTGGGTATGTTGAGCCCTTTTTTAAATTCAGCATCACTACGTCAAGGTAGATATAGTGTTCTTTCTAACAAATATATCTAGATGTATTTCAGGATGTTGCATATCCCTGAAAATAATCAGAATTCAAGGAAACATGTATTTTTTAAACATAGCTTGTCCAAAATAAGTGGTCTCTTGTTACGGGTATGGGGTAAGTCGATCATAGGGACAGGAAAGTTGAGTCGCCTTGTGGCAAGTGGTTGATTGAGTCCTGTGACAGTGGGTGATAGTGCTGGTAGGTCAACGTTTAATTCATGGAATGGGGTGCGGTATACTGTATATCTTAAACGCATGCCTACATTTAGTTATCTCTGTTCAACATCACTTTCCGATCAATTTTCTGAAAAGTTGTCTGGGACAGGGATGTTGTTTCAATGTGCCAATTTGTAGGCAAGCTATCAGCATTTGAAACTACTAAACCCATGAAACTGGTTCGCGAGATTCTTGATATGTTTAGCAAGCTTAGACGCTATGTCATCAGAGAAGACCTTGTGTGCCTCTGCTACCCTATCATAGCCTCTCATTCACACAGGTACATGTTAAAAAAAAATGGTACCCTTGCTGCTGCTCAAATTGACTTCTTCCCTTCTCTCACTTCCTTGGCAACTCTCTCAAGAACCCCTGCTTGTTTTACATTTGCGTACACGGGCATGATGAGGTCTACTCTGTAACAAGAAAAATGCTCTTATGCATGACACATTGCAAAAATACTATGCATATTATGCATTAAACTGATACAATTGAATCATAATTTGTATGGGGTATGGGGTATTACCCCAAGGCAAACATTTTGACTATATTAGCCATGAAATGATGACTTCTTCCTAAATATTTCCTAGAAACAAGGGGTGGCTAAACTAACCCTTTGGCTGAAGTTACCCCTTACGGAAAATACACGCGATCTTATGTGAAGTTAATGTGATAAGATGTGACAACATGTAAAAGCACATGATCTCATGTGAAATAAATGTGACAACATGGGGATGAGACATTTCAACATGTGATACCATGACAAAACTTGAAATTTCACATGTGAACAGTCAATATGAAAATGCTATTTCACATTCTGAGAGTCAGGTTAAACTAATTCGTTTTTCACATGTGAAACTGCCATTTCCACTTGTGAATCTGCAATTCACATGTGAGGTGAAAGCATGTATTCTCCTCACATGTGAACAGGTGGTGTTAAAGGGGAACTGCCTCCTAGAAGCAACTTTTCTGGATATAAAACGGGATATGTGGCATCAATATGAGTCAGAAACAATTATTCTGGTGTCAAAATTGACTACAGATAGTAAATAGGATCATTTTGGTCATAACTTCAGTCTCGTCCAAAGCGAAATTTGGAAGTGAGTGTGGCACGACAGGTATGGATGAGTCGGGTAAGGATTATTTACATTGCCAATGATGCCCAATTGCCCAGAGACAGCAAGGTGTGGTCCACCCCCAGCTGCCATGTGGTGTTCATTTAAACTGTTCAGCAGTGCCATGGGAAACCCCCCTACCTCATCAGGAGCAGAAGGCTGAGGCAGTAAGTGGCTAGGCACCAGTCACACTTCAGGTTGGTCACATTTTATCTGGTTATAGGTCAAAATACTATCATTTGTCAGTCCTGGATTTGACCTAACAACCATTGATAATGTTAGCAGTGCTGTGTGTATCAACACCACCTTGTGTTTCTACAGATGGAGGACAGGAGAGATGGTTTTTCATGGAATCCCCTGATTAAAAGACAAGTTGATACAGATGTCTGAACTGGAAGAGACCTTACACTCGGTATTAAAATGAAACGAGACACATCTATAACTTTTCATCGTCTTTAGTTATTATTGAATGGTACGGGAGAGACCCTGTGTATTCTTCAAATATGTCAGGGAACTGTCTTGTATGGGACACCACATGAGGGGATGATGACTAACATGTACCATCAGAAAAAAAATGTATAGGTCCAGTATCTGTTCTGAATGACTAGAGAAGATGAAAGACGAGAGACAAGTGGCATTGGTTAGACAGCCAGAACCTCGCCCAGAGAGCTGTGCATGTCAGTTCAGTGTGTGGTTAGACAGCCAGAACCTCACCCAGAGAGCTGTGCATGTCAGTTCAGTGTGTGGTTAGACAGACAACACCTCACCCAGAGAGCTGTGCATGTCAGTGTGTGGTTAGACAGACAGAACCTCACCCAGAGAGCTGTACATGTCCGTGTGTGGTTAGACAGACAGAACCTCACCCAGAGAGCTGTTCATGTCAGTATGTGGTTAGACAGACAGAACCTTACCCAAAGAGCTGTACATGTCAGTGTATGGTTAGACAGCCAGAACCTCACCCAGAGAGCTGTGCATGTCAGTGTGTGGTTAGACAGACAGAACCTCACCCAGAGAGCTGTGCATGTCAGTGTGTGGTTAGACAGACAGAACCTCACCCAGAGAGCTGTACATGTCAGTGTGTGGTTAGACAGACAGAACCTCACCCAGAGAGCTGTACATGTCAGTGTGTGGTTAGACAGACAGAACCTCACCCAGAGAGCTGTACATGTCAGTGTGTGGTTAGACAGACAGAACCTCACCCAGAGAGCTGTACATGTCAGTGTGTGGTTAGACAGACAAATCCTTAGAATAGATCATATGAATAGAATAGAATGCCATGCCAGTTCTGAACCAAATATGTTTATGCTCCTTGTTCTACAATATCTGTGATTGTAGTCTGTAACAGTTTTGACTTGACTTATTATTTATAGGGGTGCCAGGTAGGTTGTGCCTACCAGAGAAAACATTGGTTTCTCGTTTTGTTTTGGGAGGGAATGAGTCCCATCTGGTCCGTCAAGTCTACACCAATACAAAGGACTTGTGTAAAATTCAGGATGGAGATACACTTTTCATAAACCCTTAAAACATTGGAAAGAACTTAAAAAACAACTATTCTTTTACGTGGGTTGTATTACCAACAAATGATCACACACACACATAACAATATAACAAATAATGATCTCTGGTTCCTCCAGAAATGTCCTGTTTCTCAGGCCTAAAAAGAGTCCGGTAAAAAAGTTCATGGAACTCAAGTGATCTCAACCACAACTAACTACATAAATCATCACGGTATACATCACACCAAAACAAATGAAATACCGTATACAAAAAGGTTGTGGTCAGTCAGACAATCCAATCCGCCAACAGATCTCCAGCTGAGAAAGGCCACAGATCTCCAGCTGAGAAAGGCCACAGATCTCCAGCTGAGAAAGGCCACAGATCTCCTGCTGAGAAAGGCCACAGATCTCCTGCTGAGAAAGGCCACAGATCTCCTGCTGAGAAAGGCCACAGATCTCCTGCTGAGAAAGGCCACAGATCTCCTGCTGAGAAAGGCCACAGATCTCCTGCTGAGAAAGGCCACAGATCTCCAGCTGAGAAAGGCCACAGATCTCCTGCTGAGAAAGGCCACAGATCTCCAGCTGAGAAAGGCCACAGATCTCCTGTTGAGAAAGGCCACGAAGAACAACGGAGAGGTGTAGTCCACGGACGCAAAGAGTGGATCCGATCCTGGGTAAACTTGCTATTAGGCTACAAAACACACTTTTAAAGGCAACAAAACAAATGGAATAGAGATGCTTCGGAACTGAGGGTTGAACACATCCTCATTCACGTCTCCATCACAACCCCACTGATGCTGGCTATTTAATTGGGAATTAAAGGGGAAGCGCCCTATTGGAAGGCGAAGCACTGAGACGGTTCAGAAAAATTCAGGGCCGTCACAAGTCCACACACAACTCATTTTCATTTGCTAGGTAAAGTGTAGGCATTTCTTTTAGCTAATCAAGATGATAGCCTTCTGTCTTTACAGCAGAAAATGTTTTATTCATTCATTAGTCCAAAAATTGATTTCGCAACTGTTC
Source organism: Oncorhynchus mykiss (assembly GCF_013265735.2). NCBI lineage: Eukaryota > Metazoa > Chordata > Actinopteri > Salmoniformes > Salmonidae > Oncorhynchus > Oncorhynchus mykiss. The sequence goes on along the minus strand of NC_048575.1, from coordinate 32,750,805 downwards.
AGACAAAATAGTGTACAAATCTTTAATCGATGACAATATGATTTAATTTGATCACTTAGTAGTGAATTTTTTTTATATGACCCCAACTGCGATTTGAACACACAGCCTCTGCATTAGCGGTATGCTGATCTTTCGGCTGTGCCAACTAGTCTGTACCAGTCATAGAAGTCCTCTGTCCTCATTACCTATAATACATATCTGCGTTTAGCAAAAGAGTGCCATCTGCACTTCTATTTTAGTTATCAGTTGATTTGACTATTCTCTCAACATTGATTTAATTGACTTATTTCAGCATTTTGAAGGTTTTCTGGGTAGTTGTCAACTGTTTGTGTGGGATATTATTTTGTTTAAATGTTACTCTTGAATCCCTATGATAAATATAATAGTTTTTCTTGAGTGTATTATATAAAGCTGAGATTTTCCACATGTGAAATCATGTGTTTTTCCTGTAAGGGACCCCCTCTCCCCTAACTCTGGCCCCAAGTGCTGATTTTTCTTTAAATCATTCAAAATTATCAATATGAAAGATTAGACTTCAATTTGCTCTATCTACTAGTAACCCAAAACCTACACAGCATATTCTCCAGTATCAAAGAAATAAGAAATGAACACTGAGTGTTAAATCAACTGGAAGTGTTGAATCCGTCGACTAATATAGACAACAGACCAGTGTTAAATTAACATACCGCTTAGTGTAAAACCTTGTTCAAATATTTCACCTTGAAAAGCCTTGCCTTTCAAGTAAATTGTAGAGTTACCACCTATGCCTGTTTTTGTTAGTACAGAGACATGGTTGTTGCATTTATCAATTTCTGGTCCTATAAACGTCACCAAGGGAGATCCTAAGCAAAGTTGTTATCATTTAAAAAAATAACTCATACAGATCACTTTGAACCAATATCACATCCTTCTTCATGACATTTCCCAACATGCTCTATTGCTTTGTTTCAATATCTATGTTTGTGCATTTATGTTGATTCATTGATTAATCTTACGCTACACAAAGATAGATACAATACATTTTTTATAAACTAATCCAATCTGTTAGTTACATTTTTTGCACCAGTTACTGAAATGTTAGTTCCATTTTAAATAGTATCCTCATAACTTCACTTTGTCTCTAACAACACCCATACCAATATATCCTCCTAACATTGGTTTCTCGGGCATTATCACTTAAGAAGGCCTATGTTGTTGTTGTTATTTTGGTCCTGTATGATGGTGATGAATCCAGATTTCCCCCTTAGAGCTTAATAATTGGTAACACTTTATTTCAATAGTCCCAAATAGATGGTTCATAGATGTTTAGTAGGTGTTCAACTAATTGTCAATATTTCAACTAACTATCCACTAACCCTAACCTTAACCCTGCTATCTCCTAACCCTAAACCTAGCCATAACTGGAGCAAGCTGTTGTATATCAGTTGCATTTGGTAGTTTGAGGATCTGTAGATCATCTTGATGGAACTATCCAAATAAAGTGTAACCTAATTAAGGTTTATTCATTTAAATTAATGTCCTTTGTGACCTCCATACTATTGATAAATCATTTATATTTTAATTGAAAAAAATCTTATGAAAGACAGAATTATGTTTTCAAAACAGTTTTCATGAAGGTCAGAACAACCTCATCTCAAAAATCTCCTGTCAGCAACGTTTTTCTTGGACTTCCCCTAAATGACACAGGACGAGAGTTGTCACTGACAGGGGAAGGTTTGGGAAGGGGAACTCTATGGTCTATATAAACACATGGGCGACATTCACTTGACATCTGTTGGCGTGACTCTTCCTCCAACTGCATCTCTACCTGAGCTTTTGAAGGTGAGTGGGAATTCTCTTCTCAGTAGTTTGTGGGTCAATTTCCTGGACACAGATTAAGCCTAGTTCTGGACAAAAAATATACGTCAAAGGAAATTACCCATTAAGCATGCTTTTTAGTCAAGGACTATGCTTAATCGCTGTCAGGGAAATTGGCCCTATTTTGTGACTGAAATTTGCTTGTAAATCTAATTTGCGACCGAAGATATATGGCTGGAAATATCAATATTTGCCATTCACGGTATTGACATGCTGTGTTCAAGCTCTCCATCATGGTTTCCATAACAGTCTATCTTCTTTCGGAAGGGTAATGCTTTACATAAAGTTTTATGTTACAAAGGATGTATAAAGGATTTATAATGAGCTTATAAACTGTTAAGCCTTTTTTAACGATCTAACAATGTTTAATAAATATAGCAAACAGTTAAGGCACATGTATTTATTTCCTGAATACTGAGCCTACACGGCTCTGGCTGGCAATAATAACATTATAATCAGTAACACTGCAGTCATATAGGCTGGATTGGAACGAAGACACAGAACTTCACATGCTGGTTTTCTTAAACCGATACTAACAGGAGATTACATGCACCTGCATGCTAAAATAAACTTGATTGCAACGAAAAACCCACACGAACAAACCAGCGATTTAGCTGATTTTACGTTGATACCAGACAGCTGCAACTTTCCTTGTCTATGCTCTCTATTCCCGCCTCCAAGGAAATATCAACCTTTCAAGAGCATCGAAAACCGTAAGGCTGATGATGAACGTCAAATACTTAGAAGAATATAGGAGTAGTAGGACTATACTTTATTCAAACGTTTCTCTCTTAAATGGAAAAATAATACGTGTTCCGTTTGAAATAACTTTATTAGCCTACATTTTCATTTGTGAAAAATGATAGATTATATAACTCATCACTATTACTTGATTTAGTTACACATTTCAAATGTTTAAAGTGCAGGGATATTTCCCCCTGGTCTTAATAAGAAATTACTATACTTTTTAAAGATAAACTTTAATTAATGGATTACATAACTTGGAAATGGCATGTGGGATAAATTACCACAGTAAATGTACCATGGTAAATGAGGAAAAACATTTGAGTTGTATGGAACGATTGCCAAATAGATAAATCGGCCTTAGCCTGTTAAAAAAGTAGGATTCATTTGTTCTGATGATAGTACTCACCAGAGAACTAAATAGTCTTGAAAAATGTTGCCATTTTTGTGAGTTGCCCACAACACGCTCATCCAACATATCACTACGTTACTCAAAAGTTATCTAAATTTCTCTCTCTAAATTATAGATCTAACTTCATTGGAATATATAGAACTTTTAAAAAAAAAATTAAACAATTTGATCAATTTACCACGAAATAATTTTGTTGAAATATCTCAAAACATTTTTGTTGTTATTGAGCAAGAGCAGTTGCAGCCAGGGAAGGTGTTGAGTAAATAATATGGTGACATCTGACACTAAGATAATTTGGTGGTCTTAATATGAATTAAAGGGGGGGGGGGGGGGGGGGGGGGGGGTAACTGTCCTCCCACAACAACTTGTGAACGTTTGCAGTTTATTAGGCTACAGATGAAATAAATTATGACCTTGCTGTTGTGTCCATAATAATCTCATCATGTCGGCTTTACCCGCACTGTATCTACAAGCTGTTGACTAGAACACACGTGCCAAGACCAGAGTGGTCATTTTTCATGACAAAACCAACAGTAGAGTTGAAAATGTGATACGTAGGAATTTAACCCCTCAAGTTACTTTCATGTACACTACATCACCATGCTAAGTCTTTTATCTGCAACAAGTCAATTTGATGGAAATACATAATATGGGAAATGGCGCATATGGTTTTGATGCGGATTTTAGAATATCCTATGAAAATCTGTCACCAATTGGATGGAAACCGAGCTGTTGATAACAATCAAATCAGTGATGTATCATGTTAGCTCATGAATATTGATGTGCCTGTACCAGTGGTTCCAGATTATTGTCCATCCTGAAATATTTCAATGCATTTTGACGAATTCTTGTGTATATATAACATATATTGTTTTATCCATGATTTATGCCATGTTAATATGATATCTAAATATGAGAGTGACGAACAAAATCAATTGGGGCCCCCTAAAGGTCAGGTACTCTGGGCACAGTCAAGTCGGTAATTTGGCCAGGATTACTACAACTATACCTAGCAGTAGATTAATATACCAATCTAAAACATTTTAACTGACATGGGTTAATTGATGCACTACCAAGTTTTGAAATTGCACCTTGTGAATTCTGATATCCTAACTCTCAACAGTAAAGTTCCTGTGAGTAAGCACTTCACTGTTAGTCTACACCTGTTGTTTACGAAGCATGGGACGAATAAAATTAGATTTGATTTGTAGTTGAGAACCTGACTGAGTTTCGATTTGTTAATTTAGAAAACACTTCCGAGGTCCTGGGTGCGGCCCTGGTTGCAATATGTTATGCAATTATCATAGATACAAGCATTTTCTGCTTGTAAATACAATACATATCTCCTTGACCACTTTTTAAAAATCTTTTTTTGATCGACAGAACAGCGAAAACTGTTGATCCCTGCTTTCAACATGTCTTCCTCTGCACACTGTACCGGGTCCAACTTCCCTGGGCGCCTGGAAAGCCCCATCTGTAGCTCCAATGCTGAGCAAGATGACCACCGTCTTCCCAAGTTTGAGGACTTTGGGGAGGCTGTGGCAATTCCCCATGGCCCCTCCAGTGATGGTACAAGATAAATACAATTAGTGTTGGGAGTATGTGTTTGTGTGTGCGTGCGTGCGTGCATGCGAATGTGCGAGAGAGAAAAAAAGAGAGAGAACTAGTCAATTCTCTGTCATCAGTAAGTAATTCATCATACACAAAAAAATGTGCATCACCATTTCTTACCCCAGTCCTTGCCCGACTATGATAAATGAGATCAAAACACATTACAGAGCAAATTCTTCAGTGTTAAAAAAAAGATGAATTAACACTAAGAGTGTTAAAACAACACTGATACCAGAGTCTGTGGACCCATATAGACACCGGAAAGTGTTAAATGAAGAAACTGCTTATTGTAAAGTCTTATTCAAATATTTCCCAGAGTGCCTTGCCTTCCAAGTAAACTGTAGAGTTACCACCCATGACTGCATTTTTTATTTTTTTATTGAACCTTTATTTAACTAGGCAAGTCAGTTAAGAACAAATTATTATTCACAATGACAGCCTACCTCCACCCAACCCTAACCTGGACGACGCTGGGCCAATTGTGCGCCGCCCTATGGGACTCCCAATCATGGCCAGTTGTGATACAGCCTGGAATCAAACCAGGGTCTGTAGTGATGCCTCTAGCACTGAGATGCAGCACCAATTGGGAGGCAGATAAATGGTTAGAGACAGATAGATGGTTGTTGCATTCATCCACCAAGTGAGATCCTAAGCAAATATTTTACAATTAATGTATATATATATGTACATATATAGAGCGAGAGATATAAAGCAATACAATACAATTATGTATTTCAAAAGGCTTTATTTTCAGGGCCTAGTTTTATCCTAACACAGGGGCCTGAAGCTCATAACCATGCACATCATTATCATATTTCCCAGCATGCTCTATTGCAGGTAGACTTTTTTAATTGTTTGTTTCAGTATCATTAATCTTATGCTACTGAAATCTAAATTACAAACATTTTCTAAAGTAATCCAATATGTTACTTGGATTTATTGCACCCATTACTGATGGTTTAGGTAGATGGTTTGGGTAGTTTTATAAATGTGTCTTGCCAATTCTTCAAGTCATTCTGAATACTGGTTGCAGATGAAACACATTTGAAGAGTTGGATATCCACACACTGTCTGAATTCTAATAGGAATTACACATAGCCTTATAAATTAGCATAATGTGACTTGCATGTCTGATATGGCCTGTAACTAGTGATGTTACACTACTCTGGACGGCTCTGACTTAGAATACGTGGACAACTACAAAGTCTGGTTAGACTGTAAACTCTCCTTCCAGACTCACATTAAGCATCTCCAATCCAAAATTAAATCTAGAATCGTCTTCCTATATTGCTACAAAGCATCCTTCACTCATGCTGCCAAACATACCCTCGTAAAACTGACCATCCTACCGATCCTCGACTTCGGTGATGTCATCTATAAAATAGCCTCCAACACTCTACTCAACAAACTGGATGCAGTCTATCACAGTGCCATCCGTTTTGTCACCAAAGCCCCATACACTACCCACCATTGCGACCTGTACGCTCTCGTTGGTTGGCCCTTGCTTCATACTCGTCGCCAAACCCACTGGCTACAGGTTATCTACAAGTCTCTGCTAGGTAAAGCCCCGCCTTATCTCAGCTCACTGGTCACCATAGCAGCACCCACTCGTAGCACGCGCTCCAGCAGGTATATCTCACTGGTCACCCCCAAAGCCAATTCCTCTTTTGTTCGTCTTCCCTTCCAGTTCTCTGCTGCCCATGACTGGAACGAATTGCAAAAATCTCTGAAGCTGGAGAGTGAGCACAGTGAGCACAGTGAGCACGTGCTACGGCGCCACAAGCCTACACTGTGTTGATGAAAGCATCTAGTAATGAACGTTTTTTCAACACAATTGGCTGGAAAGCCTCAATGCTTCAAGAAGCTTTGTTTCCCCATCACTACTGTAAACCATGAGTTTCAGATTTAGATGTTTTCCTAAAGGGGTTCAAACACTTGTCACTGTAGTGGTACACTGTAAGGTCATCCTTTGCACCTTTAGTTATAAGTGCATTATTGTATCCCAGTTCATACGTCAGGCCACACCAGGCCTGCAAGTAGAGTTTCAAAATTTGTTTTTGAAGGATTTTGGTTTTTCTGTTTCCAGGAAACTTCCAACCAGGGTTTCTGGAAACCTCTGAGTTTTGGGAAAGTTACCAGCATTTTGCAAACCTTCTTGCAAGTCACATTATGCTGACTAGCAAAGTGATGTATAGTTAGAATAAGCAATAGTTAGATTTTTTTATTCACCTACAACCTGCATTAGGAATGAGTGCCAGAGTTAGGAACATTGTGCAGAGATAAAACCTTTAAACTGCAACAAACATTTCTGTAATGAGTGGGAAAAAAATCTAATTCATCGTTATGATTAGTTTAGAAAACTATGTATCTTTGTGTAGCATAAGATTAATCAATCAATGAACCTGCACAAAAATAGATATTAAAACAAACAATTGAAAAAAAACTACCTGCAATAGAGCATGCTAAGAAATGATTGATAACTTCCCAAACTCAGTCTTAGGGAGCCCAAGGGGTGCCCATTTAGTTATTTGCCTTAGCACTACCCAGCTGATTCAACCAATGAATTCATCATCATCATCATCATCATGCTTTGATTATTTGAATTATGTGTGGTGCTGAGGCAAAAACCAAAACGTGCACCCCTTGGGGTCCCGAGGACCGAGTTTGGGAAACGCTGCCATAGTCTTTTTCTCTTCTACCGAAACTAATACCAAACCAATCAGGTGGTTGGTCGACAAAACAAAGTTTTGGACATCGTTAATCACATGCTTCTGATAAAGTGTCAGAGGCACTGACACACTGCTTCAAAGTAAACTGCGTAGATATTTTGACACATGCCTCTTAGCTTCGGTATCAAACATAACATCAATAGCTGTATTAGGGTAAAACTAAGCCTTCAAAATAAAGCCTTAGGAAGACCATATGGTATTGTGTTATATAATATATAAAATAAATACATATTCACTTAGGATCTCACTTTTAGAAAAAGGTGCTAAGTAGTAGACCCATACAGGGTTCTTCAGTTTGTCCCCATAGGGTGACCCTTTTTGGTGCTGGATTGAATATGTTGTAGAGGGTTCTATCTAGAACCCTCTATGAAGGGTTCTTCAAAGAAACCTACGTAGATGGTTCTACCTTTAACCCCCTATGAAGGGTTCTACCAACAACCGTTTTATCATGTAAAGTTTCTTCCTAAAAACCATCTTCCTCAATCACCTAAACTGGAACAACCATCTCAGTAACTGGTAAAATACATCCAATTACTAACAGATTGGATTCGTTTAGAAAACTGTATGTAATTTAGTTTTGTGTAGCATAAAATGTACCAACCAATCAGCGTGTACACATTATAGTCAAACAAACCATTTTGAAAATATTCCTGCAAATGAGCATGCTGTTTAATATCATATATGGTTCAATGTAGAATCCTTCTGGCCTTCCAAAGAACAATCAAAGAACCCTTCCTTCCAAAAACTGTTCTTAGGATGTTAAAGAGTCTTGGTAGAACCCTATCCCTCCGCAAAGAACCCTTTTGGTACCCTTTCCTCTACGTATAGGACATAAATTGGATGAATGCAACAATCATGTCTCTGTCACTAACAAATACAGTCATGGGTGGTACATCTAATTTACTTGACTAGCAAGGCACTTTGGGAAATGTTTGAATATGGCTTTACACTAAGCAGTGTATTAATTTAACACTGTTCTGGTGTCTACATGAGTCCACAGACTCAACTGTTTCAGTTTTGATTGAACACTCAGTGTTAATTTCTTGTTTTATCAATGGAGAATTTGCTGTATATGTGTGCCAACTCTGCACGGTCGAAGTGGTCAGCAGAAATCCTTGTTCCCATTTTGACTTCACACTCAGACCTGACATCCTGAAAAGTACCCTTTTTACCCAAAAAGTTTAATCCAAAAGATTTTACGTTTGTTACCTGGTTAACTAAACATCATTATTTTGCTTGTGATCTCCTTATTTGCAGCCACCCTGGAATGTGTGAGAGTGGACATGATGCAATATGAGAACAAGAGCAACCACCACTGTCACTTGTACGAAGGCAAAAACAACATTCTCATCGTCCGCAGAGCCCAAGAGTTTCAGATGACCCTCCAGTTCAACCAGCCCGTAAATCCCAGTGACAAATTCCAGATTGAGTTTTACATTGGTAAGAAGATTTTACACATTTTCACCAATGTCCTGTAATTGCCTTTTAGCTGGATAAAAATGAAATTACATGCATTGCTTGACTTCACTGACGGTGATGTATTAATTATAGTGTTCACCATTTGATAATAGTTTTAATGGGAGGGGTTGGTGTGTTAGAGGTGAAGTTGCATCTCAATACTTAAATTGTTCCTCTCCTAGTCTTCTCTCTGTCGTCTGTGTTTAGCCTCTGTAGCCAATCAGAAACACTAATATATAAAAGTGCCAAGTTGAAAGAAAAACAGATTATTGACATATTCCCATCTAAACATCTGTAACATCTGTTGATAGTAACCTTGGGGTGCCTCCCGATTCTCCAAACTTCTCCCCAAGTGTGCACTTGCACACTTCCCATCATGGATTTAGGGAGTTTCCACTATTGTTGAATCGATGACAGATTGTGCAAGTGCACACTTCGGAAGAAGGGTGTAGAAAAGAGATGAGTCCAGGGTCTCTCTCACACATTATACTGAATGCTTACATCATAATCACAGGGGAATTGCTGAAAATATATCTATGTGCTCGATTCAATCCATATTGCGGAAGTTCCGAGGTATAGAGCGATTGAAATTTAAAGGTAATTTCTGATTGAGATGGCAGCGTTTACTGTGAATGCAGTCTCCACAAACACAGGAACATTACATTTAAATCTCAATCGCTCTGTAACACGGAACTTCCGCGATACGGATTGTATCACGCCCTAGGTCCTTTAGTGTCAGCTACAAAACTGCAATATGTCAATTAAATACAAACAAAATCAGAACGACAGCAAAACGACTGCTTAAGAAGTATGACACCCTTTTTTTAAATCTTCAAACGACTTAAGCAAAAGGTGGCGCTACAAAGTATTAACTTAAGGGGGCTGAATAATTTTGCACGCCCAATTTTTCAGTTTTTGATTTGTTAAAAAAGTTTGAAATATCCAATAAATGTCGTTCCACTTCATGATTGTGTCCCACTTGTTGTTGATTCTTCACAAAAAAATACAGTTTTATATCTTTATGTTTGAAGCCTGAAATGTGGCAGAAGGTCGCAAAGTTCAAGGGGGCCGAATACTTTCGCAAGGCACTGTAACTAAGTACAAAATACTTTGAAGTACTGCTTAATAAGTACTTTTATTTGAGTAGCTGTTCTTTACTATTTATATTTTTGACAACTTTTTACTTTTACTCCACTACATTCCCAAAGAAAATAAGTACTTTTTACTCCATATATTTTCCCTGACAGCCAAATGTACTCGTTACATTTCGAATGCTCAGGCGGGACAGAAATATGGTCCATTTCACACACCTATCAATGTAACTTGTTGTCATCCCTACTGCCTCTGATCTGATGGACTCACTAAAAACAAATACTGCATTTGTAAATGATGTGTGAGAGCTGGAGGTGTGCCCCTGGTTGTCCATAAATAAATAAAAAAAACAAGAAAATCTTGTTTAATTTGTTTAATGTAAGGAATTTGATGTAAAGATTCTACTTTTACCCAAGTATGACAATTGATTACTTTTTCCACTACTGATGGTTTGTTGCATTCCAGGTCACCTTTATTGCAGTCGCGCTGCACAGACTACCGACAACAGTATCTTCTGTAATGTTGTTGTGATATTGAGCAGACCTTGACTTGTGTTGGTTGATGTGTTGTTAACAATTTTTTGGGTGCCACTTTATTTTACAGTGCAGAAAATTATCAGGTATTTCTAAAATAAATGTCATGGTAACACAATAATTACACAGTAATAACTAACTTTACTTGCTTTGTTTCTTCAATACTCATTAAAACAGTAGCTACTTGGTACCATTTGTTACCAACTGAGGTTAATTATTTGAAGAACGTACCAGAAAGTATTGATTGTTACCACATAACATCATATTAAATACTAAGATAGTTCCTGTGGAAACATGAGTGTCTACATGTGTTGACATTTCCCCTGTCATGTCACCTTCTCCCTCAGGTATCAATACCTACGTGTTGAATGGCACAAAGATCATCATCTCCTTTGACGGCTCACAAACTGGGAATTGGACCGGCCGCATGATACAGCAACAAGGGGAGGAGTGCGTGGTGGGCATCACCCCTTCTGCAGACGCCATCATCGGGAAGTACTACACGAGTGTGGCGGTCATCGGGTCCAATGGAATCTCAAGGACACAAAAGGACTCTGGAACAGACTTCTACCTCCTGTTCAACGCCTGGGCGTCCAGTGAGTGGAATCATTCTGGATTTTTTGTTTGTCCTCTTCGGACCGCTTAAGATAAGATAAAACATATGCATTATGCACCCCTTACGGGAAAAAACAAATGATTTCGCACATGGAAAATCACATGAATTCACATGTGACATTCAATGTGAAATCATGTGAAATTGTTTTTTTGGAAAACTTAAAGTGATGATATCTCCCATAACCCTTCACATGTGGATTCAAATGTTCACGTTAATATTTTTCACAGGATTTCACAGGTGATGCCTCGGCAAACCAAAAATGTGTCGTTAGGATGAATACACAGTGCTTTTAACATACTGTGTAAATAGTTGACACTTTCACCTGATTACATTGTGTATGTTTATACGGTAATTATTATTCAACATCCTGGGATATGAACTCGCAACCTCTTAGTTGAAGGTATTCCAATATTCCTGCTACTCCACCACGTCTTTGTCAATGGCTGATTTAACCTGTATTCCAACAATTTGGATTTAAATTTTATCTCAGTTTTGTTAAAAATACACTCAATAAAAAACACATTTACAATAATAATATGCCCCACCAACATATGACAACTATACAGAAAACCACTCACATCATCAATGATCAGAGAATATTCAGATGGAACTCATGTGCAGAGATGTATTATAGGTAATGAAAGTGTAGAGGAACGTTACAGTACAGACTTTGCAGCGCCGCAGATTGATCAGCGTACCCCAAATCCATTGGTTGTGAGTTGAAATCCCAGGTGGGGTCATATTGAAAAGTCAGTACTAACTGATCATGTCAAATGGAATCATATTGTCCTTGATTAGTGTAAAAAGTATGTATTTGATCTGAACATCGTACCACTTATTTTGAAACCCCCATATCGTTTCATTCCCCTTTATTTGTTTAACGTGTGAAATCACATTATCCACGTGAGGAAAATAAAAAAATGTCACATGTTGAGCTGAAATTATCAGATGTAAATTAAAAAAAAGAGACACCATATGTGAAACTGAAAATGAAAACGCTTAAAAATTTCACATCACCGGAATTGAAGATTCTAACTCTCACATGTGGAGTTGCATTTTTCCCATGTAAACAACTTTCACTTGAAAATACAATTTGCATTTTCGCATGTTGAAATTTGCATCACCATGTTGTCACATTTATTTCACATGGTATCATGTTTTCACATGTGTAGTTCAATGTTATCACATGTTGCTTTTACATGTGAACACAAGTTATCACATTAACTTGTGATCACATGCAATCACATGAGAAACACATGTTATCAAGTGTAATTCATGGTGGCATGTGTCATTTTTAACATGCTGTAACACACCGGTTGGAGGATTCGGAGAGTGGAACATCAGCTATAAGAAAGCTAAGACTTGGACATGAGTATTAAATGATGAAAATCAATTCTCATCCTAACATTCGTCCCCCTCCCACTAAGAAATGTTGTTGTTTCGTAAATTGAAAAAATACACTATACTTGTTTAGGAACAAAACATTTGGGAAATATTTAAATGTTTAATTTGTTGATTCATGACAACAACAAAATCTGACAGTGATGAGAAACTGTAGCCTGCATGAAAAGCATGTTTTGATTCCCAAAAGAAAAACATGGAGTCACTTTTTTTTCTTTACTTTTTGATAAAGCTCCACGGTTAAATGCAAAATTCTACTGACAAAATACGAAATGTCAAACGCCGATACAACAACAGTGTAAAATAACATTCAGTCCATATTTTCTCTTTTAAACAAACTTTTTCACCAAACCATCAAAGAGGATCAGGCGCGGTCCACTTGCACATAGCAGGCCCACAGTCGTATGGGAAACGCATCACCAAGGCCTCCTTCGGTTTCACATTCATACAAAAGTCCCTCACACAAACAGTAGCCGGCAACATAGTTCTCCCACACAGCTCCATCCATCCCATATGCGTAACCAGCCGGTCGGAGAGCAGAGTTCTCCCACTCGAGGGTGCCTCCATGCAGAATTGTTGTCTAGTCCAAGTTGTATAATCCACTGCTCAAACCCGTCCAGAATGGCGGGAGAAGCCCCATTCCCATCACGTCCACAAAGCAAAAGGAAGGTCCAATATGTGTAAAAGTCTGGGTAAAATGTACTTAGTTGGTAATGACATTTCAGACATGTGGGCAGTCTAGTACTCACTGTTCACCCATCCAATAAGCTAGCAGTGAGGGAGACGATAGTGTGCAGAGAAAGCTGCCCATGCTTCTCGTCGTATGCTTGCTCCATAGGGCTAGAGTAGGCCTGGCTAGCATGCATGCAGCCTAGCGAGGTCATGTCACTTTAGTCCAGCGATAACTTCAGAAGACACAGGTTCCACAGATGTTAAAAACGCTCAAAACACAGCTGCCACCAATGTAATGCGCTGTTAGGAGGGTTCAGATAGTGGGACATCAGCTGTGTGAACGCAAAGGACGCCAGACAGCATACGGAGCTCAACAGGATGTGGCTTCCTTCCAGGACATGCGACCACGGTCTCAATTAGTTCACGTGACACAAATTAATTTATAGACACAGGTCAGGCATTAGAAATCAATGATGAACATCCAATTCTCATCCTTACAAGTCACATCTAAAGTAACAGATGACCAGATTCTGGTACTGAGGCTGCAATTTATTTCTGATTTCTTTAGATGATGAAGTGTACATGCCCAATGAGGAAGAAAGGCAGGAGTATGTGATGAATGAAAATGGCTACATATACCAGGAGGAATCAGGTGATGGAAGACAATGGTATTATGGTCAGGTACATTAAAAGACTACACACACATGCCCCACGCGCACACACACACACACACAGATCAAATACCTTAATGTCCTGTATACTCTACACACACATTTACATTTGTGTCATTATTGTTCCTTTTTTGAGGCTGGAGGTTATATTTCTCTCTTGTAGTTTGTGGAAGGGATTCTTGATGCCTGTATCAAAATCTTGGATGACTCACACATGCCTCTAGTAAACAGAGGCGATGCTGTCAAAGTCTGCAGGATAGGCTCTGCAATGGTGAGTGATATTTGCAGATAACATAAGCACACTACACAAATTCCAAAATGAGCCCTAGTTTAAGCACTAAGAGCCAAGTGCTTTTCACAACCACAAGACGTACCAAGCATTTAACCTGAACTTCTGTCTACATCCACAGAATGTGATTCGCAGTAGATACTATACATATTATCACGCCTGCTCCAACTCCCCCTCCCTGGCGCTCGAAGGCGTTAGGCTCCCCAGCATTACACACTCCTGCAACCATCATTACGCATACCTGCCTCCCCCCTGTCACGCACCTCAGGGATTATTGGACTCACCTAGACTCAACACCTGTGCCATTATCTCCCCTATATCTGTCTGTTCCCCGCTTCAGGATTAATGTTCGTTTGACGTTGCATACCCGGTTCTGACGCTGTCTCTGTCCTGTTTGTTGTCTGTTCCATATTAAATGTTCAACTCCCCGTACCTGTTTCTAATCTCCAGTGTCGGTCCTTACACATATACAGTACATATTGAATGAGATATTGCCTCACTACATTATTTTGATATAATATTTCAGGAAAAAGTGTTTTTAAAAAAAAGGGTATATTTGTGTCTACATTCAACTGGTAAAAGTTAACTGTGATATGAATAAAGGAAAACAATTACCCCGGTACCTGGCCTTAATTAAATACTCAATTTCCTTTTGCATGCTTTTACCAACTTACTCTGAACATTTCATTTCAAACTAACCTATCCTTATACCTGGTGCACTAATCTCTTTGGGGGGTTTTCTATATATTTTCCCATTCCTTGTGGAACCAGATGAACTCCCAGGATGACCGCGGGGTCTTGGTGGGCAACTGGAGCGATGACTACTCCCTTGGCACTGCACCAACCTTCTGGATTGGCAGTGACCAGATCCTGCTCCAGTACGTCAACAAAGGGCCCGTCAGCTTCGCCCAGTGCTGGGTCTACGCCGGGACGTTCAACACCTGTGAGTGCCTGATCAAATTCCCTTTTCATTTTCAATGTCCACCCCACAACATAGGTCATGTGTCTTCCAAATTACCTGTGATTTGCACTGAGGGATTGATGGTCAATAGAAAACAGGCCCATCCAGTTATAAACTGCAGTTTTCAACTGAGAAAAGGTTGCCTTTTTTTAGTGGGTAGATCAGCTTTAATACTGCAGATGGATTGTGGTTTCCATCAATATAATTGTCTGCATCACTTTCAATCTCCAATATATATCTTTTAAAATATATTTTAATTTATTATTTTGCCTTAACCCTACCACCCTCCCCTAATTGGAGTAAACGAATGGACAACAACACTTAGGCTTCTACTTCCAGCTTATACATACTATATACATTTTACAGACACAGTATATTTTAAAATAGTTATCTTTTGTTGGTTTTTAATCCCATCCTTCAGAAAACCTCAAACCCTCCCATCTATTTCTGAAGACCGTCCAGTTTTAATTTCTATTTGCCAAATATTTTTCAACTATAATGTGATGTTTCACAAAAGTTCTGAACCTTTCTATTCTCATAGTTTCTACAGATTGTAAATTAAAGAGAAACATTTTGAGTGTTATTATATTATTGATGGATTGACTATGGCTTTTTAAATCACCCAGCAGTTATATTTACAGAGTTAGCAATAATTATTCAGCCATTCCTGAACCTGCGACCAAAAACAAGGTTAACATGAACAGTACCAAAACAAATTACCTAAATATTTGTCACGTTCTGACCTTTATTTCCTTTGTTTTGTATTTATTTAGTATGGTCAGGGCGTGAGTTGGGGTGGGCAGTCTATGTTTGTTTTTCTATGATTTGGGGATTTGTATGTTTCGGCCTAGTATGGTTCTCAATCAGAGGCAGGTGTCATTAGTTGTCTCTGAATGAGAATCATACTTAGGTAGCCTGGGTTGCACTGTTTGTTTGTGGGTGGTTGTCTATGTTGGTTGCTTGTGTCAGCACAGTTCTCATTAGCTTCACGGTCGTTATTTCGTTTATTGTTTTTGAACAGTGTGTTTCAGTGTTCAGTGTTTTCTTTATTAAAATTCATGATGAACACATACCACGCCGCATTTTGGTCCTCCGATCCTTCTCGCCTCTCCTCTTCAGATGAAGAGGAGGACGTCCGTGACAATATTTTGTCTCTTTGCAGCAAAATCTGCAGATCTGGGATGGTTGTATCCCTCATTTATACAGTATAACATTCTATTGGTTGCAAGAATTTTGTATAGTAATTTGAAAAATTACATAAAAAATCTCTTCAAGTATTTTGCGATCTATATGGAATAATATCCAACAATAAAATAAATATTCTGTGCGCTACGCATTTTTGTTAGTATTTTTCATTGGTGTAAGGGGCCTCCAATTTTTTTTATGGACTGGATCTTTATATATTTACCACTTGGGTTATGCCTCAGTAATAATAAAATCAGACCTGGTTGAGTATCTGATAATCTACCAGTTTTATAGGAGTGATTAAAACATCCTAATAAACGGTCCTCTGAGGACAGTACATAAAAAAAAAGGTTTGGTATGCCATCCAGGCATAGGGTTTTCCTGGACTTGCACCAAGATGTTCCTCCTCTGTAATTTGGCCTTCACCTGAGTCTTTCTGTACCGCTGTTCATTTCACATTATTAATAGAAAAAAAATGTTGGATATTGGAGATGGAGGAGACTGAAACGAAAACGTATGCTTAAAAGTACTTTCCCTCCTCTTTCAAAATATTATTTGGGAAATCATGGGTGACTGTCATTTGTAACAAGTTTCATTCAATTATTTTTGGTAGCATTTCTATGTTGAAGATAAGAAATGATTTGGTGCATTTTTCCCCTCACATTCCATCCAGTTTGATAGTTTTTTTTTATAATATATTACTTCTTGAATAAGTTCCTTAATTTATTTTTGTTTATCCTCAAACAAATTCTGTGCCTCTATGGGAAAGTATATATTGCTATTAATCTGTCCCTCTATTTCATTATTTTTACCTAAATTGCTTTTGTTTTAAAGATGAGTATTGAATTGCATGGCCTCTAAAGGCACATAGATTAATACAACAGAAAGGGTATTTTCTCCAAGATTTGAGGCAGTGCGCACATGCTGCTGTTCTTTGCTGAGCGCTTAACAAAGAAACAGACACTTCTAGTTGCTTCATTTAGTTATTCATGCAACGTTAGTTGTGATACAAATGTTCGGGAATATGTTTTGATTTTTAATGCATTGTAAGTCTGCATGATGCGCCTCTAATGATGATTTGAAAAAAGTTGCACCAAAGGCATGAGCTCTGCTTAGTTTTTTGAGAGGGTTGTACACACTTCATCAATGGAACTGTTTTGGTTTAATTCATTTATTGCCAGCGGGGCCCGCTGGTGTAACTGCTAAACTGCTTTCTGACTGTACACTGTACTGCATGATTGTAGCAGCAACTAATGTGTTAGTTCTATTTTTTCTAGTTGACAATGATATGACAACTACAGTATGCAGGCTGTCTATAGAGGTTAGCGGTCGTGATATGGTTTGGCTTGGAAAGGTTTTTTCACCTGGTCACCCACAGCTGTTGTGTTGTGCACTGGAGTCCACAAGGGAAGGGAAAAGGTGAGAGGAGGAGAGCTTGTAAGATAGTTATGAGAAGAAATGATATACAGTTGAAGTCAGAAGTTTACATACACCTTTAAACTCAGTTTTTAAACTCAGTTTTTCACAATTCCTGATATTTAATCCTAGTAAAAATTCCTTGTTTAAGGTCAGTTAGGATCACCACTTTATTTTAGGAATGTGAAATGTCAGAATAATAGTAGAGAGAATGATTTAATTTCAGCTTTTATGTCTTTCCATCACATTTCAGGTCGGTCAGAAGTTTACATACACTTGATTAGTATTTGGTACCATTGCCTTTAAATTGTTTAACTTGGGTCAGATGTTTTGGGTAGCCTTCCACAGGCTTCCCACAATAAGTTGGGTACATTTTGTCCCATTCCTCTTGAGAGCTGGTGTTAACTGAGTCAGGTTTGAAGACCTCCTTGCTCGCACACGCTTTTTCAGTTCTGCCCACATATTTTCTAGGATTGAGGTCAGGGCTTTCTGATGGCCACTCCAATACCTTGACTTTGTTGTCCTTAAGCCATTTTGCAACAACTTTGGAAGTATGCTTGGGGTCATTGTCCATTTGGAAGACCTATTTGTGACCAAGCTTTAACTTCCTGACTGATGTCTTGATATGTTGCTTCAATATATCCACATAATTTTCCTCCCTCATGATGCCATCTATTTTGTGAAGTGCACCAGTCCCTTCTGCAGCAAAGCACCCCCACAACATGATGCTGCCACCCCTGTGCTTCAAGGTTGGGATGGTGTTCTTTGGCTTGCAAGCCTCCTCCTTTTTCCTCCAAATATAATGATGGTCATTATGGCCAAACAGTTCTATTTTTGTTTCATCAGACCAGAGGACATTTCTCCAAAAAGTACGATCTTTGTCCCCGTGTGCAGTTGCAAACCGTAGTCTGGCTTTTATGGCGGTTTTGGAGCAGTGGCTTCTTCCTTGCTGAGCGGCCTTTCAGGTTATGCCGATATAGGACTCGTTTTACTGAGGATATAGATATAGATTTTGTTCCTGTTTCCTCCAGCATCTTCACAAGGTCCTTCACTGTTGTTCTGGGATTGATTTGCACTTTTCGCCCTGAAGTACGTTCATCTCTAGGAGACAGAACCTCGTCTCCTTCCTGAGCGGTATGACGGCTGCGTCGTCCCATGGTGTTTATACCTGTGTACTATTGTTTGTACAGATGAATGTGGTACCTTCAGGCGTTTGGAAATTGCTCCCAAAGATGAACCAGACTTGTGGAGGTCTACAATTTGTTTTTCTGAGGTCTTGGCTGATTTCTTCTGATTTTCCCATGATGTCAAACAAAGAGGCACTGAGTTTGAAGGTAGGCCTTGAAATACATCCACAGGTACACCTCCAATTTACTCAAATGATGTCAATTAGCCTATCAGAAGCTTCAAAAGCCATGACATAATTCTCTGGAATTTTCCAAGCTGTTTAAAGGCACAGTCAACTTAGTGTATGTACACTTCTGACCCACTGGAATTGAGATACAGTGAATTATAAGTGAAATAATATGTCTGTATGTTTTCCAACAATTGTTGGAAAAATGACTTGTGTCATGCACAAAGTAGATGTCCTAAACAACTTGCCAAAACTATAGTTTGTTAACAGGAAATTTGTGGAGAGGTTGAAAACGAGTTTTAATGACTCCAACCTAAGTGTATGTAAACTTCCGACTTCAACTGTAAACAACAAGTAAAGTGATCATGCTGTTTTTATGTGGCTGTGTGATAAAAGGTGTTTTCATTCCGGCGATTCTGTTGAAAAACATTTCTTAAACTGAAGGAAACGGAACAAAACGGGGCTAAACATATTACACCCTAGATCAGCTAGATGCTGAGTGTGCAAGGCGGTATTGAATGTGTCACAGTCTGTCACCTTGATTACTTAAAATTCTCCCGACCTGTGCACCTACGTTGAAAACTTTCATTCATAGGCTAGGTTGTAGGAACCTCATGATGGGTACAGGGAACATTTTTTGTATCGTGTAGTCAGTCGCCTAAACCTACCGCTGTTACATTGAGCTTGGTGAACAGAATATGAGTGACAGTCATCCAGTATGCTGTAATAAAAATAAGGCCATGCTCATTATGCTAAGCCATAGCTCAATACACAAATCACGGTTTTCTGACTAGTCTGGAGCATAGGCCACTTTCTAGGTATGCATGAGATGTAGAAAATGTGTAATTAAGGTGACTAGTACCATTGACAGAAAAAAATAGGTAGCAGTTTCCTCAGACAAGGCCCACTGCTGTGCAAGTAAAACACACTTCTGAAAGTTGTATCGGTAAATCTACGCTAATCAATTTATTGAATACATTTAATGTATTAGTTAAACATTTATTAATGTTAACGATTGCATGTTAATTAATATATGCTTATTTTTGACATATTGCCTAGTCTCTTTAATGGTGTCCCCTCCCCTGCCCCAGTTCTGCGGTGTCTGGGCATCCCTGCCAGGGTGATCACCAACTTCAACTCTGCCCACGACAACACAGGGAACATAATCACAGATCTCGTCTTCAACTCAGTGGGAAATGTACTTGAACTGAACGAGCGCCTTACCAGAGACTCAATCTGGTAGTTATATTTCTGCTTATCCATTTGTATTGAATGAAAATGAAATCCCAGAATGTAGGTTTCTATAATTCTTTCAATGTATGTTCAATGTATGTACTGTAAAAACAGTTTAGTCATAGCATGGTGGGGGGTGGAATGGACTGGATGTCCCTGTTATCTTTAAATCATTGTGCTCCAAGAAGAAAATGATTGTGCAGGATCCCAGATTGTGTATCTGAGTGGTGAAGGATGACAGATTGTGTACCTGAGTGGTGCAGGATGCCAGATAGCATACCTGAGTGGTGCAGGATGCCAGATAATGTTCCTGGTGGGTGCAGGATGCCAGATAGTGCTCCTGATGGGTAAAGGTTTCCAGATAGTGTTCATGATGGGTGCAGGATGCCAGATAGTGTTCTTGATGTGTGAAGGATTCCAGATAGTGTTCATGATGGGTGCAGGATGCCAGATAGTGTTCCTGATGGGTGCACGATGCCAGATAGTGTTATTGAGAGGTGTGCATTGTCTCCACAGGAACTACCACTGCTGGAATGAGGCTTACTTGTCCAGACTTGACCTCCCTGCAGGCCAGAACTTTGGTGGCTGGCAGGTGGTGGATTCAACCCCCCAGGAAACCAGTGATGGTAAGAGAGAAATTAGGATAATGGGAGAGACCTAATTTTCACTTCTGTATACACATTTTGTATGCTTAGAATGGGATTCACAATTGCATAATGAAATTAATGAAAACGCAGCCATTTAAGATAGTGTGTTCCATGATAATTTGCACCCTTGATAACCGCTAGGCTAAATAAATACAAATACTGAGCTATATTGTATGCAAAAACATGACATTATTTTATACTAATACAATTGCTCAGCAAAATATATTTTGTTTATTTAAGAAGCAATACAAAACCATCTAAAAAAGAAGGTCAAAATGATTGGCATCCCTGTTTTCAATAGTCTACCACCCTCCCATTGCGAGGATAACGACACTGAGCCTTTTTCTTCAATGTTTTATGAGATTGGAGAACAAACACATTAGGAGTGATATTAGACCACGGTTCCTCGATAAAGAATCTCTCCAGATCCTTGATATCTTTCGTCTGCGCTTATGGACTGCCCTCTTCAATTCAAACAACAGGTTGATTTTGTACTCAATTAACCATTTGTTTGTGGATTTTGATTAGTGCTTGGGGTTATTGTCTTGCTGGAAGATCCACTTGCAGCCAAGTGTCAGCCTCATGACAGAAGCAACCAGGTTTTTGGATAAAATATCCTGGTTCTTGGTAAAGTCCATGATGTCATTGATCTTAACAAAGGCCCCAGGACCAGTGGAAGCAAAATAGTCCCAAAACATCAAAGGTCCACCACCTTTATTTACCATAGGTATGAGGTACTTTTATGCATACGCTTCTGTTTTTCAACACCAAGCCCACCACTGGTGAGCGTGGCCAAAGAGCTTCAATTTCATGTCATCTGACCATAGCGCTGTTTCCAATCCATGTGCCAATGCCATTTATTAAACTCTAGGTGATGCTACTGTATGGTCAGATAACACGAAAATAGAGCTAGTTTTTTCTTTTTCTCTAAGCAATTGTATTAGTATAATAGAACATACATATTTTTATACAATATACAGTAGCTCAGTATTTGTATTAGAATCATGTATTCTATACAGTCCTTTTTTGCTCATCTTTATCAAGGGTGCCAACAATTATTGACCTCGCTGTATATTTTTCCACATTTGCATTTTTTTCATCTGAAATGAATGTTCTTGGGCCCTTTCTATGTTTATGGCTGTTTTCATACTTTTAAAACATGTACTTTAGAATGTGTTGTGTTGCAAAACAAGATACCCAACACACTTGTTTCATATATCCAAGAGCCATGTGTTTAGAGAGTTGGGACATTGAGGTTTCTGCATTGCGATGCCTTCACATAGCACTACAATATTCTATGGCAGCCATGTTAGCTCCCGAATGAGCATTATGTAATAGTCCCAGTTCTTGTTGTTTGTCTCGAATGATTTTTAATCTTAAAAGATTGAACACATTTTGTACGTATTCACCACATCTGTGATTATTTCAGCCGATGTTATTATTTCCTAAAGTGATGAAGTATAAGGCTTTAGATTTGGAAAGATTGCACAAAAACAGTGGATAACTGTTTTATCCCCCATGAATCCAACAATATAGTTGAAATGATAGTGACGTCAAATGTTTTGGGGAAAGATGTGGGTTTGTTATTGAGAACACTGGACAAAATAGTAGAGTGCAGGCCTACATAATGGCATTTCTATTCAAGAAAGTGTCTGAATGTACACTGTTAACACAGGCTGTAGACTTGGAAAAAAACTGCAGCAGAAACAAAAACCGGGAAATCAGTTACCAGTCTAATAGTATTGAAATTGACAGCATCGCTAGTCCTTTGCCCATGCTTTGACCAGGGACCCATTCTGGTAGTTTAGGACGAGACAGGCAAAGGTGTAGAGCTGATTGATGCTTCCAGTGATGGTGAGAGGGATGACAGTGTCAAACAGCTTGTGCTCCTTCTCTCTGCAAGTCAGCTGCTACACAGGGACCATCAGCCGAGATGTATTGCGTCTCCCTGAATTCTGCTGCTGGCGTCTGTGCTCTCTTTCAGAGGAAAGCTGGTCTGTAGACCTTACAGGGCACACAGTCATCCACAAGGAAACCTTTTTCCACCATTATGGCCATTGCTGGTTTCAGCAGAGAAACGATGTCGGACTGCTTCAGGATCTCCTCACTGACAGAGCCTCCATATGGGGCTGAAACAAAGAAATGTGTTAAGAAAGTTGCCCCATGTTGTCACGATGCAGCTCACAGTCCGCTGGTGGATGTTGAATCTGTGGGCCAGATCCCTCTGCTTCAGACCCAGTGACAGATGAGTCATGAAAAGGAAAAACTTGTCTGTGGGCTGCAGGGATTGTGACTGATGGAGAAAAAAAGGATTAAGATGCATTACTATGCAAAATTATAACTAAAATGATCAGCCCTACAGATTGCAGATAAATATGATAATATGGAATTACAGCATCGCCTCTGCTAGAGACATTTGGGAGTCATCAGTGTCCAAAAAAGGAGTCTCTGTCAAAGGTTTTGGGTCAACCAGCAGGACAATGACCCAAAACACACATCAGAAAGCACCCAGGAATGGTTCTAGAAGAAAAGCTGGACTATTTTGGAGTGGCCAGTGTTGAGTCCAGATCTGAATCCCATCAAAAATCTATGGCAAGAACTGAAAACAGCAGTTGGTGGAATCCATCCCTAAAATATTGCGGAATTGGAGCAGTTTGCAGCAGTTTTAGGGATCCAATAAAAGGTGCAGCAAGCTCATTGATGTCCACAGGAAGCATTTGTTGGCAGTTATCTGGCCAAAGCCTCTGCATCCAGGTATTAGCTCTTGGGTGATAATAATTTTGTCCATGTCATTTCACCAAATTGTTTTTGAAATTTAAACTCATTTTAGAAGAAATTGGGAATTATTTATAAAAAACTATAAGGGTGCCAATATATTGCGCTGCAATTGTACATGCAATTCTTAAAAGTAATAAAATGGCTCTGAAAAGCATTGATTGCATCTTGAAAATGTACCAATTCCCTGATAATTAATACAATCCGTTTCCAAATGCATTGCTGTGTATTCTCCAAAAATGCTAGCCAATATATTCTAGAAGATGCTAAATAACCAGCTAACAAAATATCAAAACGGTTTGGATGAAATAACAGCACCCTAGGGAAGTCGAAAATAAGCAAACATTTTTGAAACATGAACTATTCTTTTAAAAGTCAGACAGGGTCATGAGTTGTTGATATTGTTTTTGCAGGATATTTCCGCTGTGGACCTTGCTCTGTCAAAGCCATCAAGGAAGGAATGCTTGGCTATCAATTTGATGCCCCGTTTGTGTTTGCTGAGGTAAAACAATACTCTTCTTTATGCTTGACCAGTAACACTCTGTTGAATGTTCAGCCATAATGACTTCATCATCACTCTATGCCATGAAGAAGCATAACACAGTTATGCTTTATAACTTGCAATACATCTTATTAAATTAAAATCAATCCTCATATTCACATGTATCTCTTTCTTTTAACCTCAGGTGAATAGCGACGTTTACAAATACAAGCTAAACTCACAAACTGGGAAAACTGAGTTACTAAGCGTAGACACAACTTATGTCGGCATGAAAATCCTGACAAAGTCCATTGGTGGAAACAATTATGCGCCAATGGACATTACAGGGACGTACAAATACCCAGAAGGTATGTGGCACCTGGACAATGGAGTAGGCTGGCAAAGGTGCAACTGCACATTTTAAAGGTTGCTATTGGCAGTTTGCAAAATGTCTCATGAAACTAATGCAACAAGAATGAAGAATAGAAATTACTTTGCTATTACTGCTTTTCAAAATACTTTGCAAAATTATTATTATTATTTTTTTTTATAAACGCAACATGCAACAATTTCAATGATTTTACTGAGTTAAAGTTCATGTAATGAAATCAGTCAATTTAAATAAATGTATTAGGCCTTAATCTATGGATTTCAAATGACTGGGCAGGAGTGCAACCATGGGGAGCCAAGCCCAGCCAATCAGAATGAGTTTTTCCCCACAAAAGGGCTTTATTACAGACAGAAATACTCCTCAGTTTCATCTGCTGTCAGGGTGGCTGGCCTCAGAAGAAGCCAGATGTGGAGGTTCCGGGCTGTACAGTTTATACAGTATATTCCTATTGGTGAAATAAAATTGCCAATGAGTTTCATATCAGTCCCATGGTTGTTATTTTAAGGAGTGGGGCAGTCCCACTCCACTCAGATTTTTTTGTCTGTTGTATTTGATAGAGAGATAGAAAAGATTGAAGATAATTGCTAAAAATAGCAGTGGGCCGGATTCAAACCCTTGCTGCAGTGATATCTATGTGTACCGAAGAGAGCGGTTTAGATCAGTAGACCACCCTAGGCCACCAGTCCCATGTTAACTCTATTCCCCTCCAACTCCCCCCCCCCCCACACACACAGGTAGTAGTAAAGATGAGGAGACCATGAGGAATGCCGAGAGAACCTACAAGACGCATTTGCAATATGACGATGAGCAGGGCGTGGCGATGACGCTGGAGATCCCGCAGGAGCGTGTGAAGATTGGCCAGAACTTCCAGATGGCTGTGGTCTTCAGGAACCTGAGTGAAGACACACGCACCATCCATGGCTTCCTGGTCGGCTCCACGATCTACTACACCAACATCCAAAGGGCTCAGTTCAAGCAGGAGACCTTTGACGTCACTCTGAAACCCATGGAGAGTGAGTAGAAACCAGGTTGATCCTTTACATACGTACTGTACTGTAGGTCTTTTTGGGCTTGTCTCCATGATTCACAACTTTGTATGATAGTCCTGCAAAGCTTTCAGACCCCTCTGAAATAAAATCCTCAACAGTTTATAGAAAATGCTTTGCAGTCCTTTTACAGCTTTATGGCAACGTCCTGTTTCAGCAGGTGTGTGTATGTATTGTATTGTAAGAGAACGTGAGGTAACGATGGGATGCTCTCTAGTACTTACCTCAAAAGACTTTACAGGTGACAACCTGGTAACAAATGGTAATGAATGGTGAATCCCAAATAATCCAAATATGAATTTTCAGGTAATAATTATAAAAGTTATGTTCTGCCAAACATATGCTCCTGTTGTTGATTGAATTTGTTTCGTTGTCAAAACTCTGTCTCCCTAAAACCAACAGCGTCGAGGATACAGGTGGTCGTGCTGGCCCAGAATTACATGCCCAAGCTGGGTTGCCAATCCAGCCTCCGCTTTGTGGTGACGGCCAAGAGCATGGAGAACAACCAGGACTTGATGGCCATACAGATAGTGAACCTGAAAGGCCCCGAGTTGGCCTTTGCGGTGGGTCTGGAAGTTTCATTAGTCCTCTTTATTAGGATGTATTTCCTTCCTCCCTTAAAGGGATCGTTCACCCAAATAAAAAATGTCATCATCTTCTTTACCGTGTCAGCAGGAATTTGGTGACAGTGGCTAGGTACACAAAATCAAATCATGGATTGCTCGCTTACGTTGTCCATAGACTGCTGACATGGTAACGAAAACTGTCATTTTGTAATTTGAGTGAACTATCCTTTAAAGTGTTCCGTAAAAGTATATATGACATTTATTTCGTTTTTCCCCAAGAGCTAATATAGTAGTGTACCCAATTAAAAACCTATTTGTGCTGCTGGAGTGCTGCATCTCTCCTCACCTTTGTTAAAGCAGCCATTCTGAAAAACATCCATGCTCCCAACGCAGGGGAGTTGATAATCCCTAGATTATTATAATGTCTTATATCACCATAGATTTTTCGTGAATGGACCATCTCTATTTGAACAGATGAGTGGACCAGCGAAGGTGAACCAGGAGGTATTTGTCAAGGTGGAGTTCACCAACCCGTTCCCATTCAGCCTGCATGACGTGAAGATGGCCATGCAAGGGCCTAATTTCATCTCGTACCGGGAAAAGTTGTACAGGTAAAAGGATTTACAACTCCAATTCCTCACATCATGAGGATGTTCACACTTACATTAGTCTCACATTCACAAAAACAGATGTAGTCTGTTTATTACGTCAATCTGTGTGTGTGTGTGTGTGTGTGTGTGTTTGTGTAGTGAGATCGCTACCGGCACCTCCATCACCTGGATGGAGTCCTCTGTCCCTACGAGGTCTGGGAATACAATGATCTATGCTGTCCTGGACTGCTCGGTCCTTGGAAATGTGCAAGGCAATTGGGCCATCGGCATCCAGGCCTGATAATCGCACAGGAAGCCCTTCCCACCTGCTAATCGCCTGCCATCGACCGGAGAACCATGGACGAATAGAGGCTCTTGTATAGATCTGAAAGGATTTGATTACTGGATAAGCAATTCCATCTAGCCTATGAGAAGGTGAGGGCGAGCAAATAACATACCCCTTACGGAAAAAACACATGATTCACAGGTGAAATTTCCTCCTGGGAAATCATGTGCAACCATGTTTTTTTGGAACACTGAAGTTTACATGTGGATTTTACATGTGATCACATAACCTTTCACGTGAATATTTTTCAAATGAGATTCCACAGATGATGCCCTGCAAACAAAATTAAGTCGTTAGGATACACACAAACAGTTATTTTAGTGTTTTCAATGTACATTTTTGACATACATAATTACATTGTGTATGTTTATTTATACAGTAATTATTATTCAACACGTCCTCAGCTGGGTTTTGAACTCACAAACTCTTGGTTCAGAGCATCCCGACCTTCCTGCTACACCATCACGTCGGTGTCAATTACAGATTGAACCTGTATTCGTACACTTTGGGTTTAAGTAAAGTAAATATCAGCTTTGTTAAAAATACACTATTATAAAAAACGATTATAGTTATCATAGTGATTCAGGAGTAACATTAAAACAGAATAATATCCCCCACAAACAGTAGACAACTATTCAGAAAACTATACTTATTCTGAAATAACTATGAAATCTATGGTGAGAGAATAATAAGATGAACTAAAATAGAAGTGCAGATGGCACTCTTTTGCTAAGTGCAGACATGTATTATAGATAATGAATGTGTATAGGAATGCTATAGACTTTGATGGGCAGCAGAAAGATCAGCGTAACCCAGAAGTTGTCAATTCTAATCCCAGGTGGGGTCATATTGAAAAGTCACTACTAAGTGATCATGTCAAATGTAATCATGTTGTCATTGATTAAATATTTTGTACACTATTTTAGCTGAATAGTGTACCATTTACTTTAAAACCCACATATCATTTGATCCCCTTACACAAAAATACATGCAAAATCACATTTTCACATGTGAAGTACCTGAAATTTTCACATAAAAAAAAAAGACGAGGTCAGTTCTTCACATATGAAACCACATGTTCACATGTATTCACTTTAAAGTTCACATGTTAACACCACCTTTTCACATATGAGGAGAATAACATGTTTTCACCTCACGTGGAATTTGTTTTTCACGTGTGAAAACGTTCACATAGGAACATCTAACTCTCAAATGTGTAGTTTCATGGTATCGTACGTAGATATTTTGCATCCTCATGTTGTCACATTTATTTCACGAGATCATGTTTTCGCATGTGTAGTTTCATGTTATCAGATGTTGCTTTTACATGTTGTCACAGATGTTATCACATGTGAAATGTATGTGATTTTTCTGTAAGGGATTGCTTACACCGATAAGATTTGTTACAGAAAGGGCTAGGGGCTAGGAGTTGATTTGGAATTGGGCAGAAGAGGGAGGGCCAAACCGCAATAAGTGGATCAGTTTATCTTTTTATTTTCTCTGCAATGCCAAATATCAATCAAATCAATGTATTTTCAGGCATCGGTGACACTTAAAGTTGAAGGGCACCTACATAAGGACTTCATCACACATTCAATAGCCATATATTCCACATGCATAATCAGTAGAACTGCAAGCTGACTTTATTTAACTAGGCAAGTTAGTTAAGAACAAATTCTTATTTACAATGACGTTCTACCCTGGCCAAACCCGGACGATGCTGGACCAATTTTGCGCCATCCTATGGGACTCCCAATCACGGGCAGATGTGATACAGTCTGGATACGAACCAGAGACTGTAGTGACTGACGCCTCTTGCACCGAGATGCAGTGCCTTAGACCGCTGTGACTTCTTTGAT
The DNA here is from genome assembly GCF_013265735.2 of Oncorhynchus mykiss. NCBI lineage: Eukaryota > Metazoa > Chordata > Actinopteri > Salmoniformes > Salmonidae > Oncorhynchus > Oncorhynchus mykiss. The sequence goes on along the minus strand of NC_048575.1, from coordinate 32,721,870 downwards.
GTGTCACAATATCATCACTTGCATGTCGACTCTAAACATCCTGTGTAAACTTGCAGTTGTTGACATAGCTTTTTCATAAAAGTGAACCATTCACAAGTGTTTCCAAAGACTCTCGGACTAAAAACTTTAAAAAGTTATGATCCATATGAATATGATGGATAGAGTTTTTTTATGCAGTCTAATTAGATTACATTTATATATCAGGGATTTAATTTGGTTTCGAATTAGCCGCCTCAGATTCGGGTTTCTGTTATTTTCGATCTGACAAACCTTTGCTGACTGTGAATTTCTCACACAATCATGACCTTCAATCTAATCAACGGTCCAGTGTTATCTGCAGTAGATTTTAATCAAGCACAAAAGGTGCTGCATTTAAAGAAGCTATGCGTATTTGGGAAACAGTGAAAAATGTTTCTTTAGACTGAGATTTTGGTTGCAAAAACGTTGCACATCACCCACCTATTATCCTTAATATAAATAATTTAATTGTATAACGTAAAAAAAGATAAGATCACAATGTAAAGCAGGATGTGGGAACCATTCCTCAGTTATTTTGTTTGATTGTTTTTTGTATAGCCAGTAATATTGGAAAACCAGCATTTTTGGCTTTGCATCAAACTAAACATTTTAATTCACAGCCATTTACTGTTTTTAACATTTCAGCTGTGCACTGCTTTTGATTAACAATAAAATCATTTTCAAAATCAATACTGTTGTCACATCGGTACATTTTTTTGTATAATTTGGTATTTTTAAACATTTCCGGGTGGAGTGGGATAAAGTTAACAGGCCACCCTTAACTGCCAATATCATTGTTATGTTCACTGGTCCCATTTCATGAAAAAATTCTGAAACACCTTACAAACCCTCCAACCTTTTTATGACCAAAAATAAAGGACTTGCACAAAGTGCTAGAAAACATGCAGACCGTCAACTCGACACAGGTTCCATATTAACCACTGTAAATGAATTTGAGGAAGCGCAAGAAATGTATAATTTCATTAAAATAAGTGCAATAATAGCTAACTTTCACTTCAGTCTTAAATCAGTAACATTATAGCAGGCTGGGATGACATCCTATTAGACAGTGTTCATCAGTCTCTGATGTTCCAGGAACAGGTTTTATATCGATGGTTCCAGGTGATACCTTTATTTTACCAGGGAAGACATATTGAGACCTAGATCTCTATTTCAAATGTGCTCTGCAAACCACAACACAATTGACACATTATACACAAAGTATAAATACAGTGCATTCTGAAAGTATTCAGACCCCTTCACTTTTTAGACATTTTGTTACGTTACAGCCTTATTCTAAAAAGGATTAAAGACATTTTCTCCTCATCAATCTACACACAATACCCCATAATGACAAAGTGAAAACAGGTTTTTATACATTTTGGGAAATGTATAAAAATAAATATACAGGAATACCTTATTTACATAAGTATTCAGACCTTTTGCTATGAGAATTGAAATTGAGCTCAGATGCATCCTGTTTTCATTGGTCATCCTTGAGATGCTTCTACAACTTGAACGGAGTCCACCTGTGGTAAATTCATTTTATTGGACATGACTTGGAAAGTGTTATGAGAATTATGTTCTCAATGTTCCTAAACTGAACCTCAATTAACTTCTCTGGGGTAGGAGGCAGCATTCGGAATTCTGGATCAAATCAAATCAAATGTATTTACATAGCCCTTCGTACATCAGCTGATATCTCAAAGTGCTGTACAGAAACCCAGCCTAAAACCCCAAACAGCAAGCAATGCAGGTGTAGAAGCACGGTGGCTAGGAAAAACTCCCTAGAAAGGCCAAAACCTAGGAAGAAACCTAACTATTGTATTTTTTCACAACTGCCACCAGTTTGACCCCCAAATATTTACAACAAAGACATATTGACATAGTAAAATAAAAAAAAGTGTGTGTAAAATAAACAAAGGGTATTTTATTCTTATTAGTCCTCTTCTGGCTGTGCCGGGTGGGGATTATAACAGAACATGGCCAAGATGTTCAAATGTTCATAAATGACCAGCATGGTCAAATAATAATAATCACAGTAGTTGTCGAGGGTGCAGCAAGTCAGCACCTCAGGAGTAAATGTCAGTTGGCTTTTCATAGCCGATCATTAAAAGTATCTCTACCACTCCTGCTGTCTCTAGATGAAAAGCATGCCCAAATTAAACATCCTGCTACTCGGCCCAGAAGATATAACATGCATATAACTGGTAGATTTGAAAACCTGAGAAGCATTCAGGAAGTAGTTTTTTGGAGAAGGTCTGTATGGAGGAGTGGGCCAAAATCCCTGCTGCAGTGTGTGCAACCCTGGTCAAGAACTACAGGAAACATATGATCTCTGTAATTGCAAACAAAGGTTTCTGTCCCAAATATTAAGTTCTGCTTTTCTGATGTATCAAATACTTATGTCATGCAATAAAATACAAATTACTTAAAAATCATACAATGTTATTTTCTGGATTTTTGTTTTAGATTCCATCTCTCACAGTTGAAGTGTACCTATGATAAAAAATTACAGTCCTCTACATGCTTTGTAAGTGGGAAAACCTGCAAAATCGGCAGTGTATCAAATACTTGTTCTCCCCACTGTATGTACATTTGATATTCATCAATGAATGTTCTAGGCCTATATCAAATTATAACTCTTCCTGTTAGGATTTTTATTACAATCCTCATAAAAAAAACAGTCTAAACATAAAAAATTGTCTTATCCAACATAGGCTCCTCGTAGTTAAAAGAAACGGAGCCATCTCCTAGGCCTGGAGGCCTGTATTCGTCATCCCACTGGCCGGAGCTCGGAATCGGTCCATATCTCATCATCTCATTCGTCATTGATCTTTCCAGAGTCCTGGTGATCAAACCTCTCACACATGGGACCAAAGAACATCCACACAGAACCAAAACACTCATACGGGTGAAAGTTGCCCACAACACAGGGATTATGACATTTTTCCATTTCCCAAACAATTTGTTAGAGAATTATCCACCCCAGAGTTCTCTGCTAACTCATGAGCTAATGTGGTTAACCTTTTTGGGAGAGGGGGCTGCATTTTCACTTTTGAATGAATAGCGTGCCCAGAGTGAACTGCCTCCTACTCTGTCCCAGATGCTAATATATACATATTATTATTGGTATTGAATAGAAAACACTCTGAAGTTTCTAAAACTGTTTGAATGATGTCTGTGAGTATAACAGAACTCATATGGCAGGCAAAAACCTGAGAAATATCCAACCAGGAAGTGGGACACCTGAGGTTTGTAGTTTTTCAAAGCTTGGCCTACCGAATACACATTGAGATATGGATGAGGTTGCACTTCCTAGGGCTTCCACTAGATGTCAACCGCCTTTAGAAACTGGTTTGAGGATTCTACTATAAAGGAGGGGCTCATGAGACCTCTTTGAGTCAGTGGTCTGGCAGAGAGCCTCGGTCTCAAGACGCGCGCTCTCGACAGAGTTACCTCTCGTTCCAATGATTTTCTGAAGACAAAGGAATTATCCTGTTGAAACATTATTGATGTTTTATGTTAAAAATATCCTAACGATTGATTCCATACATCGTTTGACATGTTTCTAAAGGACTGTAACAGAACTTTTCAAGTTTTTGTCTGGACGAAATGCTCGCGTCTCATGAAGATGGATTACTGGGCTGAACACGCTAACAACAAGTGGCTATTTGGACATAAATGATGGAACTTTATGGAACAAATCAGTCATTTATTGTCGAACTGGGAATCCTGGGAGTGCCTTCTGATGAAGATCATCAAAGGTAAATTAGTATTTATGGTGTTATTTCTAACTTGATTCCAAAATGGTGAAAATTCCTCTGGCTGATTTGGGCTCTGAGCGCCGTTCTCAGATTATGCTTTTTCTGTAAGATTATGATTTTTCTATAAAAATTTTTTGAAATCTGACACAGCGGTTGCATTAACTTCTTGACGCTACCCATTCCTGTAGCGGGATAATTTTCATCTGCAACCGCTGAATAGCATAGCGCAACAGTCAAATAATATTACTAGAAAATATTCCTATTCATGAAATCACAAGTGCAATATTTTGAAACACAGTTTAGCCTTTTGTTAATCACCCTGTCGTCTCAGATTTAGAAATTATGCTTTACAGCGAAAGCAATCCAAGCGTTTGTGTAAGTTTATCGATAGCCTAGCAAAGCATTATGTACACTTAGCATCAGAAACTTGGTCACGAAAATCAGAAAAGCAATCAAACTAACTGTTTACCTTTGATGATCTTCGGATGTTTTCACTCACGAGACTCCCAGTTACAGAGCAAATTTTCCTTTTGTTCCATAAAGATTATTTTTATACCCAAAATACCGACGTTTGTTTGTCGCGTTATGTTCAGAAATCCACAGGAAAGAGCGGTCACGACAACGCAGACGGAAATTCCAAATAGTCTTCATAATGTCCACAGAAACATGTCAAACGGTTTTTATAATCATTCCTCAGGTAGTTTTTAAAATATATATTTGATAATATATCAACCGAGTGTGTAGCTTTTTCCATTACAGCGGAAGGAACAATGGCCGGTTTACTCAATTGCGCACCAACTCACTCTGAGAGCCCCCACCTCTCCACTCACGCAATGTGATCCTTCCCGCTCACTTTTCAAAATAAAAGCCTGAAAATATGTCTAAAAACTGTTGACACCTTAGGGAACCCACAGAAAAAGGAATCTGGTTGATATCCCTTTAAATGGAGGACAGGCCTGCATAGGAACACAGACAATATTTTTACAGTTGTGGAAACTGTTTTCTATCCTAATCTGTCAATTATATGCATATTCTAGCATCTGGTCATGAGAAGGCCGTTTACTTTGGGAACGTTTTTTTTCCAAACATAAAAATAGTGCCCCCTAGCGTCAAGAGGTTATTAAGGAGAAGTCTATCTTTAATTCTGTGAATAACATTTGTATCTTTTATCAATGTTTATTATGAGTATTTCTGCAAAATCACAGGATGTTTTGGAATCAAAACAGCCGCCAATGTAAACTGCGATTTTTGGATATAAATATGCACATTATCGAACAAAACATAAATGTATTGTGTAACATGATGTCCTATGAGTGTCATCTGATGAAGATCCTCAAAGGTTAGTGATTAATTTGATCTATATTTCTGCTTTTTGTGACTCCTATCTTTGGCTAGAAAAATGGCTGTGTTTTTTCGACTTGGCTATGATCTAACAAAATCATAAGTTGTGCTTTAGCGGTAAAGCATTTTTGAAATCGGACACGATGGGTAGATTAACAAGATGTTTATCTTTCATTTGCTGTTTTGGACTTGTTAATGTGTGAAAGTTTCCAAAAAATATTTTTGAATTTCGCGCGCTGCCTTTTCAGCAGAATGTTTCAGCGGAATGTTGCTAGCGGAACCCCTGCGCTAGAAAGGTTAAACCAGCCAGGGCCTGGCTCACTGATCCGCCTGGAGCTATGTTATCGGGGATGAAAGTACAACATTCCGCTCCAAATATCACACACACACCCACCCCCCTTCTCAGCCAGTAGCATATCCAATGCTATTCTATTCTGCCATACCATCCAGCTAGTAGCAGCTGTCTGCTAACCCTTTTATCGCCTCTCTAGTATAGTTGATGAAACGCTGTTGGTTATAGTAGGTATAATTGATCCAATCTACATTTTTATTGAGAGTTAACCACCAGAAAATGCTTGATTCTAATCCAGCCCATATCTGATTCCTAGCTTTGAACTCATCAGGCTTGGAACCCCAATGCTATCGATGTAAACTCTATTGTCAAAGGACAGGTTAGGCCACAGCTTCATACCTCCACACAACCACCAAACCTCCGCTCTAGGCCTTGTTATCTTGCTAAAGTCCTCGGAACTCAACCACCCAGTCAGGTCCCTCATTGTCTCGTCTGTGGTAACATTCTCTGTCCGGTTGCATGTCTTAACTACATTCCGTCCGTATGTGGTGTATCGAGCCATACAATAATAATTTCCTCCTGTAACTGTGAAAGGGGGAAGTCTGGATGTAATGGGCACATGGGGATACAGATAATGCAGATCAATGCAACTGTCATTGTCTGGCTTCCCTGCCTTCATGAACAGCTTTACCATACAGGCCATTCCCCTGGGTGAATCAATTCCATCAAGTGGAAAGGGGATGGCTGTCAACTGAGGTTTGGCTGTGGCACAGGCATGACATTCTTCTTTATCTACTGATCTGGCTGTATACAGAATCCATTCCAACCATTGGTTGGAATCCCCATAACCAGTTTCCACCTCAATCACTTCCTTAAGATCTTTCGTCTGAACTATCCGCACCGGTCCTTGGCTCTGGACGACTCCACGGGTAATGTCCGTTTTGTCCGGGGTACTGCTGGTATTCTGGCTGGCTGTAGACCTATCACCAGATCTAACCTCTGCTACCCAAAATGGTACCGTAGTCTCGACCGAAACCTGGTCAAAACCAACATACCATAACCTGAGATCCTCTTTCTTTACGTTTTTAATGGTCATTCGTACCTTTATGCAATACTTCCCTTGCTCCGGATTACAGTCAAAAACCCTCACCTTCACTATACTCCATTTTCTTCCATGCTGGGTTTGTGGATTTATATAGCCCTCTCTCTCGGTGTGAGCTATGACCTGTTTCCATGAACTACATGGGGACCTGCACAGATATCTTTCATAATGGCTCATAGTCCTAGACTGCCAAGGGGTTAGAGACCCCATTTGATCTACATAGAACTCAACTGAGACATCCTTCCCTAGCTCTACTCTCACTTCCTGTTTATCCAGATTAAGTGACCTTTTGTACTTTGTTAATACAAAATCCTCATCTTCTAGACTATGGGTCAAGTTACCACCTTCTGCCTTCTCGGTTGGGTCATGGTGTATTGGGAATATGGCTCCCACAATCAGACAGCTCAGACCGATCAGCACTCCTGTAAAGCCCCACCCTTTCCCGGAGAACATATCATCAGCTAGAGGCCAGCCCTCACTTCTATGAACTTCGTTCTTGGCAATCCTGTAACAATTCTCTGTCAAATGTCTTATCTTCTTTAAGATTTATCTGTGCTGCTTTGTATGGTTTTAAATGCCTATGTGCTTGTCTGTGTAAATAGTAACCTTTCTCTCCTTTCTTATTTCACAGGCACTGGTCAATGCTACTATTTCGGCCTGTTGTGCAGAATAATTTCTGGGCAATGGTTCAGTGTCTAACACCTTAGTTCCTGAAACCAACTAAGCTTTCATTCCCCTTTTGTCTCCACTCAGTAACTGTTATCTACCCATTCTGTGTCACTTCTATCTTCTCTCCTCATGCTACTCCCCAAGCATCAAGGTCTCAGTAGTGCGGGGAGGGCTTCTCCGTCTGCCTTTCCTTCTATCTGTCTGTCTCTCTTTCTTATAACAGTCAGTATCAAATATGGGTTGTAACTAAATGTCTCACTGTCTCTCTGTCTGAACTCATGGATTTTAGAAAAATCAACAAGTCTATGGTAGTAATCTCTAAGTGTCAAATGTCTTACACTGCATACAACAACAGCTGACTACCTAAAGGAAAATAAAACTTTACTAGATTTCAAAAAATTACTTAAGCCACCTTAAAATCAGTATTACAAATGACCTTAAATTCGTCATCCAAATGGCCCTCCCATGAGGCTGATCAGACCAAAAAGGAAAGCCATGATAGAGGTCAAAAGTCATACCACCCTTTCACAGTAATGTTTCTTACTATATTCGACAAATTAAAGAAAAACCATCAAACATTTTCTACATGTTGTATCCCAGGTTCCCAGAACATTCCTTTATCAAAAGAATTCCCGTGTTTAATTAAAACAGAGAAAATAAAACTTCTAAAATTCCATGTGTGTGTACCCCTTTAAGATATAATTTCTCTAGGAAAAATGGAAATCTCCTCAAACCCCTAGGTTAAAAACAAACAAAACATTTCCAGACCTTTTCAATTTAGTAGAAATATGCCTCTATCTCACTCGCTCCCTTCAAGATTACAGCCCCCAGAAAACATTTCCGAAGATAGAAAATGAAGCACTCCTTTTCCCAGAAAGAAAAACACTTGGTCAGCATTCATTATACTACCCCGATTCAGAAACCCAAACGTTGACTACAAACAAAACCCAATAATAATGATAATTCCATTGTACTCCCTCCAATCATTAGTTTTAAATTTCCTCAATGGTTATTTGTACTTAATTGAGCATGTGCTACCCTTGGATACAATACTGTACTTGAAATCTATGAAATACCCCAACTTAGCATACTACTTGACTAGTTTGACCCAAGCTTGCTTTGCAACATTAAAACCCATTCAGTCTGTCTGCAAACAGTCTCTCAAAATGCTTGATAGGAATACCCTGCCATTGGACACACATGACTGAGATGAATGTGCACTGTCCCTGCAAAATAAAATTAACTCAACCTGCAATCCACTTTGCTGACCTGACATTGTTCCACGTAATGGAAACAGATTATAATGTTAGAATACATTAACTTTCTGTTCCAATTCACTGGTGTTACCTAAACAATCAAACCAAGAATCAATAACCAGAAACTATCACAAACTATCACTATTTTATCCGACATCAGTCAATCCGTAAGAATAAAAACAAATGTCCGATGGGCACAACTCTATCAAAATGATCTCTCCGCTATTATTTAGAATTCATTAGATTTAGGTAACTGTCTCTTCTATGATTCAGTCATTTAAATATGACGCCATTCTCAATAGGTTATTCCAGCAGACCATTTAAGGCAGGACAGCGTATTACATCGAAATCGCCTCGCTATTATTTAGAATGAATTAGTCTTTCAATTTAACCTAAACAAGCTATTAAAACGTTTAGTTTATATCTTAAACAAACACTAACAACCATATATTTCCAGGCAAAACATATCAATAGTTCAACTACTATCCAAAACCCAGATCTTAGTCAATTGGTGCTTAGGCTGGGATACAAACCCGAGTCTCACGCATGGTAGGCAAGAATTCTACCGCTGGACCACCAACACTTTTGGAAATTACAGAGACTCCATGCAAATAACTATTTTAATAATTGACTGTGGTCGTAAAATCAGGCACGTACTACCGAGACAATTCCCAGAAAATAGCGACAATTTAAAGGTCCAAGCGTTTCCCTAGCGAGGATTGTCCTTACTCTCTCTCTCTCTCGTTGTCTCTGCCTCTCTCTTTCTCTCTGTATGTCCCCTTATCTTCTCTTTTCCTTTCCTCTCTTGACACTTGTCACTCTCTCTATCTTCTACTCAGAATTTAGGAATAATTACTATTAGGACTTTTGATAAGTTATTAGGTCTCACACGCACATCATTTTTCCCCTGCTGATATCCTTGTAACTTTCTCTCACCCTTTCTCTACACTTGCCTTTTTGCTCCTACTACTCCTCATTTTCTTGGCCCCCTCCGCTCTTTTTCAAGCTTCAGCCAGCCAAATACGAGCGGTGTCGAGCCCTTCTGTCCGTTGCTTCTCTACCTTCTACCTTCTCTACCGTCATCACAAACCCTATTTATTTGTTTAATCATTGATTCCAGGTTTTCTATATTTAAACGTCCGTCAAAATCATACTTTTCCCTCCATTTCGGGCCAAAATAGATGTTCCTCTTATCTTTTCCCACGTTTCATTCTTATTTTCACAATCTATGTGCATGTGCTTTTTACCGTTATTATCCTTAACCTATGTTGATAAATACCTCCCGTTAATCTTTCCTAGAATTTTACAATAATTGTTTGTATGAATCCTGATATATTCTTTAGATCTCACACTTTATACGACTATAAGTTCGACTTATTCTTAGTTGTTCCTTATGACTTTTGACTGATAAATGTATCTATCTATCTACTTATTCTATGTGTGTGTTTTAAAATTCTGATTAACCTTTCTGATCTCCCCATCCCGGATCCGGGATCGTGAATACAGACTCAAGCTCATTACCATAACGCAACGTTAACTATTCATGAAAATCGCAAATGAAATGAAATAAATATGCTAGCTCTCAAGCTTAGCCTTTTGTTAACAACACTGTCATCTCAGATTTTCAAAATATGCTTCTCAACCATTGCAAAACAAGCATTTGTGTAACAGTATTGATGGCTAACGTAGCATTTAGCATTAGCATTCAGCTGGCAACATTTACACAAAAAAAACAGAAAAGCATTCAAATAAAATCATTTACCTTTGAAGAACTTCAGATGTTTTCAATGAGGATACTCTCAGATAGCAAATGTTCAGTTTTTCCTGAAAGATTATTTGTTTAGGACAAATCGCTCCGTTTTCTGCGTCACGTTTAGCTATGAAAAAACCCCTGTATCCAGGATTGTGTAAATCTATCAGCAAGCTCATTAGCATAACACAACGTTAACTATTTATGAAAATCGCAAATGAAATGAAATAAATATGCCATCTCTCAAGCTTAGCCTTTTGTAAACAACACTGTCATCTCAGATTTTCAAAATATGCTTCTCAACCATAGGAAAACAATAATTTGTGTAAAAGTAGCTAGCTAGCGTTAGCATTTAGCGTTAGCATTAGCGTTAGCATCCAGCACGCAACATTAACAAAAACATAAAAGCCTTCAAATAAAATCATTTACCTTTGAAGAACTTCTGATGTTTTCAATGAGGATACTCTCAGTTAGATAGCAGATGCTCAGTTTTTCCAAAAAGATTCCTTGTGTATTAGAAATAGCTCCCTTTTATACATCACATTTGGCTACCAAAAAAAATCCGAAAATTCAGTCCTCAAAACGCGAACTTTTTTCCAAATTAACTCCATAATATCGACTGAAAACATGGCAAACGTTGTTTAGAATCAATCATCAAGGTGTTTTTCACATATCTCTTCATTGATACATCGTTCTTGGACACATGCTTTCTCCCCTGAATCAAATGGTAAAGTAGAAGCAGCTGGCAATTGCGCACCGAATTCGACGCAGGACACCAGGCGGACACTTGGAAAATGTAGTCTCTTATGGTCAATCTTCCAATGATATGCCTACAAATACGTCACAATGCTGCTAAGACCTTGGGCGAACGACAGAAAGTGTAGGCTCATTCGTTGCGCAATCACAGCCATATAAGGAGAGAATGGAAAACAGAGCTTCAGAAATTCTGCTAATTCCTGGGTGATGCATCATCTTGGTTTCGCCTGTAGAATGAGTTCTGGGGCACTTACAGACAAAATCTTTGCAGATTCTGAAACTTCAGAGTGTTTTCTTTCCAAAACTGTCAAGAATATGCATAGTCGAGCATCTTTTCGTGACAAAATATCGCGCTTAAAACGGGAACGTTTTTTATCCAAAAATGAAATAGCGCCCCTAGAGCTCTAACAGGTTAAATTACTCCTATGTGTCTCACTATTGATGTGTATGTCACTACTCCCTATGAGTGGGATCACACTATGTGTATTTTGCTATCTCTTAACCTATGTGTGCTTTTCCTTTCTTGAAACTTAATCTATAGAGGTGTCTTTCGATCGGACATTAGGTCTCACCCATATACAACCTATAAGCTATTTTCCAAGGGGTGTAAATCCCTAGTCAGCAGCCTATTTTTCTGTTGTTCCTTGTTCTTTTGACGTTAATATCTCGTAGCTCACCCCGCTATATTAGGTTTCCCTTCTTTCTCCATTTTTTGGACTTTATTTCAGTATTGTCTTTTGAATCGGATCTATGGTTAATTCACTTTTGTTAATTGACCTTTTGAGTTATCTTGTTCGCATAGAATTACTGTCCTATCTCACCAAACCTATTTTATATCCTCGCCTCTTCAATTTAGGAATTTATTTAGGTATGTTTTTTGAATTGGATCTATTGTTAATTTACCACATGTTAATTAACCATTTAAGTTATCCTATTTGCACAAAATCACCGTCCTATCTCACAGCACCTATTTATATCCTTTGCTAATAACCTCTCGGCTATCCCTCAAATAACCTTTCGGCCATTCCTCACAGACCTCAATTATTAAGCTATTTTTATTTATGGTAGTGCACATGTACCTCAGGTCATTGCGGACCTCGATTTTGGTTAACGTCTTGGTGACGGGGCAGTATTTTCACGTCCGGATGAAATGCATGCCCAAATTCAACTGCCTGATACTCATGCCCAGAAGATAATATATGCATATTATTATATATTTGGATATAAAAGACTCTGAAGTTTCTAAAACTGTTTGAATCATGTCTGTGAGTATAACAGAACTTATTTAGCAGGCAAAACCTTGAGGACAAACCATTCAGATTTTTTTTTGTTTTGAGGTCACTCTCTTTTCAATGGGTTTCATTGGGAATCCAGATTTCTAAGGGACCGTCTTGCAGTTCCTATCGCTTCCACTGGATGTCAACAGTCTTTAGAAATTGGTTGAGGTTATTCCTTTGTGTAATGAAGAAGTACGGTCATCTTGAACGAGGGTCACTTGAAGTGTACTGTTAGATAGAGGCGCATGACCAGAAAGCATGCTTCAGTTTGTTTTCTTCCTGTATTGAACACAGATCATCCCGTCTTCAATTTTATGATTATTTACGTTAAAAAATACCTAAAGTTGTATTACAAAAGTAGTATGAAATGTTTTGGCAAAGTTTACAGGTAACTTTTGAGATATTTTGTAGTCACGTTGCTCAAGTTGGAACTGGTGTTTTTCTGGATCAAACGCGCCAAATAAATGGACATTTTGGATATATATCGACATAATTAATCGAACAAAAGGACCATTTGTGATGTTTATGGGACATATTGGAGTACAAACAAAAGAAGCTTGTCAAAGGTAAGGCATGATTTATATTTTTATTTCTGCGTTTTGTGTCGCGCATGCAGGGTTGAAATATGCTTTCCCTTTTCTTTACTGAGGAGCTATCCTCAGATAATAGCATTGTTTGCTTTCGCCGAAAAGCCTTTTTGAAATCTGACATGTTGGCTGGATCCACAACAAGTGTAGCTTTAATTTGCTATCTTGCATGTGTGATTTAATGAAAGTTTGATTTTTATAATAATTTATTTGAATTTGGCGCTCTGCCTTTTCCCTGGCTTTTATCCAAAATGTCAATTTATTTGGCGCGTTTGATCCAGAAAAACACCAGTTCCAACATATCCCAGAGAGGTTAATACACAAAGTAAAAGCCTCCTAGTGAATCTGTTCAGAATAACCAAGCTCCTGTTATTGATATATTCTAAGTATTTAGAACATCAAATCAAAGATATCTTAAACCATTACCCAGATACTGGTTGAAATGAAAACAGACCGAGGCCCAGCCAACAATAGTCTAATGTTTATTCACGAGGACGTCCAGTCCGTTGTGCAAAACCATCCATTTTATACTGGCTCCTTACGCACATACCTTCACACACAAACAGCAGGTATCCTACGCACATACTGTATTACTACCCAGCCGACAAAGATTAGGGAGACCGTGAGAAGTACTCCCTGTCCTCCTCCAAGATTAGGGAGACCGTGAGAAGTACTCCCCGCCCCTCCCAAATCTCTCAGAGGCCTAGCCAAGTCGGCACCGAATTTTGCTCAGACAGTCTGTGTTTAAGATACTATAAAGATATATTGTGCAGTTATAATGTTTTACCCTAATTCTGACTAAAACTACACACATCATTAATTATAATTTTACTGACTAAAACTACACACATTATCAGATTATAATTTTATGATTCTAATCAATTTCATACAATTATAAGGTTTCAGAGTGAATTATTTCAGCATTATCTTTCAACATTTATTTTATTATTTTATCAGAAAGGCACACACCTGTCTATATGCTGTATGGTCCCACAGTTGACAGTGCATGTCAGAGCAAAAGCAAAGCCATGAGATTGAAGAAATTGTCCATAGAGCTCCGAGACAGGATTGTGTGGAAGCACAGATCTGGAAAAGGGTACAAAACATTTCTGGAGCACTGAAGATCCCCAAGAACACAATGGCCTCCATCTTAAATTGAAGAAGTTTGGACCCACCAAATCTCTTCCTAGAGCTTGCTGCCTGGCCAAACTGAGCAATCGGGGGAGAAGGGCCTTGGACGGGGCCCAGGAACCCGGTGGCCACTCTGACAGAGCTCCAGAGTTCATCTGTGGAGATGGGAGAACCTTCCAGAAGGACAACCATCTCGGCAGCACCACCAATCAGGCCTTTGTGGTAGAGTGGCCAGACGGAAGCCACTCCTCAGTAAAAGGCACATGACAGCCCACTTGAAGTTTGCCAAAAGGCACCTAAAGACTCTCAAACCATGAGAAACAAGATTCTCTGGTCTGATGAAACCAAGATTGAACTCTTTGGCCCGAATGCCAAGCATCACATCTGGAGGAAACCTGGCACCATCCTTTCGGTGAAGCATGGGTTGGCAGCATCGTGCTGTGGGAATGTTTTTCAGTAGCAGGGACTGGGAGACTAGCCAGGATTGAGGGAAAGATGAGCGGAGAAATGTATAGAGAGATCCTTGATGAAAGCCTGCTCCAGAGCGCGCAGGACCTCAGACTGAGGCAAAGGTTCACCTTCCAACAGGACAACGACCTTAAGCACACAGCCAAGACAATGCAGGAGTGGCTTCAGGACAAGTCTCTGAATGTCCTTGAATGGCCCAGCCAGTGCCCGGACTTGAACCCAATCGAACATCTCTGGAGAGACCTGAAAATAGCTGTGCAGCAACGCTGCCTATCCTTCCTGACAGAGCTTTGGAGGATCTGCAGAGAACAATGGGAGAAACTCCCCAAATACTGGTGTGCCAAGCTTGTAGTGTGTTACCCAAGAAGACTCGATGCTATAATCACTGCCAATGGTGCTTGAACAAAGTACTGAGTAAAGGGTCTGAATACCTATGTAAAAGTGATATTTCCAATTTTTGGTTTTATAAATTTGCTAAATTGTGTGCTTCGGTGTGAGCCAAATCAAATAAAAAATATGTATCTATATATTGGTCACATACACATATTTAGCAGATGTTATTGGTCACATACACATATTTAGCTGATGTTATTGGTCACATACACATATTTAGCAGATGTTATTGGTCACAAACACATATTTAGCAGATGTCTTTGCGGGTGTAGCGAAATGCTTGTGTTCCTAGCTCCAACAATGCAGTAATATCTAACAATTCACAACAATACACAAATCTAAAAGTAAAAGAATGGAATAAGGAAATATATAAATATTAGGCCGAGCAATGTCAGAGTGACATTGACTAAAATACAGTAGAATAGAATCCAGTATGAGACGAGTTAAGCAGTATGTAAACAATATTAAAGTGACTAGTGTTCCATTATTAAACTGGCCACTGATTCCATGTCTATGGATATAGGGTAGTAGCCTCTAAGGTGTAGGGATGAGTAGCCTGGTGGTAGCCGGCCAGTGATGGCAATTTAACAGTTTGATGTTTTGAGATAGAAGCTGTTTTTCCAGTCTCTCGGCCCCAGCTGTGATGCACCTGTACTGACCTTGCATTCTAGATGATAGCAGGGTGAACAGGCTGTGGCTTGGGTGGTTGATGTCCTGGACGATCTTTTTGGCCTTCCTGTGACATCGGGTGCTGTAGGTGTCCTGGAGGGCGTTGGGCAGACCAGACCGTACCACCCTCTGGAGAGCCCTGCACTTGTGGACGGTGCAGTTGCCATACCAGGCGGTGATACAGCCCGACAGAATGCTCTCAATTGTGCACCTGTAAAATGTTCTGAGAGTCTTAGGGGCCAAGGCAAATTTCTTCAGCCTCCTGAGGTTGAAGAGGCGCTGTTGTACCTTCTTCACCACACTGTCTGTATGGGTGGACCATTTGAGATCGTCAGTGATGTGTACGCTGAGGAACTTGAAGCTTTCCACCTTCTCTACTGTGGTTCCATCAATGTGGATAGGAGGGCTCTCTCTCTGCTGTTTCCTAAAATCAACGATCAGCTCTTTCATTTTGTTGAAGTTAAGGGAGAGGTTATTTTCCTGGCTCCACTCCACCAGGGCCCTCACCTCATTCCTGTAGTCTCGTCATTGTTGGTAAACATGATAATGGAGTCGTGCGTGGCTACACAGTCAAAGGGTGAACAGGGAATTCTGGAGGGGACTAAGCACACACCCCTGTGGGTCCCCTGTGTTAAGGGTAAGCGTGGTGGAGGTGATGTTGCCTACCCTCACCACCTGGGGTCAGCCTGTCAGAAAGTCCAGAATCCAGTTGGAGAGGGAGGTGTTCAGACCCAGAGTCCTGAACTTGGTGATGAGCTTGGAAGGGATAATGGCGTTGAACGCTGAGTTGTAGTCAATGAACATGATTCTCACATAGGTATTCCACTTATCTAGGTGGGTGAGGGCAGTGTGGAGTGCTATTGAGATTGTGTCATCTATGGAGTTAATGTGTGCCATAACCAGCCTCTCAAAGCACTTCATGATTACAGAAGTGAGAGCTACAGGGTGGTAATCATTGTGGCATGAAGCCTTAAAGTTCTTAAGAAAAGGGATGTATGTGGTAATTTTAAAACATGTGGGGATTACAGACTGGGACAGGTAGTGGTTGAAAATTACCGTGAATATGCGTGCCAGCTGTTCTGCGCAGTGGGGAGGGGATGCGCCTTATTATCACTATCCACTGCCATATGCTGCTGAATGTTGGAACTTCGAAACTCAGCTCAGGTGTCCATGGTTCTGAAATCTCCACTATTAGTTTAATTTGTGTGTGTGTGAGATTACGACCATTCTAACTGTAGAAACAAGCTTCCACCACCAGAGGGCGACTAAATATCAGTTTATCGATGGAAAAAAGGTATACACCCGATGATGACGTCTACTAGGCTACTACTGTAGTTGATGATCTTAAGATGATCATATTAGAACATGGATCTTATCAGACAATTGCGACAAAAGACTCTAAAGAGCCTTATAGCTCATCAGACTACTCCGATATTCCTATGCGTCCATTTGCTTATGATATTTTGCATAATGAAGGATCCATTGGAAGTTAGGCTATACATTTATCCAAGGCTGTTTGTTTAACAACTATGCTGGTTAATTTATCAACGGGGAGGGAAAATATTTTTTAGGAAACGTTCAAGAACCATATCTCATTAAAAAAAAAGTAAAGGTTCTTAACATAGTCAACCTATCAGAAAGAGGAAGAGTGAGGGAGAGAGGGGGGATAATCTTTTGGGCTCCAGCCAATATTACAGTTTCTAGTCCTTCACTAAAGGCTTATTGCAGCGCGGTCTCTGTTCTAAATTAACTTTTGGGGGGCTAGTAACCCGCCGAGGCAGAGGGGGATTGCAGTCCGCCGTTCTCACTGTGTGAGGATTCTCCTTTAGCAATTTGCCTGACGGAAACGTTTTAGTATTCTGGCGAGTGCCCCCGGGTCTGGCACTACAAAAGTGAAACTCATTGGCTCGCTATAAATTCTGCTGACGTCAGCGAGGGAGAGAGAATTATATTATCCTCACTATTTTTTTTCATTATGCAAACAATTTGTATGACTTCCTCACACACACACACACACACACAGAAACACACACAGCTTTCCATGACACATTCAAGTGAATCTGAAATGACAAGCTACCTATCTACAGACGTACGCACCCACAAACAATGCGCCCACGCATACACCCATTCACACACAGCTTCACATAAAACACCTTGCGACGGGCACTGAATCTGAATTTACTGGGTGAGTGGGTAAGTCATTCACATCAGTTTTAATGTGGAGGAATGGGGGGAGGTTCCCTTTTCCTTGTCACTAATGTGAATATTTTTTTATTAGTCTTGGCACCGAATAAGTTATATTGTTTGTGTGCTTTCAAAGGCAGGCATGCAATAGCTCCATTAGACATTTTCAGAATAGCGTATGATTAAACAAATTGGTCAAATATGAGAATGTGTCTGGGCCTCGTTTCCCAGTTTTAAGTGTTTGACAAACAAGCACATAGAGAAAACGTTCGCTAAGTGCGTCGTTAGACCATGTGTCAATAATGATAAGATTGAGAGAAAAAAAACAGTGTTGCTCTCGGATCAGCTTTCTCCATTCAAATCTTACCATGGCATTATAATTATTCCACAACACTGACAATACCACCTATGGCTGCAAATATTGAGGCGGCGTATTCTAAATGCTTAGGTTAGAGCGTTGGGCCAGTAACCGAAAGGTTGCTGGATCGAATCCCCGAGCTGACAAGGAAAAAAAAAATCTGTAGTTCTGCCCCTGAACAAGGCAGTTAACCCACTGTTCCCAGGTTGCCAGTCATTTTAAATAGGAATTTGTTCTTAACTGACTTGCCTAGTTAAGTAAAGGTTACGTTTAAAAAAAGTTAGGCTACCCTATAATAATGCACTTAATAAAGATTTCGCACACGTTACAAATAATTCATGTTGAAATATATTGAGGCACAAATTACAGACCCTAGCATTAGCTAAATATGATTCAATTGAATGAATATAAAATGTATTTCAAAGTGATTGAAATATATAGCTCTACATAGCCTATAATACATTTACCACTTGCAGTCATCTCGGGTTTCATTTGGAGTATCGTTTAATTCTTTGCATTGGCAACTTTGTATGTATACACAGCAAACTCACTAGTGTTACCTAGTGTTGATTTTTCAGTAACATTTCTAGTGTTGGTTCAGGTGTGATATTTTACTGTAAGTGTTAAATTAACACTCATTGGTGAAAAATAACCCCGGTGTTGGTGTTAATAACGAGTGTTATTAGGTAGTCTCATACCTTAACCTTCTTAACCCGGCAGTCATTCTAAATGTTGGATCTCCCCACTTTGGCTAGATTCCTATAGGAATTACACCTAAAGCTAAACGCGATTTGGCCCTTATGGTATATAGGCCTGTGGACAATTTTATAATAGCTAAACAACACTGTTTTTTGTCAGAAGCGGAGTCTTTTCGTCTTTGGTAAAATTATTATGAACATACAGTATTGTAATAAATAATACACCACAAACTTTCGTTATTTGTTCTTCTCTCTTGACACCAGCAATGTGGTCCTTGGCGATAACGTGTGCCCGTGACACAGATGCGGATATCACCACAGCTCTTTTAATGACTGTAAGGGGGAGGGGGAGGGCAAGGGGGAAAGACTACCCTTGCCTAGCAAATGAAAAAAACGTAGAAAGCGGGAGTCCAACTGTAACTTTTACATCAAGCATGCCATGTGGGCGTGAAGCAGAGAGAGAGAGCGAGAGAGAGAGAGCGAGAGAGAGAGAGAGAGAGAGAGAGAGAGAGAGAGAGAGAGAGAGAGAGAGAGAGAGAGACGCCCTCGCTTTACAAGGGGTAAACCATTTCACTCCTCTTCGCCACGCTGTGTAACAGGCAACGGGAGAAAAAGCTCCCCGAGTGCTGCTGGAAGTTGATGGCTATGTGTGATGCTCAGACCTCAACATCGTTTTTCAATCAGAGTTTTTAAGATCTGCATATGCCAATGGTTTTACCACACGTAGAATGGGATTAACTTGGTCCGGCAAATATATCTCACTGTTTCTTGCTGTTCAGTTAGGTGAGTGACTCTGTCACGGTCGATTCGTTATTGTCTTGTTTTTATATTTGAGATGATGAATAGCGAATTGTAAGAATTATAGCCAAACTATTTGGAATGTAAACTATTCGATAATTTCAGGGAAAAAAATCTAGATTTTGTATTGCAAGGAATGCATGAAATCAGTTTATTTTCGGGCTGCAATGGGATGCATGCAAACATAGCCACAACAAAACAAATGCTGTCACATTCCACGTTTTAATAGTTATAATGAAACAATTTGAAACCAATTTTTTTTTATTTTGTATTAATCTATGCGAATGCATATGTAAATTCGATTGGAAAAGTGTATGGGGGGGACGTTCGCACCACAGGAGCCTGGTGAGGGGAGGACGGCAAATAATAATGGCTGGAATGGAGTGAATGGAACGGTATCAAACACATGCGTTTGATGTGCTTGATACCATTCCATTGATAACATTCCAGCCATTACTAAGAGCCCGACCTCCTGAATTAAGGTGCCACCAGCCGCCTGTGGTTCGCACAAGTAGGCCAGTGTTTCGTTTGCATTGCATAACGCTGTCAGTGGAAGACGCTGCTCCTTAGAATCCTGTAGTGGCAAGGGAATTAATTATAAATAATGCATGCCATAGCAGCCGAGCCATTGTTGGAAAAACAGAAATTATTTGACTTGACATGCTTTGTGAATGAAACATTTGACAAAAATACATCTAAAAGGCAATTGACGCTCGTTTAAGATATGAGTGTCTGGCAGGTGCGTCGTCTCTTTTTTCAAACGAAATGCATTGAGTGCGCTATGTCGAACTGTCTAATGTATAGTAGGATTTCTAAAAATGTGAGATCATTTTTCATTAACGAATATGACTATTAAACTAAATTTAGTATACGAAGATAACATCATTTAAAAAAAACATTTTAAATCAACAAATGTAGCCAACCGCATAGATATTAAGTGTTTATTATATGCTAATTGAATATTTGGTCTATTTCATGTTGAGGCTATAATTTCGAATATATCTAAGAATGTAGGCTAGCCATACCAATTTGTTTCATCGTGTAGCCTATTTGAGATGTGGCATCGGCTAACACCTAGCATTAACCTAGAAAACGGCAACTGGTAAACCATGGATAGTCGTTTTTATTACTTGGATATTACCTGGTGTTTTGTCTGTGACTGCAGGGTCGTCCGCATCGGTCGCATTTAGAGTGTCATTCTACGTTGATGTGCCGTGTTTGCTTTAGCTAAATCTATAGTGTGGGTGTGAAGGATTGACTAATAGTAGCACGAAGGCTACTGTAGCTAGCTTCAGAGCTAAGAGCTGAGTCTATGCTGAGTGCGAGAAACACGTGTGATGAACTCTCTAAAACGCTGTCCTCATTTCACACATTAAAATAAAGGGTCCCTAAAATTTAAATCAGAGGGCATATCTATTTCAAACCTTTTATTGCACTTGTCAAAATAATTACCCCATTTACAAGATAATATTATTCTCAGGCTACTAAAACGATTGAAACTAGGTTGTCTTGATATATGCAGTTCTGCATTATAGACTGTATCGGATCGAAGGTTAACATTCTATAATTCGAAGGTGGCATGTAGTACATTGCTGTAAACTTGCCATCTTGCATCATATAATTTCTGACCATAATGATGATTGCATTTCGAAGTCGAATATAGAGACAGAGTTTGTGCCAAGTGTGAGCGGCACACGGTGAACTGCTAGGCTATATGGGGGTTATGTGTAATTTTACAATGCAAATTATCATATAATCTCGCTCGTTGCCACTTTATAAATAATCCCTGCAAAATGTGTAATGCAAGCAGGTTGCTCCTCGAGATGCAGCGACATGAATTATTGCCTTTCGAATTTACGCATTAATCTGACCTCGACAGAGTCTATTACAAAATCCGCATAATGTATTTGGTGACATTGGATTGCTTGTAGGCTACAGCCCGATTTACTAAAGGGCATGATGGCAATAAGAGTAGCCTCACATGTTTTACAACACTATTTAACGAAAACGTGATGCCGGTATTGTCAACATATGACCTAAACCTAAATGCCTATAACAGAGGTTGTGCATTATTCTACAACCAATCGACCTGGGACACCATTGTAACAAATGGTCAATCGAGCGATTCTCCCGCGTAACGAACCAGAGATGCTCCGTGCGTCCACCATTGGCAAACAAAAAATGTAGTTCGAGGGGGTTAAAGGGTTGGATTGAAGACGCACGTTTGGCAACAACATTGTCATTTTCTCTATTTAACGAATTATAAAAGACGTAGAACGCCCCATGATCTGGTCGAATAAACACAGACACAGATATTACTAAAACGTAATATAGCATAGGGTACCCCCCCCCCCCCCCCCCCCACTCACACAAACACACGCACACAAACACACGCACACGTGTAAGCACACATATGAGCATTTCGTTACACTCGCAATAACATCTGCTAACCATGTGTATGTGACCAATAAAAAATGTGATTTGACATACATACGAAAGCCATGCAGTGAGAACCGCCCCCTGCTCACTGTAGCTCGGCGGTGCGTTACCTCATCCTCCTTTGTTGCTGTTTTCGTGGCGTTCAATGCTGGGATCTCCGGATGTATTCTCCAAATATTAGTGTATGATCAAGTGCAAGGAAATTGTTGGACATATTAAAACGAACATTATACTATGGGAAAACATTCCGATATTTCTTGATCATAAGTTATATTGCTCATTTTGAACTATTAGTATATGAAACATAGTCTGGCTAACACCTAACTCTTTAAGTCCTCCTGACTATTTGGTGTCACAATGCGTCGATAATGAAGAGGGCTGTGCTTTTATTGGTTGGCTTTCCTCTATGTCCTTTGCTCAAATTTAGCTGTAGGCCTAATTTAAGATCTTTGTCATTCAAAAAGCATTACAAGAACATTGAGGTTTTGATTTTGTCCAATGTAACAGTAAACTAAATCTGGTCAATTGATAAAGAATACTTACTTTAACCTCAATGTTAAACTTGTTTTGACCTTGCATTGTTTTTAGCCTTATAGATGATGAAATGTTGATGTTTTCAGACAATGCAATTAATCATGATTAAAAAAAGAGTGCACTAAAATGACAAAAAGTGAACTTGCTTTAACTGATTAATAACTCTGACAGCCCTATACAAAAGTGAGTAAATTATCCCCCCCCCCCCCCCCCCCCCCAATTCCAGTTTATCTGCTACATGTGGTGAGAGCAACGGGGAAATGTGATACAGTATTCAAAGGGTTCTCCAATTGCTTGCTGAGACTGGGGGAGAATATGGCTAACTATCCACAGGAGCTGGATGAGAAGGAAAACCTACAGACCATCTGCACGTAAGTTGAATTTAAAAAAGGAAAGAAATAAAAAAACATGCTACATTTGATCAACTCCAAAAAGGATCAAGCAGGCACAACCCCCACCCTGCATTCCAACCCGGTTGGTGCAAAATGGCATGAGGGCCCAGTTTAACTCGACAGCTCCATTGGATTAGATACAGAGTTGGGTTCAGGGGGGAGCCACGTTCCAGCTCAATATGGAAATAAAATGGGGTAGTGGCTTCTTTGAAATGAACAACCTATGTGGAAATGGAATATTATAGCCCAAAAACTGTACATGTGATTGGAAGTTAGGCATGTGAGAATGGGGAATTGACAAGCATGGGTGCTGATGATCTGGCTTTGGCTAGCTAGTTCGCCATAAGTGGTCGTTTAGGCACCCCCCCCCCCCCCCCCCCCCCCCACCCAAAAAAAAAAAATGTAGAATACACTCAGAATAGTAGAATATACAAAGTGCTATTCCGCAAAAAAGAAATTGTGCATCAGTGGTTTTTCTCTTGTTATGTCAGTCACTGACAGTCACTCAATTAGCCATTTCAGCTAACAATTTTTTGTTTGGTAAGTTAGTCTAGCCAGCTATATAAACTTGGAATAATCATAGCCGAATATCTACCGGCCATGTGGCCAGGCACCTGAAGCCCTTTGTCTACTTTCCCAGAGTCAGATGAACTCATGGATATCATTTTTTTTGTCTCTACATGTTCTTTGAAGGAAATTGCTATTGCTAACTAGCATTAACACAATGAGTAGTTAATGGTAACTGCTAGCATGCTAGTAGTTAGCAGTTAGTTTTGCATGTCAATGCTAACTACTATCTCTAATTTACTTCATATTGAATGCAGAGACAAACATGATATCCACGAGATCATATGAGTCTGGGGAAGTACGCAAAGCGCTTCCTTTTCAAAATTTCGAAATATCCCTTTAACATGGCATACATTTTGGCAAATTGTGTAGAACTGCAGGAAATTAGCTTTAAAACTGCAAAAATGTCTCTCCACCCAAAGGTAAAATGGTAAAAATTGGCGACAATTATCTTTAAAAGTTAAATGTTTTGCTCTACCTTCAAGAGATGGGCCTTTAAAATGTTTTGCCCATGAGGTGGGGGACACAAGCAAATGTCACAAGCAAATGTCAGGTTAAAGCCCCCAGGCTAAGGCCGGCCCTGAAGACGGGAATAGGTTGTGTGTGTGTGTGTGTGTGTGTGTGTGTGTGTGTGTGTGTGTGTGTGTGTGTGTGTGTGTGTGTGTGTGTGTGTGTGTGTGTGTGTGTGTGTGTGTGTGTGTGTGTGTGTGAGAGAGAGGAGTAGAGCAATTGGAGGGGTTGGATAAAATCACGTGACTTCAGGGAATCTTTTTCAGAGCTTGTGAATTACAACCAATGTAGATTTTGTTTGTCCTACTAGGGAGCTGTTAATACAAGACTTTAGGCCTATGCATTTATTACTGGAATTATTTTTGGCATTCTACTGTTATTAAAACAGTGTTAAAAGAAAACTATTTACTCTATTTGAATACAGCATGGACAATTGATGAAGAGAGAGAACAGTATTATAATAGTAATATAATATTCTAACGCCTGTCTTGTTTATTTTGCATTTGATTTGCAGATATTGGGATGACTTCCACTCATGTGCGACCACTGCGCTGGTGGATTGCCAAGAGGGAGCCACAGACCTATGGGAGAAGCTCAAAAAGGAGTCCAGAAACTTAGAGTTCCGAGGGAGCTTGTTTGAACTCTGTGGCGGGGGGAACGGGGCCTCCAAATCCACAGTCGCTTTAGGTCTCATCATACTTCTAACGGCACTTTCCGCCTTAGTGACTTGGCTTGCATTTTAGCAAAAACAAACAAAGAAGAAGATAAAGGGGGAAAAATGCTAGCTATTGACACAAAAATACAAAACAAAAGAGACGTTTGAATTCATTTACACCCAAATGGATTATACTTCATCCGGGGAAGGCGACCTGATTTTGCTAGAGACATTGGCGGGTCGTCTTCCGGGACTGGTGCACCATATTTCTCTGACCTGGGGTCAATTACATTAAATATTTAGCAGGTATTGAGTTTAAATTATGATGACATTTAGATGGATCCTCGCCCGGTTACTATTAAAGTCGACGATGAATTATTTATATTAGTAGCCTAGGCCTTGACATCTGTTATTTCAGGTGATTGCAAACTGCTCATACTCTGTAGGCTAATGCGAGGCGCGCTTAGCCCAACGAAATCTCCAGATCGGTCTCCAATATTCACCGTTTAGATATGTTATTTACTTTACTTTGCGAAATGTATCATGTCGAGCCAAGTATAAATGGAAAGGGTTGTTTGAGGATATGACGTTTCTACTTTCACACGATGCTAATAGCCTAACTATCACCCTAGAAAAAAATACATGTAAAATAGCATAGTAATAAGAATGAAAAAAAGAGTACTCTGATTGAAAAAAAGAGTGCAAGCATTCAATGGTAGTTTGGTTATTACGTGAAAAGTAAGCGTATGGCAACATGATGACAAAGTTGGTCAATGTAGAGAACGAAAACAGTGGCCGGAGAGTGATATGACTGTTGCCATTATGTTGGCACTTTACCCATCAATTTACGAACAAATAGAAGCTACCCATGGGGTATAGTGTACATGAAACCATACTTTCCCAAAGTAGGCTACAGTAGCACGAGAATACTCGGAACGCGAAATCAATAGCTGGATGAAAAGAAATTAAGCTAGCTGTATTTGATGTTGCATAGACCACTTTTTACTGCCTTCAAAATATGTGTATTATGTTTGTTTGTTTTTGGGGATGTTGCATATAACACTTCACTATTTCAAATCATGTAAGTAAATAAGAGACTATGTATATCAAAGGAATTTTGAAAAGATAGATACTAATACTTTATCCCAAACATTTTTAAAAATAGATTGATTATTATATAACAAATCTGATTGCTAAAAGTACGACGAATATTAAATAAAACAGTTCATGTTTGAAAATAAGTGTGTGGTTCAGATTTGAACATGTTACTATTTGTAGTTCTGTTCCAAAATGTGTAGCCTACAGTATGCTGCCAAAATGTGTACATTGGTAGTGTGTAAATCATCCTAGCTGATTTTGACCTAACTCAATGATGTTGACAGGTGTCTTTGGCAACAACATCTTTGGATGTTGGGTTCATTCATGGCTTTGAAGCAAACGAGATGAAGCAGTCAATCATTTAGTATTCACTCGAACACACACACACACGCACGAACGCACGCACGCACACACACACACACACACACACACACACACACACACACACACACACACACACACACACACACACACACACACACACACACACACACACCGAGTCACTTCATTGATTTAGGGAGAGAAAGCAAGAGACCATACTGCTGTTTGTCTTTCTGGGCAAAAACGTAAAATCTCAAAGCGACTGGCTACTGTGGCTAGGAAAAACAGAAACTGGCTAGGAAAAATAGAAACATTGAAACAGGCTACAGTATTTAGAAGAAAAATACTGATTTAAATATGTCCAATAAAGCATCCTAATGTGCAAAAGATGACTTGAAATCGAGATTAGGAGTGGCAGGCGACAGGCGTCTGCGTTGCGTGAACCTTAACGATTAATAAAACAATATGTCCCTAAGGAATTAACGTTGTGGGCTTCAGCTCGTGGTTATTTTTTATATTTAGGTCTATGTTAAAATGTGGTAAAGCAATATGAAATATATATTAACATTGATTTACTAATATTGCTCACACATTTCGTCAATCAGAAGCTCATTTGTATTTTCTTTCCCCAATGGAATACCCTTTTGATTTCAAAAGCATGCATTAATAATGGATGAAAGCTGTATGAATGACTGTCTCTCCTTCCAAGAAGAGAAAGAAACCTACAAACCTGCCTCTATTTTTTCATTTATTTTATTTTATTTGAGAAAAATTCTGTAATTGCATGCAGTTTTTGTAGATTATATATTTTGTATCGGTAGGGACAATAACTACACGCCTATCACCTCATATCCCCCCGCCCCCTCTAAATAACAGAAAATGCATTTAGCCTTTTTCTATTTTTTTCTACAGGAGAATAGCATAATTATAAAAATACAAGCTCTAACAGAAATATTTGACCAGCTTTTATCGCCTCCGTGAGATATCCCCTTGAACTCCTCATTAAAAATGTATGCTACTCCGGAGGTTCCAGCTAGTTCTATTCAAAGCATAATCTCGAAGGGGTTAAGGCGCCTGTTATAGCCTATACTGTGACCTATAACGAGCCCTACGTGTTGCCATTTCCTATGATAGTAACATTACTATAATAACGAAAACCTTAGATAAATTATAAATGCGAACAATCACAATTTGAATGCTACAATAATCATAGCCTCATATCTTTCTTCAAAAGAAGCATGATACCTTATTTGGTTTAAAAGGAAGATGACATTGTTTTTGCATAGAATAATTGAAGTAGGCTAATATCACTCTGACACGTTTTCGTTATTAAAGTTTTTAACAGCGTGACAGAAAGTGTGACTATACATACACACTATATTAATTCAAACTACAGTAGACTGATCCTCCCCCCAAAATCAAACTATACAAAAACGATGTCCAACTGTGATTAGCCTATCTTACAGTACATGGCATATGATATGTACATAACAGAATTAGCCTATAGGCCTATATGATTTTATCAAAGCTTGTACTTCTCTAAACATGTTTCTATTCAAGTGTTTAATGACATTGTTGTCTCTTTGGCTATTTCATATTAGGTTGTGAACCATGTGAAATCAGGATACTAAGTAACCAGCGTTTCCTATTTGAACCCTGGGATTTCCTGCAAAAGAAACTGAAGATAGTTGCTGCATTCCACACACAAGCTCAAAAAGAAAACCTGCCAAAAAGACATGAAAGATTAACAAGGGAAAAATGTCAAGGCATGCCAAAAAAAGATACAAAATAAGCTATTTATGTTTTCTAAAGTAACAGTTCAACAATATCAGAATAGAATGCAGAGTTAGGCATTTTGAAGAGCAAGAGGACAAATTGCCCTTTTGGACACTTCAACAAACAATTACATATTTCAAGTTGGTTTTGGCAGACTTCCATTGTACCTATGCCTGTTCCAGTCTCAAGAGAAGTCTGCCTCACCTTTCAAGGACTCCTCTTACAAAGAGAGCCCTCTTACTGTATCAAGGTATGGTATTGAGGTCAAATTGGCCTAGGATCTTGCTTGATTGCTATGAGTTATATTGATGTACTCAGTAAACGATTCCTCTAGAGTGTACTGTTCAAAAGTGTTTCCCTGAAGAATATCTGACCTTTGTTTCTATTTGGTAGATGTGTGGCATGTTGTGGCTGCCAAACTATTGAACATTGGAGAGAATGTGGTCAAAACCCTACTTTCCTTTAGTGCCACAAGTCTTTCAGGACCATGGACAACTCCTGACTCCCATGCAGTTCACTCAGCACCATATAGGTCTAAGCCAGTCAGTCAAAACCATGGAGAGCTTCTACATTAGCTAGACAGTTCCTAGCCTTGCTCGCCAAGTTTAGTGCAGAACAGACTACAGCTCAACCTGAGCTCACAACGCCATCAGTCTCCTGCAGTAGATACGTCAATAAAGCCTGATAGAGAATGAAAGAGTCCTCACAGTAGACACTTATCCCTAACATCAACAATTGCATGAGAATCTCTGCTAAGCTGGGTCTTTGCCCAGAAAGGGATCCCAATACTCTTTTCCAAAACAGTAGAATGATCCTCACAAAATACAACATTTAGACAGTTTTTCAATAAACACAGTTGTCTGTTTTTAGAAAGGCTTCAGGTCTTTACAGATTCTCCCAGCAATGACATTGTACCATCATAGGTTACACAACAATAGCTGTATAACACATGTAAAAAAACACCACTAAAATGGGATTTGGGTTTGGGACATAAAATATCTTGCATCATAGAAAAAATAAACTCCTAGTGAAATCCTTTGGAGAACCTTGCAGAGTTCAGAGAAGATTGACATTACAACAGAAACTGGGGGCAGTGCTGGTATTCACAGACTTGACACAAATTGATAAGTGTCACTAACCACATATCACATAGCTTTCACCAATCCAGCCATGGCAGATCAGCAAATTCCTCCAAGAAGGGAGGAAGAAAGGATCCAATCTTAACACCTTCGAACAGGGCCTGTTTCTTCTGGAATGCACCTCTTCTGGAAATGTCCCTCAAAAGAAAAAGCCTTCCTCTACATATCTGCCAGTTCTGCCCATTGACTCTTACTAGAGAAGCCATAACTTCCATTAATCAGCTGGGGCCTTGTGAGTCGGCTAATGACTATCACATTTTGTCTTCAGACAATAAATGAAAGAATCAAATCAAGCAAACATTAGTGGTAGTTTAATCCTCCTTATTGAAGCACATGTATTTCATACCAAGACAAACTCAATTGGAACATGCTGATGATTGGTTGAGATAGCCGCATGTCAAAAGGTCTCCAATCTTAAATAGATATAATTTGATCATGAACATGTATACACGGTCATCGTGTTGTCAGGTGAGTTTTTCCAAATTTCATGGCTGACTCAAGATGTGCCTCTCGCAGCCATCCGCCGACAAATCTTCTCCTGCCAATCCTAATCGGATAAGGAATTCTCCACAAGTCCTGCCTGCTTATCATGAAAGGTTTACTGTTGGGGAGACGTGTGCTGACACTGAGTCACCGGGTAGAATCCATAATCATCCAAGGCCTCAGCAGGGAGGCAACACAGTGCACAGGGTCAAATTGAACTTTAGCCCACTTTTCCATTGTGTTCACATCCCCTGATCGGAAACTCCAAACTGAATTAAGGGACATGGTCATTCAGCACCAACTGAAGGGAAAGGGACTGAAACCGGAAGGGACAACCTGGACTTGTCCAATATGAAATGCAAATGTTGGTTTCCGTTGCAAAACATTTCAAAATGTGCTCTAATAAACATGACCCGCGCAGGAATATGCCTCAACAGCAAGACATGTCCCCTCTATAAGTTGCCAATGAAATTGTATTTAAAAAATAAATAGCCAGCGTCATGGGGAGCTCTGCCAGTGAAAAATTACTTTGGAGGGCATTGTGACCTATTGAACATCAGTGGGGAGGCTCGTCAACGATTTTTGGAGAGCAGGCGAGTGCACCGCTGTGGGCCTGATTAATGCTGAGCTCCCTCCCACTTCAAATATTTCCCTGAGTCATTAAGTTTTCTGTCGACACTGAAACTTTCCCTCTCTCTGTCGACTAATTGACAAGGTCAATTCCACTTGGTTATTAAGTCTACATGGTTGACTTAGTGGCCTCCCCGGTCAATGCTATCATGTTGAGAGTCTACAAGGATTCCCTCAGGAGTCTAAAGGGGTCTCTCCAAATTACTGAGTAAAGAGACACCTCTGGCATCTAAATGACTTCCTTGGAATGTTAACCCTGCAATGACTGATGTCTTAGAAATGTTTAATTGTTGCTGAAGTAATTGTTAGATCATCATTTATTCATCTCAAAGACTCAAACTACTGTGGCAGCTGGCAGGGAGAGGCGAGGGGAGTGGTAATTGAGGAGAGATATCTTGCAGGTTGCTGGATCCACCCACAAGCCTTATATGGACTTCCTGCCCCAACGAGGCAAGACTGTATTTCATTAGCCAGGGAGTGCTTGAGGATAAAGGTGGAAGCAGCCTGCAAAAATAAAACAAATAAAAATCATACTATCTGTGAGATTACACGTTGTGACCTGGACTGTCGGACTAACCGAGGACCCGAGTGTGAGGATTACCCCTGGAAAACAGAACAGACTAAGAGAATGACTTGTGGACTGTGAGGTGATTGGTGAATTCCCTCTTCTTTCCCCGTGTACGAAAATCCATAATAAACTTCCCCTTTGCGTTCTATTCATGCTACTGGTGCCTGTTTTGTTATGGAACTTTGGTATTGAAAATTTCACAAATGAACATCCTTATTATAATAATAATGCAGTCACAGAGATTTAGAGGATATGTGTAGTTGAAGTCAACAAGATAAGTTGTATTGCCAAATCTGTGTTGGAAACGACAACGCAGTTCCTAATATTGACTCCCACCACATCCAAAACATGGCAACTGTGATTACTGTACTGTTTGTAATTAGGATTTTGCGATGATTAATACATTGTCAAATCATCCTCTCAAGTTAACTCTGGGTAACTTTTGTGAGATGATCAAGTGTGTAATCATTCTACAAGTTCCATTCCTCGGGGGTCAGCTTTATTACAACATTATTTCCCCCTTCTGATACCTCTCTCCTAGATGCACTCAAAACAGAGAGGAAAAACACTTTCTCTCAAGCACGGTGATTGTGACAGATGGAAAGAGAGAAAGAAAGCAAGTGGGAGTCAGAGCTAGTGAGAGAAAGATAAATAGATACAGAGAGGATGAGAGAGGGAAGCAGCACTAATTGCCTGGGCTCTGGGGGTGCCCGGGCATTTGAATCTGCCACGGATCACCTGCACCCTAGGAGATAAATCACAGTCACGCCACAACCTCGGCACTGCCGGCTAGGAACACCGGAGAGGGAGCAGGGGGACAGGAGGTCAGCACTGCAGCCCTCGGCAGCTATGCAGTTTGTGTGTGTGTGTTTGTCTGTGTAAGAGAGAGTGTGTGTGTGTTAAAAGGATAACTATGTAAGCCTGTGGGTTTGCATTGGCAGCTATCAAATATGTTGCTTGCTTGCATAGTAGAGGGGTCGACATGACATGCTTAATAAAACCAACAAGCTCTCCCTTGAAACACCTATGACTTTCTAATGCCCTATGTGAAATGTAAAGCAGTACCCTACTCTGGGCACAATCAGTGGGTCTTTCTACAATAACATCCCCTTCCAACCTCATAGGACCTGTGTCTGGCACTAAGGCTGCTAGACTGCTACCATTGCTCATCTATTTTCAATCTCTTCTTCCTTTCTCTCACCATTCTTAAGGGAATAAGATGTGGGGAGGCTTTTTCAAGTCTGTTGCATCAGCCGCGCACCATGGAAAAACGTCTTCATCGGTGTTGGTTAGAAGAGTGCTTTGCTGAGAAACGAGACTTCTTTAGATGCTCCAAGGCAGAACACACTGCCATGTGAAGTGTAATGCTGCTGCCTTCTAAAAATACATGCCCTGAATTGTTAAATGAACACGTGGAAAGCCCCCCATGGGACCACTGAACCGAGAACCCACTCCGAGCACGTTCGCACTCGTGTCGCCAGCTCGCGGTCAGCGCTCCTCGTTTTTACGTGGTGGCGCTGTAATATTTCATTCTATGGTGGTGCGAAAGAGCTATCTGGTGATGTATTCCCCTGTAAGCTAGCCTCTGTGAATGACGATTCTGCAGAGACGGCGATGAGACGGAGTGTGAGGAAGAAACTCTAAGAAGTGAACCCGATTCTCACAGTATTGTCTCTGTAGGCTACTGAAGAATTCATACAAAGCATTCCTTTCTATTCCAACTGTCCGTCTATTTGAACCCCCTCTATTGTCATGCCCTTATCTGTTTCACCTGTCCTTGTGCTTGTCTCCACCCCCCTCCAAGTGTCGCCCATCTTCCCCTTTATCCCCTTTGTACTTTACCCGTGTTCTCTGTTTGTCTGTTGCCAGTCTGTCTGGTTTGTCAAGTCAACCAGCATTTTGTCTCAGCTCCTGCGTTTTCCCAATCTCTCCTTTTCTCGCCCTCCTGGTTTTGACCCTTGTCTGTCCTGGCTCTGAGCCCGCCTGCCTGACCACGCTGCCTGCCGTCCTGTACCTTTGCCCCTACTCTGGATTACCGACCTCTGCAGGACCTGACCCTGAGCCTGCCTGCCGTCCTGTACCGTTGCCCCACTACTCTGGATTATCGACCCCTGCCTGCCTTGACCTGTCGTCTCCAGCCGACCACGTACGTAGACTCAACCCCCAGAGATGTCTGTATTGCGGTACTGCCGGACAATATGTGTCTACCTGTCCCTTCAAGAGGCCTAGCTCATTTGTAAGAATCAGCACTCTGGTGGGTCTTTAGGACAATTTTGCTTCTCCCCTTACTCGCCCCCCTTTCCATGCCAACCTGCAGAGAGGGGACCAGTCCAAGTCTCTCCAGATACTCATCGACTCGGGGGCCGATATGAGTCTTATGGACGTTACCCTGGCGTCCAAGCTGGGCATCCTCACTCAACCTCTCTCAATTCCCATGGATGTTAGAGTGCTGGACGGGCACTCTATAGGCCGGGTCACCCACCATACCATCCCCATCAACCTACAAGTGTCAGTGAACCACAGCGAGACGATCCACTTCCTGATAAGTGAGTCTCCGCAGGATCCAGTGGTATTGGGAATCTCTTGGCTCCAGCGACACAATCCCTCAATTGACTGGTCTACTGGTGCCATCGGGGGCTGGGGCCCGTTCTGCCACACTCATTGCCTGAAATCAGCTCTGCCTGCCCTAGGACATCTTCCTGGGGGCTTGGAAATAGCCCCGGACCTCTCCGCCAGCCGGGCGGAGTACCAGGATCTACGGAGGGGTTCAGTAAGGCCCGGGCCACTTCCCTTCCGCAGCACCGACCGTTTTCCAAGAAGGTCAAGCCAGATGTGCTGGTACGCCACTATAGCCCCGCGGCTACAGCCCCTGAAGCTGAGTCCTTTCACCCCCGCTCCAAGAATATTAGCCCCTCTGCTGTTCGTCCTCCGTTGCCCCATACCCTCCGCATACTTCCTACCTTTCCTGTGTCAAGAATTAAAACCATGTCTCACAGCCCTTTGTCTCCTGTTTCCAGGCCCACCCCTCTCCCCCGTCTCATCGACGGCCAACTGGCGTACAGGGTGAGATGTCGGGGCATGTGATTCCAGTACCTGGTTGAGTGGGAGGGTTATGGCCCTGAGGAAAGGTGCTGGGTCTCTGATCTGTTTCAACTATCCTTGTGCTTGTCTCCACCCCCCTCCAGGTTTTGCCCATCTTCCCCATTATCCCCTGGGTACTTATACCTGTGTTCTCTATTTATCTGTTGCCAGTTTGTCAAGTCAAACAGCATTTTGTCTCAGCTCCTGCTTTTTCCCAGTCTCTTTTGCTCACCCTCCTGGTTTTGACCCTTGCAGGCCTGACACTGAGCCCGCATACCTGACCACTCTGCCTGCCCCTGAGCCTGCCCGCCGTCCTGTACCTTTGCCCCACTACTCTGGATGATCGACTCCTGCCTGCCTTGACCTGTCGTTTGCCTGCCCCTGTTGCTGTAATACATATTGTCACTTCAACACAGTCTGCATTTGGGTCTTACCTGAAACCTGATGCTATAGGATATCATATCCGAGAAAAATATGGTATCAACTAGCTGGTGTGACCTCTGAAAGATATAGGTCTATAACATGCAGCGAGGATATGTTAAATTATATCCAGGATATACAATGCAATAAAATATGTAAAGAGATATCCTTTTAGGTTGCATATTAAGCGTCCTAAAAAAATCTGATGAAATTCAAAACAACATTTGGGTAACACATACCTCATGCTTTCTTTATGAATGCTGTGCAGCCTTCTGTGGATCCACTCCATCCTCCATATTTTGAATACAAATGAGACAGACATTAATTATGGTGAGTGAAAAGTTCCTATTAAAATCAAATCAAATTTTATTTGTCACATACACATGGTTAGCAGATGTTAATGCGAGTGTAGCGAAATGCTTGTGCTTCTAGTTCCGACAATGCAGTAATAACAAGTAATCTAACTAACAATTCCAAAACTACTGTCTTGTACACAGTGTAAGGGGATAAAGAATATGTACATAAGGATATATGAATGAGTGATGGTACAGAGCAGCATAGGCAAGATACAGTAGATGGTATCGGGTACAGTATGTACAAATGAGATGAGTATGTAAACAAAGTGGCATAGTATAGTATAAAGTGGCTAGTGATACATGTATTACATAAGGATACTGTCGATGATATAGAGTACAGTATATACGTATGCATATGAGATGAATAATGTAGGGTAAGTAACATTTATATAAGGTAGCATTGTTTAAAGTGGCTAGTGATATATTTACATCATTTCCCATCAATTCCCATTATTAAAGTGGCTGGAGTTGAGTCAGTGTCAGTGTGTTGGCAGCAGCCACTCAGTGTTAGTGGTGGCTGTTTAACAGTCTGATGGCCTTGAGATAGAAGCTGTTTTTCAGTCTCTCGGTCCCAGCTTTGATGCACCTGTACTGACCTCGCCTTCTGGATGATAGCGGGGTGAACAGGCAGTGGCTCGGGTGGTTGATGTCCTTGATGATCTTTATGGCCTTCCTGTGACATCGGGTGGTGTAGGTGTCCTGGAGGGCAGGTAGTTTGCCCCCGGTGATGCGTTGTGCAGACCTCACTACCCTCTGGAGAGCCTTACGGTTGAGGGCGGTGCAGTTGCCATACCAGGCGGTGATACAGCCCGCCAGGATGCTCTCGATTGTGCATCTGTAGAAGTTTGTGAGTGCTTTTGGTGACAAGCCGAATTTCTTCAGCCTCCTGAGGTTGAAGAGGCGCTGCTGCGCCTTCTTCACGATGCTGTCTGTGTGAGTGGACCAATTCAGTTTGTCTGTGATGTGTATGCCGAGGAACTTAAAACTTGCTACCCTCTCCACTACTGTTCCATCGATGTGGATAGGGGGGTGTTCCCTCTGCTGTTTCCTGAAGTCCACAATCATCTCCTTAGTTTTGTTGACGTTGAGTGTGAGGTTGTTTTCCTGACACCACACTCCGAGGGCCCTCACCTCCTCCCTGTAGGCCGTCTCATCGTTGTTGGTAATCAAGCCTACCACTGTTGTGTCGTCCGCAAACTTGATGATTGAGTTGGAGGCGTGCGTGGCCACGCAGTCGTGGGTGAACAGGGAGTACAGGAGAGGGCTCAGTTTGCTCACATAAGTTTGCAGTAATGTTCAAGATAGAACCCTAATCATATCATTACATTTTGATCATGATATTGAAGGTCACGAGTCGTATTGCTGCTGCATGACATAGATTTCAGATTATACACAGATATGTTAATATAACTAATACTGTTCCTCAAGCCAAATTAAATCATACATAAAATGGTTATCAAAAGTGTACATATGATGTAAAAATAAGTTGGCTTTAACATCAACACATGAGTTGGAACCGGTGGCAATTTTAGCATGTAAATCTTTGTGGAGCAAACCATTTAAAAAAAAATGTTTATGCATGCCAGCAAAGCCACTACACACCACTACACAAAGCCACTACACCCCCCCCCCCCCCCCCCCCCACAAACAATGCCCACAAACTATTAGGGTCTACATAAAGCTGTAAGTCCCAACACATTACAACTGCAGCACCTGGCTATCATCGGTGCCTTGACTGGCAGCGAAACAGTTCATTCAGCCTCATTTACTGCCTTTAAAAAAACATAGCTGAAATAGCTGACTTGCTTAAACAAATGCGGTCTCTACTGACAATTGAGATGTACAAACTGTGGCATAAGGGGACAACGAGTGGATTCTTAATTTCGATTAAGACCATAAAGATTGAGCTAGGAAGGACATAGTCAATATAATTACTTGTACAGCACTTTTGAAGTGACAGAATTCAGAACATGGGCCATTATTATAGAACCGTAGGATAAATAAAGGGGGCATATAAGCACACTATGAAAGCTCTTTTACAATATTCAATGATGACATTTCTCTAAAAACTAGAGAGGCTACATGAGGCTAGAGGCTACATGTGCACCACCAAGTCCGAACAGTAGGCTAAGTTATTAGGTGAAAATGGACCAAATTATTAGGGTGAGGCACATGGGCTACTAACAGCTTACTACACAACATACGCTTAGTATCACTTTATTAGCTACAGTATACATATCTCCATGGCATATTACATCATTTCTGCAGCAGCGTACAAGCCATTTTTGGACTCACCTTGTGCTGTGCTCACTTGAACAGGAAGGTGACACAACGGTCCTTCGTGAACAAATTTTGTCATCAAACTTTGTCATCAAAGTCTGGCATTCCCTGGATTTATGGTACTTACAAGGCAACTGGGAACTCTGAAAAATACAAGGTTGAATCATGACATCAGTGATCTTCAGATCAAAGCTTTAGAAAGATGCCAGAGTTCCCGACTTGGAATTCCAAGTTGGATCACCGTTCAAAGCGTATTTTCCCAGTCGGAGTTCCAAGTTGTGGTGAACTCACTGAAGTCTGAGATTTCCCAGTTCTGAGTTTCCAGTTGTTTTGAACGTGGCAGTAGTCGTGCTGTATTGACAGCATGGCCAATGTTGAATGTTTATCCTTTAAAGAATGGAAAAGAGACCCTTAAAC
The DNA here is from genome assembly GCF_013265735.2 of Oncorhynchus mykiss. Classification (NCBI taxonomy): domain Eukaryota; kingdom Metazoa; phylum Chordata; class Actinopteri; order Salmoniformes; family Salmonidae; genus Oncorhynchus; species Oncorhynchus mykiss. Next base: position 32,684,690 of record NC_048575.1, on the reverse strand, counting down.
CCAGACTTGGACCACACACCCAGTCCACTGAAAAGTAGGCTAGTGATTGCTTTGCAATGCTTGCAGTAAGCCACGGACTCCTTCCAAACCACTCATTATTGAATTTGTGATTTCCAACTTTTGTAATGCAGGGGCACAACTTTCACTGGGGATGGGAGACATGTCCCACCCACATTCTGAAATTGCATTTTTGATACAAAACAAAAAAAACTGTGTGCTTTAGGAACATGCGGATGCCTCCGAGCAGTTAGGTGGGATTTTTGGAGTGTTTATCCAACTGGATTAAAAAATAAAATAAATAAATGAGTGATGTCCCACCCACTTCTAAAACCAAAGTTGCTCACCTGGTGTAATGTTAATGTCCAATGGCCGATGAGCCCCGATACATTTTATATATAATTTCTCTTCATACTTTCTCTTCATACGACAAGGATTGAAAAGGATTTGCCAGTAGATTGTCGACTTGATTCATGATGATGACTGCTAGCTTGCTAGCTAAGATTTTGAAAGTATGATGTTGACATGACCAGTCCAATAAAAAGCTATGGTAGATACAATGTGATTTGACTTCATTTTATCTGTGGCCAATGACCTTGAGCCTTCTTTTCGAGCGCTCCCTGTAGATTTTGCAGCGACGTAGTGTACCCATGAGGGACAGAATACTGAGCCAATCACAGCACAACTGGAGAACATAATCAACCCCTACGCTCCGCATTTTCCACTGGCTGGCCCACCACCACAGATTGGGAGCCCCATAGGGCGGATCACAATTGGCCCAGCGTCGTCCAAGTTTGGCCAGTGTAGGCCATCACTGTAAATAAGAATTTCTTCTGAACAGACGTGCCTAGTTAAATAAAGGTTCAATTAAAAAAATATGTTGAAGCGTAATTCATCATTCTGGAGAAAGCATTTACCCTGCTCCAGAATCCAATGGCGGTGAGCTTTACACCACTCCAGCTGACACCTCGCATTGCGCATGGTGATCTTAGGCTTGTGTGCGGCTGCTCGGCCATGGAAACCCATTTCAGGAAGCTCCCAATGAACAGTTCTTGTGCTGACGTTCCTTCCAGAGGCAGTTTGGAACTCTGTAGTGAGTGTTGCAACCGAGGACAGATTTGTTTTTACACGCTACGGGGCTGAGCCGTTATTGCTCCTTGACATTTCCACTTCACAATAACAGCACTTACAGTTGACCAGGGCAGCTTTACCAGGGCAGAAATTTGACAAACTGACTTGCTGGAAAAGTGGCATCCTATGACGGTGCCATGTTAAAAGTCACTGAGCTCTTCAGTAAGGCCATTCTACTGCCAATGTTTGTCTATGGAGATTGCATGGCTCTGTGCTCGATTTTATACACCTGTCAGCAACGGATGTGGCAGAAATAGCTGAATCCACTAATTTGAAGGGGTGTCCACATACTTTGTATTTACTGTATGGTGTATCAGTGTAGATGGCACTCTTTTGCTAAGTGCTGAGATGTATTATAGGTAATGAATGTGTAGGGGACTTCTGAGAATGCTACAAACTTTGTGGTGCAGCAGAAAGATTAGCATAACCCAAATCCAGAGGTTGTGAGTTCAAATCCAAGGTGGGGTCATATTGAAAAGTCAGTAGTTAGTGATCATGTAAAATGTAATCATATTGTCATTGATTCAAGAGTTTCAAATTTTTTAACACACCTTTTATCTCAACAGCGTACCACTTACCTTAAATCTAGAGTCCTTAATTGAAACACCCTGCCTGTGTCACCCTGCCTGTGTTTTGATGAAAAGCGGCGGGATGGGCCTGGAGAAACGTAACCACTCTCAAATTCGAAGACAGAGCTATGGATACTATGGACTGACCATCCATGAAAGTTTTAACCACGTTTTTAGGCTATTAGTTTGTTTTATATTTACATTTTTTACAAACATTAAATTAAAACAAGCTTGTATTTTGGGTTCTGATCAGGTATGAAAGTTGAACTAAGCTCACGAGGCATTTATAAGTTAGATTCCTCAAGCGTCAATGGGTAAATATCATTAATTGATCTCCCAAAATGGATGTAGCAACTAAGGATTCCAGCTTTAAAACCCCCATAGCATTTCAGTACTTCCCTTACCAAAAAAAGTTATGTGTTCACATGTATTCAATATAGAGTTTATGTTAACACCACCATTTCATGTGTAAGGAGAATAACATGTTTTTACCTCACGTGAAAATAAAACTCACATGTGGAATTGCATTTTCACATGTGAAAAACGTTCACGTGAAAATCAAATATGCACTATCACGTGAAAAACGTTCAAATGTTGTCACGTGTAGGTTCATGGTATCACGTTGAAATTTCCCATCCCCCTTGTCAAATTTATTTCACATGAGATCATATTTTCACGTGCTCAAATGTTTTCACATGTATAGATTCATGTTATCACATTGCTTTTACATGTTGTTCCTTTTAATCACGTTAACTTCACATAAGATCACGTGAAATTCATGTTGTTTTTCCGTAAGGGGCATCAGTCTACAAATAAAGCCCCAACTCAGGCAGCCAGTGTTTTCAATGCAATCAAAGCTATTCCAATATTTGTGTAATACTTAGAAAAAAGGATCTTTACCCATTTCAATCGCAAAGAGTTAGCGCTAGAGAACACAAATTAACACCCCATCCCCCTATCCTTCCCCCCGACTGCTATCTGTTCTGGTTTGAGCAGAGCTTTGAGTTGATCGCATTTGAGCCACATGGGACATGCATCGACACATCTCCCCAATGCCTCCAAACCAAGAGGAAGAGGGAGTCCGGAAAACACAAAAGCCAGCTCTGTTAAAAGTCATGGAAACCTGAATATTACAGTACAAATTAATAATAGTCTAGTCATTTTTTAAAGACATGACATTAAATGCACTGAACAAACATATACAAGCAACATGTAAAGTGTTGGTCTCACGATCCCAGAAATGTTACATATGCATAAAAAGCTTATTTCGCCTCAAATGTTGTGCACAAATGTGTTTATGTCCCTGTTAGTGATCATTTCTCCTTTGCCAAGATAATCCATCCACCTGACAGATGTGGCATATCAAGAAGCTGATTATTACAGGTGCACCTTGTGCTGGGAACAATACAAGGCTTCTCTAAAATGTGCAGTTTTATCACACAACACAATGCCACAGATGTCTCAAGTTGAGGGAGCATGCAATTGGCATGCTGACTGCAGGAATGTCAACCAGAGCTGTTGCCAGACAATTGTATCTTAATTTCTCTACCATAAGCCGCCTCCAACATTGTTTTAGAGAATTTGGCAGTGCGTCCAACCGGCCTCACAAACACAGACCATGTGTATGGCGTCATGTGAGCGAGCGGTTCGCTGATGTCAATGTTGTGAACAGAGTGCCCCATGGTGGCGGTGAGGTTATGGTATGGGCAGACATAAACTTAGGACAACAAACACAATTGCATTTTAGCGATGGCAATTTGAATGCACAGAGATACTGTAACAAGATCCTGAGGCCCATTGTCGTGCCATTCATTCGCCTCCATCATCTCATGTTTGAGCATGATAATGCACGGCCTTATGTCGCAAGGATCTGTACACAATTCTTGGAAGCTTAAAATGCCCAAGTTCTTCCTTGGCCTGCATACTTACCAGACATGACACCCATTTAGCATGTTTGGGATGCTCTGGATCGAGGTGTACGACAGCATGTTCCAGTTGCCGCCAATACTCAGAAACTTTGCACAGTCATTGAAAAGGAGTGGGACAACATTCCACAAGCCACAATCAACAGCTTGAACAACTATGCGAAGGAAATGTGTCGCGCTGCATGAGGCAAATAGTGGTCACACCAGATACTGACTGGTTTTCTGATCCACGCCTCTACCTTTAAAAAAAAAAGTATATGTGACCAACAGATGCATATCTGTATTCCCAGTCATATGAAATCCATAGATTAAGGCCTAATTATTTTATTTCAATAGACTGATTTTCTTATATGATCTGTAACGTTGCGTTTATATTTTTGTTCAGTACACTTGATTTAGAATGGGAAGATGTTCCCAAATACATTTAAATCAATAAAACTAATAGAACATTTATTTATTGCTTCCAAAATGCCCAAAAGCCACTGCAAATCAAGAATGACCCTTCATGCATCATCTTAACAATGCCTCTCTACCCAGCACACAGGTGTAGCCCTGCATCATTGGTTATCATGTTAATGTCTTTCCCCTTTGCCGTGGCAGAATCGGCTGACACGAATGCTGTTATTAACCCATACCTTGCCTGCACCAGAGCTCCCTCCTGGGTGTATAGTAGAAAGATATGGGGATACACATCATGATATGTTGTCATTACGTGATAGAACTCTAATAGAAACAGATGAATGGGACGAAAGGAGAAACACGAGACAAATTATGAGTTGATGTTGTGTGCTTCGTGACAGTTGGAAGATGCATTGTCTGATGCATTGGATTTCTGGGTGGGATGTTTGGCAAGGCTCTGTCTGTTTGAGCATGCCAACCTTTGAAGTGTGCGTCCGCCCTAGGACAACATTCAACCAATTATAAAGGTCCTTGATCAGGTGAATATTTATTAAGCACCGTCCTGATATAAATAGAAGCACAAGGTCTGCAATATTGTAAGCTCACTGAATGTATATGTTCTACTGTGGAAAACTTGATATTTTGATCAAGGTACGTTTTAAATATTACACATACTGAGCAATACAATAGGCATGGTCTCCTAGGCTGGCATACTGCAGATCAATCCATTTTCATTCAAGAAAGTTGCACTAAGATGTAAAGATACTGGGATAATATAATTTAATGGCACATTTAAAGGAATAGTTTGTTAGTGTTTTCATACCTCAAATAACTACAGGGGTGGTTCCTATACTGCATCTCTACCAATAATGTCTATAGTAAACGTGTATACAGTTCAATAGATGGTTCAACTCTGTCCCTTAAATGATTCATTGGCTGTCCCCATACGAGAACCCTTTGAAAAACAATTTTTGGTTGCAGGTAGAACCCTTTTGTGTTCCATGTAGAACTCAAAAGTGTTCTACCTGGAAGGAAAAAGGGTTCTTCAAAAGGGCAGAACAGCTATGTCCGGTTTGACGAGGGGTGGTGGTGTGTGTCTATTTGTCAATAATAGCTGGTACGAGATGTCTAATATTAAGGAAGTCTCGAGGTATTGCTCGCCTGAGGTAGAGTACATCATGATAAGCTGTAGACCACACTATCTACCAAGAGAGTTTTCATCTAGATTTTTCGTAGCCATCTATTCACCACCACAAACTGATGCTGGCACTAAAACCGCACTCAACGAGCAGTATAAGGCCATAAAAGCAAACATGAAAATGCTCATCCAACAGCGGCACTCCTAGTGGCCGGGGACGTAAAGGCATGCAAACTTCAATCCGTTTTACCTAATTTCTACCAGCATGTCACGTGCAATCAGAGAAAGAAAAAAAACTCTAGACCACCTTTACCCTACACACAGGCTAAAGGCTAGAGCTGCCACTTCAAGGAGCGGGACACTAATCCGGACATTTATAAGAAATACAGCTATGCCCTCAGACAAACCATCAAACAGGCAAAGCGTCAATACAGGACTAAGATTGAATCCTAGTACACCGGCTCTGTTGCTCGTCGGATATGGCAGGGCTTGCAAACTATTACGGACTACAAAGGGAAACCCAGCCACGAGCTGCCCAGTGAAGCGAGCCTACCAGATGGGCTAAATGCCTTTTATGCTCGCTTTGAGAAAAGCAACACTGAAGCATGCATGAAAGCACCAGCTGTTCCGGATGACTGTGTGATCACGCTCTCCGGGGCCGATATGAGCAAGACCTTTAAACAGGTCAATATTCACAAGGACGCGGGTCCAGACGGATTTCCAGAACTTGTACTCAGACCATGCACGGACCAACTGGCAAGTGTCTTCACTGACCTTTTCAACCTCTCCCTGACTGAGTCTATAATACCTGTGCCCAAGAAAGCGAAGGTAACCTGACTAACGTCGGTAGCCATGAAGTGCTTTGAAAGGCTGTTCATGGCTCACATCAACACCATTACCCTGGAAACCCTAGACCCACTCCAATTCACATACTGCCCTTACCACCTGGACAAAAGGAACACCAATGTGAGAATGCTGTTCATTGACTACAGCTCAGCGTTAAACACCCCAGGTGGTAAGGGTAGGCAACAAAACATCTGCCATGCTGATCCTCAACATGGGTGCCCCTCAGAGCTCGTGCTTAGTCCCATCCGGTATTCCATGTTCACCTATGACTGTGTGGCCAAGCACGACTCCAACACCATCATAAAGATTGCTGACAATACAACGGTGGTAGGCCTGATCACCGACAACGATGAGACAGCCTATAGGAAGGAGGTCAGATACATGGCAGTGTGGTGCCAGGACAACAACCTCTCCCTCAACGTGAGAAAGACAAAGGCGATAATCGTGGACTACAGGACAAGGAGGGCCGAACACACCCCTGTTCACATCGATGAGGCTGTAGTGGAGCGGATCGATAGTTTCAAGTTCCTTGGTGCCCACATCACCCACAAACAATCATGGTCCAAACAAACCAAGAAAGTCGTGAAGAGGGCACGAAAATGACTTTTCCCCATCAATTGACTTAAAAAATGTGGCATGTCTCCCTGATCCGATTGGCGAGGTGGTCTAAGGCATGGCATCTCAATGCAAGAGGCGTCACCACAGTCCTTGGTTCGAATCCAGGCTGTATCACATCTGGCCATGATTGGGAGTCCCATAGCACGGCACACAATTGGCCCAGCATTGTCCAGGTTTGGCCGGGGTAGGCCATCATTGTAAATAAGAATTTGTTCTTAACTGACTTGCCTAGTTAAATAAAGGCATCACTGCCTGGTATTGCAACTGCTCAGCATCCGACTGTAAGGCACAACAGAGGGTTGTGTGTACAGCCCAGTACATCACTGGGGCCAAGCTTCCTGCCATCCAGGACCTACAGTGCCTTGCAAAAGTATTCATCCCCCTTGGCGTTTTTCCTATTTTGTTGCATTACAACCTGTAATTTAAATACATTTTTATTTGGATTTAATGTAGTAGACATACACAAAATAGTCCAAATTGGTGAAATGAAATGACAAAAATAACTTGTTTTAAAAAATTCTAAAAACACCCCCTGGAAAAGTGGTGTGTGCATATGTATTCACCCCCTTTGCTATGAAGCCCCTAAATAAGATCTGGTGCAACCAATTACCTTCAGAAGCCACATAATTTGTTAAATAAAGTCCATCTGTGTGCAATCTAAGTGTCACATGATCTGTCACATGATCTCAGTATATATATACACCTGTTCTGAAAGGCCCCAGACTCTACAACACCACTAAGCAAGGCGCACCACCAAGCAAACGGCACCATGAAGACCAAGGAGCTCTCCAAACACGTCAGGGACAAAGTTGTGGAGAAGTACAGATCGGGGTTGGGTTATAAAAACATATCCAAAACTGTGAACATCCCACAGAGCACCATTAAATCCATTCTTAAAAAATTGAAGGAATATGGCACCAGAACAAACCTGCCAAGAGAGGGCCGCCCACCAACACTCACAGACCAGGCATGGAGGGAATTAATCAGAGAGTAATCAAAAGACCAAAGATAACCCTGAAGGAGCTGCAAAACTCCACAGCGGAGATTGGAGAATCTGTCCACTTTAAGCCGTACACTCCACAGAGCTGGACTTTATGGAAGAGTGTCCAGAAAATGCCATTGCTTTAAGAAAAAAAATAAGCAAACGTGTTACGTGTTCGCCAAAAGGCATGTGGGAGACTCCCCAAACATTTGGAAGAAGGTACTCTGGTCAGGTGAGACTAAAATTAAGCTTTTTGGCCACCAATGAAAATGCTATGTCTGGCGCATACACCTCTCATCACCCCAAGAATACCATCCCCATAATGAAGCATGCTTGTGGCAGCATCATACTGTGGGGATGTTTTTCAACGGCAGGGACTGGGAAACTTGTCAGAATTGAAGGAATGATGGATGGCGCTATATACAGGGAAATTCTTGAGGGAAACCTGTTTCAGTCTTCGAGATTTGACTGGTATGGAGGTTCAGCTTCCAGCAGGAAGCATACTGCTAAAGCAACACTTGGCTGGTTTAAGGGAAACATTTAAATGTCTTGGAATGGCCTAGTCAAAGCCCAGACCTCAATCCAATTCAGTATGTGTGGTATGACTTAAAGATTGCTGTACACCAGCGGAACCCATCCAACTTGAAGGAGCTGGAGCAGTTTTGCCTTGAAAATGGGCAAAAATCCCTGTGGCTAGATGTGCCAAGCTTATAGAGACATACCCCAAGAGACTTGCAGCTGTAATTGCTGCAAAAGGTGGCTCTAAAAAGCATTGGGGGGGGGGGGGGGGTGAATAGTTATGCACGTTTTTTGTTGTCGTATAATCAAATAAATCAAATGATACAACCCCCCCCCAAAAAAAAATTCCAGGTTGTAAGGCAACAAAATAGGAAAAATGCCAAGGGAGTGAATACTTTCGCAAGCCACTGTATTTTCTAGGTGGTGTCAGAGAAAGGCCCAAAACAAGACTCCAGTCACCCTAATCATAGAATGTTCTCTCTGCTACCACACGGCAAGCAGTACCGGAGCACCAAGTCTAGGTCCAAAAGGCTCCTTAACAGCTTCTACCGACAAGCCATATAACAATTAATCAAATGGCTACCCAGACTATTTACATTGACCCTTCCCCCCCATTTGTTTTTACACTGCTGCTACTTGCAGTTTATTATCTATGCATAGTCACTTTACCCCTATCTACATGTAAAAATTACCTTGACTAATCTGTACCCTCGCAAATTGACTCGGTACCCTGTATATAGCCTCGTTATTGTGTTACTTTTTATTTTATTTTTTACTTTAGTTTATTTAGTAAATATTTTATTAAGTCTATTTCTTGAACTGCATTGTTGGTTAAGTAAGCATTTCATGGTATTGTTGTATCCGGTGCATGTGACAAATAAAATTTAATTTGAAAAGGGTTCTCCTATGGGAACAGCCGAAGAACCCTTTTGGAACCGTATTCTCTAAGAGTTTAGGGTATGTCACATATCCTGCCATGCCTGCTGATATGATCAACACATGCAAATGGCTCTGAGATATGAATAATATTACCACACAGATCATTCATGTAACGTTAGCTAGCTAGCCAGCGAGCCTGCTAGCATTAGCTAGCTAGCTAATAGTACACTTTGAACTTGAAATGAAAACGACTTTCTGACAAAATTGGAAACGTGTAATATCTGAAAATCTAGCTAGTTAGACTCTCTTACCCATATACATGGATGGACGCTTTTCCCTTTATGTCAGAAATGCCATGGTTCCCTTAGTTTGAAGATGTAATCCGGAGACAGGTGTTTTACAACAATCTTCTGTGTTCTCTTTTCAACTCCGTCTGCATATTTGCAATCAAACAGCAGAATTTTCCTTAGCTAGCATACTCTAATTCTACTGATTTCAAAACCCGGTCTTCCAGAAAGTGGAGAGCAACACTTATGCAGCTTTACTACATGATATCTTTCAAAAAAGCCGCATTAAAAAGGATTACCTCACATTCTGACCAGCTCATATTATAGACAGAAGCGACCAATCCGAACTCATCTCTTGACATGTCCAGCCCACTCCTTATCTCTTCCAACCATGGCTAGCGGGAAGGTTGCTGTCTTTTTCCAGGGCTAAACCAACTAGGCTCATAATTTAACAATTGTATTCGTATTTACAGATGGCATACACGTTTGTTATTAAGTACCATGAAAGTTCACAATATTCCAGAAGGCATTTCTAACAACAACAAAAAAGTTTATGTTCAAATGGTGCTCCTGTGAAATAATGACCCACGACATATGCCTAGTTTCCTGAAACGAGTCACATATGAACAACACAAGCCTTCATCTAAATGGGAGAGGATTTGCTAAATAAGATTAATGACTCACAAATTACTGAGACTGCACACACTGATTGTTGCAACTGTCACTCCAACAAACTGCTTCCAACAGTATAATTCTGCTTTAGAGTTATCAATGTCAACTTACCCGACAAGGGAAATGTCATTCATTTCGAGGGCTCTGATTGGGTGAGACTGGAAGAGGACACATTGACATGGGTTGAATAGATGAGGTGCAGAAATATCAGGGTTAAATGTTCATGGAGGGCTTGACAGAATTCACGAGTCATTAAGTATACCAGTACAATTATTTGAAATCCCAGCTGTTACTGTATTGTACTGTACCTGATGTTTACATGTAACTAAGAAAATATGTGGGAAAAATGGATACTTTCTGGTACCTATTCTAAAGAGAACTGACGCGGTCTCCCAAAAGCTTGGCTGTTGTATAAAACCCGCAAATTCAGACAAACATAAGGCTGTAAAGCCGAAACATCTGTGTACGCTATCCCTGAAGCAGTTAAAAATGTTAAACACTGAATAATGAAGCTTTATGCAACACACATTTTTAGTGTGAACCCATTACACCTCTTTGTTTGTCTACTTTTTGGTACTTATCTCAAATAATTTAATTGATAACCACGTAGTAGTACAAAACAGTACATAGTGACGCTTGTGTCAATAAATCTCAAATAAATAATTTAATTACTATGCTATTATTAGGCAATTATTGCGACTTTCAGCATTGCGTCTTGCTCTTAGGAAATGTTTGAGTATTTTGTTATTGTATGTACTATTTTTTACATTATTGTCTCAGGAAATGTTTTGTGTCATTACATGCAGTCGGGAAGAACTATTGGATATTAGAGTGGTGGTAACTCACCAGAACTACCTGCATTACGACCAGGAATGCTACTTCCCTGGAGCAGATCCTTTGGTCACTATCCCCAGAGCAATTGAACTTATTCCAGAGGTCGACCCAAAACATCACCGGCGGAAGAGAGGCGCTCGAGGCGGCGTGCTGGTTCGACTTACGAGGAGTGCACACCACCCACCGCTTCCGAGTATATTACTCGCTAATGTTCAGTCTTTGGATAACAAAGTTGATGAGCTTAGAGCAAGAATTTCTTTCCAGAGAGACATCGTGACCTACTTTGTGTCATGGAAACATGTCTCTCTTGGGATACTCTGTCAGAGTCAGTAAAGCCAGCACGATTCTCAGTACATCCCACAGACAGGAATAAATATCTCTCCGGGAAGCAGAATGGTGGAGGGGTGTGTTTCATGATTAACGACTCATGGTGTAATTCTAGGAACATACATGAACTCAAGTGCTTTTGTTCACCCGACCTAGAATACCTCACAATCAAATGCCGATCATATTATCTCCCAAGAGAATTCTCCTCCGTCATTGCCATGGCCGTTTATATCCCCCCTCAAGTTGATACCACAATGGCCCTCAAAGAACTTCACTGGACTTTATGCAAACTGGAAAGCACATATCCTGAGGCTGCATTTATTGTAGCTGGGGATTTTAACAAAGCATATTTGAGGACTAGGCTGCTGAAGGTCTATCAACATATCGGCTGTACAACTCACCCTGCTAAGACTCTCAACCATTGCTTTTCATACTTCCGGAATGCTGACAAAGCCCTCCCCTTCCCTCCTTTTGGCAAATCTGACCACAACTCTATCTTCCTGTTCCCTTCCTATAGGCATAATATCAAACAGGAAGTACCCGTGCTAAGAACTATTCAACACTGGTCTGACCAACCGGAATTCACGCTCTATGATTGTTTTGATCATGTGGACTAGGATATGTTCCGGGTAGTTTGTGAAAATAATCTAGACGCATACACAGATACGGTGACTGAGTTTATGAGGAAGTGTATAGGAGAGGTAGTACCCACAGAGAGTATTAAAACCTACACTAATCAGAAACTGTGGATAGATGGTAGCATACGCACAAAACTGAAAGGCTACCACAAGGCTACCAAGGACTGTTGGCTCTCCTTATCCGTGGCTGACATGAGTAAAACATTTAAACGTGTTAACCCTCGCAAGGCTGTCAGCCCAGACGACATCCCTAGCTGTGTCCTCAGAGCATGAACAGACCAGCTGGCTGGTGTGTTTACGGGCATATTCAATCTCGCCCTATCCCAGTCTGCTGTCCCCACAGTCTGCTGTCCCCAAGAAGGCAAAGGTAAATGAACTTAATGACTATCGCCCTGTAGCACTCACTTCCGTCATCATGAAGTTCTTTGAGAGGCTAGCAAAGGATCATATCACCTCTACCTTACCTGCCACGATAGACCTACTTCAATTTGCTTACCATCCCAATAGATCCACAGACGATGCAATCACCATCGCTCTGCACACAGCCCTATCCCATCTGGACAAGAGGAATACCTATCTAACAATGCTGTTCATTGACTATAGCTCAGCATTCAACACAATAGTACCCTCTAAGCTCAACATTAAGCTCGAGGCCTTGGGTCTGAATCCTGCCCTGTGCAACTGGGTCCTGGTGGTGAAGGTAGGAAACTTCACTTCCACTCCGCTGATCCTCAACACTGGGGCACACACAAAGGTGCAATCAATCAGCCCCCTCCTGTTCACTCATGACTGCGTGGCCAAGCAAGCCTCCACTCAATCATCAAGTTTGCAGATGAAACAACAGTAGTAGGCTTGATTATCATCAATGACGAGACAGCCTACAGGGACCAAATACTTATTTTCCACCATAATTTGCAAATAAATTCATAAAAAATCCTACAATGTGATTTTCTGGATTTTTTTTCTTATTTTGTCTGTCATAGTTGAAGTGTACCTATGATGAAAATTACAGGCCTCTCTCACCTTTTTAAGTGGGAGAACTTGCACTATTGGTGGCTGACTAAATACTTTTTTTGCCCCCACTGTACGTATATACTGTATTCTATACTATTCTACTGTAGATTAGTCCATTCTGCTCTGACATCGCTCGTCCATCTACAGTTGAAGTCGGAAGTTTACATACACTTAGGTTGGAGTCATTAAAACTCGTTTTGCAACCACTCCACAATTTTCTTGTTAACAAACTATAGTTTTGGCAAGTCGGTTAGGACACTTACTTTGTGCATGACACAAGTCATTTTTCCAACAATTGTTTACAAACAGATTATTTCACATATAATTCACTGTATCACGATTCCAGTGGGTCAGAAGTTTACATACACTAAGTTGACTGTGCCTTCAAACAGCTTGAAAAATTAAAACAAATGATGTCATGGCTTTAGAAGCTTCTGATAGGCTAATTGACATAATTTGAGCCAAGTGGAGGTGTACCTGTGGATGCATATCAAGGCCTACCTTGCAACTCAGTGCCTCTTTGCTTGACATCATGGGGAAATCAAAATAAATCAACCAAGACCTTAGAAAAATAATTGTAGACCTCCACAAGTCTGGTTCATCCTTGGGAGCAATTTCCAACTGCCTGAAGGTACCACATTCATCTGTACAAACAATATTATGCAAGTATAAACACCATAGGACCACGCAGCTGTCATACAGCCCAGGAAGGAGATGAGGTTCTGTCTCCTAGAGATGAACGTATTTTGGTGAAAAGTGCAAATCAATCTCAGAACAACAGCAAAGGACCTTGTGAAGATGCTGGAGGAAACAGGTACAAAAGTGTCTATATCCACAGTAAAACAAGTCCTATATCGACATAACCTGAAAGGCCGCTCAGGAAGGAAGATGCCACTGCTCCAAAACCGCCATAAAAAAGGCAGACTACGGTTTGCAACTGCACATGGGGACAAAGATCATACTTTTTGGAGAAATGTCCTTTGGTCTGATGAAACAAAAATACAACTGTTTGGCCATAATGACCACCGTTATGTTAGGAGGAAAAAAAGGGTGAGGATTGCAAGCCGAAGAACACCATCCTAACCGTGAAGCACGGGGGTGGCAGCATCATGTTGTGGGGGTGCTTTACTGCAGGAGGGACTGGTGCACTTCACAATATAGATGGTAACATGACGAAGGAAAATTATGTGGATATATTGAAGCAACTTCTCAAGACATCAGTCAGGAAGTTAAAGCTTGGTCGCAAATGGGTCTTCCAAATGGACATTGACCCCAAGCATACTTTCAAAGTTGTGGCAAAATGGCTTAAGGACAACAAAGTCAAGGTATTGGAGTGGCCATCACAAAGCCCTGACCTCAATCATATGGAAAATATATGGGCAGAACTGAAAAAGCGTGTGCGAGCAAGGAGGCCTGCAAACATGACTCAGTGAGGAATGGGACAAAATTCCCCCAACCTATTGTGAGCAGTTTGTGGAAGGCTATTGAAACGTTTGACCCAAGTTAAACAATTTAAAGGCAATGCTACCTAATACTTATTGAGTGTATGTCAGCTTCTGATTCACTGGGAATGTGATGAAATAAATAAAAGCTGAAATAAATCATTCTCTCTACTATTATTCTGACATTTCACATTCTTAACATAAAGTGGAGATCCTAACTGACCTAAGACAGGGAATTTTTACTAGGATTAAATTTCAGGAATTGTGAAAAACAGAGTTTAAATATAGTTGGCTAAGGTGTATGTAAATTTCCGTCTTCAAATGTATGTATATAGTCTTAATTCATTCCTACTTCGATTTGTGTGTATTGGGTATTTGTTGTGTAATTTGTTAGATATTACTGCACTGTCAGAACTAGAAGCACAAGCATTTCACTGCACCCGCAATAACATCTGCTAAACACATGTATGTGACCAATAACATTTGATTTGATTTACTGATTTAAGTAACAACCTGATTTAAGTAAAGTCACTACCTGGTAAATAGCGGGCTTTAAAATAAAGGGTTACTGAAATATCTATAAACAGTACTGTCTGCAGGATACCTACCACAGACTATTTACTATTTACCACCGATAAATCCACGATAATTGAGAATTTCAATAAGCATTTTTCTACGGCTGGCCATGCTTTCCACCTGGCTACCCCTACCCCGGTCAACTGCCCTGCACTCCCCACAGCAACTCGCCCAAGCCTCCCCGATTTCTCCTTCACCGAAATCTAGAGAGCTGATGTTCTGAAAAAGCTGCAAAATCTGGACCCCTACAAATCAGCCGGGCTAGACAATCTGGACCCTCTCTTTCTAAAATTACCTGCCGAAATTGTTGCAACCCCTTTCACTTGCCTGTTCAACCTCTCTTTCATATCGTCTGAGATTCCCAAAGATTGGAAAGCTGCCGCATACACTCAAAAAGTGTATGTTTTGAGTAAAACAAGCCTATATTTTAAGTTCTGATGGAGTATGGCAGTTGAACTAAGTTCATGAGGCATTTATAATTTACATTCTTCAAGAATCAACAGGTATACATCATTAATTTAAAAGTAAAAAAAAATGTACCAATCATAGATTGCCCCTTCGTGGAATGACACAGTCCACTTTTTATTTTGGAATTCATGCAGGACATTCTTCAGATGACTTCCCGAAAGAAATCAGAGTGGCAATTAAATGTACATGTCACATAAGCTCCCCCATGAAATCCTGTCATCATAAACTACTGATTTCTGCCTTTGCCCAGAGGCGGTTACGCACCGCATTATATCTCAGTCTTTTCCCTAAAGAAAACGATAGATATTTGTTTACTGTTTTGCCCATCCCCCCAAGCTAATTTCCACCAATTGATCTGGGCCCTTGTCAGTGGAGTTTGTCTGGGTCTGGGGCTGCTATTGATCTAGCCTGTACCATCACCACACTCAGTGGAAACTAGCAATTGAAGACTATTTCCAAAATGCTCTATCCACTCATTTTTCACGTTTTTCATCAGACATTTTTGCTTATGGGCACCTTCACGTGTGTCTAAAATGTTACTGTTATCAGAAAAGCAATTCAATATTAGGAAACTGTTCTTAATGTTTTCTAAAATCTGTGTATATCCACTGTTTAGCTGGAATGGAATGTTTGAATCCTGTATATTTTACTGTGATATGCACAGACCATTATTCCTTCTCCACCAAACTTTACTATGCATTTGGGGAGGTAGCGTTCTCCTTGGCATCCGCCAAACCCAGATTCGTCCGGACTGCCAGATGGTGAAATGTGATTCATCACTCCAGAGAATTTCTGCTTTCCGCATTTCTGCTGCTCCAGAAGCTTGGCATTGTGCATGGTGATCTTAAGCTTGTGTGTAGCTGCTCGGCCATGGAAACCCATTTTATGAAGCTCCCGACGAACAGTTCTTGTGGTGACGTTGCTTCCAAAGGCAGTTTGGAACTTGGTGGTGAGTGTTGCAACCGAGGACAGACAATTTTTATGCACTTCAGCACTTGGCAGTCTCGTTCTGTTTACTTGTATGACCTACCACTTCGTAGCTGAGCCATTGTTCCTCCTAGACGTTTCCACTTCACAATAACAGCACTTACAGTTGACCGGGGAAGCACTACTTGGGCAGAAATTTTAAGAACTGACTTGTTGGAAAGGTGGCATCCTATGACGGTGCCACGTTGAAAGTCACTGAGCTCTTCAGTAAGGCCCTTCTACTGCCAATGTTTGTCTATGGAGATTGCATGGCTGTGTGCTCAATTTTATACACAACAGGTTTGGCTGAAAAAGCCAAATCCACTAATTTGAAAGGGTGTCTATATACTTTTGTATATATAGTGTGATTGTCTCACCTAGCTATCTTAAGATGAATGCACTTTCTGTAAGTTGCTTTGGATAAGAGCATCTGCTAAATGACTGAAATGTCACATGTACATGTTTTACATACAGATCACATATTACTGTATTGAATAATTTAACAACTTTACAATTTTTTTCCGTTATTTGTTATATTTGACAGTGTAAAACCTAGCACTACTGCTAATTTCTATGAGAGTGAGGCGGATATAAAGAATTTAAGAAAACAACATGATTATTGTTTCTCTGAAATGAAACCATCAAGTGACACATTTTAAACAAATACATATCTGTCATTGAACAACCCCATGCAATGATTAGATTATGAAAGAGATTGGTGTGTTTTTCACTATTTCTTTAAAACAAAATATAACCTGAAAATGGATATACAGTGCCTTGCGAAAGTATTCGGCCCCCTTGAACTTTGCGACCTTTTGCCACATTTCAGGCTTCAAACATAAAGATATAAAATTGTATTTTTTTGTGAAGAATCAACAACAAGTGGGACAATCATGAAGTGGAACGACATTTATTGGATATTTCAAACAAATCAAAAACTGAAAAATTGGGCGTGCAAAATTATTCAGCCCCTTTACTTTCAGTGCAGCAAACTCTCTCCAGAAGTTCAGTGAGGATCTCTGAATGATCCAATGTTGACCTAAATGACTAATGATGATAATACAATCCACCTGTGTGTAATCAAGTCTCCGTATAAATGCACCTGCACTGTGATAGTCTCAGAGGTCCGTTAAAAGCGCAGAGAGCATCATGAAGAACAAGGAACACACCAGGCAAGTCCGAGATACTGTTGTGAAGAAGTTTAAAGCCGGATTTGGATACAAAAATATTTCCCAAGCTTTAAACATCCCAAGGAGCACTGTGCAAGCGATAATATTGAAATGGAAGGAGTATCAGACCACTGCAAATCTACCAAGACCTGGCCGTCCCTCTAAACTTTCAGATCAAACAAGGAGAAGACTGATCAGAGATGCAGCCAAGAGGCCCATGATCACTCTGGATGAACTGCAGAGATCTACAGCTGAGGTGGGAGACTCTGTCCATAGGACAACAATCAGTCGTATATTGCACAAATCTGGCCTTTATGGAAGAGTGGCAAGAAGAAAGCCATTTCTTAAAGATATCCATAAAAAGTTTTGTTTAAAGTTTGCCACAAGCCACCTGGGAGACACACCAAACATGTGGAAGAAGGTGCTCTGGTCAGATGAAACCAAAATGGAACTTTTTGGCAACAATGCAAAACGTTATGTTTGGCGTAAAAGCAACACAGCTGAACACACCATCCCCACTGTCAAACATGGTGGTGGCAGCATCATGGTTTGGGCCTGCTTTTCTTCAGCAGGGACAGGGAAGATGGATGGAGCCAAATACAGGACCATTCTGGAAGAAAACCTGATGGAGTCTGCAAAAGACCTGAGACTGGGACGGAGATTTGTCTTCCAACAAGACAATGATCCAAAACATAAAGCAACATCTACAATGGAATGGTTCAAAAATAAACATATCCAGGTGTTAGAATGGCCAAGTCAAAGTCCAGACCTGAATCCAATCGAGAATCTGTGGAAAGAACTGAAAACTGCTGTTCACAAATGCTCTCCATCCAACCTCACTGAGCTCGAGCTGTTTTGCAAGGAGGAATGGGAAAAGAATTTCAGTCTCTCGATGTGCAAAACTGATAGAGACATGCCCCAAGCGACTTACAGCTGTAATCACAGCAAAAGGTGGCGCTACAAAGTATTAACTTAAGGGGGCTGAATAATTTTGCACACCCAATTTTTCAGTTTTTGATTTGTTAAAAAAGTTTGAAATATCCAATAAATGTCGTTCCACTTCATGATTGTGTCCCACTTGTTGTTGATTCTTCACAAAAAATACAGTTTTATATCTTTATGTTTGAAGCCTGAAATGTGGCAAAAGTTCGCAAAGTTCAAGGGGGCCGAATACTTTCGCAAGGCACTGTACATACCATACGGAATGTTACATATCATACTAAATGGAGGGAGCCACTCATCACGTCGCAATTGAATTGTCTCTGTTCCTCTCCAGCCAATTCAAAAGAAAAGGAAAGAGAAACATTGTCATAAAGAATGGGCCCTTTCTTTGACAGCTCTATTCTGTTGGGTCAGTTTGTGAATCTAGTGCTCTGTATACCCAACGACAGCAGTGAAACAACAAGAGAATCCTGAGGATTCTATTGACAAGAGATTGGAGCCAGGGGATGATAAAGTGTTAATGTTTCTAATGACTTCTTAATGAAGAGGCTTACAGCACATCAAATAAATATGGGACACAGTCTCATCTGGTTTTCACACAGGTTCTTCCAGTCGTCAATAGAATAGCGGGCGTAATAGACCGAGTGCAAATTAATAATCACTCTGTTAACAAGACTGATGAGGGCAGAGGTTGTTCCTAAAACCTTGGTGCTCAATCTGCGGTATAACATCATTACTGCAACTCCTCAAATATGTGTGTGCTCTGCTCAGAAAGAACGATCGCCAGGACTTTAACCAAACGTCACGGTTTATTTGAAATCACCTGTTACGCCAAAGGACATAAAGAACACTCTTTGTACTTTCAACCAGCACTGAGACAATAGTGGCTTTTATTACAATGCTTCTCAGGTAGTGTACCAACACATCCCCTCCTCACTCCTAATAATACATCTTTTATGAAAATATTACAAATACAAAATGTCGATTGAATCATCAACAGGACTGTATTGTGTTCGTTCGTCGGTCTCTCTCGCCAGGCTGGTAAGAAGCCAATGGCATGAAAGGCTTTCGTTGACGTCCATATTAAATCAAACACATTCCACCCCTGGTGATGCGACGCTGTGAATTGTGTTATTTAAGAGCATCAGCCACTTCACATGAAAGGTTCCTGGAGGCTCTAATGATAACAGTTGCTTGGTACTGAGGTGGAGTAGAGCCTAGAGTGGATGTGTCGCTTTGTTCAGAAGACTCAGTGAATATAAATAATGTCACATAGCAGGCGCTTTTATTCAAAGAAATGTACAGTACAATGAGAGCATCCATTTTCATTATGTGATCAATGCAGGAATTGAACTACCTTGGCATTGCTAGAGCAGTGCTCTTACAAGCTCTACCACTATCTAACAGTCTCATTGAAGGACACTTTCAAGGAGGTCTAGTCGTTACCTATAGTCTCGTACCACACCTCTCCCCAGGGACAGCCATCCGTTCCATGTATTTTAACTATTCCAGAGCTAGCACACCTGATTCAACTTGACAACTAATGATCAAGCCCTTGACTACTTGAGTAGCTCAGGGCTACAGCAGGAAAATAGTCCTGCAGCAACAGGAAATATGAATTATTATGGTGATTATAATTTCTGGACCTTTTCGTTAGGGGTTTATACATTTTTCATTGGGGCAAATCAAGACTGACATTTTAAAGTGGAAATTAAAAACTTCAGAAAAGTTTTTAAACTTTGAATACACTACAAAATTCTCAACAACAAAAGGGTAATCAAATTAAGATCCTACGTCTGTAGGTACTACAACCACTTGCATTATTGTTGTACTACCAAGAGGAACCCCAGGAATGGTCCGTAGGATTCCCCTCGTGTCTCTATTAGAGCCGAGAACAGAGTCAGCCGAAGTCCGTCCGCTTGAAATGTGTAAGTCATGGTTATGTTCAGAAGGACACACAGTGACAAAATTATTGCAAAAGGGAAATTTGAGTTTGGGTAGTGCTTTTCCATTTTGCCAGGTTTTAAACCAATTTTTCCTGTTTACCGCCTACTGAGCATGACCCAGGGGAGGGTGCGGCGGAGGGGGTCTCAGTAGCGCCCCTTCACGCCCAGTTCCTGCTCGGCGGTGTGCTCGATGGCGGCGTGGAGAACACGCACCTCCTCCTGGGTCAGGGTCCTCTCCATGTGGCGGTAGGTGATGCGGTAACAGTGGCTGTGCTTCTGCATCCTGTGGGGAGAGAAGAAGAGAGACAGGGGTTAGGAGGACCGAGAGGGATCAAGAGAGGGTGCTGGTCACAATGGATTTAAAAATACATAAACTCAGCAAAAAAAGAAACGTCCCTTTTTCATGACCCGGTCTTTCAAAGATAATTTGTAAAAATCCAAATAACTTCCCAGATCTTCATTGTAAAGGGTTAAACACTGTTTCCCATGCTTGTTCAATGAATCATAAACAATTAATGAACATGCACCTGTGGAACGGGTGTTAAGACCTTAACAGCTTACAGATGGTAGGTAATTAAGGTCACAGTTATGAAAATTTAGGACATTAAAGAAGCCTTTTTACTGACTCTGAAAAACACCAGAAGAAAGATGCCCAGGATCCCTGCTCATCTGTGTGAACGTGCCTTAGGTATGCTGCAAGGAGGCATGAGGACTGCAGATGTGGCCAGGGAAATAAATTGCATTGTCCATACTGTGAGACGCCTAAGACAGCGCTACAGGGAGACAGGACGGACAGCTGATCATCCTCACAGTGGCAGACCACGTGTAACAACACCTGCACAGAATCGGTACATCTGAACATCACACCTGTGGGACAGGTACAGCATGGCAACAACAACTGCCCGAGTTACACCAGGAATGCACAATCCCTCCATCAGTGCTCAGACTGTCCGTAACAGGCTGAGAGAGGCTAGACTGAGGGATTGTAGGCCTGTTGTAAGGTAGGTCCTCACCATACATCACCAGCAACAATGTCGCCTATGAGCACAAACCCACTGTCGCTGGACCAGACAGGAGTGGCAAAAAGTGCTTTTTACTGACAAGTCACGTTTTTGTCTCACCAGGGGTGATGGTCGGATTCGCATTTATCGTCAAAGGAATGAGCGTTACACCGAGGCCTGTGCTCTGGAGCGGGATCGATTTGGAGGTGGAGGGTCCATTATGGTCTGGGGCAGTGTGTCACAGCATCACCGGACTGAGCTTGTTGTCATTGCAGGCAATCTCAACGCTGGGCATGACAGGGAAGACATCCTCCTCCCTCATGTGGTACCCTTCCTGCAGGCTCATCCTGACATGACCCTCCAGCATGACAATGCCACCAGCCAAACTGCTCATTCTGTGTGTCCTGTCCTGTCCTGCAAGACAAGAATGTCAGTGTTCTGCCATGGCCAGCGAAGAGCCCGGATCTCAATCCCATTGAGCACGTCTGGGACCTGTTGGATCGGAGGGTGAGGGCTAGGGCCATTCCCCCCAGAAATATCCGGGAACTTGCAGGTGCCTTGGTAGAAGAGTGGGGTAACATCTCACAGCAAGAACGGGCAAATCTGGTGCAGTCCATGAGGAAGAGATGCACTGCAATACTTAATGCAGCTGGTGGCCACACCAGATACTAACTGTTACTTTGATTTTGACCCCCCCTTTGTTCAGGGACACATTATTCCATTTCTGTTAGTCACATGTCTGTGGAACTTGTTCAGTTTATGTCTCAGTTGTTGAATCTTATTATGTCATACAAATATTTACACATGTTAAGTTTGCTGAAAATAAACACAGTTGACAGTGAGAGGACGTTTATATTTTTGGAGACTAATGAACAAACACAAGAGGTATGTTTGACCTCTCCAGTGAGATCCACATGGGCAATCCCAATTAGATCAGACAATATTCATGTTGTCTACAATATTTGTCACATCCCTCCATTCCTAAGGGATATAGCAAGACATTAGGTGAGATATTAGAGCCTACAGTAGTCAAGATAATGGATTATGCATGCACACACCCAAACGCACGTGCCCACACACGCACACATAGTCCCTGTATCTCTAGGGGACAGTAATGAGGATCTTCAAAGTACAGCGAAGGATGAACATGAACAACGGTAGTATCCGCCACATAAAGCAGTTCGAAAGCTAAGCGTGGCCCTTTTGTCATCTCCATATTGCGGTGCTCATTGAAACCAACGGCTGAGATTTGTATTGTGCCACAAAGCACCTGGCTAAGACAAAATGTCTGAGAGAAGACTTGTGAAAGACAGAGCCTTGGGATTCCATAGCCCAAACCCCATGGGATCCCTGATAAAATCAAAATCGGCTTCATACCAGCAGACTCCCACTGTCAGGGGGACACATCTGGCGTCTACTGTTGCAGAGATAATAATTCAAACAGAGACGTGGTGACAAAATCACGCAGCGGTTTTAGTTCCGCAAACACTGAGGCAGGCTGTGGCGACTGACATCAGAAAGTGTCAACTGTGTTCTGATAACTCCTAATTTCAAGCACATTCCTCACCGGTCCTAATTTCTGTATACACATCACAATATGGGGGTGCATTTTTTTAAAAACAGTGCGGACGGCTGCTGCAAATTACTGGGAAAACAGAGGCAAACTGTTTTCCATGACAATGCAGATATCCACTGGAAATGAGAAGCCGCAATTACGACGAGGCGGTGGCGACACACAGGCCGAGTTTAGCCACGTTTAATCAGGAAATCCTTTAGGGCCATAAACGGGAGCTCCGCTCTCGCCTTTCATTTCTCTCCAGCTCCGGTAGACAGGAGAATAGATTACATTTCTCCAGCTTTACAGTGTTCTATATGGTGGCGGGTGCTGTGCCATAGGTGTCGGTTTCTTCCCTCCTCTACTCTCTGAAAGGGCAACCTTGTTTTACAGAAAACCCCTCCTCGCAGGCTGCCACACTAAGAATAGCTGCAGCCCAGCCCGAGAGAGTGTGATCTCTGGGTAACCTTGTCGGGAGGTGACTGACAGATGAGAAAATATAATTTAGAGCGCACAGCGCGGAAAGAGATAATTGGTTTATTGGACCGACATCCTCGTTAAAGAGAAAAAAAGAGAAGAAAATAAAAATCACACTCTCAGTTAGAGAGCTATTGTGCGCAGCTTCGTAAATACCAG
This sequence comes from Oncorhynchus mykiss, assembly GCF_013265735.2. NCBI lineage: Eukaryota > Metazoa > Chordata > Actinopteri > Salmoniformes > Salmonidae > Oncorhynchus > Oncorhynchus mykiss. Next base: position 32,661,214 of record NC_048575.1, on the reverse strand, counting down.
CCCTGACAAATTTATGCCACCACTGATTGCAAATGGGACATTGCATGGCGCTCACACGCAGCTATGTCTTTCTATACTTTTTGGGGACCAATCAAAATCCTATTTTCCCTAACTCTTAACCCTAAACCTAACCTTAACTCCACCCCCCCTCCCCACCACAGCCAAAACCAGCTAATGAGAAAAATGTTTTTGAGCTTGCACAATGTTCTTCTCCCTCTCCCTCCATCATTGACTTGACATGTCAATGTATGACAATACATACTGTAGACATGCAAATGATGAGCTAATGGAATTTGCTCCTAACCAGAACTGTGTATTAATGATAATAGAGTGCAGACCATAACTATCAACTGTACAGGAGGGGTGGGGACATTTTCTGAGGCGATTCCGACTTGATAATGGAGAAATTAATTATTCAACGTCCGAGCCCATCAAAAATAATCAATGATTAGCCATGACACCCCGTTAGAAATGGCATTTGTCGTCTCCATTGTCTCCATCCACAGCAGTTGGTTCATGCATAGCTTCCCTCGTTTCCTTCTCTCTCTCTCCCCACTCCTCCCCCGTCTGTCTTAGCAAAAGGAGCACCTGACATTTCCACAGAACGCACAGTTGTTCAATAATTCAGTGCGCAGAAGAAGAACAGTGATCCAAACACAAAATACAATCACTATTTATTGTAGAAGTCTCCATTTTATTGCCCCGCAGAATTTGGTTTACATTCAGCCAGTCGGCTGTTGGTTATTCACACTGGCTTCTTCCAAAGGGAGAAAAACAGAGCAGAGCAGAGAAAAACAGAGCTGTCCAGGAGCATAGAGGATTTGGCCTCCAAGGCCGGCAGGGCAGATGTGAGAAAACTATCTAACAAAGATTGGGGTGCTGTAATCAGGAATGTAGTGATGCAAAGCGAGCTTTGTTGTGGCGGGACACTCGAGTCAGACAGCTGACAATGTCAAAACAAAATGTTCAATTAAATGTGTGGTCAAACAAATACAGTTCTCCTGACACACGTTGTGATTTTGTTGATTACATGTTGTGTAACTCTCCAGGCCACACTTTTCAGGAGTGAGTAGACCTATTTTCAGCGAGTGAAGAGGTTATCCAACAGACTGCTTCACAAACTGGATGTAATGTGGTTGTATTCATGACTTCATTACAACCTATTTGGTAAAGGGCTAGGACCTGTTGTGTATCTACAGTCACGAGTGACGGAGCAATGAGATCAGTGATGCTTAGGGGGATGTTTGGAGGAGTTGGGCTGGGAGAGGGGTCAGTGGCTGGCTGAGGGAAGAGAAGCTGAGAGGAGGAGAGAAGCCCAACACACAGGAAGCAGGAAGTCCACTCTAATTGGTCCCAGTCAGCTAGAGAGAAGACTGCTTAGCCTGGGACACTTTCTCTCTCTCACTTTGTCTTTTATGCTCTCCAACACTGACTGACTGACTGACTGACTGACTGACTGACACACACACACACACTGCAGTTGAAATTGGCGAGGGGGATACATTTTTGGGGGTTCTTGCATTGGAATTATATTGAACTCTGCTTATATAATCACGCTATACCAATATAAACAAAGTTCAAATACCGAGACTCCAAGATCATTGAGGGCTTTTAAAATCTGTAGCTTCTCTCTGTTGTGCTATATTAGTGCAATGGACAGCGCGCTGAAGCTAGGCGGTTTTGGTAATGAATATAGGCTACAAACAGCCTATGTGAATCTAGCCGTACACACAACTGTCTTACCAAAATAATGCAAATCAAATGCTGAATGTCGTAACCTAGTTATTCATGCATGCAAACAAAAATACTGAATAGCAGTTTGGCTTAGAAAACCAGCACAACTGAATGCGAATAAACGCAACAGAACAAAACAGCGGTACCAAGTAGTAGGCCTAGGGTTCTTTCATTGGAATTATATTGAATTCTGCTTATATCAGGTTATACCATAATAAACACAAATGTTTAAAAAAAAATGCTTTTGACCAAGAATTTACAGGATCAACGGGACAAAATCTCACTGCGCTCCATCAGCACCATGGACAGCACCCTGCATACTAAAGCCAGATTTTGATAAAAACTAACCAGCTAGATAGTGGTGGTGCATCAGTGCCACTGGCACTGCACTGTGCCCAAATGGCGTCAAAATTGCTGTCGCACCTCAGCTTCTTGACACACTCCAAAGCACCACATTGACTCCAGTGTAAAGATCCGTTGCTTTTGCCTGGAGTAATTTGTTTGGAGGATCGAGAAGACTGACGATTCTGTGCATTTAAAAAAAAAAAAATTCACCTTTATTTAACCAGGTAGGCTAGTTGAGAACATGTTCTCATTTACAACTGCAACCTGACCAAGATAAAGCAAAGCAGTGAGACAGAAACAACACAGAGTTACACATGGAATAAACAAGAGTACAGTCAACAACACAATAGAAAAAAAACTATAGTCTATATACAGTGTGTGCAAATGGCATGAGGTGGTAAGGCAATAAATAGGCCATAGTAGCAAAGTAATTACAATTTAGCAGATTAACACTGGAGTGATAGATGAGCAGATGATGATGAGCAGATGATGGTGTGTAAGTAGTGATACTGGTGTGCAAAAGAGCAGCAAAGTAAATAAAAACAATATGGGTGTGAGGTAGGTAGATTGGGTGGGCTATTTACAGATGGACTATGTACAGCTGCAAGCGATCGGTTAGCTGCTCAGATAGCTGATGTTAAAAGTTAGTGAGGGAAATGTAAGTCTCCAGCTTCAGTGATTTTTGCAATATGTTCCAGTCACTGGCAGCAGAGAACTGGAAGGAAAGGCGGCCAAAGGAGGTGTTGGCTTTGGGGATGACCAGTGAGATATACCTGCTAGAGCGCGTGCGTGTTGTTATTGTGACCAGTGAGTTGAGATAAGGTGGAGCTTTAGCATAGCCTTATAGATGACCTGGAGCCAGTGGGTCTGGCGACGAATATGTAGTGAGGGCCAGCCGACTAGAGCATACAGGTCGCAGTGGTGGGTGGTATAAGGTGCTTTGGTAACTAGTGTTGTATGGCAATGAAGCTCGTTTGGAGGTTAGTTAACACAGTGTCCAAAGAAGGGCCAGATGTATACAGAATGGTGTCGCCTGCGTAGAGGTGGATCAGGGCAAGAGCGACATCGTTGATATATACAGAGAAAAATGTCGCCCCGAGAATTGAACCCTGTGGTACCAACATAGAGACTGCCAGAGGTCCGGACAACAGGCCCTCCGATTTGACACACTGAACTGTGTCTGAGAAGTAGTTGGTGAACCAGGCGAGGCAGTCATTTGAGAAACCAAGGCTATTGAGTCTGCCGATAAGAATACGGTGATTGACAGAGTCAAAGCCTTGGCTAGGTCGATGAAGATGGCTGCACAGTACTGTCTTTTATCAATGGCGGTTATGATATCGTTTAGTACCTTGAGTGTGGCTGAGGTGCACCAGTGACCAGCTCAGAAACCGGATTGCACAGCGGAGAAGGTACGGTGGGATTCGAAATGGTCAGTGATCTGTTTATTAACTTGGCTTTCAAAGACTAGATTGGTGGCTGTAAACTTAAAGCCGGGGTCCGTCACTGCCTTCAGCAACCCTGTAGCCTCGAGTCTTTCTTCTGTGTTGTAGGAACTTGTGTGTTTTTTCCTGTTTTTATGGAAACCCAAAAGGAGTTCTTCCTGCCTGCCCAGTGGCTTTTCATAGCCCCCTGAACACCGCCAAAGTTTACATGACAGGTTGGCGCAAAATAAATCAGTATCTCCGCTCTGCTGTGTCACCCTGTCAATCAGTTCAACTTTTTAGCAAATTTTATGTAAGGACATAAATCTAAAACTGAGGGAGCAAAAGTTTGAACTTAGCCCCCTAAGTTCCCTTTAACCCCCTCGTGTAGCCGGGTAACACCTATATGAGAATGCTGTTCATTGACCACAGTTCAGCATTCAACACTATTCTCTCCTAGCTCAACACCAAGCTCAGAGCCCTGGGTCTGTACAACACCCTCTGCAAAAGAATCCTGGACTTCCTGATGGGCAGACTATAGGCTGTGAGAATTGGCAGCAACACCTCCTCCACACAGGCTCCTAAAACAGGGCCCTCCCCCTGGGGTGTGTCCTCAGCCCTTTGCTGTACTCCCTGTTCACCCACGACTGCTTGGCTTTGCACGACAACAACTCCATCAAGTTTGCTGACAATACCAAGGTTGTATGCCTAATAACAAACAACGACGAGTCAGCCTATAGGGAGGGGAAATGGGGTATATCTAGTCAGTTGTACAACTGAATGCCTTCAACTGAAATGTGTTTTCTGCATTTAACCCAAACCCTCTGAGTCAGAGAGGTGATGGGGCCTGCCTTAATCGACATCCACATTTTCAGCGCCCGGGAACAGTAGGTTAACTACCTTGCTCAACGGCAGAACGACAGATTTGTACCTTGTCAGCTCTGGGATTCGATCCAGCAACCTTTCGGTTACTGGTCCAATGCTCTAACCACTAGGTGGTAAGTGAATTGGCATTGTGGTGCTAGTACAACAACCACTCCCTCAACATCAGAAAAACAAGAAGCAGAGGACTTCAAGAAGCAGATACAACATGCCCCGATCCACACCAACGGAACTGCAGTAGTCAGCTGTTTTTAGTTCCTCGGCATCCACGTCACCGAGGACTTGACATGGACCAACTTGTCAAGAGAGCGCAACAGCACCTCTACATCCTAAGGCGGCTGACGAAATTTGGCATGCCACCTAGGGTCCTCAAGACTCCTTAACACGAACTGGACTGACCACATGCTCTGATTCTCTGCACCTTAACACACATTAACACTTAACACTACAAAACACACGTAAATATTGGACTGTAAATTGTATTACAGTCCAATATATTATACTTACTCTAAAAAGTATATTCTAATGAGCCATTCACTTTGTTTGTATTCTTATATTTTATTATTTCTTATTGTTGTTGCATTGTCGAGAAGGAACCTGCAGGTAAGCATTTTGTTGGACGGTGTATACCATGTGTAATCCCATACAAAGGTCAAATAAAAATAAAACTTGAAAACACACACACACACTGGGAGTCCATATACAGTGGGGAGAACAAGTATTTGATACACTGCCGATTTTGCAGGTTTTCCTACTTACAAAGCATGTAGAGGTCTGTATTTTTTTATCATGGGTACACTTCAACTGTGAGAGACGGAATCTAAAACATAAATCCAGAAAATCAAATATATTGTACAGCTATTCAAATTGAGAGCACAGACAAGTTGTTTTCCCACCTCCAAACAATTTGTATTTGTTTTAATGTGATTGCAAGTCAACTAATACTAAACATCCTATATTTTCAAGTAATTCATCTAGTCAGGATGGACGTTATCTTATACAGTGCCTTGCGAAAGTATTCGGCCCCCTTGAACTTTGCGACCTTTTGCCACATTTCAGGCTTCAAACATAAAGATATAAAACTGTATTTTTTTGTGAAGAATCAACAACAAGTGGGACACAATCATGAAGTGGAACGACATTTATTGGCTATTTCAAACTTTTTTAACAAATCAAAGACTGAAAAATTGGGCGTGCAAAATTATTCAGCCCCCTTAAGTTAATACTTTGTAGCGCCACCTTTTGCTGCGATTACAGCTGTAAGTCGCTTGGGGTATGTCTCTATCAGTTTTGCACATCGAGAGACTGAATTTTTTTCCCATTCCTCCTTGCAAAACAGCTCGAGCTCAGTGAGGTTGGATGGAGAGCATTTGTGAACAGCAGTTTTCAGTTCTTTCCACAGATTCTCGATTGGATTCAGGTCTGGACTTTGACTTGGCCATTCTAACACCTGGATATGTTTATTTTTGAACCATTCCATTGTAGATGTTGCTTTATGTTTTGGATCATTGTCTTGTTGGAAGACAAATCTCCGTCCCAGTCTCAGGTCTTTTGCAGACTCCATCAGGTTTTCTTCCAGAATGGTCCTGTATTTGGCTCCATCCATCTTCCCATCAATTTTAACCATCTTCCCTGTCCCTGCTGAAGAAAAGCAGGCCCAAACCATGATGCTGCCACCACCATGTTTGACAGTGGGGATGGTGTGTTCAAGGTGATGAGCTGTGTTGCTTTTACGCCATTGCATTGTTGCCAAAAAGTTCAATTTTGGTTTCATCTGACCAGAGCACCTTCTTCCACATGTTTGGTGTGTCTCCCAGGTGGCTTGTGGCAAACTTTAACCGACACTTTTTATGGATATCTTTAAGAAATGGCTTTCTTCTTGCCACTCTTCCATAAAGGCCAGATTTGTGCAATATATGACTGATTGTTGTCCTATGGACAGAGTCTCCCACCTCAGCTGTAGATCTCTGCAGTTCATCCAGAGTGATCATGGGCCTCTTGACTGCATCTCTGATCAGTCTTCTCCTTGTATGAGCTGAAATTTTAGATTTTCTTGGTAGATTTGCAGTGGTCTGATACTCCTTCCATTTCAATATTATCGCTTGCACAGTGCTCCTTGGGATGTTTAAAGCTTGGGAAATATTTTTGTATCCAAATCCGGCTTTAAACTTCTTCACAACAGTATCTCGGACCTGCCTGGTGTGTTCCTTGTTCTTCATGATGCTCTCTGCGCTTTTAACGGACCTCTGAGACTATCACAGTGCAGGTGCATTTATACGGAGACTTGATTACACACAGGTGGATTGTATTTATCATCATTAGTCATTTAGGTCAACATTGGATCATTCAGAGATCCTCACTGAACTTCTGGAGAGAGTTTGCTGCACTGAAAGTAAAGGGGCTGAATAATTTTGCACGCCCAATTTTTCAGTTTTTGATTTGTTAAAAAAGTTAGAAATATCCAATAAATGTTGTTCCACTTCATGATTGTGTCCCACTTGTTGTTGATTCTTCACAAAAAAATACAGTTTTATATCTTTATGTTTGAAGCCTGAAATGTGGCAAAAGGTCGCAAAGTTCAAGGGGGCCGAATACTTTCGCAAGGCACTGTACGCACCAATGTAATTGAGAAATAATCTGAGTAATTGCAGTCCACAGGAATCTGAACATCCTCTGCATTTGCATACATTTCCATGAATTAATTTGTCATTTCAGTTAGTATTTTTTTCTTAAAGCTTTCTTTTCTCTTCTCTCCTTGATACTTATGTAACTGGAGGGATACAGCTAAGCCATCCTACATTTACCTGTCACGAGTCTTAGAAAAAGCATTGCTTTTCATGTGGTGCTTGTTGCTTCAGGCCAGGGGATGGGCAGCGAAAAGATGAGTGTAGCGTTTCATTCATGAGAGGGAAACGGAGGAAGGCTGCTTGCTGGGACAACCCCCCCCCCCCCCCCCCCCACCCCCACCCCCCCGATGGCTGGCATTCAAGATGAGATTCTGAGATGAGAGGAGCAGACCAGGGACTCTCTCCAGACTCCATGCCATGCTAATGATGCCAAGCAGTAACCAACAAGGCACTGGGATAGTAAAGCGATGCTGGTTCAGGTTTTTTGCACCACTGAAGTGTTTAGGCTTCCTTTGCTTCCTCTGAGATCCTCTGGTATAGCACATTGACCAAATACGATAGCAATTAGAGGGTATAGGAGTTGCTACACTGGATAGTGGAAAACGCCTCGGCCGTTCAAGAGAAAATCTCTATTTCTTTTCACTTCAATGACAAGACAGATACTGCTTTGTCATTCCCAAATTATGCTTTTGCAATCCAACAAGGTTTTTCATTGTTAAAGGCTGAGGGGGTAGTTCTGACATTGTTGAGGGCTGTCTTCTTGTCATTGTTGTCTTTGTTGTGAGAGTGAATAAGCGTTGCTATCTATAGTCACACACATAGCCACCCCAATAGTACATGCGATTTCCAAACTAGCGATTTACTGAGTAAAAGAGATGACATCACAGTCTGGAAAAGAACACACAAAACATATAAATTAATTAGACCCAACAGACAAGTAGGGTTACAAAACAACTAGTCTTTGTCTGATGGTAATGCAACAGTTAGTACATTCATCTTAAGATAGCTAGGTGAGATATCACAGTCATAATAAGTACATCCCCAGTAAGGAAGATAGGGGGGGGGGGAGACTAAAATGTCTTATTTAAGATGCTCTTTGAAGAGGTAGGGTTTCAGATGTTTTTGGAAGGGAGGGCAGGGATTCTGCTGTTCTAGCATCAGGGTTGGTTCCACCATTGGGGTGCCAGGAGAGAGAAGAGCTTTGACTGGGCTGAGCGGAGGCTGACCTCCCGTAAGGTTGGGACAGATAAAAGACCAGAGGAGGCAGAACAGAGTGCTTGGGTTGGAATGTAGGGTTTTAGCATAGCCTGAAAGTATGGAGGGGCAGTTCCATTTGGTGTGCCGTAGGTAAGTACCATGGTCTTGCAGTGGATGCAAGCTTTAACTGAACGTCAATGGAAAGTACGGAGGAGCGGGGTGACACGTGTGAACTTGGGAAGGTTGAACACCTGTGTGAAGAAAGGTCATACTCTACGGATGTTGTAGAGCATGAACCTGCAAGAGCGACTCACTGTTTTGATGTTTGCAGAGAACGACAGTGTGTTGTCCAGGGTCACGCCAAGGTAATTTGCACTCTGGGAGGGGCCACCGTGGAGTTTGTCTTGAAGCCGGCAGGCCTTCCCTGGGAGGAAGAACAGCAACGTTGTGTCGAGGTTGTGGTTGAGGTGGTGGGCTGACATCCAAGCATAGATACCGACCTGGACGTCAGCTGGGGGGGGGGGGGGGGGAATGACAAAAGTAGTTGAGTGCCATCTGCATAGCAATGACAGGAGAGACCATGAGAGGATATGACGGAGCCGAGTGACTTGGTGGATAGAGAAAAGAGGAGAGTGCCTAGAACCGAGCCCTTGGAGACACCAGTAGTAAGAGCATGTGTTGCGGACACAGCTCCTCTCCAAGCCACCTGGTAGGAGCGACCTGCCAGGTAAGATGCAATCCAGGAGTGTGCAGCGCCTGAGACGCCCAGCCCTGAGAGGTTGGAGAGGAGGATCTGATGGTTCACGGTGTCAAAGTAAGCTTTGGCAGAGACGGAGAGCCTCCGCGACACAGAGGACAGCAGTCTCAGTTGAGGGACCCTTCCTGAAGCATGACTGTTTAGGGTCAAGAAGATCGTTCTGAGAGAGTCAGAGACAAAGACAGCACACTAAGGTGGTCAGAGACAGCACACTGAAGTGTTTTGGAAAGAAAAGAAAGAAGGCATACCGGTCTGTAGTTATTGACATCAGAGGGGTAGAGTGTTGGTTTCTTGAGGAGGGGAGCGACTCTGGCCATCTTGAAGTCAGAGGGGACACAGCTAGTGGTCAGGATTGAGATGATGAGAGAAGTGAGGAATGGGAGAAGCTCCCCAGAGATAGTCTGGAGAAATGAAGAGGGGATGAGGTCGAGTGGACAGGTTGCAGATTTTCATCTGGAGAGAGAGGGGAGAAAGAGGTCAAGGCATAGGGTAGTTCTGTGGGACCAGTGAACTCAGTAGACAGTGAATGAGGAGCAGATGTCATCAACCGTTTTTTCAAAGTAGTTGACAAAGTTGTCCATAGAGAGGGAGGAGGTGGAGGGAGAAGGTGGAAAATAGTTTCCCAGGGTTGGAGGCAGAGGCTTGGAATTTCGAATGATATAAAGCGGCTTCAGCAGCGGATACAGAAAAAGAGAAGGCAGAGAGTGGAAGGATGATAGGTCCTCCGGAAGTTTAGTTTTTTTCAATTTTCACTCAACTGCCGGCAGCCACAGAGCAGGAGGGGAGGGTCAAGCCGGCTGGGAGGAGAGGGGACAGTGGGAATCAAAGGAGGCAGAAAGGGAGGAAAATTTATCAGAAGGGAGAAATTATAGGATAGATGGGGAGCGAGTAGTGAGAGAGAAAGAGTGAAGATTGCGACGGTGCATGACCATCTGGGTAGGGGATGAGTGGGTAGGGTTTGAGAAGAGAAAAGTAGTGATCAGAGACCTGGAGGGGGTTGCAGTGGGATTAGTAGGCAAACAGCCTCCAGTAAAGATGAGGTCAAGCGTATTGCCTGCCTTGTGAGTGGGATGGGGCTGGGTAAGGGTGAGGTCAAAAGAGGAAAAAAAGGTGTAAATAATCAAAGTCCGGTGTCGAGAGGTTGAAGTCGCCCAGTATGATGAGTGGTGAGCCATCGTTGGGAAATAATCTTATTAAGGTGTCAAGCTCATTAAGGAACTTTTCAAGGGCACCTGGTGGGCCCATAGGCGACAATGTTAAGCTTGAGTGGACAACTGACAGTGACAGCATGGAATTCAAATGAGAAGAAGTACCATTTAGGAGAAATGAGTATCCCTGTGCCACCACCGTGACGGACATATGCTCTCGGACTATGAGAGAGCAGCTGGAGTAGCAGTGTTCTCTGTGGTAATCCATACTATGAATGTGCATTGTTGCTATCAGTCCTGCCTTACCTGCATGCCTTTCAAACTGACAATAAAAAATATGTTGTTAAGCCTTGATGTGTCATCCTGTAAATTAAGGTAGGAGGTTTCATCAGAAAATCACCAAGCCTTGACTGAAAAAGTGTTGAAACACTGAATCTCATTTAGACATGAACCAGGCGGAACCACCTGGTGCACCAGTCGCTCATATTCCCTGTTAAATTCAACAGCATCTCTCCCCTATCTGCACTCATGCCCCAGATCTCCAAGACAATGAGTGAAAGTTACACATCCCACATGTCAAATTAATGTGCCTAATTAGAGATAAATAAATAAAGAATGAAAGAGGGAGAGTGAAGCGAGAAAGAAAAAGAGGGAGAGCGACAGAAAAAAGAGAGAGGGAGAAAGCGAAAGAGAGAGAGAAAGAGATCCTCTCACTATGAGAAGAAGAAACTTTTCAAAGGCCCCAAATTAAAATTCCAGCTCAGAAGTCTCCCGGTGGAACAGCAGCGATTTGAATTATTAAGATCTCTGTCACAAATGAGGGGGAAACACATTTTGGTGGTGGGCCCATATAAAGAAGGGGTCCCGTAGCGCCAGGCATGCAAGAGGCTGTATGATTATGATCAACGTTCCATAAATGCATCACTGATTGGAACAGAGGGGTAGTGGATTGACGTCAAAGCTAGCTTAACACTGACAAGGTCTCTGTAGAGGGATACACAATTGAAGATGTTGATGTATTTTCATAAACATGTTTACCTACTCAGCTGATGTACAGTGCCTTCAGAAAGCATTCATACCCCTGGATTTATTCTGCATTTTGTTGTTACAGCCTGCATTCAAAATTAATGAAATATATACTTTTTAAAATTATATTTATATTCACACAATACCCTATGACACAGTGAAAACATGTTTTTAGAGATTTCAGCAAATGTATTGAAAATTCTATACAGAAACATCTAATTTATATAAGTATTCACAGCATTGAGCCAATTCATTTTAGAATCACATTTGGTAGCTTTTACAGCTGTGATTCTTTCTGGGTAAGTCTAAGAGCTTTGCACACCTGAATTGTACAATATATTAAAGAAGCAATAACACTGGCCTTCTTTAGACTAGTTTAGTATCTGGTTAGAGCCAGTTTGCTCTGTTCTCAGAACAAGAATAGACTGACAAGTTTCAGAAGAAAATGATTTGTTTCTGACCATTTTGATCCTGTAATTGAACCCACAAATGCTGATGCTCCAGATATTCAACTAGTCGAAAGAAGGCCAGTTTTATTGCTTCTTTAAATCAGGACAACCCTTTTCAGCTGTGCTAACATAATTGCAAAATAGTTTTCTAATAATCAATTAGCCTTTTAAAATTATAAACTTGGATTAGCTAACACAACATGCCATTGGAACACAGGAGTGATGGTGGCTGATAATGGGCCTCTGTACGCCTATGTAGATATTCCATAAAAAACTGTCGTTTCCAGCTACAATAGTCATTTACAACATTAACAATGTCTACACTGTATTTCTGATTAATTTGATGTTATTTTAATGGACAGAAAATGTGCTTTTCTTTCAAAAACAAGGACATTTCTAAGTGACCCCAAACTTTTGAACGGTAGTGTATATTTTTTAAATTCTTCTTGTTGATCATAGCTAGACAGCCATTTTCAAGTCAAAACTGTAACTAGGCCACTCAGGAACATTCAATGTCACATCAGTTAGTAATTCAATTGTATATTTGGCCTTGTGTTTTAGGTTATTGTCCTGCTGAAAGGTGAATTTGTCTCCCAGTGTCCCTTCGAAAGCAGACAACCAGGTTTAGCTTGATTCCATTTATTTTTATTTTAAAAAACTCCCTTGCCGATGACAAGCATACCATTACATGATGCTTGAAAATATGAAGAGCGGTACTCAGTGGGGTGTTGTGTTGGATTTGCCCCAAACTACAGAGACGAGGTAGTCATTCAAAAATCATGTTAAATAAACACTATTGGAACACAGTGTGAGTTAATAAACGTATTATGTGACTTGTTAAGCACATTTTTATTCCTGGACTTATTTAGGGTTGCCACAACAAAGTGGTTGTATACTTATTGACTCAAGACATTTCAGCTTTTCATTTTTTATGAATTTGTAAAAAATTCTAAAAACTTAATTCCACATTGACATTATGGGGTATTGTGTGTAAGCCAGTGACACAACATGTTAAATTCAGACTGTAAAACACAACAAATTGGGGAAAGATTCCACAGGTGTGGATATTTTCTGAAGGCACTGTATGTATGTGTGTGCGTGTCCCAATAGAATCGGAACACACAAATTTCAGGTCTGCTGTGCGCAAACTTGAACATTGTGAAAATTCTGTGCAGCTTCTAGCGTACATTTGTTACAGTTTTAAGAGTGGTCATGTAGGGTACAGTGGCTTTTTGATCATAACGTAGGCCTACCAGAGTGGCCTACCATGAAAAACAAGAAAATGCATCCCATAACATTTTAACATGGAAACAGATGTTTTATCATTCAGCCTACAGTAGCAGCCAATGTGTGGTGTTCAATGTAGGCCTACATTCCATGAGACCTTTGGAAAAAAACATGCAACGCTTAACATTAACCTGTTTATCCACTTGTCCTTCAGACAAGGAGGTAACTGAAAATGTTGTGCTGTTTGATGCAAGAAACCACTTTACAAAATGCATTATTATTCCCATACCATTATTACAGATAATCAGACAAATTATGCTACCCTCTTGCCTATTGGCTACTTAGCTTATTCAAGCCCGTCTCAAAATACAACACTGCCCCTTTAAGACAAAAAAAAGGTCCCTACCTGACTTCCTTTTCAAAGATATCTAGAAACGTATATTCCCCAACTGCTGACTACAAATGATCTATAACTGGGCTAATAACTCACTAACTAGCAAAGGATATGAACAAAATGTGCACACATGGCTACATGCAGCTCTTGCTTTGATCTCAAAACAAGCACTTCTACTCACGACCGCTCATACTGTGAAATATTTCTCTATATAAAAAAATTGGCCAAAACGCTAATAATTACAACAACCATGCAAGCCTATAGATACACTTTCCTACTCATTCATTACTTCTGCAGCGCTTGTTGTAGGGCTGGGTGGAAATAGGAAGAATGCACATTTTATGGCGTATAAAAGTGTTGAATAGAGCTGAGTAAGAACTTAAACATGAACTCACTCATAAAATCACAAGCTCTTTGCTATATTCGTTGACAGTCTCTCTCTAGTCATGGTTTTAAACATTTTGAAATCTCACAGTATCAACTTTGCTGTAGCTTTCTTTTATGCCTGCTACGTTACTGCAGACACGGTCATTTGAGCCATGCGATTGGCCAGCGGTGCACTTGATTTGCTCTCTGGGCCCACAGGGAAGGCAGAGTTTGTACCTTAAACATTAAACCGTTAAAATGGCAACAGTTAGCTAACCTGGCATGCAAGGCAGCTGAATCAGGTGCCTTGCACCTAAAAAAAAATAAAAATAGGAACAAGGCTTTATCATTGTTTTTTTTACAGAAAGGTTTGACGATCAACTAGGAATGCCTTGGAGATTGACCAGTTGGTGACCACTGCTCTAGAAAATTGCATATAGTTCAATCTTGTGGGCTGATATTTCTGTGCAGCAGTCCTGGGCTCCTGCGTGGCTTAGAGGGAACATTGCTGTGACCCACTAGAATCACATGACACCATTGTGATGATGACATTTCTTTGAAATAATGACCAGATAAAGACCTAACGATGTAAACACTGTTTTAATGACAAAATACTATAATTCTAGTGCTGTCAGCAATCACATGTATTCCGTCTCATGTGTTTGGTTATGTGGGGGAGTGAGGATTAGGTGGTTTTATTTATTTGACCGGTTCCTCCGGTGATCAAAAGTTGGAAAGAGAGCAGTCACCAACGTTACAACGTAGTGTACAAACTACGGGAGGAAAGTTCAGATGCTTATAAAAGGATCTTAAATTCATTGTTCTTTCTTTTATTTGTTCCTAACTAATAACAGAGACCATGGTCTCTCTCTCTCTCTCTCTCTCTCTCTCTCTCTCTCTCTCCCTCTCCCTCTCCCTCTCCTAAAATACCTGGTAATGATTGTAAATGTTTCGGAATTTCTCAGACATTTCTTCATTACTGTAACTCAACTAAAGTCTTTTGCATATTGCTATTTATCTTATGGAGTCAGATAAACATTTCAAAAGGCTAATTGCTTAGTCTTATTACAAGTCGCATGTGAGGTATTTATAATATATCATATATACATGTCAAATATTACTGCCTACCACACACACATCCACTATTTACCCACACTCAGGTGGATATGGCTTGTTTCATGGGGTCTGGTCTTGATCTCCAGAGTTCCCATCTTGACTTCATCTCTGGTTGGCCTTGAGGAAACTAGCAAACGATTTAGACTGCTAGCCTATAGCTAGCTACTGCTATGACAGCCATGTGATGGTAGTTAGAGTAATAAAGCATGACTGCTTTTCTCACCACAGTGACCAAGAACATACTGAAACGTTGTGTGCCAAGGTTTACCAGACATGTAGACGTTAACTACCTTTAAGATGCCATCGGTACATGGGGCACTGCTCCGGCACTGTAAATAACTCGAGGCTTGGGTTCGCCGTGGGAGGAGGGCTCCACTGCACGGATTTTTTTTCTCGATATATGCCTTGATGACCTGAACCTCCGGTGGGGCCTGGAGACCCCGGCTTGGAATATATGAGTAATAAATACTCCCTCCCCTAGAAGCGAGGCCCTGGCCAGTGAGATATTGACGGTTTGGGATAAATCCCGCATGGGCAGCTGGACGGAGCGGCGAGCCTGAGCTCAGTAATAACGTGGCCCTTACTGTCGTCATCATGACAGGCTCCCAAGAAAACGCTTAGGGGGAGAGCGACAGCTGAGATGAATCACTCCATGTTGTACATTACTGCATGGCAGGTGGATTGGGCATTGCTTCTGAGTGTGTTTGCAGCCAGAGTGTGAGTGTGTGAGTAGGTCAGTGAGGGGTTACAAGACATTACGCTTCTCTCTTCATCTGATTGAATTCCCCTGCTAGAGACCGAGACACATTACGGTGGGAGGAAAAGGATGTGAGCAGGCTACACAGACCTAGCCTAAACCCACAAAGGCCCTCTGCTGTACTCTGCATCCACTCCCTTCTCCTTACCTAGACTACAGGGTTCAGTTCTATCAAACTAGATAACTAACTATGCATTGATCATACATGCTGCTAAAGAAAAGCCATCTGCTTTATTGGAATGCTTATGAAAGAATATAGTTGGAGCACTTATCTAGACATCTCTTCTCTAACCATTAGCAATGATAAATCGGCACTCACATACAACAAGTAAAAGCCAATGCAAATTATTATTATTATATCCATTACCGATTTAATTGTCCGTAATTGTCACACTGTCGCTTGTTTTGTCAGCTCTGTTGTCTTCAGTTTGCCAAGGATTCTAGATGAACTTCTCAATGGTACTTTATTCACAGATCTAAAACCACATTACTGCTAATCAGATTGGAGGGAAACTGATACTTCTGTTCATTGTCCAGTCATTTTTTTTCTTGCATGAGTTGTAAATGCCTATTGATAGAGCATCTGATACAGTATAATAGGCATATTACCATGTAGCAATAACTTTTAAAAACTTTGTTTATGAAACCTTCACTGGGAATTGCAAAAAAGTTCAATCAATTGCTTAAATCAACAATATTATACTGTATGTTCAACTTCTAAAAGGTACTATGTTGCTCGTGTTAGTCTGAAGTAAGTGAGATGATTTTGGCATGCTAGTTGGGTCATGCTAACAGAGATCCTACCATTCCTAGTGTTTTGTTCTCAACAAGTAACAAGTGCTAAGCTGTGTTAACTGCTACAGGCTTAGTTTTTTTCCAACAAAATGGGGGCTCGTCTGGGATTTTGGTTCCCATTAGTATGGTAATCGCTCTAGTCACCTACTCTGAAGCTCTAGTGTACCCAGATACTTGAGTGTTCAAAATACACTCCTTGCTTTGAAACAACAAAAGCTCAGCTGTGTGATCAACCCAGTCGATATCACATGAATGAGCTCAATGTTTCCATGGATTTTAACTGTTTGTTTCAGTTTGCCATCAGATGTATGGATCTCAGTGATTTAAGTGGTGGCATGGCATAATATGATGCATGGCAAAATATACAAATATGAAGGGCAAAAGATGTGCTTATCCATGCAGGCTATGAATGCTACAGGCAAAATGAGAAATAACCAAAAATAGACCAATAGTTATGCTAATGCATCAGTACAGCAATGCTTATGCTACAGAATAACACATGAATAAAACATGTTTGTCTTAGAATATATTAAGTTCCTGGCGGAAAACAAACCAATCACAAAGAAGAGAGCCCGAGGCGGGAAACTAAATCGATGTTTCACCGGACCCCACATTACCAAAGCTGTGGCTGCCCGCGTGGGTGCCCAATGGTAAGAGAGGAGGGTATCCACATTGCTGCATGCTCAATAATTAATTGTTTATGCAAGGTGCATCGGAGTGATGGTGACAGCTTTAATTTATTTCAACCTGGGTGTTGGGAGTACTTGAAGTTGGTGAAATATTCAAGGGAAAAGGGGGGCCAGTGGAGTCAAGTATTTCTCACCATGATGGGCTCTCTATAGCTTGTGTGCTTCAGATGGAAATCACAACATCTTGTCAATTACACATCAAAAATCTGGACAGTGAGATGACATTTGGGGTTGACACAGTTGACAAATTTCTGAAAAGCTGGAGCTGTCATTACACTACCGTTGTCGGATCTAATATTTTGTGGGTGACCGTATAATTTCTCTCATTTCTTTAACAATTATTCTAGGATTGATTGTGAAAATGACCTGTCAACGTCAGTCAACTGCTAGTCCTGATGACATTTGCTCGACGCATTTTTGAGCATACTCCAGAAGACACATTTTTTTATTGAAAAATCCTCTCAGGTGATGCACCACTGCCCTAGTACTACTGTACATTAGCTCAAAAACATGCAATCACATCTGTGTACTGTGTAATCCCTAAAGGTATTGTAAACTACAACCATTCACTCCCTGAACTTACAGTACAGTAGCGACAGGTGCTTAAGTGTAATTATATTTCTATGGTTCCAACATCAAGGCCAACGTCCCATCGCTTCCCAACAGCAGCCCAGCGGGGATAATGAGTCATTAGGCCAAGTTCACTGGGTTTGTGAACGCATTTGACATTAGCCTGAGTGATTTACCCAGAGATTAACCCTGCTCATTCCCGTTATTTCATTTAATTATTTATGCCTGTTTTTTTTTTAAATAGCTGCCAATTCCTGACTCGCATTTCCTCCTAAATTGTTTGTTAAACGTTCTACTTGACCTTCATTGGAAGATAGAGGCGAGATAAAACATTACGCATTCTTTCTCTTTTAAAACACCACAACTTCCATGGACAGTTTCTGCATTTTTTACTCTGGTTTTAAGAAACCACTTCTTCGATTGAGCGGATGCATGAAATCAACATGGGATTGCGGGCCGGCTATCTATTCACTGTCCATTCCCCCAGTGGAGACAACTATATGTAGACTGAAATAGAGTCCCCCAGCCTCTACTGACAACCATCATTCAGGTCAGTGAGACTGTCAAGCATTGTATTGCTCCCAAGATGCAGGCAACAGTGACGTGGCAGCAAGCAGCAGCAGCAGTCACCGGCATCAATGTTTAATTCGGCTGTGGCATTCCAGCAGATCAACAATGGCCGACGACTTCAGCATAGATTTATGGGCGATTGCCGAGACAGGGGTGGACCCTGTGCCGTTATTGAGGTCAGGTTTTCACAGTCCGGGTGTTGGAGGAGCCGTGATTGCTTTTGGGCTTGTAAACCCAATGATATCCCCAGTGGTTTTTGCATAAACAGACGAGAGAGCAATCAAACTGAGGCTTTCCAATCCGGCCCACAATTTGAGTATCCAAATTACCCAGCGGGTCAATCATTTCATTTGGCGAGACTGGCATGGCTCACTAATAATGGTTGAATATTTTCCCAGTATTTTACAAATGTTCTATCCCAAGAATAAATCACTTTTCTCCCAGGTAACCCGCTATTTCCCAGAAGTGTCATTCAAAAGCATTATAAAGAGTATAAATGTCAGGATTTGATTAGAGCTTTGATCAGCATGAAAATTCTAACCTGAGCCTGATGAGCCATATTTTAAATACATTAACGACATTTCATGATCCCAAGCCCAAAAAAAAAACAAATGATTGTGCCGTTATACAATACATATGATATACAGTAGGTTACTGTACATTACGCATGACAGAAAAACATAAAAGCCCATAGATGAACCTAGCTACAGTATATGCTCTCTTAGATAAATAAATGAAACTAGTTCCAGTAGGCTAATATTTTTGAGTGTGAACTGTATTACTGTACTGTATTATATGGACTGGAATTACACACATTGCTCCAACCATGATGAAGCAGAAGAGAACATGCGATTCTAATGCAGCACATACAGCCTACAAAGTTACAAGTATAGGCTAGCAAAATTGATTTTGATTTGGAAATATAATAGGGCCTATTTGTATAATTAGTAGGCTTACGCATATGGGTCAAATATGTATAAGGATTTCAAAGTAGCAAAAAAAAAAACAGCAATTACAAATCCCTAAAATACTTTTTTTTGAGTGTCACCTATGTCCTTATATTAGTTATATTCAAGAATAAAGCCAATAAATCATTTTTATTGTGATTAATATGAATGTACCCAAGCAAAATGTCATTCAGTATAACACAGTTTATTATTATTTTTAAATGTCCATTTATCATAATCACAAGGTTATATATCCATGCTTAGACTGGCAGAAATATAACTACCCAGAAAAAATGACATTATTTTATTTTGAATCCCACATAGGTAGAACATAAAATTTGTTGAAAGTTTTTTGAAAGTTTTTACAAAACTTCCAGCCTTTCACTGAAAGAAAATGCAGAAATCTATGAAAATATCTTTCACTTCATCCTTTGAGATTTGTTTTTGTCTCTCTGTGAGTCAATAAAAAAAAGTTATTGTATTTTAATAAAATGCTGGCGTTATACTGTATGACAATATTTTTTACCCTGAATGACACATATCACTACGGCCCAGAAATATTGATTAAATGTGATTCCTTCAGCAATAACAATAATGATCCTATGAGCTATTATTAGTAGCAGCAATAGTATTTTTCTTTTAGCTATTTTTTAAGTTAGAAAAAACAGGATAAGATGTTTAAAATGTGCAGGCTAGCTGAACTTAGATTGCTTCCATACAAGAGAGAGAAATTACCCACAAAGAACATGGGTTTTACTATGCAACATAGTTTAACTGACACATGAGGTACAATATAGTTCACGTAGCATTAAATCAGCATTGAACATTTCAAACAAAGCATTAATTAAAAAACCATTTCAAAAACATTGTGAAAAAAACTGAAGTTTTGCTTCATCACGAAACAGTGGATATATTTCTCAGGCATTTGAAAGAAAACGCATAAAAAATAATTCCACCAACAGAAAAACAAAACATTTCTGTATTCTGAACATCAGAATATTAACCAAATCCATTGTCTGAACATCAAATGGAGCTCATCAACATTCTCAAACTGAACTCATCATTCAATATCTTTAAAACATGGATTTATTTTCTATTTTTTAATTGTAATTTCTAGATTGCTTGTGTATGTCATTTTCTTGTGTAGGCCTATGTAGTATTCTGTAGCCTAACTGGTGTGTAACTTGGAATTTGGAGTAATAAAGCTCTGTAAACTTTTCCCAGTCAGAGTTGCAGAGTTTTGAATTCCTTCGTTTTGGAGTAAACAGCTCTGGTTCGGAGATTACTGCTTGGACATCAGACTTGAAGTAGTAGGCGATGTCCTTAACTTGGGGTCATTCAGCATAACGGGTGACACTGGTTTAACATGAAACTTTTGTTGTGCTGAAGGACAAAGGCGTGACACTGAAGGACAGATTTCATACATAAACCTATTTAACAGGCAGTTCTTTGGCCACCTGTATAAAGTGATGACCTTGACCTATAAAGATTATCCTTACTTTTCAAATTTAATATAGCTTTTTACAAAATAATAACATGAAAAGTATGTTTTCTGTGCTGTACTGAAGAGCATCCGTTTTTGTTATTAGAGTGAAAAGGTGAAATCTCTTCAGAGAGATTTACACACCACCTCACATTGATAGAGGGTCTTCAATGGGTCTTCCTTGTGATGTCACACACTGTCACATGATTACCATCATGTGATATGCTTTAAAATGGCTTTTTACCTTTGATATACTGAATGACATTGATGAAGCGCAAAAGTCTGGACAAAAGTTATTCAAGTGATACAGTATGTCGCCCATTATTCTATATATTGTTGCAAACCCTAACACAATTATGCCATAAGTGTTAATTTATATTTTTGGGATGAATTTCTAAATCTTAAAAACACTTTTGTCATTAAAATTTTAACCCGGACAGTACCACTGAAGAACATTGACACTTTAGAGCTCAATAACTTCCTTAATTTAACATTTTTTTGGGATAGGGGCAGCATTTTCACTTTTGGATGAATAGCATGCCCAGAGTGAACTGCCTCCTACGCTGTCCCAGATGCTAATATGCTAAAATGCATATTATTATTAGTATTGGATAGAAAACACTCTGAAGTTTCTAAAACTGTTTGAATGATGTCTGTGAGTGTAACAGAACTCATATGGCAGGTGAAAACCTGAGAAAAATCCAACCAGGAAGTGGGAAATCTGAGTTATGAAATTTTTCAAAGCTTGGCCTACTGAATACACAGTGCCTATGGGGTCAAGTTGCACTTCCTACGGCTTCCACTAGATGTCAACCGTCTTTAGAAACTTGTTTCAGGCTTCTGCTATAAAGGAGGGGGGAATGGGAGCTCAATGAGTCACGGGTCTGGAAGAGTGTCTCAGGCTTGTGACGCGCGCTCCCAACAGAGTTAGCTCTCGTTCCAGTGCTTTTCTTCAGACAATGAAATTCTCCCCGGCTGGAACCTTATTGATGATTTATGTTAAAAACATCCTAAAGATTGATTCCATACATAGTTTGACTTGTTTCTACGACCTGTAACGGAACTTGTCGAGTTTTTGTCTGGACGAAGTGAACACGCTAACAACAAGTGGCTATTTGGACATAAATTATGGACTTTATGGAACTTTACGGAACAAATCAGTCATTTATTGTCGAACTGGGATTCCTGGGAGTGCCTTCTAATGAAGATCATCAAAGGTAAGTGAATATTTAGTGTTATTTCTAACTTCTGTTGACTTCAACATGATGGATATTTCTTTGGCTGGATTGGGCTCTGAGCGCCGTACTCAGATTATGCTTTTTCCGTAAAGTGTTTTTGAAATCTGACACAGCGGTTGCATTGAGGAGAAGCCTACCTTTAATTCTGTGAATAACACTTGTATCTTTTATCAATGTTTATTATAAGTATTTCTGCAAAATCACCGGATGTTTTGGAATCAAAACATTACTGCACGTAACGCGCCAATGTAAACTGAGATTTTTGGATATAAATATGCACATTATTTAACAAAACATACATGTATTGTGTAACATTATGTCCTATGAGTGTCATCTGATGAAGATCATCAAAGGTTAGTGATTAATTTTATCAATATTTCTGCTTTTTGTGACTCCTATCTTTGGCTGGAAAAATGGCTGTGTGTTTTTTTTGACTTGGCTATGACCTAACATAATCATATATGTTGTGCTTGCGCTGTAAAACATTTTTTAAATCGGACACGATGGGTAGATTAACAATAAGTTTATTTTAATTTGCTGTATTGGACTTGTTAATGTGTGAAAGTTACATATTTTAAAAAATAAAATTGAATTTCGCGCACTGCCTTTTCAGCGGAATGTTGCCAAGGGGTTCCGCTAGCGGAACGCCTGCCCTAGAAAGGTTTTAATAGTTTGCAACCAAAATATTTCTGGGTCAAAAGGGTAAGAGTTGAGTTAATTAATATTATATTTATACATATTTATCTTTTTATGTTAAATGAATGGCCTTCGGACACCACATTTACGTCTCGTCTTTGACCCATATATATCTTTCATAATATTTTCACTAATGTTATTAGCCTACCTCCACTTTCTCTATTGTTGCTTTCAACAGTTGTCCTTATCTTAAATCATTCTTATGACATCCTTGGATAATATAGGACTAGAATTAGATGCAGAAGGCTTTCACCTCTCTTCACAAAGATTGAATGGTTATGGGTCTGAATAAATAACTTACAGCCTACCTGGAGCTCTATTGGCTGCTGTAAAACATTTAACATTCAGCAAAAAAGAGTGTCCCTCTTCGAATAGTGTATTGGTATAAGAACTACTATTCTATTCTAGCTTTTCCTGCATGGGACTCCAAGAGCTAAGGAGCATTTTTTAAGGAGAGGCCAGTGGAGTACATGCGCTTGCGTAAGAGACAGAGGCTATAATTTAGAAGCACATTATGTGTAACCCATCATGAATTATCTAAATATAAGGCTAATACTGCATTGAAAGTATTACCTGAAAGAGGTAGGCCTGGACATCTATAAATAGGGATATACAGTGGGGAGAACAAGTATTTGATACACTGCCAATTTTGCAGGTTTTCCTACTTACAAAGCATGTAGAGGTCTGTAAGTTTTATCATAGGTACACTTCAACTGCGAGAGACGGAATCTAAAACATAAATCCAGAAAATCACATTGTATGATTTCTAAGTAATTAATGAGCATTTTATTGCATGACATAAGAATTTGTTCACCTTCCAACCAGTAAGAATTCCGGCTCTCACAGACCTGTTAGTTTTTCTATAAGAAGCCCTCCTGTTCTCCTCTCATTACCTGTATTAACTTCACCTGTATAAAAGACACCTGTCCACACACTCAAACAGACTCCAACCTCTCCACAATGGTCAAGACCAGAGAGCTGTGTAAGGACATCAGGGTTAAATTGTTGACCTGCACAAGGCTGGGGTGGGCTAAAAGACAATAGGCAAGCAGCTTGGTGAGAAGGCAACAACGGTTGGCGCAATTAAGAAAATAGAGGAAGTTCAAGATGACGGTCAAGCACCCTCGGTCTGGGGCTCCATGCAAGATCTCACCTTGTGGGGCATCAATGATCATGAGGAAGGTGAGGGATCAGCCCAGAACTACACGGCAGGACCTGGTCAATGACCTGAAGAGAGCTGGGACCACAGTCTCAAAGAAAACCATTAGTAACACAGTACGCCGTCATGGATTAAAATCCTGCAGCGCACGCAAGGTCCCCCTGCTCAAGCCAGCGCATGTCCAGGCCCGTCTGAAGTTTGCCAATGACCATCTGGATGATCCAGAGGAGGAATGGGAGAAGGTCATGTGGTCTGATGAGACAAAATATAGCTTTTTGGTCTAAACTCCACTCGCTGTGTTAGGAGGAAGAAGAAGGATGAGTACAACCCCAAGAACACCATCCCAACCATGAAGCGGTGGAAACATAATTCTTTGGGGATGCTTTTCTGCAAAGGGGACAGGACGACTGCACCGTATTGAGGGGAGGATGGATGTGGCCATGTATCTCAAGATCTTGGCCAACAACCTCTTCCCTCAGTAAGAGCATTGAAGATGGGTCATGGTTGGGTCTTCCAGCATGACAACGACCCGAAACACACAGCCAGGGCAACTAAGGAGTGGCTCCGTAAGAAGCATCTCAAGGTCCTGGAGTTGCCTAGCCAGTCTCCAGACCTGAATCCAATAGAAAATCTTTGGAAGGAGCTGAAAGTCCGTATTGCCCAGCGACAGCCCCGAAACCTGAAGGATCTGGAGAAGGTCTGTATGGAGGAGTGGGCCAAAATCCCCGCTGCAGTGTGTGCAAACCTGGTCAACTACAGGAAACGTATGATCTCTGTAATTGCAAACAAAGGTTTCTGTACCAAATATTAATTTCTGCTTTTCTGACGTATCAAATACTTATGTCATGCAATAAAGTGAAAATGAATTCCTTAAAAATCATACAATGTTATTTTCTGGATTTTTGTTTTAGATTCCGTCTCTCACAGTTGAAGTGTACCTATGATAAAAATTACAGACCACTGCATGCTTTGTAAGTAGGAAAACCTGCAAAATCGACAGTGTATCAAAAATACTTGTTCTCCCCACTGTATATATCAATCTAGAACAGGATTATCTATTTTGAATGCAATTTGAATGGAGTAGATGGCGAGACAAAGACTACGAGAGAGTGCTCGCTGCGAGAGAGTGCTCTTGCGTGCACTGATTTAAAGCAATGATATTTGAGTGATAAGCGGTTTTAAAACTCTGCAGCAGCAATTAGAAGTTTAAAAAATCCTTACAATTAGAACACAAGGTGACCCCCGAATGCCAGATGGAGATGGGTAAATTAGACACACATTTGGGTCTTTATATTACTGTAGCATAGGCTATGCTGCAGCAAATGTAGGCCTATCTGTCACAATAAAAAAAGTTACCATGATGAGATGATAGGTCTACATGCATTGTGAACTGAGCTCCATACAGAGATGGGCTATCTGTCCCCACCCTGTGCGTTGATTCGTCATGCAGAGGCCGTAGAGATGCCATATTTAGACATTGCAAATCATTTAACAGTTAAATTTCACACCATGCTGTTCTCATATAAATAATTTATGGTAATTTAGCGGTTTCTCGCGGTTATTTATCCTGGGAAAAGGGAGTGGTTTTGGACAGTTCCCACCATTCAACCCTACTTCTAAGCTCACACAGCCATAGGTTTCCAGGTAATGAAAGTGGTGCCTACAGCACAAACAAGCAGAGGACAGTGTACATACTCGTATTTGTTTACGATGAGACATACAACTACTCATGCAAGAGTAGAGATACTCACACAAGCTGTAAAGCATGTAACACGAGTCATCATGCTAGTTCAGTTAGCAGTACAGGTTAAGTCTTAATTTTTTAAATAAAAATGAGTTAGAAGTGGGGGGAAAAAGACAGTCATCATGTCGAATGTCAATCGAGCCGGTGTTAATTTCCTACAGTACCACTTGGCCAGAGATGATCAATATCTAAATACTGGCTGATGAGGAAGCTTCAAAATACAAAATGGCTACTACAGTAGCACTGCATACAGAGGTATGCCTTAAGCCAGCCTGACCCTGGCCTCTTGCAATGCAGAAGTCCAGAAACCCAAGCTCTTGCTAATTAGTGAGCCAGAGTAGCACATTTATGCTGCACTTTCCACTACCTAGTGCCCTGGGGGAGACAGCATGGGGCGCCGGGACTGCACAGTCTGAAACATTTAACAGTCTCCGAGGCCGTGGATAAGGCCTGGTACTGGCGGCCACAGAAGCATTCAGAAGCATTCTACATCTGACTGTAATTTTGAGTGTCCTGTGACATGCTAAACACAGGCCTACTCTCATGGAGAGCCAAGGGTCAACAAAAGTCCTCAGCTGTAATCTATCCTGTTATGGCAAGATGAACCATCAATCAAGTCTTCACATTTACATGGCAGAAGCAAAACTTAATTTGTCTCACTCAGATATCCCTTTAAGACTTTCAAATCTGGTTTGCACAGTCTTCCTGGTTTGTAAATGTAATATTAAATATTACATTCACAAATGTTACATGGCTTAGCGTGACTGACTTTACATCCCTCAGTGGAAGCTTTCCTCTTTGGGCAAATAGTTGGCTGGATGGATCAAGCTCGGTTTGAGCTCCAGTGAGAAACTTGAGTGTGCTAAAATCGGGACTTGGCTTTTTAAAGTAATGTGTGTGTCAGTGCACAGACTGATACACACGCATCATTGACATGGTAATAGTGTCACAGTGCGTCACAGCATTGCAGTCGGACATTCTAAGTGAGGGTGCGTACAGCATAATTAATAAGGATGACTAAGGATAAGAATGAATGTCCCTCTGTAATAACGACACAAGCATGTACTTACAGTGTCCTGGGAAGAGGATCATCTGGGGGAGAGGGGGCATGATCAGAATATAAAGTCTTAGATCAAATGTTGACGAGGGAATTGACACGAGAGTGCCGAGTTGCTAATGTGTTAGGACTTTGGTTCAATTTGTAATGAAACAATAGGCTAGTTCCGGTTCTCCTAGCTGATTAACTGCCCAATGATAATTCAAGCCATGACACTGCTCACAAGTGGATACAATGTTCACATGTGTCGGGTGTTTCACCTCTATTTGACATTGAGGTAGGCAGAATAACACATTTACAAGCTAAACATTCTGTAATAAGTGTTCTGTATTAGAGAGGTATTACTTTTGTTAGAACAGAACATCTTTCAAACTCTCTGCAGGTTAAATGTGGTAGGAGAGTACCTGGCTAGCATCCTTGCTTAGAAACTAAGCAGTGACTGAAAATGTCAGC
Source organism: Oncorhynchus mykiss (assembly GCF_013265735.2). Lineage (NCBI taxonomy): Eukaryota > Metazoa > Chordata > Actinopteri > Salmoniformes > Salmonidae > Oncorhynchus > Oncorhynchus mykiss. The sequence goes on along the minus strand of NC_048575.1, from coordinate 32,634,367 downwards.
AGATCTGAAATACTGGTACAACAGGTGCCGTATGCCCTATAATGCCCCTTAGCAGGCCAATATTCCCCAAATATCAAAAAACACTTATCCATTACCACTTGTATTGCAGAAGACCGAGGAAAAGTCCATTACAGCAAACCAACAGACAAGCATGGTGTGTCAAAGGGTTCTGGCCTTTATATTCACTTAACTCTGACAAACAGTCTGCAAATGCAATTAGAAGCAAACTAACAAGCTATCCTCCTTGCTCGTCATCATATGCCGTGGAGTGAGGCATCTCTCTCTAATTATAAGAGGAATCTGGGGGGCAGGGAGGTGCACGATAGGGTTTACAGAGAGGGTGTGGGTGTGGTAGAAGAGCTAAGGGAGGCATAAGAGGGGTGCGGCCCCTATTTACCATCAGCCCCATTGCCTGCACGCAACCTTATTGCCACAAAGACGGCCTCATCGTTACTGTAAAATGGAAAGGGTATTGTCTTCCCGCTTATGTCCACATGGTTACAAGTCCACGGCCACACCTCTCCCTCCACAATGAAATTAATTCAAACGCTTCTTCCGCGAGCGCCCGGGTAATTTGAGCATATTATGCTGTGGATGGCTACTTGGGAGGAGGTAATCAATAGCTTTAATGCTGGGTTAAGTTAATCCACATTGTGCATTAGAGCGCCTATTCAGAAATAGATTTGTGCTAAAAGGACGTGGGTCCTGAAACTGGGAAGCAGCAGGTTCGGAGAAGGAAACAAAAAGCAGATACCAAAGTGGGGCTTCGTTTTTTTGTTCTTGTTGCATGTATCCTGCACTCAAGCCTCCACACAAGTCCATTACGTGCTATTTGGTAGGACAAAGCGATTGGTTTCCGTTGCCTGCCTCTCCCGAGCATCAAACCGACATCTCCATTGACAAGGGAGTCGTGGTCCAATATCCATCATTGAGATATTACTATTTCTATTATCGCCATACTCCTTAGCAACTGCTTCACAAAACAATATAGATCAGCTTACAGTGAAAGCTACACAACAAAACATTCACGACAGTGTCAAGCAGTTGTACCGCTAGCTTACGGAGAGTTATGGGGCTTGAAGGCGGGTGGATCCGCAGTAGTGGTTCCTATTTACACACACGCACACACCCCTGTGGCTCAGTGGCACCGGCGTCTCGGTTAGCTGACTGAGGCGGCCCTGTTTGCGCCCAGAGGGGCTATGAGCTGTTATGAGGAGCCATAAACTGTATTGCATGCTCACAACAATTTTTATAATCCTCTGCTACCTGTATGCACTGACGAAGACCAACAGAAGAAGCTGGGATGCACTAGATGGGATGTACTATGAATTCGTTATCTAAATGCACTTCATAGAAAGTGTTATAATAGCAGATAACATTTGATTAAAAAAAGTGCGGGGGCCCCAAAGGCAACAGGCAGCACAACTGTATCAAGTGAAAATACTGACTCTGGTTGTGTATTAAATGGATTGTTCACTCTTTGAAGTTTGAGCTCATTTCCGACCTAGGGTGTTTGTTTCATTCCAAAAACTTTTACGTTTGTTAGCTTGTTATCGGTGAAAAACATTTAAAGCTAAAACAATATACATTAACTATCCCTTAAGAGTTGGGTCTATTGGGTCTATTGTGTTGCTGGCATGTTTTTCATTGGCTGCCTTCAGGGGAAATAAATAGAACCCTGCCAAGCACGATTGAGAATTCACATTTGAATAGGAAATTGCTTTTTTCAATTACAATGAAAGTTTGCTCCAGTGTGGTGTATGACAAAAAGATCCTATAACGGGAATTTGCATTTCCTGCATGTATTACTTGCTTGTTTTGTTTGGGGGCTGAGGACAATCAGGTGCGCGCCCATGTTTTCCTTTGCAAATTGCTTTCTCCGTCCAGATCTAGCTTACAAACAATTCTCCATAATGAATCAAAATCCTCTTTAATGAAAGCCAGCGACTGCTAAATGATAACAGGTACGAGACAATGCACCCCTGTCACCGAGTGATTGAGTGAGAGAAAAGCCCAAATCACGGTGCAATCGATCTGTCAGCGAGGTATCCCCCCAACAAACAAACAAACGCACACACACACACACACACAAACACACACCTCCCTCCATTGCCCCCCTGAGCGAAAGAGGAGAGTTACAGGAACATAACAATGCTGAAAAGGTCAATGTAGCGTCAGCAAGCCTAAATGATGTTGTGAACTCATCCCGACCCATTTCTGTAACTTTAATCTCCTTTCTGCCTGTCTCCAGATTTCCCCTCATTTCTCAATCTATAGGTGCGAAAGAGTTCCATCTCCTATATAGTCTTTTCCATTAGCAAAGGCTGTCGGCTAATCAGCTGGTTAGACTCATTTTCAGCCAGCTCATTTTCCACTTCATATTAACTAGGCTACTTTTCATTTCAAAGTTTCAATTCGCTAGTTCATCAAGCCCTCTCCTACTAGAACGAACATTAGTATGCATCTTCTAACATCTAGTGATGGTCAGTCACAAAGCGAGTGATGACAGGGAAACGCAGCAGAGAGGAAGAGGCGAAGCGAGACGAAAAGTTTCACTCACCAAAATCTGTCCCAAAATAAGCCTAATGCTTTTCTATGGGCTTATTTTGGACCTAAGAAAACTATTGGGTCAGTGACACATTTGTTGTTGTTTTGGCTCTGTACTCTAGCATTTTGGATTTCAAATGACACAATGACTACGAGGTTAAAGTACAGACTGCCAGCTTTCACTTGAGGGTATTTTAATGCATCCCAGTTGACCCGTTTAGAAATTAAAGCACTTTTTGTACATAACCAAAAGTGGGACAAATTCACTTATCTGTATTAAAGTAGACAAAAGTAGCACGCAATGATTACATCAAGCTGGTGACTCTACAAAATTGCTGGATGTATTTGCTGTTTGTTTTGGTTGTGTTTCAGATTATATTGTGCAAATTAGAAATTAATGGCAAATAATGTAGTTTCATTTTGCAGTCACACATTTACATTTTTTACCCCCTTTTTCCCCCTCTCCAATTTCATGATATCCAATTGGTAGTTACAGTCTTGTCCCATCGCTGCAACTCCCATACAGTCTTGGGAGAGGCTACAGTCAAGAGCCATGCGTCCTCCGAAACACAACCCTTCCAAGCCGCATTGCTTCTTGACACACTGCTCGCTTAACCCGGAAGCCAGCCGCACCAATGTGTCAGAGGAAGCACTGTACGACTGGCGACCGTGTCAGCGTGCATGCGCCCAGCCCGCCACAAGGAGTAGCTAGAGCTCGATTGGACAAGGACATCCCGACAATTTATTCAGAATGATCCGTAATCATGGTAGCATCCACATTAATGTAGATAGGGTTTAGAAACATATAATATTTTTGTTTACAATAAAAGTGGCTCTGTTCATTTGGCTCCCTAATTTGCATAAACTACTGGTAGACTTAGGGGCTTTTTGGAGATTATCTGCAGATAAATTATGAAAACATTCGATGAAGAATCATCACTGCAGGAAAAATACTGTAGGTAGTGGAGAGCCTCATTCTGGTCCAAATATTATAGGGCACTCATGGAATCCAGGCATTAAGTATATTGAAAATGTATTAATTTGCCCAAGTTCATCATAAAACAAGAACAGAATGTACCTCAGTGATTAGTATTTCCTTCAAATTTCCGAAGAGGCAACGAGAAAGCACCCGTCTGTGTGGTGAGACTTTAGCGATGATACTAATGAAACCAGTCTTCCTGCAGCTGTCCCAAAAACCATCTCAATTAAATGTTAACAACAAAGTAGTCTATGCTTACCTGCCAGAATGACGTCACGATTATTTCCATCAATTCAGTGGGTATTTGTTATACAAATTCTACCATCATCTGCATAGCCGTGGGAAGTAGGGGTGCTGAGGGTGCTGCGGCACCCACTGAAAAATCTTAATAAAATATACATACAGTACCAGTTAAAAGTTTGGATACACCTACTCATTTTATTTTACCTTTATTTAACTAGGCAAGTCAGTTACGAACAAATTCTTATTTTCAATGACGGCCTAGGAACAGTGGGTTAACTGCCTGTTCAGGGGCAGAACGACAGATTTGTACCTTGTCAGCTCGTGGGTTTGAACTTGCAATCCGGTTACTAGTCCAACGCTCTAACCACTAGGCTACCCTGCCGCCCCGGGTTTTTCTTTCTTTTTTTTTACTATTTTCTACATCGTAGAAAAATACTGAAGACATCAAAACTATGAAATAACACATTTGGAGTCATGTAGTAACCAAAGAAGTGTTAAATCAAAATATATTTTTTATCTGATTAAAGTAGCCACCTTGACAGCTTGGCACACTCTTGGCATTCTCTAAACCAGCTTCATGAGGTAGTCATCTGGAATGCATTTCATTTAACAGGTGTGCCTTGTTAAAAGTTAATTTGTGGAACTTCTTTCCTTCTAAATGCGTTTGAGCCAATCAGTTATGTTGTGACAAGGTAGGGGTGGCATGCAGAAGATAACCCTATTTGGTAAAATACCACACCCATATTATGGCAAGAACAGCTCCCATAAGCAAAGAGAAACGACAGTCCATAATTGCCTTAAGACATAAAGGTCAGTCAATCCCAAAAATATCAAGAACTTTCTTCAAGTACAGTCGCATAAACCATCAAGCACTATGATAAAACTGGCTCTCATGAGGCTCTCATGAGGACCGCCACAGGAAAGAAGACCCCCAAAAAACACTACTAAAGGACACCAATAAGATGAAGAGACTTGCTTGGGCCAAGAAACACAAGCAATTAGACCCGTGGAAAATTGTCTTTTGGTCTGATGAGTCCAAATTTGAGATTTTTCGTTCCAACTGCCATGACTTTGTGAGAAGCAGAGAAGGTAAAAGGATGATCTCCGCATGTGTAATTCCCACTGCGAAGCATGGAGGAGGAAGTGTGATGGTGTGGGGGTGCTTTACTGGTGACTCTGTCAGTGATTTATTTAGAATTCAAGACACACTTAACCAGCAGGGCTACAGCGGGATCTTGCAGCGATACGCCTTCCCATCTGGTTTGCGCTTAGTGGGTCTATCATTTGTTTTTCACCAGGACAATGACCCAACACACCAGGTTGTGTAAGGCCTATTTGACCAAGAAGGATGGAGTGCTGCATCAGATGACCTGGCCTGCATAATCACCCGACCTCAACCCAATTGAGATGGTTTGGGATGAGTTGGACCACAGAGTGAAGGAAAAGCAGCCAACAAGTGCTCAGCATATGTGGGAACTCCTTCATGACTGTTGGAAACGCATTCCAGGTGAAGCTGGTTGAGATAATGCCAAGAGTGTGCAAAGCTGTCATCAAGGCAAAGGGTGGCTACTTTGAGAAATCTAAAATATATTTAGTTTTGTTGAACATTTTTTTGTTTACTACATGATTCCATATGTGTTATTTCATAGTTTTGTTGACTTCACTATTATTCTACAATGTAGAAAATAGTAAAAAAAAAAAAAACTTGAATGAGTAGGTGTTTCCAAACTTTTGACTGGTACTGTATATATGCATTAAAACAAATATTCACAAAAGTAGTGCACTGGGCCTTTAATAGCCCTATATTAGCAAAGCAATAGCCTTCTGCAGAGCGGGCAAAACCTTTTTTTCCACCCTCCCCCAGTGTACCCCGACCCCCACCTACTTCCTGCAGCTATGATCACATGCAGGGGTGCAACTATCACTGGGGAAGGGGGGACATGTCCCGCCCACATTCTGAAATTGCATTGTTGTCCGGCCCAGTTGAATCATTGGAATGTAATACAAAACAAGGCAACGGTGTGCTTTAGGACTATGCGGACACCTCCTATCGGTCGTGTAGGCTGTTTGAAGTGTTAATCCGACTAGATATGTCCCCCCAGTTCAAAAAACAAAGTTGAGCCCCTTATCACACGTGCACTAAAAAAACACCACTAAACAACAGCTTGTAGCTACTGTAGATGCACACTTGAATTAGGGGCAACTACACTAAAAACATTTCTCAGAATTATTCCAAACTTCAAAAATGGTCTCCTGATGTGATTTAAGCATTGTTGTTGACTTAGAAAAACAGATAAAGTTGATGTTCTATTTATAAAACTGACTTAGAGAGCGAAAAACAGGGAAAAACAGAAACCCGAAGAAGAAAAAACGAATATCCAGATAATGTAGGCTATTTACTTAATTTTTCTGTTTTAATAAAATACATCATTTTAAGAACTAACATCATTCTGGCCATTCTTATCTTACAGTAAAACTGTAAATAAGACTTTAATCTCAAGAGAAAACAGGTTAACTGTAAAAAAAGGTTTACTGATCTCTTCCTTAGAAAACAGTTCTGATCATATAGGCTTAGATCAACACAAAACCCAAAACAATTAACAATACACGGAATTCATACATTTTCAGTAATTTATATTGTAATTTAATGTCGTTCTTCACAATACCACAACACATTTTTCCAATCTGTGAGGGAAATAATCAATCATTTGCTGTGTATTTCAGATGGGATCAAGGCATTAGAATGTACCAGACGCCACCAAAATAAAGCTCTTTCGGACAAAAATGTCAAACCCGGGGATGCCTGGCTGGCTACTTTTTCTATTAGACTTGCTACTTGTGAAAAACACTTCTAGATACACCTCCGGTTCTTCGTATCTTTCACCTCTTCTGATATTTGGTTTATTCTGCTCCATCTTCATTGGAAACACGTTTGTATGTGGGAAGAAAGTGTGTGTGGTGTGTGTGGGAACAAAGTGTATGAATTAATCTCCTCTTCCTGTCCATCATCCTCTCCTCCATTTATTCGTCTTCTCCCACACATTAGCTGTGACCTTTGAGTTTCTTATAGAGTTCTCTCTAACCACCTCTCTGCCTCCCACTCTGTAATTGAACTGGCATAGACATAGGTCTCTTTCGTGTAATGAAGTAATTACCCATTGAACTGGCATAGACATAGATCTCTTTCATGTAATGGAGTAATTACCTTGTGCTCTCCCCTTTTCCTCTCCACTCGACTGCTCTCCCTTCCTGTCCTCTCCTCCCTGCTCCCCTCCTAGTCTCACCTGTCCTCTCCCCCTCCCTACGCCGGTCGCTTCTTTCCCCTCCTCTCTTCCCTGTCCCTCCCCTCTCCCTTCTCCTCTCCTGCTATAGAACTGTCACTCATGATGTGATCTTTGGCCTTTGGACAGTAGACTGCTTTACAAGGCAGTGGACAGTGATGGGTTTATTCAGCTCACTGTCTTCAGAGGATGTAAGGTCGAGGGGGACAGCTGTGGAACTGTGTATGTGTTTGTGTTTCTGTGCGCACACGCCTGGGAGTGTTGTTTGTAATGATGATTGCTAAGCAGGGTTATCCCGCAGTCGGTTTTGTTTTCTCTGATGTGGAGAGGGCAAGGCGGCCCCCACAGCCCTCTGTTTATAAGAGCAGAGTAAAGAGTGACATTTAACTTGACCTTCTGCTGGCTACATAAGCCTCCTAGACAACCAGCCACTGGCTAGCACTGAAACAGCAAGTGCCAAATTCAACCAGGAAGACTGACCTGTAGATGCCATTACTCTTGTTGACTAGCAACCCATGAGCACTAACATGAAGGTTTCAAACAGCCGCTCACTTACGTGCTCTCGGTTGCTGCTAAACCCAATATTCAATTGGTTACCTCCAACCCCAGAAAGATGGGGCCAAATGCAACACTTTTTGGTTTTCCATTTCAATACAGCTTCTCAAACTCACTAAGGTCCTTGTGGTTGATGATACACCAAAGATATTAATACACAAAGTCACCAATACATACACGCACACAATCACAAGTCCTGCATTTCAAAAGATCATTCCATGATCCCTCAGGGGAGAGGGGAAAGATATATTCCAGCCTGGCCTCTCGCTTGCCTGCCTTGCCACTACTCTAATTACTGCATTGATCCAGTTGGCTCTGGCCCTCTCCCCCTCCTTCTCTCCTGACCTGACCGAAGTTCTCCACCGTGACACATCGAAAACAAGGCCCCACGTCATTTCTTAGAAGCAAGCTAAGCGAGAAGTCCTTGTGTAGTAAGGAATAACTTTGTTGAATGAGTCATGAAAAATTAAATGTGTCCCTTTGCTCAGCAGACAACCGAATCAATTGGCGTGTTTTTGAAACGCTACCTAATAGAAGTGCTTCCCTCGCAAAGTTATTTCACTGGGATGAGGATAATGGCCGATAGGATAAAAGTCTAAAGTAATGGAGGAGGAAATGCCTTTAGAGTAAAATGTGGCGGGTGGTGGCTGTAGATTGCTCCCATTTATCCTCTTCCAGGGCCCAAAACTAATTACAGAGGCCCCATTTACTCCCCGTACACACCAACCGCATCTTCTGCTAATTAGCCAACACTAGAATTATGGAAAGATTCTGTCGATAACTCCCTTGGATTGTGCCGCTAACCCAGTGAATCAAATCAAATGTATTTATTAAGCCCTTTTTACATCAGCAGGTGTCACAAAGTGCTCCTACAGAAACCCAGCCTAAAACTCCAAACAGCAAGCAATGCAGATGTGAATCTCTTTGCGTCTGTGTCAACCATTGATTTGATTTCTGTGCTATTTGTCAAGGTTTGCGCTCGATGTCCTGTGTGTAAGGCACTTGAAAAAATCAAATAAATCACTTGGGGGGTGGGGGGGGGGGCACCTGCTAACTGTGTATAGACAATAACCCAAATGTATACAATCATGTAGATTCAGGCTTCAGTCAAGGTAAACAAATAGTACCCCTGTCTAAGATTACTTTCAGATTTTTCTCTGTCAGATTTTGTTCATCCGATTGTCGGTGTCACGTTCTGACCATAGGTCTGTTATTTTATTCTTTGTTTTAGTATGGTCAGGGCGTGAGTTGGGGTGGGCAGTCTGTCTGTTTTTGTGTTCAGCCTAGTATGGTTCTCAATCAGAGGCTGTCGTTAGTTGTCTCTGATTGAGAATAATACTTAGGTAGCCTGGGTTTCACTGTTGGTTTGTGGGTGTTTGTTTCCATGTGAGTGTTTGTCGCCGCACGGTACTGTTTCGTTTTTTGTTTTCGTCACATCGTGTATTGTTTTGTATTTCAGTGTTCAATTCGTTTTTAATAAATCGTCATGAACACTTACCACGTTGCATCTTGGTCCGATCCTTACTCCTCTTCAGACGACGAGGAAATCTGCCGTTACAGTCAGTCCCCAAGTCAGTTTCCCTATACCATTCCCTATCCTTTTGCCTGCCCATGTCTTGGAACCATCTCACTGTCCTGCCGTGTTCATTGTTCCTTTCATGGGGAGTTCCACTAGAAATCCAAAGTGTTTTTTTATTGGGCAACATGCCTAGTCAATAGTCATATTTTTAAGGCTGGCACTGCCATTTCATTGACCCCATGTGGCTGGAGAACAAATCATTTCCCTCGTTCGTTAAGCCAGGAGAGTGGCGGCAACTGGCGGCCAGCGAGAGAGCAAAAGCGAGGGCTTGCGGTTAACAAGCACTTTGGCATGCTACATGGAGGAGCACCGGTTTTCATCAGATGGCACAGTACTTCACCAGCGGATAAATCGCAGCGGCTAAACTCTCAGGGATCCACTACTAAAGACTGCGACTCGGCACCAAGAGCAGTGATTCACCCACAAGCATTTCAAGGGGGCTCTTGTCCAACGGTGGTCTTCATCATAAAAATAACTTTACATGAACGGTTGGGGATGGGAATGGGATGATTCATAAATGCTGGACCAAGGACAAGAAGCATCTGCCTCGCTGTGCTTAGGAGGAGGAGGTTGTTCCGCGGTACGCATGACTTTCCAAACAAATGGCATCTTTCAAAATGGCTGACATCTGTCCCTGAGGCTGTAGACAGAGAGTTCTTGTCCGTATTCTTTATGACAGCTTGGGGGCTTGTGGGGGGGGGGGGGGATTTGATGATTTGGTCAATGTCTTGATGAAATAATAAGAGGGGACAGTGTAGAGGCAGCAATAATTGATGAGTGTCGGCCGTCTAAAGGATCTCGGAGAACTGTCCGACCGTCTCCTCTTAGTCAAAGACGGCCGGGACTCTGCCAGCTTGAGTGGAGCGGTGTCGCTCAACCAATGGGTCGGACGTTCCTAATCAACACTGCTTAGGTGTAACGTTGACGAACAGCGGCTATGACAGGCTGAAACCACAGACTGCTCTCTTTCCAAGTTCCCTTTCTCTCTCTCCCAATCCCTCTCTTGCTCTCCTTCCCTGTCTCTCTCTTTCTTTCTCCAAATTGACAGCTCCATTTGAAGCCTCCCACCCTGACAGAATGGTGCTTACTGTTGAAAATCAACTTGAAGTTGTCTGCGGGGGAAAAGCTCACCTGTGTCTGCAGCGATTAACCGAGGATGCCTGAGCACCGCCAGAGGAAATTAAACCAGCCTTAACTTAACCAAACAAGGGCAAGAACCATAGCAGATGAACTGGCTTATTGGTTATGATGACTAAATGGCACCCTGCCACACATATCAAACTGATCATAGAATAGCATGCCTGTAGAGAGAAAACCTACTATGAGGATTTACAGTGCACCACCTTCCCTTCGTCTGTCAAAGGGTCACTATTACAGTGTATTGCAACTGTAGGCTCACCTACAATATGTCAGGAGGCACAACACTATACTGGAAAAGCCTGCATGGAACAAAAACAGTGCAGTGCATTGTGGCAGACCTGTCAGCCTGAGGGGCTCTTCCCCCGTTACCCCCACTCTCAATTACACCCAGATTACCCAGCTGCTCCAGGCTGCTTGGCAGCACCTACAGCATGAATCTGGCCGAGCTCCCATTATGCTCACTTCAGCCTGGTAATGCCATAAAGCACTGCTTGTTAGCAAACTGAGGAATACGGTGCACTGTGCGCTAACGCTGTGGGCTAAAAAATACCTAATAACTTGGAATACTGTGTACAAATGGGATATCATAAAGACGTTGGGATTCTATTATGTACAGAAGAGAATGGAGACAGGGATTGTCTTCTTTTCTTTTAATGATTTTAAAGTGTGGAACATTCATTTCATATGGATCCGCCTAAAATGATTTCAGATTTCTAAAATCAGATAAATGTAATGTTATGTCAATTAAATGTTATACCTGACAGATCATTTGACTGTAAATGTAATTTCCCTTTTACATATCTTTTTTCACCCAATCTACCTGGAACTACCTGGATAATACACATTGTTACATGTGTTTTGGCAAACACTATACCATCCGCAATAGGACTGTAATATGCATTCTATATGCATATTATTTTCTAACATCTTACATTTGTGAGTGACAAATCATGTGTGATGTAGGGTAATGCACTGTACCATATTGAAGTGTGCATATTAAACAACGATACATTATTCAAAGGCGTTTCCTGCAGTAGCTCCATTAAACTCAGTCCACTCTCTCTTCTTCCCTTGTCTCACTCCCTCTGCCAGCTCCCTCCTATCACTCTATACTGTCGCTCCCAGGATACCCCCTCCCCTCCCACACATCTCCCTCTCTCTGTTATCCCCTTCTCTCTCCCACCCTAGAATTTTCCCTCTCTCTACCAGTTCCTTCTCTCTCTCTCTAGCACACACAACCCCCACACAGTCTCTCCATCTTCCTCCCTGGTCTCTGTCTTTCTCGCTCTCTCCCTCTCTGCCTGCTCTACACTGGCTCGGGGGCCGTGCTCGGCATTAGCCTGCTGCTTCGCCTTCTGGAAAGATCCCGGGAGGTTTCCAACAAAGAAGGCTGATTTTTAACAAGTCTGGCTCTCTTCAGCAACCCACTGCCGAAGATGGCCATTTGTCAAACGCACACACACCTCTCTCTCTCTCTCCATTTATCTCTAAACGTTTCACTGATCCTGGGACACAACACTCTGCATGGCACTCCTCTCTCACACACACACACACACACACACACACACACACACACACACACACACACACACACACACACACACACACACACACACTTCCTCCATGTTCCTGTTGTCTACATATCTCACCTTCCACCCCCTCTCCCCATCTGTTTCTTTCTTCCTGCGCGTGCCAGCAGTAATTGTTAATTTGATCCAAAAGATGGTGGCCGGGTGCTCCCTATTCTGCCTAAGCTGAGAGGGGAGATGTGTTGGCCTTGTGAGGGACAGACTGAGGGCTCAGGCCAGGTGTGGTGGAGGTGAGATGGGCTTCAGGTCAGACAGTGTTAACGTTTGCCTCCGAGGACACAAGGCTAGTCTACTATATACACTATACTACTATATACACTAGCATGTACTGTACTATACTAGTATATTAATATGTACTGTATTATACTGCTATATACTATACTATACATTCAGCAGAAGCTTTTCAAATTATATTGGCCATTCTGGTGCCATTTTATGACAGTGGCTTTAAAAAAAATACCTTGCATATTTATAGTTTACAACAAGCAGTGTTGTGGTGGTTTTGTAGAGTACATACACAGGGATGCACACACACGCACATGATCACACGCATACACACACTCTTTATGAACGTCTCACATGGAAAGCATGCCTTCATAAGGTTGTAGAGTTGTAACATTTACTGCTAGTTACATAGTAACACTTTTATAGTGACATGGTAATACAGTTAAGCGGATAAACTATTTTACCATGTCACTTCAAAGATGTTACTATGTAACTACATGTTAATACAATGTTACCAACTGACGGTGCCACTCACTAACTTAGATTATTCTGGTTACTGCCTTCTCTGAGAGGTTGTAACACAGCCTCTGCTGCAGAGCAAACATCATCGATGCGGGGCTCAGTGTTACAACTTTCCCACCTCCCTCCCCGCTCGCCCGCATGCCGTTGACTTTCTGTCCAAGCTGCTTGATGGACAGCACAGTTGACTTTACAAATGAATCCGTCCCGATTACATCTGACAGCGTTACGGACCAATAAATGCAGATTTGTGTTGCATTATAGTGCCTATCAGCTTTGATTTGTAGCGCCACGTCCGAGGAATACTAGTGCAGGCCAGTAAAACGTATCAGTGTGACTACAGTACGACGCAAAAGGCATTCAAATGGTATTCTCGACTTTGAGCTGAGGATTCCACTTTGTAGTGACATTCCCACCAATGCAAGTTGTATTTCGCCACATCGAAATCTTGAGAAAGATGGAATGGTTTGTTTGAATGCCGGGTTCTGTACATCACCTGGAGGAGCTTCTGCAGTGATGTGACAGTTAAAGGCTGCGAGAAAAATATTTTGATATTAAAGGTTAACAATTAATATTTAACTAATAGTATGTGGGGTCGACCAGCCTCATTATTGTAATAATTATTGAATAAAGATGATTGTTTAAAGAAATGACAAAGTCTCTCTCACTTGGCCCTTAACGGAAAAAACACATAATTTTACATGCGAAAATCACCCAAAGATTCACATGTGGATATTTTTCGCAAGATTTCACAGCAAACAAAGATGTGTCACTTCCCATAACGTCACACAGTCGCAGTTTTTTGAACCTACATATTTTACACACTTTGACATAAATTATTACATTGTGTATGTTTATACAGGGGAAAGAAAATGTACGTGAACCTTTTTTGAATTACCTGGATTTCTGCACAAATTCGTCATCAAATTTTATGTGATCTTCATTTAGGTCACAACAATAGACAGTCTCCTTAAACTAATAACACACAAACAATTATACGTTTTCATGTCTTTATTGAACACACTGTGTAAACATTCACAGTAACTGGTTGACACTCCTTTGGCAGCAATAACCTCAACCAAAACGTTTTCTGTAGTTGCGGATCAGACCTGCACAACGGTCAGGAGGAATTTTGGATCATTCCTCTATACAAAACTGTTTCAGTTCAGCAATATTCATGCCACAGCATCCCAATCGGATCAGGACTCTGACCGGGCCACTCCAGAAGGCGAATTTTCTTCTGTTGAAGCCATTGTTGATTTACTTCTGTGTTTTGGGTCGTTGTCCTGTTGCATCACCCAACTTCCGTTGAGCTTCAATTGGTGGATAGATAGCCTTGCATTCTACTGCAAAATGTCTTGATAAACTTGGGAATTGATAGCAAGCTGTCCAGGCCCTGAGGCAGCAAAGCAGCTGTTAAGGTTTTCTTCTTCCTTCTGAAGAGGTGTAGCAGGGATCAGACCAAAATGCAGCGTGGTTATCTTCATACATCTTTAATGAAGATAATACCGAACAATACAAAAACACTAACCGTAACGTGAAAAACCAAAACAGCCCTATCTGGTGCAAACAAACACAGATACAGGAACAATCACCCACGAAACACTCCAAGAATATGGCTGCCTAAATATGGTTCCCAATCAGAGACAACGATAAACACCTGCCTCTGATTGAGAACCACTCCAGGCAACCATAGACTTTCCTAGACTACTATACTATACCACAATCCCATAACCTACAAAAACCCCAAGACAAAACACACCACATAAATAACCCATGTCACACCCTGGCCTGACCAAAATAATAAAGAAAACACAAAATACTAAGACCAGGGCGTGACAGCAGCCCCAAACCATGATGCTCCATCCACCATACTTCACAGTTGGGATGAGGTTTTGATGTTGGTGTGCTGTGCCTTTTTTTCTCCACACATAGTGTTGTGTGTTCCTTCCAAACAACTCAACTTTAGTTTCATCTGTCCACAGAACATTTTGCCAGTAGCGTTGTGGAACATTCAGACATGCTTCAGACATGCAGCAAATGTTTTATTTGGACAGCGGTGGCTTCTTCCATGCTGTCCTTCCATGAACACTATTCTTGTTTAGTGTTTTACGTATCGTAGAGTCATCAACAGAGATGTTAGCATATCCCAGAGATTTCTTTAAGTCTCTAGCTGACACTCTAGTATTCTTCTTAACCTCATTGAGCATTCTGCACTGTGCTCGTGCAGTCATCTTTGCAGGATGGCCACTCCTAGGGAGAGTAGCAACAGTGCTGAACTTTCTCCATTTATAGACAATTTGTCTTTCCGTGGACTGATGAACATCAAGGCTTTTAGAGATACCTTTGTAACCCTTTCCAGATTTATGCAAGTCAACAATTCTTATTTCTTAGGTCTTCTGAGATGTATTCTGTTCGAGGCATGGTTGACATCAGGCAATGCTTCTTGTGAATAGCACACTCAAATTTTGTGAGTGTTTTTTATAGGGCAAGGCAGCTCTAACTAACATCTCCAATCTCGTCTCATTGTTCACTCCAGGTTAGCTGGAGTCCTGACTCCAATTAGCTTTTGGGAAGTCATTAGCCTAGGAGTTCACCTACTTTTTCCAACCTACACTGTGAATGTTTAAATAATGTATTCAATATAGACAAGAAAAATACAATAATTTGTGTGTTAGTTTAAGCACACTATGTTTGTCTACTGATGAAGATCAGATCAAATTTGATGACCAATTTATGCAGAAATCCAGGTAATACAAAAGGGTTCACATATTTTTTCTTGCCACTGTCATTATATTCAACTTGTTCTCACTTGGGATTTGAATTCACAACCTCTTGGTTCATGGCATTCCGATCTTCCTACTACGACACCATGTTTGTGGACTTGAAAGTAAAATCTCAGCTTGATTAAAAATACACTCAAGAAAAACAATTATATTCATCATAGTGATTCAGGAGTAACATTACTCACGTGAAAATCAAACTTGCAGTTCTACTCGTGAATTACGTTCCGATGTGGTCACGTGTAGTTTCTGGTATGACATGTTGAAATTTAGCATTCATGTTTTCATGTGCTCAAAATGCTTTCACGTGCAGTTTCACATTCTCACATGCTGGTTTTACATGTTGTCACGTTATCACGTTAACTTCACATAAGACCATGTGATCGCATCCTCTTTCTGTCGAGCATGCGGAAAGTGATCAAATTGCAACACTACTTCACAGTGTTCTTATTGCCGTGTAATTGCTCTTGTAAGTAGAGGGTAACAGGTAGTACAATTACAGCACAGAAGTAACCCTAACTAAGTACAACGCAACAATAACTAATTACAATACATGTTGCACTACAATGACTGTGATTTCACCTACTTTAGTTGAATTCACAGATTGTAAATTGCTGTGGATAAGAGTGCCTGCTAAATTAATTCTGCTAAATTAATTCTTGATTGGTGGCGCCGTGCCCGATTTTCACAGGACACGGTGTACATCAAGGAGGAAACACAAGTCTCAGAATACTCCTCCCTGCTTGCGCAGGTTATATATAAATGGCGTACAGACAGAGACAGAAGGGTACGGTCGCCCGCCCGCCCTCCCTCATCGGGAGCAGCTTGCCCAATTCCATGAGTCAGCGTTGATGCTAAGCAAAAAAACAAAACAAAAAAACAATTAGCCAGCCACCTTGTTCATAAAAGTGGCATCCGCAGGGAGGACCGTCTGTAACGTAGCTAGGGCTTAAATGGAGCTTGATATCCCCCGCGGCAATAATCATAAAGTTTGTTGTCTAAGGGAGGCTGCGTAACAATGTGAGCTCGGCCCACATCAGCTCATCTCTCTCTGGGTAAACTGCGGCACAAATGATCCCAAAATGCTCATGACCTTGAGGACAATCATTGTCACAATATGCTATCTCAAATTCACAAAAACACACACCCTTAAAGACACATAAACCTGAAAAGACAGGACAGACAACATTTACATATTGTGAATCAGACAATTGTGATACTGTTCTTTCTCGCATTCACAGTACACACACACACACACACACACACACACACACACACACACACACACACACACACACACACACACACACACACACACACACACACACAAGCCCTAATGAAGGGTAGGGAAAAGGTCGCTATTTAAAAAAAGATTAAAAGCAGGGACAGAGATTAATGTGCACAGGCAATTTTACACACCACGGGCCCCTTTTTTCACCATTAAACACACTACACACACTCACTGTTCGGTAAACCACTAGGATGCGGGGCGGGCATAAGTCCTGCGCCAAGCTGTGTCCACTGCCTTCCCTTTACGCCCTGTATTTAAAAAATTAGACGTCAAGGCTGAGGCTCAGGGGTGGACGCTAAGAACAGGATAGTGAGGGAAAAGGAAACAGCTTTGTCACTACAGAGAGGGAGGGTCCCTCAAGGGTGAATCTCAATAAGGAATAAAGTGACTTCCTCTCCTCATCTCCTTTCTTTGAGCTGCACTGACCTGTGAAAGGGGTGGATTGGTGAAGCAAAGACATCCGCCATGTTGCTTTCATCCATCCTGTGTTTTCAGGTTTAATGTAAATTTCAAATGTAAAGACGGGGGCGAGCAAGGCAATGCCCTACTAAAAACTTGTTACTGAAACGTATCGACACACATTGTCCGCAACTCTAAATCCTTGATAGGAATGCGATGGAAGTAGTAATCTATTAGCCAGGGCAAAGCCAATCAGTCTCTGTGATTGATCTGTCACTGGGCCATTCCTTGTTTGTTCCTGTCGGTGCTGGGATTAGTCCAAAAGGTTCTGTTTGTTAATTGTGTGTGTGTGTGTGTGTGCGTGTGTGAGAGAGAAAGATAATTATGTGTGTGTATGACAGAAAGAGATAGAAATGGAGAGAGAGAGACAGAGAGAGAGAGTGGGAGTAGGTGTGAGCGTGCAAGACAAACAGAGCGAGCCTCATGTCGCTGATGTGAATCGGGTCAAATGAAGATGTGCCATTAACAAACATTGACCCTCGGTCCTTCCTTGTCATTCGACTAAGGGCTCCAATCAACGGAGCAAACAGCACTCGGCTCAGTCGGGCTCCATTATCTTGCATAATAAGGAGCTGTCAGAGTAGAAAAGATAAGCTAGACGCGGAGACATATCCACTATCAAAGACCAAACAATCCAATCCCGAGCCCCTCTGATGAATAGAGCATCGCTTAACCTTTTCTCTCCGAGCCCATTTGTCAAGCAGTGGAATAGATCTTACCTCACCCCTAATTGCAAACAACACCGTACAAACCAAATGAAGAGCATTCACCACATCGTTGTATCATTATCATTAGCCAGTAAATTGTTTAACCTGTTAGTTACATTTGAACTAATATGTAATGCATATAGAGTCACAACATTGTTACACCCGGTGTTGTGTTTTTTTTGTCTCTCACGACAAGCACATTTTTAAAGGGGGCATGAGGGGAAGGGGCAATTGTCTGGGGGGGAGGGGGGGTTGGAAACTGAAAACCTGATTATGGTGGTAGCACTTCAGTGAACAACTAAATGAGAGTCACACACCAACTTTTCGAAGGTAATGCCTTTATCAGAGTGAGGGGCACTATGCCCATCGTTGTTCAGTCGTGGCACCCTAGGTATGCCGTTTGAGTACCACTGCTATATCTTCTTGAGGGCGTGATGTCTTACTTTGGATGTGTGGTGGATGAGAGCAGTGTTTTGAGGACCCCCTGCGATTGGACGTATTTGATCTAAGCCAGTATAAGCACACCTGATTCAACTGCTCAACTAATCATCAAGCACTTGAATCAGGTGTAAGGTCAGGTAGTTAAAATCAGAACCAAACGGAAGTAAACGGACTGAAACGGGGAGGGACTACCTGCACTTTTCCAATAGGAAACACTTGTTTTCCATTACAAAACATGTTGCTAGTGTGCACTAATGAATACGACCCAGGTGTGCTAGCACTAGGAAACACTGTGTTGAGTCCTACAGCTCTGTGTCTTGTGAAGAACATGGAGCCTTACTTTGGATGTTTGAACTGGTCAACCAGGGTGACCTTCTCCACCAGGTCTCCTCCGATGCTCCTCACCAGGTCATAGAAGTCGTTCTCTGTGTAGCCCTCGGCCGGTAGCCAGAAGGAGATGTCGTTGATCAGAGGTGGGTACTTACTGAGGGGCTTGAGGAGGGGAGGAGGAGAGGGAAGCGGGATGGGGAGGAGAGGAGATGGAAGCAGAGAGGAAAGGGGAGAGAACTTTTAGAACAAAAGACTAACAATGAGACAGCAATGCACGCTTTGCCTGATATGGAGGTCCTGGATGGCAGGGAGCTTGGGCCCAGAGACGTACTGGGCTGTCCGCATCACCCTCTGTGGCGCTTTGCTGTCGAGGGTGGTGCATTTGCAATACCAATAGGTGATGCAGCCAGTCAAGATGCTCTCGATGGTGCAGTTGTAGAACTTTTTGAGGATCAAATCTTTTCAACCTCCTGAGGGGGAAAAGGCGCTATTGTGCCCTCTTCAAATCAAATAAAATTGTATTTGTCACATGCGTTGAATACAACGGGTCTTACAGTGAAATGCTTACTTACAAGCCCTTAACTACCAAAGCAGTTTCAAAAAATACCCCCCCCCTCCCACAAAAAAAATACAAAATAAAAATAACAAATAATCAAAGAGCAGCAGTAAATTAGCAGTAGTGAGGCTATATACAGGGGGTACCGGTACAGAGTCAATGTGCGGGTGTGGCCACAGTCATCGGTTAACAGGGAGTACAGGAGGGGACTAAGCACACACCCCTGAGGAGACCCCTTATTGAGGGTCAACATGGCAGAGGTGTTGTTGCCTACCCTCACCACCTGGGGCCAGCCCGTCAGGAAGTCCAGGATCCAATGGCAGAGGGAGATGTTCAGTCCCAGTATTCCCAGCTTGGTGATGAGCTTGGAGGGGACTGTGTTGAATGTTGAGCTGTAGTCGATGAACAGCATTCTCACGTAGTTATTTCCACTCTTGTCCAGGTGGGAGAGGGCAATGTGAAGAGCAATTGAGATTGCGTCATCTTTGGATCTGTTGGGGCGGTATACGAATTGGAGTGGGTCCAGGATGTCTGGGATGATAATGTAGATGCGTGTCATGACCAGCCTGGTACGGCTATGTGTGCACAGGTGTGCGCTCCCTCAACTTTTAAGAACAAATTCTTATTTACAATGACGGTCTACCCGGACAACACTGGGCCAATTGTGCACTGCCCTATGGGACTCCCAATCACGGCCGGATGTGATACAGCCGGGATTCAAACTCTTGCACTGAGATGCAGTGCCTTAGACCACTGCGCCACTCGGGAGCATTATCAGGACAGAGAAACCAATGGGTCACATGGAGCACTCTAAACAAAAGCCAATGAAAACATTTACAAATCTCACAATTGATGCTTAGTTTATTGTGTTGTCCAGAAGCCAAAAGCACAATCCTAGTCAAATTAGCATCCCAATCTAGTTGTTGCATCTTTAGATCCCCCCCAGTTTTACATTTTCTAACAGATTTTCCTCTCTGTCACATTTGGAACAGCAATCAGGTGGGCTATTTAGAATGGTGTTTTCCCAGGTGCTCTGTTTAGAATGGTGTTTTCCTGCTAATTGCATTTTGGCACAACATCATGGCCTTGGGAATCCTCTGTCACTCTTCAGTCCACAGACACAGGGGAAAATATGAGACTAATTATACACTCTCCATGAATCCCAAATTAAACTAGCCCCTCCTCCCTAGGCACATCTGTAGAGGGCACTTCTGTAAATCTGAAGAGATTGGGTACTGTAGGTGTGAGCAATATGGAACATTTCCACAAAGCTTATCTGAAGGCAAGGTGACGCAAGTACCATATTGCTTATACCTATCTTATCCCTTCAGATCTACACGAGTGCCAACGCATTGATTTGGGATTTAGCATAAACTGCTTTTTCCTCCCAAAACACATTCAGTAAATGTATCCCCTTGTATGTCTTTGGTACTACTGAAAATTACAAAATATTTTAGCAGAGGTTTTCACCCAAAGCAACTTCCATCTAACGCATAAAAAAAAGTTGGAATTGACCACAATTCTTTATTTCACTGTTAATATTACAGAACCTTTGTTTTTGATTCAGAACTTAATATATCCATTTAAATCAGAAAAACAGGAATGGAATTGAAAAAACTATTGACACCACAGACTTAATATTTGGTAGCACAGTCTTTGGTCAAGTGCTTCCTATAGCCATCGATGAGCTTCCTGCACCTCTGTACTGGCAGTTTGGATCACACTTCTTATGCGAACTGCTCCAGTTCTCCCAGATTTGAAGGGTGCCTTCGCCCAACTGCTCTTTTCAGATCTCCCCACAAGTGTTCAATGGGATTTAGATCTGGACTCATTGCGGGCCACTTTCAGAACAGTCCAGCGTTTTGTCTTGAACCCTTCCTGGGTGCTTTTTGAAGTGTGTTTGGGGTCAATGTCCTGCTGGAAGACCCATGACCTTCGACAGACACCCAGCTTTCTGACACTGGGTCCGACATTGCGCTCCAAAATGCCTTGGTATTCTCCTGATTTCCTGACGCCATGCACATGTTCAAGGCACCCAGTGCCCGAGGCAGCAAAGCAACCCCAAAACATCACTGAACCTCCATGTTTGAGTGTAGGGAAGGTATTGTTTTCTTTGAAGGATTCCATTTGTTTTCTGTTGACATCGAAAAGGTGTGCTTTATCAAAAAAGCTCTACATTCAGCATAGGATTTTGTCATGTTCAGGTGCGCTTTGGCAAATTGTAGTCGGGCTTTCTTATGTCGCTCTCTCAGCAGTGGGGTCCTCCTGGGTCTCCTACCATATAATCCCCTTTCATTGAGTTGGCGACAGATGGTGCGAGTTGAAACTGTCATACCTTGTGTCTGAAAGTCAGCTTGAATCTGTGTAGCAGTTGATCGAGGTGCGCTCTCCACCATTCACACGGTCCCTTGCTGCAATCTTCCATCAGGTTCTCAGGCAGGTTGGCTACAGTGCAATAGGTCTTAAACTTCTTGATAACATTACGCACGGTGGAAACAGGAACACCAAGGTCTCTGGAGATGGACTTGTAGCCTTGAGATTGTCCAGGCTCGGCTACAATCTTGTGTCTGACCTCAGTTCTCTGGTTTTCTTTCTTTTCTTCATACTCATTGCGGTACACACCGTCACACAAAACAGGAGAATGAGTCGTTTTCTCTATTAAATTAGTGATTTTTATATTGCAGACACCAAGATTCCCAAGTATTTGGGCAGTTTCTCCCATTCTTCTCTGCAGATCCTCTCAAGCTCTGTCAGGTTGGATGGGGAGCATTGCATTGCACAGCTATTTTCAGGTCTCTCCAGAGATGTATTTGGTATTTTATTAGGATCCTCATTAGCTGTTGCAAAAGCAGCAGTGACTGTTCCTGGGGTCCACACAAAACATAAAACAGAATGACATAATACAGAACATCATTAGACAAGAATAGAACTACATACATTTTTAAAAAGGCACACGTAGCCTACATATCAATGCATACACACAAACTATCTAGGTCAAATAGGGGAGAGGCGTTGTGCCGCGAGGTGTTGCTTTATCTGTTTTTTGAAACCAGGTTTGCTGTTTATTTTAGCAATATGAGATGGAACCGAGTTCCATGAAATATGGGCTCTATAGAGTCTTAATGAGGTTGGGAGATTGGGAACTTAAATGGACGAGCTAAAGCCAACTTCATAAAATTCCTAGGTGACTAGTAGTATTAGCGAGAAAAAATTACAAATATAGTTTTATTTTAACAGGACAAATCTGAGGGGGCATGTGCCCCTATGCCCCCTTTGAGCATGACGCCTCTGCTTATGAGCATGGCTCTTTATGGAACCTTAAACAAGGTTCTATATAGCACCAAAAAGGTATCCGCTATGGATACAAGCCAAAGAACCTTTATTTGGCACAATTTTTTTTAAACATTTTTGTGTGTAGGTGTTGGACAAACCTACCGAGGTCAATGAAATAAAGAAGTAAAAATAAAAACATACGAGAAATAAAACACGCGTACATTCACGTGTTTTTATTTCTTGTGTGTTTTTATTTATCTGACCTAGTATTGAATCCATGCTTTAAGATCCTATTCTGGATTTTATTACCAGTGATATTGAACACTGCAAAACAGTTTGTAAGTCAGCATTTCACTGTTCTTTTTACATCTACTGTATCCTGTGCACGCAACAAGTCAACTTTGATTTGATGTGAAAGTCTTATCATGTACCAGTCCAATTAATGATGTGCAATTATCTGCACAGTAAGCACATTCTAATAGGCCCCAATTCTGACCCCCAAAAAATCTATCAATCCCGGCTAGCTAAAAAGCCATTAAGCTATCTCAGTTTCTGGCCAAATCCTCCCAACAACAACGGCTCCCATTAAGTCATTACAGCTGGGCAGCAATAATGACTCGGAGGATCAAAACTATTGATTCAGTCCTTCTCCTTTCTCTGTCTCACTCAGGATGTTTGAAGGAGTACTCGTTCATTTGAGAAAAAAAAATACAAAAAACCCCAGCCATTTGGTTTGCTATAAAGCGCAGGGATGGAGCTGGAGAAGTGAAACCACTTTTACATTTGTAGATTTAACGATATTTTGAGGCTAAACATTGTATGTTAACAACATAATTTAGAAGCAATAGCGTAAAACATTTTTTTGGGGGGTTATTTGATGGGAATAATACAGTTGAAGTCAGAACTCATTTTTTCACAATTCCTGACATTTAATCCTAGTAAAAATTACCAGTGTTAGCGTCAGTTAGGATCAACACTTTATTTTAAGAATGTGAAATGTCAGAAGAATAGTAGAGAGAATGATTTATTTCAGCTTTATGTCTTTCATCACATTCCCAGTGGGTCAGAAGTTTACATGCACTCAATTTGCATTTGGTAGCATTGCCTTTAAATTGATTAACTTGGGTCAAACGTTTCGGGTAGAATTCCACAAGCTTCCCACAATAAGTTGGGTGAATTTTGGCCCATTCCTCCTGATAGAACTGGTGTAACTGAGTCAGGTTTGTGGGCCTCCTTGCTCGCACACGATTTTTCAGTTCTGCCCACAAATTTTCTATAGGATTGAGGTCAGGGCTTTGTGATGGCCACGCCAATACCTTGACTTTGTTGTCCTTAAGCAATTTTGCCACAACTTCGGAGGTATGCTTGGGTCATTGTCCATTTGGAAGACCCATTTGCGACCAAGCTTTAACTTCCTGACTGATGTCTTGAGCTGTTGCTTCAACATATCTACATAATTGTCCTTCCTCATAATGCCATCTATTTTGTGAAGGGCACCAGTCCCTCCTGCAGCAAAGCACCCCCACAACATGGTGCTGCCACCCCCGTGCTTCACAGTTGGGATGGTGTTCTTTGGCTCGCAAGCCTCTCCCTTTTTTCCTCCAAACATAACGATGGTCATTATGGCCAAACACTTGTATTGTTGTTTCATCAGACCAAAGGACATCTATGTCCCCATGTGCAGTTGCAAACCATAGTCCGGCTGTTTCATGGCGCTTTTGGAGCAGTGGCTTCTTCCTTGCTGAGCGGCCTTTCGGGTTACTGTGGATATAGATACTTTTGTACCCGTTTCCTCCAGCATTATGTTATGCTAACGTTTGCTAATGTTTCTTATCTTTTTCATTAATACAATGGATCCTTGATATGGTCCGGGAGCATCATAAAGGCTTTTGGTTGAAACCAGAGCCAGAGTTCGGCCAGGTTTTAGAACGGCCACCACGTTAGTAGCCCATTTATTCTAGAAATGTTAGTGATGTAACGTTGGTGTCAACAACTTGCATATATGCTTTCCCTGGACATCTTCAAAGGTTTTGAAAAATATCAGAAATAAACAGCACAACGCAGAAGCATCAACTATCACCGAGCAACCACTATGGGGGAGAAAGTGGCGCTCTCGGGAACATTCAGACAGAACCCCCATTGGCCTAACTCTCAATATACGACTCTTTATCTATCTTTGCCATTGATCGCTTGGGCAGCACCATTTAGTGTAGTCAATTGAAAGTAGTACATTTATTTTTCTTCTAGTTCTATGAGTTTATTGGCAGTTCATAAACAAACTGAAAAGATGCATGGAATGTGTAGTCTGAACAAGCCAAGGTTGGTGAACTACTGCCATCTGCAGTGCTGGAAAGTTTGCTCAGGAGTATAAATCATTGTCTGTTCCCTCTGAAGTCTCCCCCAGTTGCCTACCTTAAAATGGGCTTTGAAACCTCAACAGCCAAACTCTGCATTAAAGGTGAATAATAGTGGTTGAAAAATAGAATAAATATAACCTAGAGCTTTACTTGGAAGGTGACTGGGTCGTTGATGCTGGGCAGGCAAAACTGCTTCAGGAAGCGGTCGTCCTGACTCCAGAAGAGGCGGATGTCAGGGATCCCGTACAGCACCATGGCCAGGCGCTCCAGGCCCAGTCCAAATGCCCAGCCCATCTTGTTACTCACTCCCGCTGGAAAAAGGACACAATAGGAGATTAGAGCAGCTGTTCCCAGAACTTTTTGTAGTAGGGGAGGTTTGGTTATTCAACCACTAATTGGCCGACATGGGTTCATTTACTTGAATTCCATTTTTTTTGGTGAGTCCAATGCACTGTTTCTCTAGAGAGAAATTAAATAATTAATGAGAAAAATCTGACAAATCAAGTCAAGAACTATGTGGGACGCTGAGCTGAAGGGTAGTTTTCATTAAGCCAATATTCAACCTAGTTCAGCGCAGAAATCTGTTAATTAACTACAATGACTATAATCCATTGCACCATTTTTCCCCAGCTCATAGACAGGAAGAGTCCGGGTTAGGGGAGGGTTTGGCCGGAGGGGCTTTACTTGGCTCATCGCGCTCTAGCGACTCTTTGTGGTGGGCCGGGCACCAGCAGACTGACCTCAGTTGTCAGTTGAACGGTGTTACCTCCGACACATTGGTGCGGCTGGCTTCCGGGCAGTTAAGAAGTAAGAAAGAATGTAAGAGGCGAAGCAAGAGGTTTCACTCTAGACAAAAACTGTAGAAAATTAGCACAATGCGCTTCTATGGACTTATTTTGGACCTAAGCTTGAAGCATTCCTTTCCGCCTTTGGGCCATTGACTCCCATTGTTAGGGCGGAGACATGAGCATCTCGTCATTATATACAGATCCCTTGACAGATACACTTTTACGCCTGCTACGCTAGGTGAGATACACACAGACTGCATGAGAGAGGAATGTACACAACACAATGATGAGAGGGAGAGACAGTTCGTGAAAGTATACCTTAACAACTTTGAACAACTAGTAAAATAATTTTGTCAAACAGCTCTGCAGCATACTTAGAAACGCTAGCTAAAAATTATGACTAAAGACTGTACAGCAACATTTCCCAAACTTGATCCGTGGGACACCAAGGGGTGCACGTTTTGGTGTTTGCCCTAACACCACACAGCTGATTCAAATTATCACAGATTGAAGATTAGTGGATTATTTGAACAGCTGTGTAGTGCAAGGGCGAAAAGCAACACGTGCACCCCCGAGGTCCCGAGGACAGAGTTTGGGAGACCCTGCAGTACAGTATGGGGAACACAAAATGTTAGATGGCCTGGACGGTTTACTGATACTGCCTGAGCAGAGATGAGATGATTACTTCAAGGAGTTAAAAATAATAAACTAATCAAATAAAAACTAAGTAATATACACAACTGAGATATTTCATTTTTTTCTATGTCTACCAAATGTGGACCTGATAGAGACATATGGAATATTTTAATGTTTTGGCAATTGAATGTTTTGGGAATTTACATTCAAAAGCTCTAAAATCATTGCAACGTAATTATTTCATAATCCATTTCATGTTTGAAAATAATTAGCGAAACCGAACCGACCTCAAACAGCACTAATCGCTCAGCACTCTCAGTGATCCAACAATTATACGACACAGACGTAACGAGGCACAAAGTATCAATATCTGAAGTGTTTCGAGCTAATAATCTAGAGAAAATGAGTTCAACTCCAGCCTACACATTTGTATTGCAGACCAAACTATTCAAGGGCTTAATGAATAGTTCTTGATGAGACCCCAGGACATGACTTGAGAAGCCCTGAAGGAACTGGACTAGCAACCAGGTGTTTTCAGGTACAATTCTGGACAGGAAACTGTATCATCTAGTGCATCACCTTAATGGAATGTCAATAAATCAATAACAAGTTGTTTTGATGTCGACTCTTCTCGGACAACCCCGGGATGAAAAGTCAATGCATTGGACTGCTTTAAGATGCGTCCTGCATTATTTTTGTCAACCCATCCACTGGAGGACAAATATCTTTAGTTTTTCTTTACAGCTTTTCTGCTACATTTACATAGACACACACACATATACATTTTACATACATGGTACTTTCATATAAAGCAGTCACATAACAATAATACCAAACACAAGCTCTTTAATCCCGCCCCTCAGCCACTCTCAGCCCGTGTCCCACCTTTCACCATAGACCACCCTCGTTTGGCTTCCATGTGCCATATATTTTTCAAAGAACGTGCTGCAACGTTGTACCTATTTTTCTTACCTTTTTAAAAAATCGTATAGTATCCACAGATTGTGAGCTAAAAAGGTGAAAACCTTTCCGAGGAGTATTATTATATTATTTATTGACTGACTATGGCTTTCCAAATCACCCAGATGCATCCTGTATTGATGAACTCGCTACAAGGCTAACGGAACATGCTTCCATACTTTTTTCGGGCTGAGGCTCTGTACATCTTACAAACCAAACAGACTAAGCCTTTCATGTGTGAGGATGGGAAGCCGCCTTAAACACGGATGAATTAACATCACAGGCCAACTTAAGCAGCGAACCAACTGTTTTCCCAAAAAATAAAAATCAGCAAAGACTAGATGACGTATTTTGTATTTACTCATCTTATATTGTTCAGGATATTTACATTAGAGAAACATCCTTTAAAAAAATGCAATGGTGCCCTGGGTGAGGATAATCCATTACAGCATTTAGATATGCATAAAAAAAACGAAATGTGGTTGCAACACGACCACAGACCCTTCGCCTCAATCACGTTCAGTAGAGCTAACATTCTGTGATTCTCAAACAGAGAATCTGAACTCGTCCAATAGGAATGCTCATATTGTGTATCGTCCTTCATCTAAATATCTCGGCAACCAGTTAGGCTAAATGACCGCAATAGGTTTTTTGACCTGCAATCACATTTCCACAATCGTGTCAGTGGTAGAGGGCAGCAGCTGTCTTGTGAGTGACAGGGGAAGACTCTAGTTCAGCAGTGAAATCTGTCGCAGGACAGGGCAGGATAGGGGTGTTAGCTTTACTCTGGTTGTAATAATTATTTGCTTGGTGACCCTCGTGACCCGTAGATAGATGAAGGGGGTGCAAACGGCAAAGCTCCTCGTTTCTACTCCGATCTCGTACTTTTCCCTCGACTGCGGCGGGATTCTGCTTTATATGGTAATGAGCGAGGGGGAGCATGGCGGGTCGACGCTGACTGAGAAACACACGACTAAATCGTAACTTCATAAGGAGGAATCAAATCAGCCTCTCTCCCTTCCTCCCTCATATACAAAGTGAAGGCATTTACATGTCATGAGAATCACAGTCATGGTTAAAAATATTATATATTTTTTGTCTTTTTGTGACTGATTTCTACCTCAATCTCGTAGCTACTCCCGTTCGCACACAGTACATATGTAGTCGTGTATTGCTGCAGTGCAATGTACAGGTGTTTAAAAATAATCGTTGTGCTCACTGATCCGGGAGTGATAAAAGATAAAAGAGGGCATGCAAAAATCCTGACAGCCGCTTGTGTGTGTGGCAGAGTTGAGCTGGCAGTCTTTGGCAGGGAGCGCTAACATTACCACGGTTGCCAAGGATGTCCACAAAAGGATGGCACGATGACATAGAGCACTCAGCTATGACCTCAGCTGAAATACAGGGGGAACAGAGCTGGAGGGGAGCGGGGTGTGTCTTACGAGGCCCAGCCCTCACCCCCCTCACACGCCGTACCACAGTCTGCTGTGACACCATCCCCTTTCTCTTAGCCAGTCACAGCGGGTGAGAGGGGTTGTGCTTGTGGTGACGAGAGTGTGGTGTCTGACAGTACACCCACCTTGTGGTGACATCAGTAGCTGCTGTGGCATCACCGCCTCCTCTCCTTTCATCCATTAATTTCTCCATCCTTTAAAAAAATTAAAAAATATGTGCCACATCGTCTCTCCCCCCCCAAAAAAACATCACGCCTCTCCAATCTCTCGTCCGCTGTTCTCTCCAATTCTCGTCCCTCGCTCACATTGCTTTAACTCTTCTCCTTTCCTTCCCTGCTGTTCTGCCTCTACATAAATGTTTTTCTTTCTCTAGTTCAATTTCCTCCATCACTTCTTTTGTCTCTCTTCATTCATTTTCAAATGTTTCGTCTCTCACTGAAGCCCAATTTACCCACAACCTCTTCTTCCTCTAGCCTAAATCCCACTGGCTGTCACGCAATCCAAGTTTCTTGTTAAGTAACGATATTAACATTACAACGTTAATATCATGTTGTTACATAGTGTTTGGAAACTAGATTATAATTGCATAATGGAGGTGAGTGGTTTCTGTAATTACCCAAGTTGAATATTAGGGACTGTCCCTTAACAGCGACAACTATCACCTCCAATTCAATGTAATTCCAAACCTACAGTATCTGGGTTACTTTGACAAGAGAGTACAGAGACCAAGTGAAAATGTATTCATTTAATAAATAATTGGCTTATAGATAACATCATTGGTCAACAAACCTGATGTACAGGGACAAACAGATCATATTAAACAGTGTTGTTGGAGCAAGACACATGCTGGTCACGCATAATACCATGATTCACCTACCAGGATATTACACATCTATTTAAGAGAGACCTATCCCAAGAAAGCACTGAATAAGGAAAGGGAATGCCTTCAACTGAAATGTGTCTTCCGCATTTCACCCAACCCCTCTGAATCGGAGTGTAGCTGTCAGATTAAAAAAACAAGCATGTTCAGGAGGTACCTGTGGCAGTTATGGCATGACCATCATCAACTCTACCCATAGGACAGTAGGAGATATGGGAAGTGTGTATGTGGGTCTCGCAGTCAATCTTCTCACACACACACAAACTTACCCCCCTACTGGGTGCGTTTATCCTTGTTTTCTATTCCTCTGGAGAGAAGCAGCCCCATCTTTCCTACCATGGATCCATATGTGCATGGCAGCAGAAATGTCAGTTATGGATTAATGCCCCATGTTTCGCCATGTGACATTTTACTTGCAGATTTCAAGGGAGAAGTCGGATTGGGTGATCTAATTGCACTCTTCTAAATTCTGCCCGATAGTGGTGATTACATCTTTCATAATCCCGACTCATTAATGACTCACTGCTGGCTTGGAAAACAGCTAATTTAATACAAATTACCATACAAAGTAAAAAACACAACACAGCATGATCAAGAAAGACATACTGGGCCTCCTGAGTGGCGCAGTGGTCTAAGGCACTGCATCACAGTGCTAGCTGTGCCACTAGAGATCCTGGTTCGAGTCCAGGCTCTGTCACAGCCGGCCGGGAGACCCATGGGGCGGCACACAATTGGCCCAGCGATGTCCGGGTTAGGGGAGGGTTTGGCCGGCAGGGATTTTCTTGTCCCATCGCGCACTAGCGACTCCTGTGGCAGGCCGGGCGCAGCGCACGCTGACATGGCTAGAGGCCCGGCGACGCCGACCGCCGCCCGAACAAGGTGAGGACCCGACTTCGGAAGTCGTGACAAGATGGTACAATATTTCTCGAAACTAACTAACTATCAGAAGTTTAGCAGCCAGGAAATGGCAGAGCATTTTCTGCATAGTGCATCTTTAAGAGACTACCCTTACAGAAAAACACAACACATTTCATGCGGTAATATGCCAAGCGTTGGCTTGAGTGGTGTAACGCTCGCCACCATTGGACTATGGAGCGGTGGAAACGCGTTCTCTGGAGAGATGAATCACGCTTCACCATCTGGCAGTCCGACGGACCAATATGGGTTTGTAGGATGACAGGAGAACACTACATGCACCAATGCATAGTGCCAACTGTAAAGTTTGGTGGAGGAGAAATAATGGTCTGGGACTATTTTTCATGGTTTGGGATAGGCCCCTTAGTTCCAGTAAAGGGAAATCTTAACGCTACAGAATTCGAGATGATTCTGTGCCTACAACTTGGTGGCAGTTTGGGGAAGGCCCTTTTCTATTCCAGCATGACAATGCTCTCATTCATAAAGTGAGGTCCATACAGAAATGGTTTGTTGAGATCTGTGTGGAAGAACTTGACTGGCCTGCAGCCCTGACCTCAACGCCATCGAATACCTTTGGGATGATTTGGAACGCAGACTGCGAGCCAGTTCTAATCTCCCAACATCAATGCCCAACCTCACTGATGCTCGCTATTCGAAATCTTTCCCAGAAGAGTGGAGGCTATTATAGTAGCAAAGGGGAAACCAACCCCATATTATTGGCATGATTTTGGAATGAGACATTCTATGAGCACTTGTCCACATACTTTTGATCATGTAGTGTATGTGCAGTACATATTTTTCCTCTCTCTCCCCCTCCCTCCATTGGGCCTGGCCCTGTAACCTCAATGGATTACCCTGGGCAGGCCTGAGCCAGCCTTCTTTCACTGTGCAACTCGTCAATGTGCATCTTGCTAGCTGTCTCTCAAATGGCTAGGGACTGAAGCTCATTGGCTGGAACTCAAATTGCTAGGGGGATGGCCCATGTGGGCCAAGCTTGTAGTACTCAAAATGGCCCCACATAGCTTCCAGAAAACAGTCACTTTCAAACTAGGGATTTTGTGGTTGAGGTAAGATATTTATTCTGCAGGTATGAACAACACATTGACAAACAAGCCCAAAAAAGGAGATTTAAAAAAATACTTACGCAGTTGCCAAAATTCCAGGAAGTCTCTTGTAAGGAAAATACCACTCAAAAAATATATATTTTGGTATTAGTTTCATTAGTCCTCTGTTGATACAGTCCCACAATCTTTAGCATGGGCTCCTGAGTGGCGCAGTGGTGTAAGGCACAGCATCTCAGTGCTAGAGGCGTCACTACAGACTCGATTCCAAGCTGTATCACAACCGGCCATGACTGGGAGTCCCATAGGGCTGCACGATAAATGCAAATCAGACCATCACCCCTGGTGAAACAAAACCGTGACTCGTCAGTGAAGAGCACTTTCTGCCAGTCCTGTCTGGTCCAGCGACGGTGGGTTTGTGCCCATAGGCGACGTTGTTGACGGTGATGTCTGGTGAGGACCTGCCTTACAACAGGCTTACAAGCCCTCAGTCCAGTCTCTCTTAGCCTATTGCGGACAGTCTGAACACTGATGGAGGGATTGTGCATTCCTAGTGTAACTCGGGCAGTTGATGTTGCCATATTGTACCTCGTCCCGCAGGTGTGATGTTCAGATCTACCGATCCCGTGCAGGTATTGTTATACATGGTCTGCCACTGCGAGGACGATCAGCTGTCCGTCCCGTCTCCCTTAGGCGTCTCACAGTATGGACATTGCAATTTATTGCCCTGGCCACGGCTGTAGTCCTCATGCCTTCTTGCAGCATGCCTAAGGCACGTTCATGCAGATGAGCAGGGACCCTGGGCATCTTTCTTTTGGTGTTTTTCAGTAGAAAGGCCTCTTTAGTGTTTTAAGGTTTCATAGCTGTGACCTTAATTGCCTACCGGCTGTTAGTTGTTAGTGGCTTAACGACCGTTCCACTGGTGCATGTTCATTAATTGTTTATGGTTCATTGAACAAGCATGGAAAAAAGTGTTTAAAACCTTTACAATGAAGATCTGTGAAGTTATTTGGATTTTTATGAATTATCTTTGAAAGACTGTCCTGAAAAAGGGACGTTTCTTTTTTGGCTGAGTTTATGAGCTAATTTTGTCTGAAGTCAGAGGACTTTGACTCCAAAGTTTCCTTTAGACAATGAAAGAGAATATTCAATATTCATGATGGGAAAAACGACAAGGCTTAACCTCCTTTAAACTCCGAATCAAGACTAAGCTGTGTCTAGTTCCAGTTTAGGAAACTTCCTCTCTTCACTCCCCTGCCATTGGAATCGAATTATTTTCAAATGCCTTTCCACGCTCCACATCTGTCATGCCCTGACCTTAGTATTCTTTGTTTTCTTTATTATTTTGGTTAGGTGAGGTCAGGGTGTGACATGGGTGATGTATGTGTTTTTGTCCCTGTCTAGGTGTTATGTATGTCTATGGTTGCCTAGATTGGTTCTCAATTAGAGGCAGCTGTTTATCGTTGTCTCTAATTGGGAACCATATTTAGGCAGCCATATTCCTTGGGTATTTTGTGGGTTATTGTCTATGGTTAGTTGCCTGTGTCTGCACGTGTTTTTATACAGAGTCACGTTTGTTTTGTTGTTTTGTATAGTTTGTTTAGTGTTTCTTCGTTAATAAATAGAAGAATGTATTCACATCACGCTGCGCCATGGTCTCCTCCATTCAACGAACGTGACAATATCAGATGATTTGTGGGTGTTTTCGCAAAGATTTTTTTCTTCCAGTCATCCAAATGAAAAAACAAAACAGCAAAACAAACAAGTGAACCAGAAGATTTGTCACAGGTCAAGACATCACTGACCACATTCGAGCCTTTGCAAATACGGTGGTGCAACTCCTATTTATTACTATCCACCCAAATGACAAATTCCCATATTCTTTCCATACTTTGTAACTCTATGGACAGACTGCAATCCACCTTTCGGTAGGTTAAATAAACCCACTGTCACTAGCCGCTAACTTCCGCATTTACGAACTATCCCTTCATTCAATCAGTGAAATTAGCGTGTCGGGTTATTAATTAATCCATTACGTCTCAATTAGCTTAACATGGCTGATCAGGGTTGACTGTTAGGTCCCCCCAGGCTGCAGCTGCCAGGGGACGCAGGGCCCATGCTCTCACAGTGACATGTTCATCAACACTCCCTCACTACTCCATATCAGGAAGTCAATTCACAAACAGATTCGTATGGAGCAACAACAACAATTCCTCTATGAACAGAACACAGTTATTAACTTAGTCTGTCTGGTCTGTTTGACATGTAATTTTGTCATCTTTGTATATCTGAGGTTGTAGAGTGCATCTACTCAGGATATTGATCCAGTATGTGGATTCTGGATAGCGCAGAGAAAAATGTTTTTGTCATGTTCCCTTACTTGTATGCAGAAGTGAGAAAAGGGTGATATCAGTATTTTCTAATCAGCACACTATTTACAACTGGGAAACTAGGCAAGCCCGGCTCATTATTCAACACAAAGCTACAGTTAAGGATGTGCGAGGAAAAAGAGCAGTCGCTGAACACACCGAGAACAGAAATATTGATGAGCGTTAAAACTCCCTTTCTGTTGGGGTGCTGTGAGAGGTAGCCACGTCATATCCACACCCTCACCTTACAAAGGTTCAATGCAGCCAATGTTTATCTCAATATCAAATCAATTCTGGGTAACAATTAAGTACCGTACTGAGATTGTTTAAACAAAATTAAACAAAAAATAGGTTCTGGGCTGTTTGGGAGTAGGGAGGGGGAAAACTGTAAACTAGCTGTTTTTTGGAACTCTTTCATATTGGTCTATAAACGAATTAACTCACACAACAGGCTGAAATGTCAGGCGGTCTATTCAAACGTCTCTCACACTAAAAAGGGCATTATCCTAATTTTCACAATTTCACAGCATTACTCCAACCACACTGCCTGCCCTCCAGGACACCTACAGCACCTGGTGTTATAGCACCTGGTGTCACAAGAAGGTCCAGAAAATCATCAAGGACCTTAGCCATCCGAGCCACTGCCTGTTCACCCTGATACCATCTAGAAGGCGGAGACAGTACTGGTGCATCAAAACTGGGACCGAGAGATAGAAGCTGTTTTCCCATCTCCAGGCCAGAAGACTGTTAAAGTCACCACTAGCCAGCTATCACCTGGTACTCTACCCTACACCTTAGAGACAGCTGCCCTACGTACATCCTCATTGAACACTGGTCACTT
This sequence comes from Oncorhynchus mykiss, assembly GCF_013265735.2. Taxonomy (NCBI): domain Eukaryota; kingdom Metazoa; phylum Chordata; class Actinopteri; order Salmoniformes; family Salmonidae; genus Oncorhynchus; species Oncorhynchus mykiss. Next base: position 32,599,609 of record NC_048575.1, on the reverse strand, counting down.
TAATAATGTTTACATTTGGTTTTACCCACTTCATATGTATATACTGTATTTTAGTCATGGCTCATCCTATATAACTACTGCTGTACACACCTTTCCTATTCACACTTACTTATTTTGGGGTATGTGTGTATTGTTTTGTATTGTTAGGTATTACTGCAAAAATGTGTACGTGTCCAGTAACTTTTGATTCAATTTCATTCCTAGTGTGGACATATATGTATATAAAACACATAAAAATCACATTTTTGACTGCACCGGATCTTTAAGTCATGTAGTCAGCCTGGAATGCAACAGTTGGCTTGTAAGTGCAAACAGCTGACCCTCATGAACTCATTAAGGGTGTGGCTAGCAGCTCAATCAGCCACCATTCCATTATCAGCTGCTATTTCCCTCACTCAGAGGAGAGGACTGGAGGCAGTGAGCAGGTAGCTGACACAAAAGGCTCTGCACTAGAAACCTAGCCTAGCTTGGTCTGTGGCAGCACTTCCCCAGATGCTGCCACAACGTCTAGACCCCGAATCTTGTATTTTGTCTTGTATTCGCATTGGTGTAAAAAAATAAGCTGTTTCCTCTACAATCAGTATGTATTACGATACCTACTTGAACTGAACCCCTCCCCCCTAGATTTGGCATAATATCTAGCACTGACTTAAGAGTCTCCGTATATCACTTTGATGGAGATGAAGAATCTTAGGATGCAACTTGCCAAACATTGTGAATTAATATACAATTTAAATTCAGGAAGTCTAATACGAGAATGGAAAAATCCCCATTACTTCAATGGGTCTTTAACATGTGACCCAATGCCGATATTAAATGATTATTTAGGCATTCAATAATATTTCCTTTTGGAGTTTATCCCTAGTGGAACAATTGAATAACCCCTTAACCGAACCCTCTCTCTAGCTAGAAGAACACTTGTGATAGTCATCCTGTAAAGTTGTTGTGAGATTATCTTGCCTCGTCCAATCCTCTCCTCCGTGTCACAATATCGATCCCCTTTATCTTTTCTCACTGAACCCTCACAAACGAATCACTCTACATGTTTATGTCTACCTTCTTCCCGGTCTCCCAGAGAGAGAGAGAGAAAGAGGGTAATTAACAGATTGCTAATTGAATTAGGAATTTTCATTCCACATCTTGGTTTTGCTGATTTATAAATCTGAAGCTCGGGGTCAACTTGTTTCTGCACATTTGCATGCGACTTAAATTCATGCCAACCATAAACAAGTCTTGTTTATTTGATCATAACAAACACTGCTCCTCTGTTTCGTATTATGACCAAAAAATATAATTGTTTTAATTGATGTTGAGATGTCTTAATAAAGAGCTGCCCACTCCCTGTTCCTGGAGAGTTACCCTCCTGAAGGTTTTTGCTCCAACCCCAGTAGTAACTAACCTGACTCAGTTCATCAATCAGCTAATTATTAGAATCAGGTGCACTAGATTAGGGTTGGAGAGAAAACATTCAGGATGGTATCACTCCAGGAACAGGGTTGGCCAGGCCTGTCTTTATACCTTGAGATTGAAGTTGAAATAATTTTAGATTAAAGCTGAAACTTCAAGAATAAAAGTCACTCACAACAGGCTTGGTCAGCGGCTAATTTTACAATAGAATTTCCATCTAACGTATCTCCTAAATGAGACAGAAACGGTTTACCACTGAAATACAATTGGATGAAGATGGGAGAGGTTGACATCATCATCATTATAATGTATGTGGAACAACAACTACATGGGACACAGTGATTTTGACTTTCACTTTGATTGCAATCCTGATTGATTTCCACCAACATTACTGCATCAAGTAAATGTTGAAGGGACATTACAACCACTGCTACATAGACAAATAATGAATGGTAGTAATGACTAATGACCAATAGTACTGATCTGAATACTTCCTGCCCCATTCTGATCACCACAACACCAACACATTTAAAAAGTGGTTTAACAAGGTTGAGGGACATATATTTCCGGAATAGTCTGAGATGAGCCAGTGGAAAGGGGGGGGGGACGACGACTAGTGTGTAAATAAACTATCTAAAGTTCCTTACTCTCCTTGACTTTATACTATCATCTGTGCTGCTGCTGATGTGAAAGAACTGAGAAAGGTATAAAATACAGTCAGAGTCTCTACATCAATTGTGTTTGAGCTTTTGGTGGGACAGGATTGGAGGGCAAGAGGGGACTTGTTATTAGGGCTCCTATGTGAATAACTCTACATATATGAGATGTTTACTCCACAAATGCCCTTTCGAAGCTCCCTTATGGGCCAAATTTTCCTCTGGGCGCAAAGTAACACATGGCTTGGTGGATATTGTTTTAGCTTGATGGGATTTGATAACCAGCTCAGCCTCAATATATTTAGCACGATTCAAATACTACCCAGCTGGCCCAATTTGGCACATGAAGTCTTGACTACGTAATTTCCTGGTTGTGTACAGGTTTTTATGGTTGAAAAGACAATTTATTTTGGACAATTTTAAGTCATTTTGGAAGTTTTTCAGGTTGCTAAAAAGAAAAAAACATTAAACAGCCCATATACAACCTGACCATGATGTCAGAAAATATGTCATAATGGCGGCATTGTAATCAGTTTGAACTGTGCCCAGCGGGCCATCGCTGTATCATTGAATTCTCACTCTATATCATCTCTCTCTCTTTGCCCTCACCTGGGCTTCCGGCAAAATGTCTAAGGCCATGTCCCTTCCAGTTGCTGCTGCAGACTTGGTGGAACAACACATTTCCCTGCAGAAAAGGCTTTTTACAAATCCCCTAAAATGGATTAACACAGTGCCAGCTCTTGTCCCATATCCCCCCTCATTAACGAAAGCCTGGACAAAGGAACAAGCTGCGACGGGCCCGTAGCCGAAGTGAGTAAGGGAAAAGTGTAGTTGCTGTGGCGTCGTCGCTCCTCCGTTCCTCCTCCTCCTCCTTGTATTTGTTCGCCACCCGTGTTATAATTTGCATCCTTGTCTCTCACACTCCCACATGGCTTCCCCGCCCACCGCATCGTGGGGAAAACAAATTAGCATTCATAAACCGATCAATTAATAATGCCATGACAACCACAACACCAGCGTTTTGGCGGACAACAGGCATGCGAGGCCCCCGCACATCTCTTACTCCAGCTTGATAAAACCACAATGCACAACTGCTGTGTACTCGTTAATATAATTGCTGCACTCATGGATGCATTTGCATGTCTTCATTATGTTGCGTTCCTATCTCGTAGCAAACAAACAGTGTTAGTGAAACACACTAACACAGTTTAACTTAGACACACACACAGACACATCTCCTTCACAGTTCGAAGCAGGCTATATGTCTGAATGACTGTCAGATGATACGACACGTTACCATGCAGCAGCACACTGTGCCTTATCAGTGTCTTCTCTTTCTATAGATTCTACCCCTCCCTCCCCCAACTCTCCACATAACAAGCAGTCTTTCCCTGGCTCACCAGTTTCAAAACACAAGTATTTGTTTGCTGAGCAGAGCCTCGTGACTGACACAATTTTTTACAAACAACTTTCTACAAGCCGAGAGCTTGTCTCCTTTCCCAGAGTGCTTTGTTCCCTGTCTGTCGATTCCCTCTGGGATGGACAAGGCCCCATGCTCGTGAGGGGTGCCAGACGCCATCGTTCCTTCAAATGAGCCTCACATCACAAATCTTACTCCATTGAATGCCGAGTCAGCGAAGGACACACACACACACACACACACACACACACACACACACACACACCTCTCTCTTAAAAAACCCTCTCTCTCTCAGACACACACAGACAAAGCAGACAGACAATTTAATGAATGCGTCGTTGACTAACAACAAGTAGGGCAAACTGTGGCAACACGTTTTGAAACTGAAAAATAAAATCAGCGTTTATCAATGGAATAGCTCAGGTACCAGTTTTACTTGGTTCCAAAACGTTCTCTCCCGGTTCATGCCTATATCCCTGGCAACCACGCTTGGTCTTCTCAGTCAAAAGGGCTAAACAAATGGATGACCCATTTGCGACCAAACTTCCTGAATGATGCCTTGAGATGTTGCTTCAATACAACATAATTGTGCTATTTTGTGAAGTGCACCAGCCCTCCTGCAGCAAAGCACACCCACAACATGATGCTGCCACGCCTGTGCTTCACGGTTGGGATGGTGTTCTTTGGCTTGCAAGCCTCCCCCTTTTTCCTCCAAACATAACGAAGCTAGCCCGGCCAGGGCTCCTGTGCTACCACCGAAGCCCACTCCTGGGCTACAATATCCGGACCCCTTCCACTGCCGGTACGGGGCATGGAACCCCGCCGATCCTCTGCAACTGGAATACCTACATAATCTGCCTGAGGATTCCAACAGGCCCCTCAGGCGGGCAGGCTGAAGGCCCATTCTGCTAACCTGCTAGCTACCAAGAGATACTTGGAACCATACTAATTCCACGACTGGTCTATCGACGTCACCGCACGAAGAGGCAAAAACAGACTTACCCCCATCGCAACGTCCCCTAAAGGCTAACTTGCTAGCCCCGGTCTGCTAACTGCTAGCTTGCCTTGCTCCGGTCAGCTAACTGCTAGCCCCTGCTAACTGCTTGCTTGCTGACCTGGTCTGCTAACTGCTAGCTTGCCAACCCTGGTCAGCTAACTGCTAGCTTGTTTAGCCCCGGCCTACTAACTGTTAGCATCGGCCTGCTAACTGTCTGAATCGCCGTGTCCCCAGTCAGCCCAACCACTCACTGGACCCATATGTTCACTTGGCTACGCATGCCTCTCTCTAATATCAATATGCCTCGTCCATTACTGTCCTGGTTAGTGATTACTGTCTTATTTCACTGTAGCGCCTCTAGCCCTGCTCACTATGTTAGCCCTGCTCACTATGTTAGCCCTGCTCAGTATGTTGATCCCTGTATGGGGATCGCAGCCATAAGAGGTTATTAATTAACAAACCATGTTGTCCCACCTCCTACATATGCGATGACATCACCTGGTTTAAACGTCTCCAGAGACTATATCTCTCTCATCATTACTCAATGCCTAGGTTTACCTCCAATGTACTCACTGTACACTATGCCTTGAATCTATACTTTCGTGCCCAGAAACCTGCTCCTTTTACTCTCTGTTCCGAACGTGCTAGATGGCCAGTTTGTATAGCATTTAGCCGTTCTCTTATGCTACTTATCCTCTGTTCCTCTGGTGATGCAGAGGTTAATCCAGGTCCTGCAGTGCCTAGCTCCACTCCCACTCCCCAGGTGCTCTCATTTGTTGACTTCTGTAACCGTAAAAGCCTTGGTTTCATGCATGTTAACATTAGAAGCCTACTCCCTACGTTTGTTTTACTCACTGCTTTAGCACACTCTGCCAACCCGGATGTCTTAGCCATGTCTGAATCCTGGCTAAGGAAAACCACCAAAAACCCTGAAATCTCCATCGCTAACTATAACATTTTCCGCCAAGATAGAACTGCCAAAGGGGGCGGTGTTACAATCTACTGCAAAGATAGCATGCAGAGTTGTTCTGTATTACTATCCAAGTCTGTACACAAACAATTCAAACTTGTACTTCTAAAAATGCATGTTTCCAGAATCAAGTCTCTCACTGTTGCCGCTTGCTATAGACCTTCCTCTACCCCCAGCTGTGCCCTCGATACCATATGTGAATTGATTGCCCCCCACCTATCTTCTGAGCTCGTGCTACTAGGTGACATAAACTGGGACATGCGTAACACCCCGGCCATCCCACAATCCAAGCTTGATGCCCTCAATCTCACACAAATTATCAATGAACCTATCAGGTGCACCCTCATAGACGTCATCCTAACTAACTCGCCCTCCAAATACACCTCTGCTGTTTTAAATCAACATCTCAGCGATCACTGCCTCATTGTCTGCATCCGTAAATGGGTCTGCGACCAAACGACCACCCCTTATCACTGTCAAACGCTCCCTAAAACACTTCTGCGAGCAGGCATTTCTAATTGACCTGACCGGGGTATCCTGGAATGACATCGACCTCATCCCGTCAGTAGATGATGCCTGGCTATTCTTTAAAAGTGCCTTCCTCACCATCTTAAATAAGCATGCCCCATTCAAAAAAATTAGAACTAGGAATAGATATAGTCATTGGTTCACTCCAGACCTGTCTGCCCTTGAACAGAACATAAACATCCTGTGGCATTCTGTATTAGCATCTAATAGCCCCCTTGATAAGCAACGTTTCAGGGAAGTTAGGAACAAATATACACAGGCAGTTAGGAAAGCTAAGGCTAGCTATTTCAAACAGAAATTTACATCCTGTAGTACTAACTAACTAACTAAAGTTCTGGGACACTTTAAAGTCCATGGAGAATAAGAGCACCTCCTCCCAGCTGCCCACTGCTCTGATGCTAGGAAACACTGTCACCACCGATAAATCCACTATAATTGAGAATTTCAATAAGCATTTCTCTACGGCTGGCCATGCTTTCCACCTGGCTACCCCTATCCCGATCACCTGCCCGGCACTCCCACAGCAACCTGCCAAAGCCCACACCATTTCCCCTTTACCCAAATCCAGATAGCTGATGTTCTGAAAGAGCTGCAAAATCTGGACCCATACAAATCAGCCGGGCTAGACAATCTGGCTAGACAATCTGGACCGTGTGCAGCCGTATTCATCGACCTGGCCAAGGCTTTTGACTCTGTCAATCACCACATTCTTATTGGCAGACTCGACAGCCTTGGTTTCTCAAATGATTGCCTTGCCTGGTTTACCAACTACTTCTCTGATAGAGTTCAGTGTCAAATCCGAGGGCCTGTTGTCCGGACCTCTGGCAGTCTCTATGGGGGTGCCACAGGGTTCAAACCTTGAGCCGACTCTCTTGTCTGTATACATCAATGATGTTGCTCTTGCTGCTGGTGAGTCTCTGGTACACCTCTACGCAGATGACACCATTATGTATACTTCTGTCCCTTCTTTGGACACTGTGTTCACTAACCTCCAGACGAGCTTCAATGCCATACAACTCTCCTTCCGTGGCCTCCAACTGCTCTTAAACGCAAGTAAAACTAAATGCATGTTATTCAACCGATCACACCCGCACCTGCTCGCCCATCCAGCATCACTACTCTGGACGGCTCGGACTTAGAATACGTGGACAACTACAAATACCTAGGTGTCTTGTTAGACTGTAGACTCACATTAAGCATCTCCAATCCAAAATTAAATCTAGAATTGGCTTCCTATATCGAAACAAAGCATCCTTCACTCATGCTGCCAAACATACCCTCGTAAAACTGACCATCCTACCGATCCTCGACTTCGGTGATGTCATCTATAAAATAGCCTCCAACACTCAACTCAACAAACTGGATGCAGTCTATCACAGTGCCATCCGTTTTGTCACCAAAGCCCCATTCACTACCCACCATTGTGACCTGTACGCTCTCGCTGGTTGGCGCTCGCTTCATACTCGTCGCCACACCCACTGGCTATAGGTCATCTACAAGTCTCTGCTAGGTAAAGCCCCACCTTATCTCAGCTCACTGGTCACCATAGCAGCACCCACTCGTAGCACGCGCTCCAGCAGGAATAGGTCACTGGTCACCCCCAAAGCCAATTTCTCATTTAGTCGTCTTTCCTTCCAGTTCCCTGCTGCCAATGACTGGAGCGAACTCTAAAAATCTCTGAAGCTGGAGACTTATATCTCCCTCACTAGCTTTAAGCACCAGCTGTCAGAGCAGCTCACAGATCACTGCACCTGTACATAGCCCATCTGTAAACAGCCCATCTATCTACCTACCTCATCCCCAAACTGTATTTATTTCTTTATCTTGCTCCTTTGCACCCCAGTATCTCTACTTGCACATTCATCTTTTGCACATCTACCATTCCAGTGTTTAATTGCTATATTGTAATTACTTCACCACCATGGCCTATTTATTGCCTTAACTCCCTTATCTTACCTCATTTGCACTCACTGTATATAGACTTTTTGTTTTCTTTTGTTCTATTGTATTATTGACTATGTTTTGTTTATTCCATGTGTAACTCTGTATTGTTGTATGTATCGAATTGCTATGCTTAATCTTGGTTAGGTCACAGTTGCAAATGAGAACTTGTTCTCAACTAGCCTACCTGGTTAAATAAAGGTGAAATAAAAATAAAAAATAAAAATTGTACAGCATTGAGTGAACGCCTTACAATATTCTTATGGCTGTAATGAATTATTCACCACAAAAGGCCTGTACATTTTGTTGTGTTAGGCTTTGAACAACATCCACAATGATCACGTTTCCCACTCAGTTTCAACCTGTTGTTGAACTTCGTTCTTCAAATTGATCAATCACAGTAAGGTGAGTTTTAAAAGCAAAATGTTTTAACGACAAGTGTTTGATGTGTTTTCGATTGTATTGATGTCAGAGGGACAATAGAGCCCTGAGTACCAGGCCATTAGCGACCTGATGGTATTTAGCGAGTTGGGTACTACCAATGCATGTGCACAAGAGGACATTTCCGTGCGTCACCGCAACAGCGCCATGCCTGGAAACTACAACCATACCCCGTTCAAAGGATCTTAAATCTTTTGTCTTGCCCATTCACCCTCTGAATGACACAGACACAATCCATGTCTCAATTGTCTCAAGGCTTAAAAATCCTTCTTTAACAAGTGACATCAATAAGTGATCATAGACTATCCAGGTGAAAGCTAAGTCATGGAAAGAGCAGGTGTTCATAATGTTTTGTACACTCAGTGTATGACGTATTCGCAAAGGTGACCTAAGGCACTGCATCAATCCAGTGTGTTAATTAGGCCACACTGACTCTCCACTTTGCCCTCTCAATGACATCTTCTCGCCCTCTCTCGGTCCCTCTTCCTCTCCGTTTGTCTGGGTCTTTTTGGCCCATGCGAAGGCAAGCTGGCTCAAATGGAACGCTGCACAAACTACTGTTTTTTGCAGGCCCTGCAGACTCAGGGGATAGGGAGTGGTAGCTGGCGTGTGTGTGTGCATGGACCAGCTGTCTCCACCCTCTGTCCCACTAGTGATTGCCTGCAGTGGGACCACTGGGACTGGGGCTAGAGGAGGGGAAGGTGAGGGGAGGGGGAGGGCCACCTGCCAATTGCTTTGGGGTGAGGGGCCAGAGAGTAGGAGGAGTTACCACCTTAACAAAACATGAGGGGTCACAGCATTAACTGGTTTCTCTCTCTATCCCCCTTTATCTCTCTCCCTTAGTCTATAGCTATTCTGGTTTGTATACTGCAGTCTCTCTCTTTGTCTCTAGATAGAGATACTGATCCCTGCTTTTACCAAGATATCAATTGTTTTGATCAACCCTTCCTTCCTTTTCTCAATCTCCATCTTTTCCTATTCACACATCAGCAGCGTTTTCTTTCCCTATCCCTTTTTTCCCTGGGTCCTTTTCCTACGAGGGGGAACTGGCATTAAGGCGTCAGTCAGAGGCCAGGGGGGCGTGGGGTTTAGGGACTGATTAAAATCTTCAACTCGTAAAATAAATAGAAAAAAAAAGGCCAGATCTGACAGAAGGTGGTGTAATGAGAATGTAGACATCGAGTGGGACGGGTCAGAATTGGCACATGATTTATTCAGTGTATAAGGGGAAGGGAGGTGGATTAAGACTTTAGGTGCCACCTGAACCAATGCCCCTCCCCCCACCAGCCTACCCACACGCCCCACGCCTCTCTGCTGTCCCTTGGGAGCTTGTGGCCCTCTGGCACAGGGACTTGAAGGGACGCTAATTGTCAGCCGAACACAATTTTAAATCACATTGGTGGGGTCTACTGTGCCCTCCGGTGCGTGACTAAACTGAGGCGGGGGGGTTCGGGTTAGGGGGGTGACACGTGCCGTCATTAACACTGGGTCCCATATGCGATGGTCAGGTTCTGGGGAGGCCCCTCAGTAGCGCCCCCTCTCCATCACACACACCCTTGCCCACCCTTCAGCTCCCTGTGGAATCAAAGCGTGCCAAGAGATTACACACCGGCGCTCTAATGAATATCTAAGTGGGACCGCCAGCACTAATGGAGACTGGAGACCTCCTCTCCCCCGCATCACTTCCTTCACCCCTCCATCCTCCTTTGATCTGTCCCTTAACCCCAAGCCTGTGGCACACCCCGTCCATGCTCTGAATATGGCTGGTCATGCTTTAAACCCCCCCCCCCCCCCCGGCAACCTGGCTGCTGGTCCCGTCTGGAGAGAGAACCCCACACATCTCTCTTTCCCTCAACCTCTCTACCATCTTTTTCTTATTGTCTCATTGTTCCTAAGGGAAAGGGTGCATGTATGCGTTTGTATGAGTTAGTGAGGGTGGGTGGGTGGGTGTGTGTGTGTGTATGTGGGGGGGAATGAATGAAGAGTTGCCTTGGTAACGGAAGGCACACTGATCTGCCGCAGTGGAGAAATGGGGGGGGGGGAGACAGAGTTGAGAGAGTAAGAATAAGCATGAGCGGGGAGCTAGTCTGTGAGAGTGTGGGTGTGTGTGTATCTGTGTGTGTTAGAGTGGGAAGGAGAGAGAGAGTGGCAGGGTGTGGTTAACAAAGTCCCTGCAGTGAAGAGTGAGAGGGAAATGTGGAAATAAAATACAAGTGTGTTTCTGTGTGTGCATATGTGGGCACATGTGGTTTTGTGTGTAGTTTGACAAAGTCATTGAAGAACAACCCTCTCCCGCGGATTAATGTCAAGAGCATTGCAACAAAGCAATGTTCTTGACAGGGCAGCGGGACACTTCCATTGATATGCAATCAACCCCCACTCCAGTGTGAACTGGTCCCATTAAAGTGACACACACACACACAGGTGTGTAGTGTAGCAACATCATAGTTTTGCATGCCTATTTATTTCCCCAGTGTTAGTGCCTGCAGGTAAGAAGGACAAGGGTTACAGAGCCATAAAACAATCTCAATTATAGTCCTTGCAACAGATCATAGTCTCCGCCTGGCAACAGCCACATGAACGGTGTTGACAGTAGCACCATCAATGGTCAACGCACAAAGGGTCTCAAGGTACAGTATCAACTGGTCAGCCAACTGGGTCGTGTTCCAAAGCCACAAAATGGAAGAAAACGTTCCAGAACAGAGAGAAATGAGGACGTACTTGGCTTGGGCGGTATACCGTATACCGTCAACACCGTTGAAACTATTTCTTTGACGTTTTTCTTATACATTTTGATATTTGTAGATACTGATGTAAATATTTGCAGTCAACTTGTGCAATACGTCAGGAGATGAAGCAGATCGCATCCTTCATTTCACCTGTCACATTATGAAGCTCACCACAGATCCCCAGAACAGTTGAGCTGGTCACGTGTTTGTTTGTAAAAAAGCGGGAGCAGGTGAGTCTAAAAAAAGCAGGTGAGTCTAACTGTGAATTGACAGGAGTCACGTTTTTTTTTTCCTTCAATAGAGTGATCAGGGACTTGCAACTATAGTTTTGCTTCACATAAAATACTGTACATTAGTGCAATATTCGGCTGAAAATAGCTTCATTGTCATCAGATGACAACAGAAGTGTTTGCGTGTGCACTACAGTAGGGTGGCTTTCACACTATTGTGCCAACCCGAACAGTCTTTTGACGCCTTCTGTATATTTCACTGAAGCAAAAGCGTAAGACTACTGATTCAGTGATTCCGTACTATTCCCTCTTCTCGAATGGCTTCTCGAATGGCTTCAGTAAATGTCTAGGGGTGGATGGCTGGCTGGGAGATATTGCTGCAGCGTGAGGGGGACATTCCAGGTCCTCTCCCCTGGAACGAGCCTTTGTTTGGGCCACTGAACCAGCTCCCCTCCCCTGGGGCCCAACAGAGTGTCTTCCTGCCTCACACTCCCCAAATGGGACACTCCCACCACTCCCAAGCTCACCTCTGGCTCTGCCCCCTGTTGCACAACACTGCCATCTGCTGGTGGAGGCAGGAAGTGTGACTGCACTGCAGAATGGCAAAGGACGGAGGAGAAAGGTTTGACCCCAACGACCTTAGCCACAACAGCAAAGGGCCCTCGGTTGGGGGAGAGAGCAAACACTAGAGCTAAACTGGAGTCATGTTGTTTTGGCGTCCATTTAATGTATTATTGATTTCTAGATAAGTGGGATATTTATTGAGGCGCATCAGCACACATATTTGTTCAAGGGCAAAACAGCAAGAGCTATCTCTTAAGTATACAATTCTGTAAAGAGTACCGTCTGTTGTTCGCTTGTGTGTACCCTCCGTATGTATTTAGACAGTGAAGCTAAAATGTTACATTTGGCTCTATACTCCAGTATTTTGAATATTTTACCTTTTAGAAATAGATCTAGTCCCCTCATTTGAACATGTCATAATGTTTCACTAATAGGGTTTTAAAGCAGTCAAAAGTGTAGTATTTGGTCCCATACTCCGAGCACACAATGACTACATGAAGCTTGTGACTACACACTTGTTGGATGCATTTGCAATTTGTTTTGGTTGTGTTTTGTGTCGTTTTTTTGCCCAATAGGAACTGAATGGTGAATAATGACTGCAGTACTTTTCTTTCAAAGTGTGTAGATAAGATGTTTGTGAACACTTCTAAATTCATCCTGATAATGCATTGCTAAAGACAAATCATGAATTAATTATGAATAATGATGATTGAAAAAGTTGCAAAAGCTGAACCCCCCCCAAAAAACATGCTAACCTCTCACCATTACCAATGATGGGGAGGATAGCACATATATATATATATACACACACACACACACACACACAGTACCAGTCAAAAGGTTGGACACGCCTACTCATTCAAGGGTTTTTATTAATTTTGTAAAATTTTCTACATTGTAGAATAATAGTGAAGACATCAAAATGATGAAATAACACATATGTCGTAACCAAAAATAAAGTGTTAAATCAAAATATATTTTGTTTTTGAGATTCTTCAAATAGCCACCCTACGCCTTGACAGCTCTGCACACTCGTGGAATTCTCTCAACCAGCTTCAAATGGAATGCTTTTCCAACAGTCTTGAAGGAGTTCCCACATATGGTGAGCCCTTGTTGGCTGCATCTCCTTCACTCAGCGGTGCAACTCATCCCAAACCATCTCAATTGGGTTGAGGTCATCTGATGCAGCACTCCATCACTCGCTTTTTTGGTGAAATAGCCTTTACACAGCCTGGAGGTGTGTTGGGTCATTGTCCTGTTGAAAAACAAATGATAGTCCTACTAAGCGCAAACCAGATGGGATGGCATATCGCTGTAGAATGCTGTGGTAGCCACGCTGGTTAAGTGTGCCTTGCAAAGCCGCGGAGCAAGATCGATTACCAGGACGTGTACTCAAAGCATGCGCGGACCAACTGTCAAGTGTCTTCACAGACATTTTCAACCTGTCTTCAACATTTTCAACTGAGTCTGTAATACCTACATGTTTCAAGCAGACCACCATAGTCCCTGTGCCCAAGGATGCGAAGGTAACCTGCCTAAATAATTACTGCCCCATAGCACTTATGTCGGTAGCCATGAACTTTTTTTTCCACACTCCACACTGCCCATTCCCACCTGGACAAAAGGAATACCTATGTGAGAATGCTGTTCATTGACTACAGCTCAGCGTTCAACACCATAGTGCCCACGAAGTTCATCACTAAGCAAAGGACCCTGGGACTAAACACCTCCCTCTGCAACTGGATCCTGGACTTCCTGATGGGCCGGCCCCAGGTGGTAAGGGTAGGCAATAGAGGTCGACCGATTAATTAGGGCCGATTTCAAGTTTTCATAACAATCAGAAATCTGTATTTTTGGGCTCCGAGTTTGTAAAAAAAAAAAACTTTATTTAACTAGGCAAGTAAGTTAATAACACATTCTTATTTTCAATGACGGCCTAGGAACGGTGGGTTAACTGCCTTGTTCAGGGGCAGAATGACAGATTTTCACCTTGTAAGCTCGGGGGATCCAATCTTGCAAACTTACAGTTAACTAGTCCAACGCTATAACCACCTGCCTCTCGTTGCACTCCACAAGGAGACTGCCTGTTACGCGAATGCAATAGAAGCCAAGGTAAGTTGCATTAAACTTATAAAAAACAATCAATCAATCGTAATCACTAGTTATAACTACACATGGTTGATGATATTACTAGTTTATCTAGCGTGTCCTGCGTTGCATATAATCGATGCAACGCTGGGGGATGATTTAACAAAAGCGCATTTGTGAAAAAAAAGCACAATCGTTGGACGACAGTACCTAACCATAAACACCAATGCCTTTCTTAAAATCAATACACAGAGGTATATATTTTTAAACCTGCATATTTAGCTAAAAGAAATCAAGGTTAGCAGACAATATTAACCAGGTGAAATTGTGTCACTTTTCTTGCGTTCATTGCATGCAGAGTCAGGGTATATGCAACAGTTTGGGCATCCTGGCTCATTGCGAACTAATTTGCCAGAATTTTACGTAATTATGACATAACATTGAAGGTTGTGCAATGTAACAAGAATATTTAGACTGGATGCCACCTGTTAGATAACATAGCGAACGGTTCCGTATTTCACTGAAATAATAAACGTTTTGTTTTCGAAATGATAGTTTCCGGATTCGACCATATTAAAACCTGTTGGTGCTAGGGGGCAGTTCCCGTTTTAACGGGATATTTTATCAGGAAAAGATGCTAGAATATGCATATAATTGACAGATTTCGATAGAAAACACTCTAACGTTTCCAAAACTGTAAAGATATTGTCTGTGAATATAACAGAACTGATGTTGCAGGCGAAAGCCTGAGAAAAATCCAATCCGGTAGTGCCCCAGGTTTTGAAAGCGCTGCGTTCCAATGACTCCCTATTTGGCTGTGAATGTACCATCAACGAGCTTACGCTTTCTACGTATTCCCCAAGGTGTCTACAGCATTGTGATGTAGTTTTACGCATTTCTGTTGAAGAATACCCGTAGGCGGCCACATTGCGTAAGTGGTCACATGGTGGCTCCGAGAGAGATTACTCCAATCGGTCCTAGAGAAAAGCGAATTGTCCCGACGGATATATTATCGAATATATATTAGAAAAACACCTTGAGGATGGATTCTAAACAACGTTTGCCATGTTTCTGTTGATATTATGGAGCTAATTTGGAATATTTTTTGGCGTTGTGGTGACCGCAATTTCCGGGCGATTTCTCAGCCAAACGTGCCTTGCAGAACAAACAGAGCTGTTTCGCCTACAAAAATAATATTTTGGGAAAAAATGAACTTTGGCTATCTACCTGGGAGTCTCATGAGTGAAAACATCCAAAGTTCATCAAAGGTAAACAATTTAATTTGATTGCTTTTCTGATTTCTGTGACAAGGTTGCCTGCTGCTAACAAGGCATAATGCTATGCTAGGCTATGATAAACTTACACAAATGCTTGTCTAGCGTTGGCTGTAAAGCATATTTTGAAAATCTGAGATGACAGGGTGATTAACAAAAAGGCTAAGCTGTGTTCCAATATATTTCACTTGTGATTTTCATGAATAGTTATGCTAATTCGTGTCAGGCGATGATTACGCTCCCGGATCCGGGTTTGAGAGTCACAAGAAGTGTGACCAAAGGCTCGTATTTCTGTGTGTTATAACTAAGTCTATGATTTGATAGAGCAGTCTGACTAAGCGATGGTAGGCAGCAGCAGGTTCGTAAGCATTCATTCAAACGGCACATTCGTGTGTTTTGCCAGCAGCTCTTCGCAAGCGCAGCGCTGTTTATGACTTCAAGCCTATCAGCCTAATGGCTGGTGTTTCCAATGTGAAATGGCTAGCTAGTTAGCGTGGTCCGTGCTAATAGCGTTTCAAACGTCACTCGCACTGAGACTTGGAGTAGTTATTCCCCTTGCCCTGCAAGAAGAAGGACGGAAATTAAACAAATTAACTTTTGACAAGGCACACCTGTTCAGACCTGTTAATTGAAATGCATTCCAGGTGACTACCTCATCAAGCTGGTTGAGATAACGTCATCAGGGCTACTTTGAAGAATCTACAATATATTTTGGTTTGTTGAACACTTTTTTGGTTACTACATGGTTCCATATGTGTTATTTCATTGTTTTGATGTCTTCACTATTATTCTACAATGTAGAAAATAGTAAAAAATAAAGAAAATGAGCAGGTATCAAAACTTTGACTAGTACTGTATGTAAATAAGGTATTTCTGTTTCTTATTTTCAATACATTTGCAAAAATGTCTAAAAACGTGTCTTCGCTTTGTCATTATGGTGTATTGGTGTAGATTGGTGAGGGAAAAATAACTATTTAATCCATTTTAGAATAAGGCTGTAACGTAACAAAATGTGGAAAAAGGGAAGGGGCCTGAATACTTTCCGATTGCACTGTATTTGTATGTGTGAGTGTATGCAAGCATACGTTTGTATTTGCCCAAGTGTGTATGTCTATGAAAGTGCATTTTCTTGTGAAAGCATGTTTGTGTTCATGTATACAGTAAGTGCATGTGTGTTTGGAAGAGTGAATGAGGGTGTGTCTGTGTTCATGCGTTCGTGTGTGAGTGTTTACGTGTGTGTGTGTGTCTCTCAACAGATGTGCTTACCAGAGTGCACCAGCTCCTGCTCCATTACTCCACAGCCCAACACCTCCAGCCAGTCCTCCTGGAAACGCACCTCCATCTCAAAGGAGGGATGGGTAAAGGGGAAGTAACACTCCACCCAGCGGATCTCCAGCTCTGGCACAGAGAAGAGAGGATAATATGAAGGTAGATGGAGGAGAAGAAAGGACAGGTTGAGACAAAAAGGCGAGGGACTGATCCCAAAAGTATAAAAAAAAACGTCCTTTCTTTCTAGAGACCACTGGCCTTAAAGGACTATGGGAGAATTTTAATTGCATTTCTTCTCTCTTTCTCAAGACCCATCGGAAGGTAAGATGTCCCTATCAACAAACTTGAACTTGGAATGTTGTTTACCTTCTCCAAACAGGTGTCTGACCATACGGTCGAGGGTCTGTTTCAAATCAAACTCCACAAGCTTAACTGCCTCCAGAGTGTGTGTCTCCTGCTTCTGAGGGGTCCGGTGCCCCCCGCTCTCAAAGAGAGACAGGTCCTCTCCACTCGACACCTTGGCAAACAACTTGGGGGTAAAAAGGTGAGTTACTGTATGTGAATCTAAGATGACTTATCAATGTCTTTACAGCACTCAACACAGCATATTTAAAATCGATAAAACAGAAGATCTTGCCGCTGTGTAACAAGGGCCCACTGTATTCATCATACTTTGTGAGTCCTACTCTTTGACCTTGTTGTGACACTACAGAGAAGGCCTTGACCTTGTGGTTAGGAGTATAAGCTAATCAATAACACTGGAGCTTCTCATGGCAGTGTTGAGTTTAGTACTTTAACTCCACAACCATTTATACTGACCTCGTGGTTGGAGAAGAGGCGTACCCCCTCCATCTGATGGAACACGGGGTAGTGGCTGGCGTCGATCTCATCCCTTCGGTACACGTCACCCGCCAGCAGGAAGGCATCCAGCCCCGAGCACACCAGCTCCCTCTGGTGGGCGGACGTGTGAGCTCGCAGCATGGTGCCCCGGTTGAGGTAGTAGTTGTCGCCTCGCTTCCGGCTGGGGTGGTCGGGGGGGATGAGCAGGCTGTCAAAGTTCTGCTCCGTCGTCACCACCGGACTGAGGTTGTCATGGACCGAGAAAAGCGGGTTGCCAGAGCGCATGATGTAGGCACGGTAGAAGTGGGCTTTGATTCGCTCTTTGATGAGCCAGATAGGATGGTGGGCTTGGTTGTGCAGGTTGCAGCCCACCTTGGCCAGGATCTTGCTGGTCACGTTGGTGAAGTCATCACGAGGGTAGGAGTAGCCCATAACTTTGACCGTTGTATCTTGGCCAACCAGGGGCTGAGAGGAGGGGACATCAGTGGTCAAGTGACAGGAGGAGGGGAAGAGTCTGGGGGCTGTGGTTGGCCTGCCATTGGCTGGGAGGCAGCAGAGCGGCCTATGATGTGCTAGGGGCTTGAGGATAGGGAGAAAGAGGGGAAGGATCCTGCAGTGCAGCCTCATGGTACCTGCTCCATGGACCTATAGAAGACAGGGACATGTGTCAGTTCTGGCGGCCTTTCAATTCCATAGCAACAAAGTGACACAGGGACTCAAATTTCTCACTTTGAAATGTATGTCAAACAAAAACAAAATGGTTACTAAGTTAAATAACCAAACGGTTACAAAGTATAAATCAATGCACAATGACTACTTAACAATTTCCACAGAACATTTTACAAAAACATTACATGACAATATAATTGAAACACTTGAGTAAATGAAGGATGCAAAGTATATTGAAAGCAGGCCCTTCCATACCGGTGTGGTTCCTGAGTTAATTAAACAATTAACAACCTATCATGCTATAGGGTCACGTATATAAATGCTGGGATGTACGTACATATCCCAACCAGAAGCCCTGGATTATAGGCAATATCCGCATCGAGCTAAAGGCTAGAGCTGCCACTTTCAAGGAATGGGACACTAATCCGGACACTTATAAGAAGTCCCGCTATGCCCTCAAACGAACCATCAAACAGGCAAAGCGTCAATACAGGATTAAGATTGAATCCTACCACACCGGCTGACGCTCGTAGGATGTGGCAAGGCTTGCAAACTATTTCGGACTACAAAGGGAAACCTAGCCATGAGCTGCCCAGTGATGTGAGCCTACCAGATGAGCTAAATACCTTTTATGCTCAATTCAAAGCAAGCAACATTAAAGCATGCATAAGAGCACCAGCTGTTCCGGGCAACTGTGTGATCACACTCTCTGTAGCCGATGTGAGCAAGACCTATAAAGCCGTGGTGCCAGATGGCATGCATGGACCAAGAGGTAAGTGTCTTCACTGACATTTTCAACCTCTCCCTGACAAGTGTCTTCACTGACATTTTCAACCTCTCCCTGACCGTGTCTGTAATATCTACATGTTTCAAACAGACCACCATAGTCCCTGTGCCAAAGAGTGAGAAGGTAACCTGCCTAAATGATTACTGCCCCGTAGCACTCACGTCGGTAGCCATGAAATGCATTGAAAGCTGGTCATGGCTCACAACACCATTACGCCGGAAACCCTAGACCCACTCTAATTATCATACCGCGCCAACAGATCCACAGATGACGCAATCTCAATCGCACTCCAAACTGCCCATTCCCACCAGGACAAAAGCAATACCTATGTGAGAATGCTGTTCATTGACTACACCTCAGCGTTCAACACCATAGTGCCCACAAAGCTCATCACTAAGCTAAGGACCTTGGGACTAAACACCTCCCTCTGCAACTGGATCCTGGACTTCCTGACGGGCCGCCCCCAAGTGGTAACACACCTGCCACGTTGATCCTCAACAATGTTGTTGGGGAGCGTAGTCCACTCCTGTACTCCCTGTTCACCCACGATTGCGTGGCAAAGCACGACTCCAAAACCATCATTAAGTTTGCAGATGAGACAACAGTGCTAGACCTGATCACCGACAACGATGAGAAAGCCTTTATGGGAGGAGGTCAGAGACCTGGCAGTGTGGTGTCAGGACAACACTCTCCCTCAATGTGAGCAAGACAATGGAGCTGATCGTGGACTATAGAAAAACATTTGACGGGCCTGTAGTTGAGCTGTGTCGGGACTCAAGTTCCTTCGTGTCCACATCACCAAACTATCATGGTCCAAACACACTAAGACAGTCGTGAAGAGTCCGCTCCATCATTCATTGAATCAGAAGGCTCATTCATCACAAAACCCACGGATTTTGCCAACTACTTTAATCTTTTTTTTTCATTGGCAAGATTATCAAACTTCGGCATGACATGCCAGCAACAAACGTTGACACTACCCACCCAAGTATATCTCACCAAATTATGAAAAGACAAGCATTGTAATTTTGAATTCTGAAAACTAAGTGTGGAAGAGGTGAACAAATGATTGCTTTCTATCAACAATGACAAGCCACCGGGGTCTGAAAACTTGGATGGAAGATTACTGAAGATAATAGCAGACGATATTGTCACTCCTATTTGCCAAATCTTCAATTTAAGCCTACTCAAAAGTGTGTGCCCTCAGGCCTGGATGGAAGCAAAAGTTATTCCCCTGCCTAAGGATAGTAAAGCCCCGTTTACTGGCTCAAATTACAGACCAATCAGCCTGTTACCAACAAAAAATTGTGTTTGTCCAGATACAATGCTATTTTACAGTAAACAAATCAATAACAGACTTTCAGCACGCCTATAGGGAAGGACATTCAACAAGCACAGCACTTACACAAATGACTGATTATTGGCTGAGAGAAATTGATGATAAAAATATTGTGTTGGCTGTTTCGTAATACTTCAGTGCGGCTTTTGACATTATCGATAATAGTCCACTACTGGAAAAACTGATGTGTTATGGCTTTACACCCCCTAATATATTGTGGATAAAGAGTTACCTTACTAACAGAACACAGAGGGTGTTCATTAATGGAAGCCTCTCCAACAAAATCCAGCTAAGAATCAGGAATAACCCATTCAACAGTCAAGGCCCCTTACTTTTTTCAGTCTTTACTAATGACATCCCACTGGCTTTGAGTAATGACTCAACACTATACACGTCAGCTACCACAGCGACTGAAATGACTGCAACACTTAACAAAGAGCTACAGTTAGTTTCAGAATGGGTGGCAAGGAATAAGTTCATCTTTAATATTTAAAAACTAAAAGCATTGTATTTGGGAAAAATCTTTCACTAAACCCTAAACCTCAACTAAATACGATGTATTTCAATGTGGAAATTGAGCAAGTTGAGGAGACTAAACTGCTTGGAGTAGCCCTGGATTGTAAACTGTCATGGTCAAAACATATTGATACAACAGCAGCTAGGATGGGGAGAAGTCTGTCCATAATAAAGCGCTTGTCTGCGTTCTTAACAGCACTATCAACAAGACAGGTCCTAAAGGCCTTAGTTAGGTCACACCTGGACTACTGTTCAGTCATCTGGCACACAGTGGAGGAGAGATTGACTTCATCACTACTTGTATTTGTGAGTGGTAATGACATGTTCAATGCGCCAAGCTGTCTGTTTGAGTTACTAGCACACAGCTCGGACACCAATGCATACCCCACAAGACATGCCACCAGAGGACTCTTCACAGTCCCCAAGTCCAGAACAGACTATGGGAGTAGTACTACATACAGCCATGACAACATGGAACTCCATTCCTCAGCAAGTAACTCATGCCAGCAGTAAAATTTGATTTAAAAAACATATAAATAAACCTTATGGAACAGGGGGGACTGTGAAGCAACACAAATATAGGCACAGACACATGCATACAAAACGCATGATAACATAGACACTGTACGCACACACATGGATTGTGTGTTGTAGATATGTGGTAGTAGAGTAGGGGCCTGAGGGCACGCACTTAATATGTTGTGAAATCTGTTGTGAATGTATTGTAACATAAAAAAAAATAATGTATAACTGCCTTAATTTTGCTGGACCCCAGGAAGAGTGGGGATCCATAATAAATACAAATACATCCCGACAAGAGATCCAGACACTTGTAGAATATATTCCATGGCGCATTGAAGCTGTTCTGGCTCGTGGTGGCCCACTGTCCTATTAAAGACACTTTATGTTGATTTTTCCTTTATTATGGCAGCTACCTGTACATTTTAAAGTGAAAAAAATCTGGTCTCAGTGTTTGTAGATTTGACCTATATCACAAATTTGTCTTGAAATTATAGTAGGGCAACGTCTAAAGAACATCTTGAAAATTTGTGCAATCCTTCAGTTGGTCTGATATAAAATCTACGCCCAACCATACTACAAGTGAAAATGCCTAGAGGGTTGAGAATTTAGTTTAGAAGGCCAAAAAAGAAAGAAAAGACGACGCTGGACAGAATGTATTCATGTGGGATTGGATTGGTGCTCAAATGAACTTTATGGCCTTCTACATTAAATACTGTCTCTGTGTTTGAGGTTACATGAGGCAAACAAATTAAAGGCTGAACACCCTGGCAAGAGGCTAGATGTCGACACAATGCGACCTCATCTAAAATATACATGTCACATAAAATGTATGAGCACAGCTATAATAATGGACTGCAGACAAGCAGTGATTTATATGAGAACAAATTCATTTAAAAATCAACCCTGTGTCGCTCTTCCCTTCTCTTGCTCGTACTTTCCCCTTGTGAACATTTGCCAGGCAGGTTTGCTTCAGCAGAGAAGACTGAATCGAAGCACCTGGGAAGATTGAGTTGTATTTATTTCTGGGCTAACAGTGCAGCTCTATTGGCGCCGCTCAAATATTTGCCCCTTCCCAGCTATTTTTCATGAGCTGAGGAGAACTGAGTTTTTTCTTCCACCTGCCTCTCGCTGGCACAATATGGTGAAATAGACACACACGCATATACACTGAGACTAAGGACACACACACACATACATAATGAGAGACTAAGGACAAAGGATGTTGCATTGCAGGGGCATTGCAGCAAAGTGGATTACGGTTCTTAATCCGGAAAGCTTTTGCCAGTTTAAGGCTTGTGTTTTACAAGTCTAAATCGTAGGTTTTACAAGGTGAGTCCCACAAATGTGCATAATTCACTAGGTGTATGCAAGAACACACAAATAAATTCCATCAAACACACACACAAAGTCTCAAATAAATAATCTACTCGTCAGTCAGCCTCCCCTTCCTTTTGGTTAATGGTAGAGAGAGAATGAGTCGCCTCGTCCACACAACACATGACCTGCTTCTGATTCCAACCCCCACGTAGCACATCTACAAATCTAGTCAGTATTCAGCAGTGTCAGAGGGAGAGAGAGAGATAGAGGGTGAGGAGGGGAGGAGTCAGTGTGTGTGAGAGACAGCGTGTCAATGTGTGTAGGGGGAAGGAGGGATGTGTGAGAAGGAAAAAGTGTGTTCGAGTGAAAGCGAGAGAGAGGAGAGCAGGGTAGCAGAAGAAAGTCCACAAACACTGCATAATTCATGGTGAGGGGCACCACTTGATTCACATCACATCTCCCTACAGAGCTTTGAATAAGACCTAAAATAGCTTAGTCCCAGAACCTCGCAGATCAAGCCTTAAATACACTAACTTTCTCATTGCAAGAAGGAATTAAAAGGACTTTGCTGCTGCTTGTACAGTACGGTATATGTTACACACTGACAGGCTGAGTTCTGTGACAGCAATCAAAACAAAGTAAATAATCCCTTTTTTCCCCCTACACGTTCTCATATATTTGTTTGATCGACGAGCATTTACTAAAAATGCTTGGTTTATGAATGCGTTGGGTGTCTATAGAATAGGTAGGTGTACATGCCAATAGGATGTTTTTGTGTGTGTACATACAGTACCTCTCAAAAGTCTAGACACACCTACTCATTCAAGGGTTTTTATTTTTACTATTTTCTACATTGTAGAATTATAGTGAAGACATCAAAACAAAGAAATAGCACATACTGTATGGAATCATGTAGTAACCAAAAAAAACAAGAAGTGTTAAATCCAAATATATTTTATATTTAAGATTCTTCAAAGTAGCCACCCTTTGTCTTGATGACGGCTTTGGCATTCTCTCAACCAGCTTAATGAGGTAATGACCTGGAATGCATTTCAATTAACAGGTGTTCCTTGTTAAAAGTTCATTTGTGGAATTTCTTTCCTTCTTAATGCGTTTGAGCCAATCAGTTCTGGTGTGACAAGGTAGGGTTGGTATACGGAAGATAGCCTTAATTGGTAAAAGACCAAGTCCATATTATGGAAAGAACAGCTCAAATAAGCAAAGAGAAACAACAGTCCATTATTACTTTAAGACATTCAGGTCAGAGTCACCCGGGAAAATGAACAACTATGAAAGTTTTTCCAAGTGCAGTTACAAAAACCATCAAGCGCTATGATGAAACTGGCTCTCATGAGGACAGGAAAGAAAAAGCCAGAATTACCTTTGCTGCAGAGGATAAGTTATTACTTTTCTATTTAACTAGGCAAGTCAGTTCAGAACAAATTCTTATTTACAATGATTGCATACCAAAAGGCCTCCTGCAGGGACGGGGGCTGGGATAAAAAAAAAAAAACTCTGAAATTGAAGCCCAAATAAATGCTTCCCAGATTTCAAGTAACAGACACATCTCAACATCAACTGTTCAGAGAAGTGAAACAGGCCTTCATGGTCACATTTCTGCATAGAAACCACTACAAAAGGACACCAATAAGAAGAAGAGACTTGCTTGGGCCAAGAAACATGAGCAATGGACATTAGACCTGTGGAAATATGTCCTTTGGTCTGATGAGTCCAAATTTTAGATTTTTGGTTCCAACTGCCGTGTCTTTGTGAGACGCAGAATAGGTAAACGGATGATCTCTACATGTGTAGTTCCCACTGTGAAGCATGGAGGAGGAAGTGTGATGGTGTGGGGGTGCTTTGCTGGTGACACTGTCAGTGATTTATTTAGAATTCAAGGCACAATAAATCAGCATGATTCTCTGGTCCGATGAAACCAAGATTGAACTATTTGGCCTGAATGCCAAGAGTCACGTCTGGAGGAAACCTGGCACCATCCAAACGGTGAAGCATGGTGGTGGCAGCCTAATGCTGTGGGGATGTTTTTCAGCTACAGGGACTGGGAGACTAGCCAGTATTGAGATAAAGATGAATGGAGCAAAGTACAGAGATCTTTGATGAAAATCTGCTCCAGAGCACTCAGGACCTCAGACTGGGGCGAAGGTTCCGCTTCCAACAGGACAATGACACTAAGCCCACAGCCAAGACAACACAGGACTGGATTCGGGACAAGTCTCTGAATGTCCTTGATGTATTTGATACCATTCCACTTATTCTGCTCCAGCAATTACCACAAGCTCGTACTCATCAATTAAGATACCACCAACCTCCTGTGAATGGAGACCCTGTACTGTTTTTTGTCTTCTAGCCTCCCAAGTTTTAAAATGCTTGTGGAGGAAAAGGAAAACATGCATCTGGAGAGAGCATTCTCAAGCTATCGGACACAAAGCGGGCCTCCAGGAAACAGGCCACTGAAGGGGTTATGCAGAGTGAGCCCGCGATCCTTGAATCCCTGCGCTGAGTAAAGCACCATAACCATACTACACCAAAAGACGACCTCTGAAGTCAATGGCCTTCTCTAAAAAAATGACTACATTTGAGTTTACATTTATATTGGTGTTTTGGAACAGTTTACTAAAGAATACGTACATCCTTTCTAACTATCAATTCAATTGACACCTACATGGCTGAGATTATACAGGCACGCACAGATGAGGCCTAAGACAAGTTGGAGAACACTGTGAAAGAGATGGGCTAACAAAATAAAGCAACAACTGAGTTTGCAGAGAGAGCGCGCAAGAGGAAGAGGTTTCATGACGGGGACGCAGAGGGCGACCCAATTCTGGAAAGCAGAAGGTGCGTTGAAGTTGAGCGTGAAAAACCCAGCAGCGTTGCAGTTCTTGTCACATTCAAACCGGTGCGCCTGGCACCTATTATGTACCATACCCTATTAAAAGGCTTTTAAATATTTTGTGTTGCCTAGTTACCCTCTGAATGGCACACATACACAATCCATGTCTCAATTGTCTCAAGACTGAAAAATCCTTATTGAACCGGTCTTCTACCCTTCATCTACATGGATTGAAGTGGATTTAACAAGTAACATCAATAAGGGATCATAGCTTTCAACTGAATTCACCTGGGTCAGTTTGTCATGGAAAGAGCAGGTGTGGTTAATGTTTTGTATACTCAGTGTATACTCTTACATACTTGATGTTTTTGTGGGGCAGTTTGAGATTCGATTTTCCAACTTCAGAGAAATGGCACAACTGTTCTCTGTGCTCAACCCAAAGCGCTTTGAGCACCATGATGCAGAAAGGAATATGCTTGAGCTTTCACATTTCCAAGCCAGAGGAAGTTGTGGATGCATTCCTCTCTTTCTGCACAATGTATTCAGAGTTAGCCACGGATCTCAACACTGATGCAGTCCTACCATTCCTCGCTGCTAACGACATGCACCGAGCATATCCAAATCTGACAATTCTCCATAGAAAATCGACAAAACCATTCCCGTCAGCAGTGCCAAGCAAAGTTTTAGCCGCCCGAAGCTCATCAAGAGCTATTTGTGTGCATGCATGATGAATGAGGGCAGACTTTCCAACCTCCCTTTGCTTTGTATTGAGCGGGAGACATTGACAAAGTGGTTGGCAGGTTTGCCAGCATAAAGGAGGAGGATGACGTTCTAAAATGGGTACTTGATTTGTATATTCTTCACCTTTTGGGACAATAATTTTATTCTATGGAATGCATGATGGAATAAACAAATGGACTAGACTGCATCAAATGACACATTTGCTACATCGGCTGAGCAGAGACAACCTATTGAGTGAAACATCCTTTAAGATGTTAAGATAAGATGAAAGCAGTCAAAATTACAGAACCTCTTGCTTATCACCTATCGGCAGAAATGTAGTATGATTGGCAACCTATTCTCTTTTTTGTGTCTTTCAAAACATGCATGATACACTATTTGTAAACATGTCAAAAAACATAATTCCACTTTGACATTATGGGGTATCTCAATTTGATACATTTTAAATTCAGGCTGTCATGCAACAAAATGTGAAACAAGTCCAGGGGTGTGAATATTTTCCAAAGGCACTTCAGTTCTACTGATTTAATCAAAGTGTTGACAATGGAGTAGTCAACTGTTGCTTTATGTAAAGCAAAGGCCATGTTTAACACCTGCTTCATTCTGCAATAATACCTGTATTGCAGATAGCTAAAAAATAAGTCAGCAGTTTCAAATTTAGTTTTTCCTAAAAGTAAAAAAAAATGATATCAGTGTTTTTTCCTGACAATTGCTGGCTGAAAATACAATCTAGCAGTAGAGTGTATTAACGGCCATCAACAATACAGCTTGTTTGGAGGTGGGGGGGCTGGCAGGCTACATTTTCTATTTGGCTGGCCTATCCATGTGCTTGTGGAAAACACTGATGTGAGTGCACTTGCATCGAGTGTGTGTGTGAGGGTGCTTGCGTTGTATGTGTGTGTCAGGCATATAGGCGGAATTGTGCAGAGGTGGCAGAGGCTGATAACTTGCTGACAGCAATCTCCCTGAGCCCTGAATGAAGAGGCTCAAATTGATATGGCCTGTCCACACCAGCTACAGCAGCTAAATGTCTGCTCTAGAACCAACACTTAAATACACTAACCAGCTCGAGTTAGCAACTATCATCAGCAGACAACACTTGTACAGTTGAAGTCGTAAATGTACAAACACTTAGGTAAACAACCTAAAGTTTTGGCAAGTCGGTTAGGACATCTACTTTGTGAATGACACAAGTCATTTTTCCAACAATTGTTTACAGACAGATTATTTCACTTATAATTCACTGTATCGCAATTCCAATTGGTCAGAGGTTTACATACACTAAGTTGACTGCCTTTAAACAGCTTGGAAAATTCCAGAAAATGATGCCATGGCTTCAGAAGCTTCTGATAGGCTAATTAATATAATTCAATTGGTGGTGTACCTGTGGATGTATTTCAAGGCCCACCTTCAAACTCAGTGCCTCTTTGCTTGACATCATGGAAAATCAAAATAAATCAGCTAAGACCTTAGAAAAAAAATTGTAGACCTCCACAAGTCTGATTCATCCTTGGGAGCAATTTCCAAACGCCTGAAGGAACCACGGCCATCTGTACAAACAATAGTAAGCAAGTATAAACACCATGGGACCACACAGCCGTCATATTGCTCAGGAAGGAGACACGTTCTGTCTCCTAGAGATTAATGTAAATTGGTGCGAAAAGTGCAAATCAATCACAGAACAACAGCAAAGGACCCTGTGAAGATGCTGGAGGAAACAGGTACAAAAGTATCTATATCCACAGTAAAAACAAGTCCTAAATCGACATAACCTGAAAGGCCGCTCTGCAAGGAAGAAGCCGCTGCTCCAAAACCGCCATAAAAAAAGCCAGACTACAGTTTGCAACTGTACATGGGGACAAAGATCGTACTTTTTGGAGAAATGTCCTCTGGTCTGACGAAACAACAAGTTGTTTGGCCATAATAACTGTTTGGTCATAATGACCATTTATGTTTGGAGGAAAAAGCGGGAGACTTGCACGCCGAAGAACACCATCCCAACCGTGAAGCACGGGGGTGGCTGCATCATGTTGTGGGGGTGCTATGCTGCAGGAGGGACTGGTGCACTTCACAAAATAGATGGCATCATGAGGCAGAAAATTACGTGGATATATTGGAGCAACATCTCAAGACATCAGTCAGGAAGTTTAAGCTTGGTCACAAATGGGTTTTCCAAATGGACAATGACCCCAAGCATACTTCCAAAGTTGTGGACAACAAAGTCAAGGTATTGGAGTGGCCATCACAAAGCCTTGGCCTCAATCCTATAGAAAATATGTGGGCAGAACTGAAAAAGCATTTGGAGAAAGGAGGCCTACAAACCTGACTCAGTTACACCAGCTCTGTCAGGAGGAATGGGCCAAAATTCACCCAACTTATTGTGGGAAGCTTGTGGAAGGATACCCGAAGCGTTTGACCCAAGATAAGCAATTTAAAGACAATGCTACCAAATGCTAATTGAGTCTTTGTCAACTTCTGACCCACTGGGAATGTGATGAAAGAAATAAAGGCTATATATAATAAATCACTCAACTATTATTCTGACATTTCACATTCTTAAAATAAAGTGGTGATCCTAACTGACCTAAAACATGGAATTCTTACTAGGATTAAATGTCAGGAATTGTAAAAACTGAGTTTACATGTATTTGGCTTAGGTGTACTGTATGTAAACTCCTGACTTTAACTGTACATACTAACCAGCTAGTGTTATCGAAATAGCATCAGTAGCCACAACACACTTCGGGCCTGAATGCAAAAGTAAAAAGAAAATAAGCATTAGTTTGAAATTAAGACCGTAAATGTAAATTCTGGTAGAAAACTGTGCAAATAAGATGCACAATTTGTTTGTTTTCCTATTTTTTAAATTTAAATAACCATTTGGAGGAGGAGTATTGGAAATGGGTAATCCTTCATCGATACAGTACACTGTACAATATTTGTTATTATCTGATTAATTTTGACATCGTTATCATTAAGATTACCTATACATTAATTGGTATCATATAATGTATTATGATTACATTCAGAGTATTGCATCTTAACATGGAATACAGTGGGCAGTCAGTGTGATATTTGAAGTAACAAGGTTCTATAAAAAGGTACAAAAAATAAAATAATATGGTTGGTGAGCTTAAAGTCCTTCAGCAAGGAGGTGTCTGTTCAAGCCACAACTCAGCCACAACTCAACTCAGTGTGAGTTATAAAGTGTAAAGGTCACAAAGCTAATGGTCCCAAAATTAACTCCCAAAGCCGCAACATCCACTCTTTCCCCACTGGTTAAAATTCCATCTCTTTTCCCACTGCACCTTGGCGCCTCCACTCTCGATCCCCCTATTTCTGTGTGCCACTACCTCTTTTCAAACAGTCTCTCACACAAGCAGTCCATAACAACATCACAGCATCAGTAAGAAACTAGAACTTGGCTTAGAAGGTGGGAAAGTCGTTGTCCACTGCTCTTCCTTTAAAAGGGGGGGGGGGGGGGGGGGGGGGGGGGGGTGTTCTATTAAATTATTTGAAATTGTTTTAATAAGTTTATACCAAAGATCATCAAACATTATTTGATTAAAATTGTATTTGGCCTTACTGCTAGTAGCCGATACAAACACATTGAATAATGACAGATCGTCCCAAAAATATATCTAAAAGGAAGTTTGTTCTACAGTGCATTCGGAAAGTATTCAGACCCCTTGACTTTTTCCACATTTTGTTACGTCTGGATGAAAGTCCCCCCCCCCCCCCCCCTCATCAATCAACACACAATACCCCATAAAGACAAAACAAGTGCAGGTTATTAGACAAAAGGAAATATCACGTTTACTTAAGTATTCAGACCCGTTACTCAGTACTTTGTTGAAGCACATTTGGCAGCGATTACAGCCTCGAGTCTTCTTGGGTATGATGCTACAAGCTTGGCACACCAGTATTTGGGAAAGGTTTCATTCTTCTCTGCATATCCTCTCAAGCTCTGTCAGGTTGGATGGGGAGCGTCGCTGCACAGCTATTTTCAGGTCTCTCCAGAGATGTTCAATCGGGTTCAAATCCTGGCTCTGGATGGGCAACTCAAGGTCATTCAGAGACTTGTCCCGAAGCCACTCCTGTGTTGTCTTGGCTGTGCGCTCCGGTTCGTTTTCCTGTTGGGAGGTGAAACTTCTGAGGTCCTGAGCGCTCTGGAGCAGGTTTTCATCAAATATCTCTCTGTACTTTGCTCCATTCACATTTCCCTCGATCCTGACTAGTCTTCCAGTCCCTGCCGCTGAAAAACAACCCTACAGCATGATGCTGCCACCACCATGCTTCACCGTAGGGATGGTGCCAGGTTTCCTCCAGACGTGATGCTTGGCATTCAGGCCAAAGAGTTGAACTTTGGTTTCATCAGACCAGAAAATGTTGTTTCTCATAGTCCGAGAGTCCTTTAGGTGCCTTCTGGCATCTTGCCAATATCATAAATGCCTGATTGGTGGAGTGCTGCAGAGATGGTTGTTCTTCTGGAAGGTACTCCCATCTTAACAGAGGAACTCTGGAACTCTGTCAGGGTGACCATCGGGTTCTTGGTCACCTCCCTGCCCAAGGCTCTTCTCTCCTGATTGCTCAGTTTGGCCAGATGGCCAGCTCTAGAAAGAGCCTTGGTGGATCCAAACTTCTTCCATTTCAGAATGATCGAGGCCTCTGTGTTCTTGGGGACCTTCAATGCATCAGAAATGTTTTGGTACCCTTCCCCAGATCTGTGCCTCGAAACAATCCTGTCTCTGAGCTCTACGGACAATTCCTTCAACCTCATTCCTTGGTTTTTACTTTGACATGCACTGTCAACTGTGGGACCTTATATAAACAGGTGTGTGCCTTTCCAAAACATGTCCAATCAATTTAATTTACCACAGATGGACTCCAATCAAGTTGTAGAAACATCAAGGAGGATCAATGGAAACAGGATGCACCAGAGGTCAATTTCAAGTCTCATAGCAAAGGGTCTGAATACTTATGTAAATAATGTATTTGTTTAAAAAAATTATAAATTAGGAAAAATGTATAAAAACCTTTGTTCACTTTGTCATTATGGTGTATTGAGTGTAGATTGATGAGAAGAAAACAAATGTAATCCATTTTGAGGCTGTAATGTAACAAAATGTGGAAAAAGGGAAGGGGTCTGAATACATTGTATATCTGAGAATTATAAGAAAGTTCAGGAAATACCTGCAAATAAAATAATAATAATCTTATTTTTGTCACTAAATAGTCTCCATTTATACTTCCATACATTTGTGGAACTCGTACCAGGGGACCTTCAGACAAGTCTTGAGGCCTGTGGGCATCCTAGAGCAAAACAGACCTGTACATTTTAGCGTGTAGCCCAAACTGTTCAGACGCTAAAGACAGAAGTCAGATCAGCTGTACGGGCTTCAGATGAGACCCAAGATGCTTGTGGGGGCAAAACTGAGAAAATCATTGTGTTTGTTAGAGACACCTTTCCATTGAGGGGTCATAAAAGTTTGGACGTTACAGATGATTTTGTGAGATGACCGATGTTAGGGATGTCTCATGGTCGGACAAACACCACTTTAGCTCTGTCACCTTTCACTGTAGAGGCGGAAGTGTGACATTGGCAGATGTGGTGAATTGAGACGCATCCAATGCAAAAACATATCTCTAGCTTAAAAGAACAGATTTTAAAAATATATATACTATGCTAATTTTGATTTATGTGGGGGCACAGATATCGACACTGTGGAGATATTATTAAGGCCCATGCTGTGTGGAGAAACACTGGAACTCAAAGCCCTTTTACTCCACTTGGCAGAAGGACACACTGCTGCAGTCCCTTAATTGACGCCTTGGTTTAGAGAATCGAGCTGCGCTTTCCAACATCATCGCAGAGGGAGGCTCTCGCAATCTCTCTCCATATGTCTGCTGAGAAAAATAACTGCAGGCAGACTCATTCAGGTGTGCAGCCACTACCAGTCACCTGACAAATAGGATGGAGATCAAAGGAGGTGGTGTTGATGGTGACGGTGGTGACGACAGCGATGAAGGTTATGATGATGATGGTTATGATGACGACGATGGAATCTATGATGATGATGATGAATATCCGATGACAAAGCTGACAATGGTTGCGTGAACCCCAGACAGACAGGAAACCAGACAACGTCTGTGGGGGGTGTTCTCATCCCTCCCTTCAGCGAGTTGGGGGATTAGGGAGATTCTGCCGACATCGATTCAGTCTAATCATAATGACAATGGTGACTTAAAAAAAAAGCAGTAGAAATACCAGTAGCAATGTCAACGATGCGGCAGAAGCCATGAAGAGGATAAATAAAAAGAGGATGTTCAGATGACGGGATGACCTAAGTCACGTTCTCTGAACCTTCCCGTAGGCAACTCTTTACAACCACTCATCATCTCCTTGATGGTAGAGAGACTGACGTAATCAATCATCTTTTCATCAGGCATCAAGTGCTACGAAGGGGAGAATTAGAGGGAAGCAGGGAGGGAAAATGCAAACTGAAAAGGAGATGTAAAGAATAAAAAGGATAAATGAGAACATGACAGGTAAAGAATTGGGTAAGTGAGAGAGATGGTCTGAAAGATGGATGACAGAGCGAACAGAGTAAAACGAAAAAGGAGAGGGGGTATGAGAAAAGCGCATCATGTGAAATGGAAACGTTTTGATACAGAGAAAGCAGGATACGGGACTAGAAGAGAGAAAGTCAGAGAGAGAGAGAGGGAAGAACAAGAGAGAATAATGAAGAGGAGACAGAACGATATAAAGAGGGAGAGAAAATAAAAGAGAAATATATATATATTTTTTGAATCACTCACAGAGGGAAGGTACAGAGAAAAAGCACCAGAGAGGAGGGAGATAGATGTGGTATTTATCGGCTGGCTGCATGCTCTCGTTTACACCCCGGCGTGCCACGGTAAGGCATGTGGGGGCACGCGGATGTGGCTTGTGACTGCAAGAGTAATTGATGGCGAGAATTACGTCGGCCTTTCCTGTGGATGTCTGCTCAATGAGCGGGACCCTGCCGCGGACCCAGCGGAGTCATGTTTCACGCCAGCTCTCAGGCCCGGACAGCTATGCGGCTGCTGAAGCACCTACTCCATCACTCGGCACTAGCTGGCGAAAACACAACCGCCAGTGAGGAACCAAACTCTATGAAAGTAGTGCCAAAGCATGTCACTATAATTACAACCGGAGAAGAAGACTGATAAAATATATCTTCCTAATCAATACAGAAGAGCAAAGAGCACTTAACATTCCCACCCAATTAGTTATTAATGTACTGGTTCACAGTACAGACTGTACAGACTACAAACTACACAGTACAGACTGATCCACTCCAATATTAGTCCATCACAGCCCGTATGTCTAAAGGATCTTACAATATTATTATGTCTTAAATAAATCGAAAAGTAATCATATGCTTAACAGTGCTGGGAGTCATTTTTAGCAACATGGTTACTTCATTGCTAGGAAATCAAATCTGCTTCATGCACACAATTGATTACTTTGACCACTGAGGTGCCGGCTGGGTAGTCATTCCTTGTAATACAAGGCTTTGATGCCGCTTCAAATCTTGGAGACATTTGGCAAATGTGTTCAGAATATTTGTGTTCAGAATCTCCTAGTGGGAGCGTGGTATCACATCTAGGGCTGGAAGGGTATCAGGGCAGTAGTTTACAAGTTGGTTGTGTTCTTTGATTAAGGTGAAGGTCTTCCAACTGTGCTGTAATTTGTTTACACTGGTATGGAGTGCCTGAAGCGTCGCTTCTCCAGATAGTCTATTTTAGCCTGACAAGGCTGGCATGGTCGCTGCACCATACGTCTGTTCCCATGGCTGCTTGGCTAATGCACAAGCATTTGGCTTGGCACAGACGTGGCAGAGTAGGCCTGCAGGGAACTAAAAACAGAAAGAGCCAACATGGGTGCAGGAAACACAGATAGGACTTGGTAACACTTTATCTTAAAGCCCAATTCAAGCTGGTACTAACATAATATTAACCAAGAAACTGGCCTGT
This sequence comes from Oncorhynchus mykiss, assembly GCF_013265735.2. Taxonomy (NCBI): domain Eukaryota; kingdom Metazoa; phylum Chordata; class Actinopteri; order Salmoniformes; family Salmonidae; genus Oncorhynchus; species Oncorhynchus mykiss. The sequence continues at coordinate 32,565,494 of NC_048575.1, read as the reverse complement.
ATTAGCACTGGGTGCCAAAAGACCGCTCAAAGACTAACCTAACGTAGCAGGCGTAAAAGAAAAACGCCTGAGCGGAGTTCCCACATCAGGTTTTCAATGGAAAAAGAAGCTAGGTTGAATTTGTTGTATCCCTGAAAACGGGATGCATCCGGTTGATGGCAAATCCACTTAGGGTGCTCAAAGACTAACACATTTGGTAACTAAAGATGACTCTCTCTGACAGGTCTCTTATTCCTTCTTTGAACATACAGTATCTTATCAGTATTTCATTTCATGATTTTGGGCAATGCTGAGGGGATGGATAAACATCTGAACCACTAGAATTAGAACTACAATCCAGCACACTAGGTCCTGCCACGTACAGATATCAGATCAAAAATTTATACTGAACAAAAATATTAAGAAACACAGCATGTAAAGGTGTTGGTCCCATGTTGAGATGAAATAAAAAATCCCGAAAATGTTCAGTACAAAAGATAATCCATCCACCGGACAGGTGCGGCATATCAAGAAGCTGATTAAACAGCATTATTATTACTTGGGTGCACCTTGTTCTGGGGACAATAAAAAGCCACTCTAAAATGTGCAGTCTTGTCACACAACAACAATGCTACAGACGTCTCAAGTCTTAAGGGAGCGTGCAATTGGCATGCTGATTGCAGGAATGTCAACCAGAGCTGTTGCCAGAGAATTGAATGTTCATTTCTCTCCGACGTAATTTTGGAGAATTTGGAAGTACGTCCAACCGGCCTCACAACCGCAGAGTTTGACAAACTCTATGCGAAGGAGATGTCTCGCGCTGCATGAGGAATATGATGGTCACTCCAGATACTGACTGCTTTTCTGATCCACACCCCTACTTTTTTTTTTTAAAGGTATCTGTGACCAACAGATGCATGTGTATTCCCAGTCATGTAAAATTCATAGATTAGGGCCTAATGAATTGATTTTAATTGACTGATTTCCTTATATGAACTGTAACACAGTAAAATCTTTTAAAATTGTTGCATGTCGCGTTTATATTTTTGTTCAGTGTAGATGGGAAACAACGGAGGTCAAAATTACATTGCACAAAATGTAACGTCGTAAACAAAATCAAGTGCAAAGGCGATCCAATCAATTATGTGGTTCAGAGACTCGCTGGCACCTCGTAGTATTTGGAGGTTGGATTTCACCCTATAAAACTGGTACTCGGGGGACAGTGGCTATAAATCAGAAGCTGCAGTCCGTAGGGGTGGCAAACCATGGCATCATGCCATCCGCCGAGGGCCATGACAGGAATGAATAAGAGACAAAACACTAGCCAAGGTCAATGAGGTAATAACTTGTCAATGAGACCATGGCACAGAATGACATGCGTCAAAACCCTGCTGCCCTTCGAAGTCGCTGACGTTGAAAGAGACATTATACATATTACGAAAGAAGTAGCACATAACTCAATGCTAGCTGATAAAAATATCAATGTAGTCAATGGTGGCATGGTGAGACACAGTGACAGTCTCACACTAGTATTTAGCTTACCTTACCAAAAAACCTGTCTTTTGGTATGGGTTTCATTAGTCCATTGTTGATATGTCAGCAGTCAAGTTGAAGAGATATCGCTTTCAAAATACTGAAATAGAAAAAAATACCAAAATATCATTTTTGGGTGGAGTGTTCCTTTACCCTCAGCTAAATCCCTTTCTTACCTAGTACTGTTGCCACTACTACACAATTTTGATTTCAAGTAAAAGTCAGAAATAACAGGGAGGCACTGCTTCTTCCCAACTCAGGTGGCATGTTGGTCGAGCGGGTTAGCCTTTAGCGGCTTTGGGAAAGCAAGAGCAAACTGCCCCATGGTTAATGCCTCCTCACTGCACACACAGTGAGGACCGTGGTAGACGCATGGATGGCGCTGCACCCATGCCATGGCGAGAACACTGCTTCCTGTGCACAATTGGCCCTGCGTCGTTCGCGTTAGGGTTTGGCCATGGTAGGCCATCTTCGTAAATAAGAGAATTGTCCTTAACTGACTTGCCGAGTTAAATAAAGGGAGTTCAATGTCACTGTTTCTACGACCTTAACGCAAAGAGAACAAAGCATGTTTTGACTCATGATATTAGATGAAACCTGCAATACCAGGGATAAAAATGCAATAAAAATGGCCCGTCTTTCCCCTGGAGAAGCGCAGCACACAGCAATTGTCTGAAGCCAGAGTGGGAGTTGTGAGCGACGACAGCACAAACAAGGTGCATTTTTACAGGTGGCTGAGAAATGTGTGGAGGCTGGACTCTTCACTCCCACCACATATATTCAACCTCACACCATCAAAGCCAGTCTCTATCCCACTGGCCCTTGGGGGGCCAAACGTGTTCTATCTCCATCAACCGGCAGATCTGATGAAATAACGCTAACATAACGTTAACACAACTGCCACAAAACAATTATCCAGTATGCTTACTACACACTTTCCATGTGTGTGGTTCATATATGCAAAGTGCATATGTGTGGTTCATCTTGCCACTGTGCTGTGGAGCCTTTATAAGTGATGGACATTGAATGGTGGTGAGCAAGGTGAGGCCATGTTGCTCTAAGGTGATTGTGTACTATAGTGGGAATAGAGATTACATTTCCCTAGGGCGTGTCATTGTGGAAGGAAATAGACTAGACTTCTTCCCCAAGACTGCATGTCAGGGTTGACAGAGGCAAACACAACTTGATTCCTCTTGGGACAAAACAAGTGAATTTAAAAAGGGCTGATTCACAAGGCGGCAGGCAGCTCTCCTTTTGAGAAGTCATTTGAGACTCTGCAGGCAGGGTTGGTTTGTAGTCTGCTGCTCAGGGACTATTCCAAGATTCTCAGCTCATTCAACTATGTCACGTACAAGATCAAAGTGTCAGATAGTTGGTATTGAGGGTCCTCTGCAGGTTTTTTTTGTGTGATTTCTATATGAAAACACACAAGCATAAGACGGCACCTAGGCATTTGTTTTTGAATGGAAGTTGTGAATTCAGGCGAAATTCTACTCTTAAGGGATACGGAGTAGGGAGGGCGTCCAATCAAAACCCTATATGTTAACCAATGGGTAAAGTGAATTGTGTAGATAATCCTCTAAGAAAACCAATTGTCCAAACCTCATGTCTAGATCATTTTTAAAAAATCCTAAGAAAATAGTTATTGGAGTTTTTAACCCTTGTAGGATGGCCAAAATTACAGTGACTCAATAAATGGCCAGAGAAAAGAAGTGGTACGAAATAAGGAACATTGCACAGCATCACGTCAGCTATGCTGGATAATGTGCGCTTATAAATGCTACCTGACGGGCTCACTTTCCCGCTGAACTCATCTTTCATCCCCAAAGCGCATTTTCACCCACTCTGAACAGAGTTGGTGGACACCCTATACTGAGCAATCAATTCAATCGAGCACTAATTTCAGTATTTAAAATGTGGGTACAGCATATTTTGGGGTACATTTCCAAATCCTTGCCTGGGAAGCTGACTGAGAAAACACACCGGTTGTGCCATCTGTGAAATACACTGAAGGGTTGCATAGACAGAGGGAACACTAAAATAGCAGAAACAGTGAGGGAGCTGAAGACCACCTGTGTTGGTGGAAGTGTGTGGGGTGTACTAATACTAGCAGGGACCGGGGTTGGAGGTGTGCAATAACCTTTCAGTGTCAGCATCCAGATGCAGGCGTCAGTGAATTGACGTGTCTGCGATGCCCAAGCCTACACGCCTGCACGTTAATTCACTGACACCCGCATCTGCATGCTGTCACTGAAAGGTTGTTACACACCGCCAACCCTAGAAATTTGAATTGATCACCGGTGAGAAAACATACTGCTTTCTGTTCAGAAATTAATGCTGAGGGGGATCAAAAAGAGTGGAACAGACCGCCAATTGCAAAGAAGGTTGGTATTACAAAGTTTAGGGCTTGGGCAAGTTCAGGCACGCCCCACAGGGAGACAGGACATATTGAACTGCCCATTCATCACAGTGCATTGTCTTCAGCTACTGTCATGCAGTAAGATGGTGCGTGTGTGTACAACCCTGCACACGTTCTAGAGTGAGGCTTTTCATGAGAACCCATCTGTCAATGGTCATGCTTGGGCTTTTTGTTTACTCATTTGGTCCCATTGCAAAAGACAGTTGCTGCCAAATATATTGCACTTTTCTTATAGGGAATTATAATTCTTCTAAAATAAGATGAAATTGAAAGAAATAAACTTTTGGTCTCCGTCCCAAGTACTAGCTCTGGGGTGCCAATAAATTTGTCCATGCCATGTTTTTTTTCCTAAATAAAAAATTGTAAACTTAAGTTTCCAAAAATGTAATTGATTCTGCAATGTTGAAAAATCCTATAACAAAGGTGGAGAATAAAAAAAAGTTTTCTATTTCAACTTATTTCAGAAGAAATAGGGAATTATTTAAGGAAAGTGCAAGGGCCCCAATATATTTGTCCGCACCTGTGTATGGAACATACTAGTGGTGGGAAAAGTACCCAATTGTCATACTTGAGTAAAAGTGAAGATACCTTAATAGAAAATGACTCAAGTAAAAGTGAAAGTCACCCAGTAAAATACTACTTGAGTAAAAGTCTAAAAGTATTTGGTTTAAATATACTTAAGTATCAAAGTAAATGTAATTGCTAAAATAAAATTATGTATCAGAAGTAAAAGTACAAGTAAACATAATTTAAAATTCCTTATTCTAAGCAAAACAGACAGCACCATTTCCTTGTCCTTAAAATGTACGTTCTTTACACCACTGGAACATACTGACAGCCTGCTTTTTAATGCAGACAAATTGTTAACAATTCTCTGCAGGCTCTAACCAGCGACCGCTTAGCCAACATTTCAACTTCTTACTACAACAACCTTGAGAACCTTTTGTGTGAAAGACCCACTGAACACTACAACGGGAGCCCACACAGCACGGGGATCTGTATTACATCGCCTCTTTTTAATCAAAGTTGGAGCAAAGCTGCAGTTATCCGATGATTCCTTTTAACTCCAAATGCACTTTTCATGACACGAGGATATCTATTGGAAAAGAAAACCTGTCTTTGAAAAACAACCGTGCCCTTAAACTTAAAATGCTACAGTTCATCCCTTAGTAAGACTCTGATCTTGTATGTGAGCGCTAAAACTTCTCCCTGAAATGAAATGGTGGAAAACCGTGTTTGTCTCCCAGGACTAGAGCCTTGCATGGGCATGGATTTTATGCCCGAGGCCTACCCATGCCCGCGACTTTCAGGGCCTATAGAGCCCCACAGTGGAGGTGTCATAATACCCATAAAACCTAGCGGTCCAACAGGAAAATGGTTCCAATCGTTTTTCCACCATTCATTTGTCCATAGGGGATTTTAGAAACACTTCAAATAATGGCTGTGTTTCGTGTAGGCTTATCCTGGCGTGACATTTTGATAATCATGTAAATCTCTCCCGGACAAGGTGACTTTTATCAATATATGCAGCTCCATTTACGTTCAGATTCGAAAATGCTAATTAGCATCAAAGTAGACATCATGCAAAACTACAAATCCCTGCAAGCTCCTGCATATCATCTCTCACTGACACCTTTGCGAACAGGTATTGTGTCAATTCGTTTATTTTGCACAAGACAGTTCATAGAATTATCTATTTAAAGAAATTTGGGGAATTTATTAAATACTACATGTAGCTAACATTAGATAGTTAATCCAGAGATTCTTACCTTTGCCTCGATTCGGCAGTCTCTGTCCAGATAATCATGGCATTTGTAGTTCTTTATGATTGCCACATTAGCATTTCATTTTTGGGGGGTAAATACAGCCGAATATATTGATAAAAGTCACCTTGTCTTAGAGAGATTTACACGGTTGTCAAAATGTCGCGCCAGGGTAAGCGTACACGAAACGCAACCCTTTTTTTAAGCGTTTCGAAAATTCCCTATGGAAAAAATGAATGGTGGAACAACGATTGGAACCATTTCCCTGTTTGACCACGAGGTTATAGGTATTATGACTCACGCTGTGGTACTCTATGACCTGTTTGGAAGCCAGTTGTTCATCACTCTCAAAGACGTTCAGGTCAGTCAAATTAAGTCTCAATCCATATCAGTCAGGTTTAATATCAACGTGAATCAGCTAAGACCAGAATTAAGCTATCCTAATATTTATAGGAGCTCCACTGTCATTTACCAGTTACCAAATTACAACAGGTCAGAGTGTGCAATGAGCTAGAATGGATGACTTGGCAAATCACAAAAGCCATTTGCTCACTTAATGGTTAACATTGTCTAATCTAAAAAAAAAAGGTAGTAAGACAATTAAGAGTTGATGGTTTCATGAGAGCTTGAGCAGAAACCGTGACAGACAACATAACATGATCCCTTTAAGGGCTGTATTAGATTGTTGAATCATGTATTTAAGCTGGGATACCATAAACTCTTAATTGTATTACTACCTTTTTCAGATTAGACCATGCTCTCTGGACTGTGCAAGTGTGTGTGTGGCTCTGTTTGCAGGCAAAGGTTTGGTGCTCAGGAAGAGCTTTACTGAGAAAAATGGGGTACACCGACCCGAGACGCCGCCATAGACCTGCGAGAGGAGAGACTTGCTCTTAAGATAATATAGCGACCGTAAATGATTTCGAAAGCATGCTTCTGAGGAATTTGTTCCACATCCCAGGTAATATTAGGTGGGGAAGAAAAGTGATGTTGTGGCCAAAACAGTAATGTCGCACGGCAACAGAACTGTAACAAACTAGCACAAAACAGGGAACAACCCAGTAGTGGTTTGCTAATTAAAATCGAATGTACTGCAGATGTTGTCTACCACAAGCCAGCAAAATAATACTTTAGAAATCCATTGATCCCTCTGAGAGCAAAACATTGGAAACTGTGCATAGTTTTCGGTTAAGTAACAGTTTGTGGTTTAGGTTCAAATTAAAAGCGAAAGCCCGTAGAACCACAACCTCTAGAGAGCTTGGCCGATCAGCGATCAAGACCTTGAAGCATACTGCGATAGTATGAGAAGAGACAACGGAGTACATTTAGATTAGTTTAGGCCTACTTTACTGACTTAGGTTTTATTTGCTTAAATTCCTTTTATCACAACTCCCTGACGACCTTGGCAAAATCAAGGTCCTATTCTCTTACATGTCTTTGCAGAGAATGGGAATTTGCATTACTCTCGATCATGGTGAGCGTCAACAAATGAGCTTAAAATGACTCAGGGATATGACGTAGATGCACAGAGTAAACAGCATAGTGGGTTAATTTCCGCAACAATCTAAGACCATTGAAGAGCAAAGGGTAGACGTCTCTGCTGTTATGGTCCCATACCTAACACGCTGTAACGGCGTGAAGCGAACCTGTGCACATGTGCAGATACTGCGTGTGACAGTGATAGCGAAGTCTCGCATCTCGTTCATCGCATTATCTGCAGTGCTGCTTGTTTTATTTAGTTGGCTCCATATTCATGTTCTTAAAAGGTAGACAACTGTCCTTTCTTGGAGTTGGACTGGGCAATTTGAGACCCCCCCTTGCCGCAGTGCATCTCTGGCAATTTCCAACAATTACCACAATGGCTAATTCATCTCGGTGACAGCCAAGCAAATTCTACAACCCTGCACACAAGGTCATTACCCGGGGATTGCCAGCTAATGTGTTTACTTACGTCTTTCCAAACACTCCCCTCCCCAAAAAGTGATTAAGGTTCTCTGCAACACAGTTACACTCATGGGAATAGCACTCAAAACTGCCTACAGCCCTGTAAAACTGTAATGTACAAAGTATAATTACGTTAGTAGCCCAGGTCTATGGTCCCCATGATGAAAGAGATGTTGCATGGCCTCTGAGGCTTCTGCTACATCGAGGTCCCTTTGGATATGGATTGAGGTGGTAGCCATGGTCATAATGCATGGCTATTGGCTGCCTTCTAAAAACCAATACCCTTAGGTCATACCTCATTTCTAGGATATATCTCCAAAATGCTAATGCCTCACTATCGATTGCTGACAGGAGAGGGCATGTGTTGGTGCATGGTTGCTGAAGTGTTGTTTTTAGTAAGCAGCCTAATGATGGTTTTTGCCAGGGGCTGATTTGTTTTGTTTTCCATTTTCCCTGGGAATGAAGTGGTTAGTCCCGTTTTAGCTGTTGTTTGAGTTTGTTTGCTTCCTTTCACAATGACCTCCCTTACCTGAAGGCACTGCGGGCAGGATGTATCAATCCTTATTTGGATGGATTGTATTTCTTCATAAGGAAGCCCATCTGGTTTGTTTTGCACTCTCTCTGTTATTTTTCATTTCCTTGCTTTCCCCCCTCTCATCATTGGACTGGGACAATCTGACTAGTGGCTATGATTTCTTAAAGTGAGGTCCTCGATTCCCAGGGAAAGACATGCTCTCCAGTGATCATCATGTGAGTGAAGATTTATTGGAGGGCAAGACGCTGCCTAATGGCCTGCCAAACAAATGTGGCGTAATAAACATTTCACTGGCAATCTCTTCTTCTCCTCCAATCGGGGCTGACATCAAGCTCATCGGACTGATGCACTGCCAAGGGGCAACGGAGTGAAGATGGACTTGTTCAATTTGTGGTAAGAGACTTGGGTGAACTAATAACCGGATCTCTCGCGGACCTCAAAATAGACTCTAGGCCAGGGCTCTCCAACCCTATAGGTTCTCTCCAACCCTAATCTAGTGCACCTGATTGTAATAATTAGCTGGTTGATAAACTGAAATCAGGTTCATTACAACTGGGGTTGGAGTGTCCTGCTCTAGGCACTCCTGCTGTAAGCAGGTGAACTGCTTTAAAAAAGGGAGAGTTCACTCTTTTTGTTCATGCACATTTTCCACTTAAACACCTTAGATAAGCCTTCATTTAATCTAAAACAGGATTTTAAAGATTGTTGGCTAGTTATTTAGTCATGCCCAGCATCTTCTGGCTAGCATTTTTGAAGCATATATCAATGTAAGTAGAAAGTATGAGAATCACGTAACAGTGCACTCAAAAGCATTAAAAAAAAGGGATCTATCCCTTTAATGCAGCTGTTTTGGCAAAGCAATGGTATAGCTGTCAAAATACAGTTTGAGGCGTTTAAAAAGATGAGGTAGTAGGGGGACATTTTGACAGCGTAAAAAGCAAATCACTTAAAATACAACAAAAAACTATTTTTTCCTCATTAATCTACACAGAATACCCCATAACACTATTTTTTTTATATATATTTTTTTAAATATTTCAAATAAAAAACAGAAATGCCTAATTTACATAAGTATTCAGACCCTTTGCTATGAGACTCGAAATTGAGTTTAGGAGCATCCTGCTTCCACTAATCATCCTTGAGATGTTGCTACAACTTGATTAGAGTCCACCTGGAGTATATTCAATTGATTGGACAGGATTTGGAAAGGCACACACACCGGTCTTTATAAAGGTCCCACAGTTGACATTGCATGTCAGAGCAAAAAAACCAAGCCATGAGGTTGAAGGAATGGTCCGTAGAGCTCCAAGACAAAATTGTGTCGAGGCACAGATCTAGGAAAAGGTACCAAAACATTTCTGCAGCATTGAAAGTCCCCAAGAACACAGTGGCCTCCATCATTCTTAAATAGAAGAAGTTTGGAACCACCAAGACTCTTCCAAGAGCTGGCCACTTGGCCAAACTGAGCAATAGGGGGAAGAGGGCCTTGATCAGGGAAGTGACCAAGAACCCGACGGTCATAGTGACAGAGCTCCAGAGTTCCTCTGTGGAGATGGACGAACCTTACAGAAGGACAACCATCTCTGCAGCACTCCATCAATAAGGCCTTTATTGGTAGAGTGAACAGACGGAAGCCACTCCTCAGTAAAAGGCACATGACAACCCGTTAGGAGTTTCCAAAAGGAACCTAAAGACTCTCAGACCATGGGAAACAAGATTCTCTGGTCTGATGAAACCAAGATTGAACTCTGGCCTGAATGCTAAGCGCCACGTCTGGAGGAAACATGGCACCATCCCTATGGTGAAGCATGCTGGTGGCAGCATCATGCTGTGGGGGATGTTTTTCAGCGGCAGGGACTGGGAGACTAGTTCATGGGAAAGATGAACAGAGCTAAGTACACAGAGATCCTTGATAAAAACCTGCTCCAGGGCGCTCAGGACCTCAGACTGTGGCGAAGGTTCACCTTCCAAAAGCACAACGACCCTAAGCACACAGCCAAGACAATGCAGGGGTGGCTTTGGGACAGATCTCTAAATGTCCTTGAGTGGCCCAGCCAGAGCCCGGACTTGAACCCGATCTAACATCTCTGGAGAGACCTGATAATAGCTGTGCAGCGATGCTCCCCATCCAACCTGACAGAACTTGAGAGGATCTGCAGAGAAGAATAGAAGAAACTCCCCAAATAAAGGTGTGCCAAGCTGGTAGCGTCATAACCCAAAAGATTAGAGGCTGTAATCGCTGCCAAATATGCTTCAACAAAGTACTAAGTAAAGGGTCTGGATACTTATGTAAATGTGATACTTTTAAAAAATATTTTTGATATGTCATTTTGGGGTATTGTATGTTAAAAATATATTTTTAATCAATTTTAGAATAAGACTAACATAACAAAAAGTGGAAAAAGTCACAGGGTCTGAATACTTTCTGAATGCACTGTATACCGATTGATTCTAGGAGAACATAACATATACAACAAACACTTTGAGCTTAATTCAACTGTCTTAACCCATCAGAATCCCAAATGAGCATATTTTACTCCACTGTTTATAAACAATGTAATTGTAAACAAACACAGTATAGCCTAAAAACATGGTTTAAACTAAAATGTAGATCACGTAAATTGGTCAGTCCATCCATAACTCTGTCTATGAATTTGAGAGTGGTTACATTTCTCCAGCCCCATCCCTGAGCTCTTTACCAAAACAGAGGCAGGGTGGCCGGCGACCGCTTTGTTTGAACTGCAGATTGCCCCTTTAAGTAATAAAATCATCATCGTGCATCAAGTCACAAGTAAAGTACAAGTAAAGTGCACCAAGTAAAAAAGGAAAACAACAAAACAACGACATCAATACAATGTTCAACACAGGCAAAACACCATGTCAGGTACCTACCTCTCCAGGGTGAATGGTACGGAAGACTTTGGGCTCACGATCTGTGGGATGAGAGGAGCGAGGAAGAGGGTATAGTTGTGTTTCAGTTCTGGTCACCCACTGGCCTGAATCCTTCCGGCTGCCTGCACATGAGACAAAAAATAAATAAACCGATGGATCAAAGGCCTTGTTTTGTCAGGCGGAGCAGCGAGCGACCGCCTCGGTGCTGGGGGGAGGAGACCATGGATTCACCCCAAAGCCAAGCAACAAGTCCATAATATACTATGCAGGGGAGAGGAGTCAGGCCTAGCATCAGTTTGAGTTTTCAGTTGACTGATTTGACAGTGAGTTCAGCAGGTTAATATAACCATTAAAAGGCAACAAATATATATTCTATTTTGGAATTAGGAAAACAACATTTCCTACCAATTTCTCTTTTCACTCCTTATTAATTTTACGAGGGAGTGGGATGACCATTTCTCATTGCTTTTTAGAAAAGAAGCAGTCATTTCCACTCACATACCCAAACCACCCACCCACGCAAACTCCGACGGCGCCACATCTCTTGGTCCGAATCCCTCACTAACCGCGAGACCCACCATGTCAGAGGGTAAGAAGGGCCCCATAGGAAATCAATAGGAGGAGACTCCACTCCTGAATGACTCGTCTTCTGAAGTGGCTGCAGACCAGCCGTTATGGCTCTCCCATGCGGACAGACTCGATAAAGGGTGGCTTCAGTGATCATCGCTCCCGCTCCACACTAACTGGAGCTCAGCTAGTCAGTCAGCAAGCAAGCAAAGGTGCTACCTGGTACTGAAGAAGGAGAGAGTGGGAGTTTTGGGTGTGTAGTCACAGCAGGCACTCAGCTGCACCGAGTACTCCCATTAACAGGCCTGCTGGCTTTTTTCATATAACCTTTATTTAACTAGTCAAGTCAGTTAAGAACAAATTCTAATTTACAATGATGGCCTACCAGGGAACAGTGGGTTAACTACCTTGTTCAGGGGCAGAAGAACAGATTTTTACCTTGTCAGTTCAGGGATTCGATTCAGCAACTTTTTGGTTACCGGCCCAACGCTCTAACCACTAGGCTACCTGCAGGCCCCTACCAAAAACACGTAAGGAATCATGAATTATCCCAAAAATAAGTGTTAAATCTAAATATATTTTATATTTTTAATTTTTCAATGAGCCACTCTTTGCACTGATGACAGCTTTGCACACTGTTGGCATTCTCTTAACAAGCTTCACTTGGAATGCTATTTCAACAGGATTGAAGGAGTTCCCACATATGCTGAACACTTGTCACTCTGCGGTCTGACTCATCCCAGACCATCTCAATTGGGTTGAGGTCGTTGGTTTGTGGAGGCCAGGTCATCTGATGCAAAAAATAGCTGAAACCACTATTTTAAAGGGGTGTCCACATACTTTTGTATATTTAGTGCATGTAAGAAGCACAGAAGCTTTGGATTCATTTGAGAAATTAGGCTACCTTTTGTCAGCTTTTTCATTGAACCTCAATGGATAACAAAGTCCTTTAGCAGAAGGGTGATGTTGCATGAATGAGATATCAATTTCCCTTTACATATGTGGAGTGGCAAAAATATAAGGCAAAAATATAAGGTATCCAAATTAAAATAAATATTCTATATGGAAACGTAACATTCAAAACAACCCCTTGTCGTGATACCCAATTGGTAGTTAGTCTTGTCCCATCGTTGCAACTCCTGTACGGACTCGGGAGAGGCGAAGGTCGAGAACCATGCGTTCCCCAAAATACAACCCCACCAAGCTTCTTGACACATAGCTCACTTAACCAGGAAGCCAGCCGCACCAACATGTTGGAGGGAACGCCGTACAGCCACAAGGAGTCACTAGAGCGCAATGGGACAAGGACATCCAAGCTGGCCAAACCCTCCCTGAACGATTCTGGGTCAATTGTGCGCCACCTCATGGGCCCGGGCCCATATCTAGTAATATCATCAACCATGTGTAGTTAACTAGTGATTATGACTGATTGTTTTTATAAGATAAGTTTAATTCTAGCTTGCAACTTACCTTGGATTACTGCATTTGCGTAACAGGCAGTCTCCTTGTGGAGTGCAACAAGAGAGAGGCAGGTCGTTATTGCGTTGGACTAGTTAACTGTAAGGTTGCAAGATTGGATCCCCCGAGCTGACAAGGTGAAAATCTGTCTTTCTGCCCCTGAACGAGGCAGTTAACCCACCGTTCCTAGGCTGTCATTGAAAATAGGAATGTGTTCTTAACTGACTTGCCTAGTTAAATAAAGATTAAATAAAAGGTGTAAAAAATATATATATATTTTTTTTAAATCGGCAAATCTGCGCCCCAAAATAACGATTTCCCATTGTTATGAAAACTTAAAATCGGCCCTAATTAATCGGCCATTCCGATTAATCGGTCGACCTCTAGTATAAACACCATGGGACCACACAGCCGTCATACCGCTCAGGAACGAGACGTGTTCTGTCTCCTAGAGATGAACGTACTTTGGTGAGAAAAGCGCAAATCAATCCCAGAACAACAGCAAAGGACCTTGTGAAGATGCTGGAGGAAACAGATACAAAAGTATCTATATCCACACTAAAAGGCGTCCTCAACATAACATGAAAGCCCGCGCAGCAAGGAAGAAGCCACGGCTCCAAAACCGCCATAAAAAAGCCAGACCACGATTTGCAACTGCACATGGGGAGAAAGATCATACTTTTTGGAGACATGTCCTCTGGTTTGATGAAACAAAAATAGAACTGTTTGGCCCTAATGACCAACGCTATGTTTGGAAGAAAAAGAGGGAGGCTTGCAAACCGAAGAACACCATCCCAACCGTGAAGCGCGGGGGTGGCAGCATCATGAGGAAGGAAAATTATGTAGATATATTGAAGCAACATAAGTCAGAAAGTCAAAGCTTGGTCGCAAATGGGTCTTCCAAATGGACAATGACCCCAAGCATACTTCCAAAGTTGTGGCAAAATTGCTTAAGGACAACAGAGTCAAGGTGTTGGATTGGCCATCAGAAAGCCCTGACTTCAAACCTATACAAATTTGTGGGCAGAACGGAAAAAGCGTGTGCGAGCAAGGAGGCCTGCAAACCTGACTCAGTTACACCAGCTCTGTGAGGAGGTATTGTCCAAAATTCACCAAACTTATTGTGGGAAGCCTGTGGAAGGCTACCTGAAATGTTTGACCAAATGTAAACAATTTAAAGGCAATGCAACCAAATGCTAATTGAGTGTATGTAAACTTCTGACCCACTGTGAATGTGATGAAATAAATAAAAGTTGAAATAAATCATTATCTCTGCTATTATTCTGACATTTCACATTCTTAAAATAAAGTGGTGATCCTAACTGACCTAAGACTGTGAATTATTACTAGGATCAAAATGTCAGGAATTGTGAAACTGAGTTTAAATGTATTTGGCTTCCGACTTCAACTGTATGTGTACCGCTTAGCTAGCTAATCAAATTGTCATATTCTTATAATTCAAGGGATAGCCTATTCATTAAATAGGCCTAGTTTAAATGACTTAACCTTAGACTGTGACAGTAAACGAACATGAGATATCAACAGCAGATTGCTTGGGGGTTATTTATATTTCTGACGAATGCATGAAATGTATAGGCATGGGTCATGCGTTATGACTGGTGCCAATAAAACATTGTCTTTTGGAATAACCAGTTCATGGGAAGGTAATGTGTGGCAGAGAGGAAGTGTAAGCCCTATATAGTACACCAAATGCATAATAAACATTTACATTAAAGCAGCAATCTGCAGATGAAACGATCAACTCTACCCCTGCCACTGTTTCTGTAAAAAGAAAATCGGTGGGCTGGGGCTGGAGAAATGTAACCACTCACAAACTAAAAGATAGAGCTATGGACTGACCAGCCATGATATTAAAGATTTAACCATGTTTTGAGCCTATACAGCATTTGTTTACATGTACTATGTTTACAAACATTGGAGTAAAACAAGATCATATCTGTGTTTCTGATGGGATAAAACAGTTGAACTAAGCTCACAAGGCATTGAAAGTTATATTCTTCAAGAATCAATGGGTACATATCATTCATTTATAAGTCCAAAAATGGATGTAGTTAACTGCTGATTGCCCCTTTAAAAGACAATATCCAAACGTAAATGATTACTATCATGAATTCGTCGTACTATATAGGGCTAAGCAAGTGTGTGGTTATCTATTTCAAGAAAACCAATTCCTATTCTACAATACCAGCGTTACAGGTGATCGCTAGCTACAGTAGGAAGATATGAATGCCTAAAAAGGTTTACAGTTGTCCACTCTACCTGTTCCTGACATGAACAGAAAATGCAAGACTGGAACTAACTCTAGCAAACTAGTTAGTCTCTTCGTTACAACGGTTTTCGTAAAGCTAACCGCAATGCTAACCATAGAAGCATAGCTATCTGGTTTATGATTGTGAATGGGATGCCCTGGAAGGTTGAATCATTTGACAATGCCAATGTACTAAAACTCAGAAACGGCAGTGTTGGTCATTTACAAAGAAGACATTTGTGTGGGGAAAAAAACAAGAACATTACAAAAAGCACAGCTGAACGTTAGCTCACCTTTTACCACTGTGGAACGGTGGATTGTTTTGAGAAGACCGAAGATATGCCTGCAAAGAATAAGACATATTTACAGTTGTTTTGAAAGAAAAGTGTAGATTACTCGTGAAATATAGTCATTTTCGTATCTTTATGATACTCTTTTATGGTCATCAATCTTAGAGGCTTTCTAAAGCCAAACTGAAAAGAGTGATTTTATACTGGCGCTTACTAACCACATTTAATCGAGGTCCTGAGTACGACCGAAGGTCGGAGTGTTTTTTGCAAGATGGCAGCCTCTACAGCCCAGGTGCTTTCTCTGTATCGCAAGCTTATGAAAGAAAGCAGTAAATTTCCCTCTTATAATTACAGGTAAAAGCTTTGCTGTTTCCTATTGTCTGTGTTCTAGCTAGCGATATATAGTGTTTAGGTAGTCTCATTGCCGGTCAACATTCTGATAGATTGGGTTGTGTAGAAATTAAATTAGACTTCAACAGAAAACTGGCTTATGTTCATGTGATTCAATTTCAAATCGTTTAGTCGGGGTTGGGCTGTTTAGCACCTTTGGCCATAACCTGCCTACTTCAAGAGTTCAGGCTGGTCTCATAGAATAGACGTAAACAGAAACCACGTTTACATAAACGGTGTTTATGCAAGTAAAGTCATCACATATGTCGTCATATACGTCCTTGGTCATACTGTATTAAAAAAAGTGATGGAAACCGGAAGTTTCGGTAAAAAATTTATAAATGCCGACAGATGATTTGTTGGTTCGACATTGTGACGTTTTTGTGTCGGTAAAATTCAGTATTCGAAAATGGCGGTGGAAACGCCGTTATGTGTAAATATTTTTTGCCATAACCATAATATCGAAGTAAACTTGGAGTCGCGATTATATGGTGTGTGGTCCTCGCACTACGACTCGGGAAACCATACAGTTTATTAGGCTACATATGAAATAATTTGCGCTAGGGTTTTTATTTTATTTTTACAAGTGACCAGAAAGGGTCGCGGACTAGTCAATGCTAATCCCTAGTCAATAATGGCACCAAATCACCTGTCTGGAATCTTAAATTCAACACGTTTTGTCCAATATCTCAAGATAGGATGGTTTATATTGTTATTACATTTTTAGGGTTGATGTCAAACACAGATGATTAAAATAAAAGTAAAATGTACATAATATGCGAATAAGGCAGTACAGAATACATAATTACAGTCATTTAAGACTAACGTAAACTCGTACATCGCCTTGGTCCGAACAATTGCCCTTATTTTAGCGCCCCAAAAACGTAATACTTCCAGATCAACTGTAATGTCAATACCATTGTAAAGCAAAACAAAAAAAAAACATCTCAAATTTGGACTCATCATACCAA
Organism: Oncorhynchus mykiss; assembly: GCF_013265735.2. Taxonomy (NCBI): domain Eukaryota; kingdom Metazoa; phylum Chordata; class Actinopteri; order Salmoniformes; family Salmonidae; genus Oncorhynchus; species Oncorhynchus mykiss. The sequence goes on along the minus strand of NC_048575.1, from coordinate 32,548,484 downwards.
AGGACAGATTCCCACCGGTCTAATGTCCATTGCTTGTGTTTCTTGGCCCAAGCAAGTCTCTTCTTCTTGTTGGTGTCCTTTAGTAGTGGTTTCTTTGCAACAATTTGACGATGAAGGCCTGATTCACCCAGTGTCCTCTTATCAGTTGATGTTGAGACGTGTCTGTTACTTGAACTCTGAAGCATTTATTTGGGTCACAACTCTAATGAGCTTAGCCTTTGCAGCAGAGGTAACTCTGGGTCTTCCTTTCCTGTGACAGTCCTCGAGAGCCAGTTTCATCATCAATCACATGGTTTTTGCAATTGCACTTCAAGGAATTTATGAAATTCTTGAAGTTTTCCAGGTTGACTGACCTTCATGTCTTAAAATAATGATGGGCTGTCATTTCTCTTTGCTTATTTGAGCTCTTCTTGCCATAATATGGACTTGGTATTTTACCAAATCTTCTGTATACCACCCCTACCTTGTCACAACACAACTGATTGGCTCAAACGCATTAAGAAGGAAAGGAATTAAACCTTCAATAGTGAACATACTAGCAATGTGCTGGCTGTTGATAGTCTGCAAAAAGAAAGCATTTGTCTTGGCTAGCGTACTGCAGCCATGTCTATATATTTTGGAGCATGTCTTAAAGGGTGAGTGCCCTATTTTCATGTCCTCTCAATGACATACTTTCTAAATAAAAATGAATGCAGTTAATACAATGCAATTCTAAAGAATATAGTTATGTCTTGGATTTCAAAATTATTTTACACAGCTTTTTTTATAAAGTGCTTTTGGAAGGTATTCAGACCCCTTGAGTTTTTCAACATTTTGTTACATTACAGCCTTTTTCTAAAAATGATATTTTTATTTTATTTAATCCATCTAAACACACTACCCCATAATGACAAAGAGAAAACAGCTTTGTAATTCAGACCCTTTGCTATGAGACAAGAAGTTGAGCTCTGGTGCATCCTGTTTCCATTGACCAACCGTGAGATATTCTACTACTTGATTGGAGACCAGCTGTTGTAAATTAAACTAATTGGACATGATTTGAAAAGGTCTGTCTATATAAGGTCACACAGTTGACAGTACATGTACATTGAAGGTCCCCAAGAATGCAGTGGCCTCCATCATTCTTAAATGGAAGACATTTAGGACCAAGGACTAACTAGAGCTGGCTGCCCGGCCAAACTGAGCAATCGGGGGGAGAAGGGCCTTGGTCAGGGACGTAACCAAGAACCCGATGGTCACTGTGACAGAGCTCTAGAGTTTCTCTGGGGAGATGGTTGTTCTTCTGGAAGGTTCTCCCATCTCTGCAGCTCTCCACCAATAAGGCCTTTATGGTCGAACGGCCAGACTGAATCCATTCCTCAGTAAACCAGGATAAGATAATTGAGGCTGCATGCGCATTCTTGTCCTGCACAGTTACAAACAACTCCTTTCAGCATATAAAGTAGCAGCCTGTCTGTTGGCTCCTGGATGTTGTAGCCTATCCGTCTCCTTTAACTTTAAATTCCGTCTAACGTTGATTAGATATATCCTAACTTTTACCCCACACAGAGGCTCGATTACTGTGGGCTATTGTCACTTTGATTACTTATGATTGGCCAACGACAAGCTTACACGCGCCCCTCTCGTGAAGTGCGAAGAGCAGCCGCATCAATGATAGGCCTACATTTCTGTCTCTTCTGCAGCAGTCTCGTTCGGCTCTATATGGGTCCTTATGGAAAAGTCAGTTAAAATGACAATTACCTGAGACCCGTGACATTCATATCAGATCTTAACTAGACCTTTGACAATATTTTGGTCCCGGATCGTGTCTTGGGTATTCTGGGAAAGGTGGATCCGTGTGGACCTCTACAGCAAGCTCTTACAGGATTCTTTAAAGGCCCAGTGCAGTCAAAATACATTGTTTCCTTTTTGTTTTATTATTATTATTATTATTATTGTACAACATTTGATGATACTAACACAGTAAAAGTGTGTACACATTTGATCTGTGTTATTTCCTGACAGTTGCTGGCTGTAAATGCAATCTAGCATTAGAATGTATCAGAGGCCACCAAAATAGTGCTAGTTTGGCAACCCATTCTTAACCAGGGTGGGGGCAAGCCCCCACGGAACTCCCTCAGCCCTGGGGAGCCTGGCTGGCTTCTTTTTCAATTTAGCTGGCTACTCCATGTGCTTGTGGAAAACACTGTGGCTGGCAGGGAGCTCGGCCCCAGTGACGCACTGGGCCTTCTGCACCACTCTCTGTAGCACTTTGCCTCCCATGGTGGAGCTGTCACTGGCTGACCACCTTCACCCCATGTTGTGCTTCTGGCACTTCCCTCCCTGGAAAGACGTTGCGCATTTCTGCACTTCCATAAGACATACAAAAACTTGCTCAGTGAATCAGAGCACTTAACGTGACTTCTTTTATTGTTGACTTACCAGGCAGAGTTACTGGAAGATGTGGGGGAGCAACTGAATTTGGGGACCCTGAATCTCAATCCTTGGGATGATGTTTTATCGCATGTTCGCTGACTGTTAAGCGTTTTGCAAGGAGAACTGTTGAAATCAAGGTATGGGCCTCCCAAGTTGTAGCAATGAGACAAGCTCGAAAATTGGGGATAAATAAATAAGATATCAAGGTTACGGTGGCCCTATAGATCTCGGGTCAGATCAAAGTACATTTGATATTCACCCTATTTGCTTTGCTGAAAAGTATGGCCCATAATAACACCGCTAGCTTAGATGCCATGTCCAGAAAAGTACATCTCTTGCCTACAACATATAGATCGGTGTAAGCATTAAGAAGGGACATTCCACCCAACTATCAGAGCTTAAAGGAAAACTCCACTCTGAAAACTATCTTTTGGGATTTGATTTTATTATTCCACTGTTGATACAGTCCCAATATGCTTTGCATACCAACAAAGTTTTCAAGATATAGGATTTTCAAGGTGCAAAGTGTCACTTGCCACATGATGATGCATCATCATCATGATGTTTTAAAAATGTAAGTGACACTTTGCTTATGAAAGTCCAATATCTTGAAAACTTGACTACAGACATGAAAATCATTTTGGGATTGTTAACCTTTTCAAGCGTATGTTCCAAATATCTCTAACGGTCACCCCACAGCGTGAGTTGTTTTATGCACGCGATGTCAGAATGCACTCACTGTTCCAAAATGTGATTGTTACTGAACAAGACAGTTAACACACGCTGCCTGATAATTATCTATAGGCTGTTTGAACTTGTCAATTTCAAATTATTTTCTAACAACAGTTTGAATTTAGGTGTTTTCCGCCGCCTCATCAATTCACATAGAAGTAGCCCATTTCACTGTTGCGGACAATTTATGTTTGAGACTTTACTGAGGCAGACCAACTTCTCTCTTCAAGGAGAGCCCAAGCACTTACCCAGTGTTTCCGCAGATCAAGTATGCAGACATTTGCGCAGTCTTGCACGAACTGGCACATGTTCTGACTGGCACTCGCATTGCCTTCATTGTTGTTTTCCTCACAAATAATAACTTGTGTGCATTCCTATCAAAGTAACTGCCTTATTTTCTGTATATATATCGTGTTGTCGTTTCTACTGTAGCATACAGTATGTATGGAGCATAATGCATTTGGGGCAAAAAAGTACTTAGTCAGCCACCAATTGTGCAAGTTCTCCCACTTAAAAAGATGAGAGGCCTGTAATTCTCATCATAGGTACAGACAAAATGCAAGAAAAAAAATCCAGAAAATCACATTGTAAGATTTTTAATGAAATTATTTGCAAATTATGGTGGAAAATAAGTATTTTTTCTTATTTTTTTCTCATTTTGTCTGTCATTGTTGAAGTGTACCTATGATGAAAATTACAGGCCTCGCTCATCTTTTTAAGTGGGAGAACTTGCACAATTGGTGGCTGACTAAATACTTTTTTGCCCCACTGTATGTGTGGCGCCATGTTCACTCATCTTTCGGGTAAACTTTCAGAAGTGAATGAAGAGATGTGACTCATCGTAGACAACACACCCCCTTCAACTCACAAACAGACAAAACTTATCTTGTTTTGGTTGACGTGAAAAAACAAACATTGTGGCACGCATAAACTACCCATCGTCGGATTACTTCCGATTTTATCGAAAGTGTTCTACTCAATTATTTCAATGAACGTTCAATAAGTTGTTTCTTTAGGCCTATTAATGCAAACTTTAAGTAAGTCACTGAGAACATGGAACTTTGACAATGATAAAATGATTGTGAGGTAAGGGACAGCCAGTGTTTCCATTCATGTCAGTTAGAATAAGGTTGCATTGTGCAACAAAGCATGATGCTCTGTGGCACCGAACAGCCCTGATTAATAATTTAAGGCTTAAAGAGACACCTCTTTCTCACTCTGCTTAAAGTGAAACTGAGTGTTTTAGCAACATATCTAAAAATCAGTTCATATACACCCCTTTTTTTTCTTTTTTTACATTTTCTGACAAGTGAGCACATGATGACTTGAACATTTTAATAAATTCATAGAATACATCATTCTCAAACATTCTAAGGCATTTGTGAAAATTCAATAGCAATATAGAGTGGGAAAATGGCTGTGTGCTTGGATAATTAATAGACACTGCCATAGACAAAACCTAATAAAAACATCTGTCTTGTCCAGGACCGATGTCTATGCAGACCGGTGCGTCATAGCCAATCAGCGCTAGAGTAGGCTTATATGCAAATAAACCATTTATATCACACGGGCCTGTCATCATTCACATTGAACTGGACTGTGTTTTTACAGGCAGTAGCAACAGCACTTCAGGTTATTAGATCGCATTTGCCAAAAGTCACAATACATCTGAATGGATTTCTGTAAATATGTAATTACCACAGGAGTTCCCTTACATACATTTGTGAACTTCAGTCCTATTGATCAAACCATGAAAAAGTAGTCTCTCTGTTGCCTATGCACATCAACAAGATCAACAGCTAATGCTAGCCAGAAAAAGATGAGCTAAAATATAACGAAGAAACTCTAGCTAGATAAACTCTCAAACTTTTCAGCTAGTTGGCTGTCGAAATTGTATTGTTAAATGATGGGGAATGGCAGCCTGCCCGTCCTTCTGCAGCTTGCCTGCCAATGCATGCCTGTCCCAACCTACGTAACTGAATGGGAACTTGTCTCCCTGCCTGCCAAATACATTGCCTGTCTGCCAACAAAAAAAAGAGCAAAATAATATTTGTCCAGCCTTTGCTGCTATGCTTGCAGATTTGCGTAATATGCTACGACCCCGAATCAAAAAGTATTGAACTTCAAATGTAGCTATAGGTTGTTGTAACGTTTAAACTTCAAACTTGTTTATCCATTTTTGCATTGCATGGATCACCGGTGCAGTTGAATGCTGTATTGCTGTATGGTGCTCTCAATATATATTTTAGTTGAGTAGTCAGCCTAGGCTACTGCTCAAATGTTGCTGTAATAGGCCTATATGTTTCTCCTTTGCATGGTGTTTTGTTTTTGGTTAATCATTGTCGAGCTTTAAAAACCAAGGCCAGATTGCAACATTTTAGTAGCTTAGCTACTGTGACCTGTCTGTACACTTTCCTTCTGCTGTCCGCTGCAAACAGAACAAACAAGCGCAGCACAATTTTGAAGTTGAATTCACAGATGCAAGTGCATCATGCTGTAATTTCAGAAAGTAGATTACTTTACTGTTTGGTATTTTATTAGGATCCCCATTAGCTATTGGAAAAGCATTAGCTATTGGAAAAGCAGCAAGCTACTCTTCCTGTGGTCCACGCAGAACATGACAATACAGAACATTAATAGACAACAGCTCAAGGACAGAACAACATAAGTTAAAAAAAAAAGAGGCACATGTAGCCTAGGTATCAATGCATAAACACAAACTATCTAGGTCAAATAGGGGAGAGGCATTGTGCCGTGAGGTGTTACTTTATTGGTTCTTTTGAAACCATGTTTGTTGTTTGTTTGAGGTATATGAGATGGATCGGAGTTCCAAGCAATAATGGCTCTATACAATACTGTACGCTTTCTTGAATTTGTTCTGGATTTCGGGACTGTGAAAAGACCCCTGGTGGCATGTCCGATTGGGTTAGTATGTCTCAAGTTGACTATGCAAACAATTTGGGATTTTCAACACATTGTTTCTTACAAAAATAAATGATGCAGTCAGTCTCTCCTCAACTGTTAGCAAAGCGAGACTGTCATGCATAGTATTTATATCAGCCCTCTGATTACAATGAAGAGACATGCCGCTCTGTTCTGGGCCAGCTGTAGCTTAACTAGGTATTTCCTTGCAGCACTGGACCACACGGCTGGACAATAATCAAGATTAGACAAAACTAGAGCATGCAGAAGGTGTGTGGTGTCAAAAAAGCTCAGCATCTCTTTTAGGGTGGGCGATATAGCCTAAAAGTAATATCTCCATTTGGTTTGGACAATTCTAGATATATACAGTTGAAGTCGGAAGTTTACATACACTTAGGTTGGAGTCATTAAAAATAGTCTTTCAACCCCGCCACAAATGTCTTGTTAACAAACTATAGTTTTGGCAAGGCTTTGTGCAAGACACAAGTCATTTTTCCAACAATTGTTAACAGACAGATTATTTCACTTATAATTCACTGTATCACAATTCCAGTGGGTCACAAGTTTACAATACACTAAGTTGACTGTGCCTTTTAACTGCTTGGAAAATTCCAGAAAATGATGTCATGGCTTTAAAAGATTCTGATAGGCTAATTGACATCATTTGAGTCAATTGGAGTTGTACCTGTGGATGTATTTCAAGGCCTACCTTGAAACTCAGTGCCTCTTTGCTTGACATCATGGGAAAATCAAAATAAATTAGCCAAGACCTCAATAAATTGTAGACCTCCACAACTCTGGTTCATTCTTGGGGGCAATTTCCAAATGCCTGAAGGTACCATGTTCATCTGTACAGACAGTAGTATGCAAGTATAAACACCATGGGACCACGCAGCTGTCATACCGCTCAGGAAGGAGACCCATTTTGTCTCCTAGAGACGAACGTACTTTAGTGCCAAAAGTGCAAATCAATCCCAGAAGAACAGCAAAGGACCTTGTGAAGATACTGGAGGAAATGGGTACAAAAGTGTGTGTGTGTGTGGTATGTCAGTGTTATTTATATATATTACACACACAGTAAACCAAGTCCTATATCGACATAACCTGAAAGGCCAATCAGCAAGGAAGAAGCCACTGCTCCAAAACCGCCATTAAAAAAGCCAGACTACGGTTTGCAACTGCACATTGGAACAAATATGATACTTTTTGGACAAATGTCCTCTGGTCTGATGAAACAAAAATAGAACTGTTTGGCCCTAATGACCAACGCTATGTTTGGAGGAAAAAGGGGGAGGCTTGCAAGCCGAAGAACACCATCCCAACCACGAAGCACGGGGGTGGTAACATCATGTTGTGGGTGTGCTTTGCTCCAGGAGGGACTGGTGCATTTCACAAAATAGATGACATGAGGATGGAAAATTATGTGGATATATTGAAGCAACATCTCAAGACATCAGTCAGGAAGATAAAGCTTGGTTGCAAATGGGTCGTCCAAATGGACAATGACCCCAAGCATACTTCCAAAGCTATGGCAAAATGGCTTAAGGACAACAAAGTCAAGGTATTGGAATGGCCATCACATGCCCTGATCTCAATCCTATAGAACTTTGTGGGCAGAACTGAAAAAGCATGTGCGAGCAAGGAGGCCTAAAATCCTGACTCAGTTACACCAGCTCTGTCAGGAGAAATGGGCCAACATTTACCCAACTTATTGTGGGAAACTACCCGAAACATTTGACTCAAGTTAAACAATTTAAAGACAATGCTACCAAATACTAATTGAGTGTATGTAAACTTTTGACCCACTGTGAATGTGATGAAAGAAATAAAAGTTTAAATAAATCATTATCTCTGCTATTATTCTTACATTTCACATTCTTAAAATAAAGTGATGATCCTAACTGACCTAAGACAAGGGTATTTTTACTAGGATTAAATGTCAGGAATTGTGACTGGAGTTTAAATGTATTTGGCAAAGGTGTATATAAACTTCCAATGCCTCAAGGTAGATGTGTGCAAAACAAATGAACAACACACACCCACACGTCTATTCTATTGTTTAGGAATGTTATTTTATTTTTTATTTTACCCCTTTTTCTCCCAAATTTCGTGGTATCCAATTGTTTAGTAGCTACTGTCTCATCGCTACAACTCCCGTACGGGCTCGGGAGAGACGAAGGTTGAAAGTCATGCGTCCTCCGATTCACAACCCAACCAAGCCGCACTGCTTCTTAACACAGTGCCATCCAACCCGGAAGCCAACCGCACCAATGTGTCGGAGGAAACACCGTGGACCAGTTTTTTACTGGCCACCCATTCCAAAAACATCATCATAATACGGGTTAAAGAGAAATGTGGCTGGGTCTTTCAGCATGACAATGATCCCAAACACACCGCCCGGGCAACAAAGGAGTGGCTTTGTAAGAAGCATTTCAAGGGCCTGGAGTGGCCTAGCCAGTCTCCAGATCTCAACCCTATAGAACATCTTTGGAGGGAGTTGAAAGTCCATGTTGCCCAGCAACATCCCCAAAACATCACTGCTCTAGAGAAGATCTGCATGGAGGAATGGGCCAAAATACCAGCAACAGTGTGTGAAAACCTTGTGAAGACTTACAGAAAACGTTTGACCTCTGTCATTGCCAACAAAGGGTATATAACAAAGTATTGAGAAACTTTTGTTATTGACCAAATACTTATTTTCCACCATAATTTGCAAATAAATCCATTAAAAATCCTACAATGTGATTTTCTGGATTTTTTTTCTAATTTTGTCTGTCATAGTTGAAGTGTACCTATGATGAAAATTACAGGCCTCTCATTTTTTTTTAAGTGGGAGAACTTGCACAATTTGGTGGCTGACTAAATACTCTTTGGCCCCACTGTATGCCCACTACAATCTATGCAAGAATCGGAATGCATGATTTATCACCGGTACATGAAAAACGTGAATAAAACAGTAAATATATCAATAATTACCATAACACTTTCTTATAGTGATTTATTGATACAGATGGCGCGTGCAGGCAGTCAATCACGTAACCTCTCACTCCCACTCTGAGCCATTCAGTGTTTATGTATGTATCTAGTGAGCTAAGCTGTAGCATTAGCGATGTCTTTCAGAAGGAGACAACTCACAAATGTGGAAATTCTGGAGATTTTTTAAAATCTGAAAGTCAGGAATCACATTCTGACAGTGACAGTGAGGAGCTGCCATTGAGAACCCTGAATCTGAGGACCCCTTGTCCACTGACAAAGTCCCAGTTCCCTTTGAAGGTGATGGAGGCAGCTGGAAGGCTGCCAGCCATTTCACCCCTCCTGGCCCTGCTGTTTGCTTTGATGAGTCCCAGTCTGGAGTGCAACGCCCCTTGCCATTTCCATCTGAGGCAGAGTGCTTCAAGTTGTTTCTGACAGAGGAGCTGGTGGGAGACATAGCAGAGACCAATCGCTGTGCCTTGGAGCTACAAGAGAAGCGAGAGCCAGGAGTGAGGGGGAAACTCGCTAAATGGGTGACAACCACAATTAGTGAAATGTATACCTTCCTGGCAACCGCCCTTCTCATGGGGATAGTAAAGAAGAACTCCCTAAGAGAATATTGGAGCACAGATCCTATGTTTGCAACTCCCTTCTTTGCCACCCTCTTTTCCCAAGACTGCTTCCTAGTTCTGCTGCGATGACTGCATTTCATCAACAATGCTACTGCCATCCTAAATGACCCGTTATACAAACTAAGAAATGTCAACAGCTGGCAGTAAAGTGGCATGACAAACACGACATCATGTCCTCTCCACTGTCCATACAGCAACCATGTCAGCCACAGGGAAGGTGGACCACCTGACGGAAGAGAGAGAAATCAAACCAGACTGTGTGCTTGACTATAACCTCAAATTGGGAGCAGCGGATAAGGCGCACATGATAAACAGCTTTGTGGAATGCACTCAGAAAATGACCAAGTGGAATAATAGATTATTAACTATGACTGCAATGCAGGCAACAGACGGAAAATGTGAACGTGTGTGCAGGACGGGAGAAGAGCAAATGTCTGCAGACTTGAACTGCACGAACAATTGGGAAGTGTTTGGGGAATTTTGTCTGGGTCAGAAATGTCTAAAAAATGTATTGGTCCGCAAAAGTAAAGATTATGACTTTTTATGTGAATGAATGAGGAACACACCTCAATTTAAACTTTTGTTAGAAAATAAAAAACTTGTTAGAAAATTATTTGAAATTGACAAGTTGAAAACCGCCTATAAATAAAAACAGGCTGCGTGCCTTGGTTTGAGGGCAGCGCTGATTAAATGTACTGTTGCGTAACAATCGCATTCTGGAAAGGAGAGAACTTTCTAACATCACATGCATAAAAAAACTCACACTGGGGTGACCGTTAGAGATATTTGGAACTCACGCATGAAAGGGTTTCAGTGACTTCATTAGCTGTGGTTTCTGATGCTTATATGGTTTTGCTAGTTTGATTTTGACATTCCCAGCCTTAGTTAGTCGTCCATTTTTGTTCAAAATATTTAGTCATTGAAACAAACAGTGCATCCCGAATGTGTAGAGACAGCAAACAATGTATCAGGCCAGCTGTGATTTACAACCTTATAGCAATGTTTTTTGGACTACCAAGAACTGTATTGGTGAATTATATTAATCATGCATTAAACTGCATCCATCTATTCTGCCAACAATGCCTTACTGTATGTCATGGAATTTTTAGTCAAATAGAACCCATTTTTAAAACCTATCTTTTTGATTTTGTAGCATAAACTAGGAATTTTATAGATTTTACTTATGATTGTCCGTTTGTTTCATCTGCAAAGCAGTTAAGACGCTGTCGGTTCCACTTTAAAGTGTGTTACGCCTGGTTAGGGATCGTGTAATAGACCTAAAGTTGCTGTTTTAACTTCATGGTCAAAAAACCTAAGCCAAGTATGTCCCCAGACAGTGCTTCAAATTGGCTGCAGCAATATCACTGCATTCACAGGAAGATAAACCAGAGGACGCATGAGAGGCTGCTTTTCGATTCTCACCACCGCTCATGCATTACCAATGGTGGAAACTCACTCCAGCATGGTGGAAACTCACTCCAGCCGAAGCATAAACCATTTCAACGCTTTCAAATCCATGATGGGGAGTGTTGAAGTGCACAATTTAGGAGAAGGGGATGTAGGCGAGCCTTGTGAGAGCCATAGGGAAAGACTGTGTGAGGTGGGCAGAGAAGGAGCGAGTGGGAGAGGGAATAACATGAATGAATAGCAGATGTGCTGAAGTAAGAGAAAATATGAGAGAAAGGGGGTGGGGGGGAGCGGGAAACTCCGAGAGAGTCTCGGAGAGAAAGGCTGAGAGGGAAGGTAAGACTGAGATGGGGGAGAGATGAGATATTCTGTGAGGGAGAGATGTAGACTTTATTGCAGACACACTGCAGAATATGAACCTTATCAAAGCAAGGGCGGACTGGCATAAGTAGGTCTTGCGTTATTTTTAACTTTTCCCCTGTGGCTTCTAGTGCTAATACTGTGCTAGTGTGGAGTCGGTGACGAGTCATGTGCAGCTGTGCAATGGCTCTTATTCATCAAGCAGACAGTCAAGAATTAAAACCTTGAAAAGATGTGGCTAAATAAGTGATCATGGAAAGCCACCCTTATGCTACATGGAGTGTTGTTCTCTGTGAAATCTCTACACATCTGTCTGAGCGTTTCCCTGCAGACATGTTTGAGGGATTTGAGTGCACCAATATTCAGTCATGTTTACAGCTAGAAGGTAGAACCCATGTTTTCTCTTCAAACAGTACATAATGCTGTATGCCTTGTTTGGCTTTGAGAACACCTTTGTCTATTGTTATTGGTTCATATTTAGTATGTCATTTCAAAGCAAATGTTTTTTCTCCTTGTTTTCTTTTTCATTCCTCATTAGGAGAGATGTATCTGGAGAACACTGCTTCATTCACTGCTTCATACTGTAATGTGGAGCCTCCCCCAATAGTGATGTTCTGTCAACTCTAACATCAAGAATACTGCACATCGGTCTGAAAAAACAACAACAATGTTAATAATAAACCCTGCCATTTAGGTACCTACAGGACATTTGGAAAGTATTGACCCCTTCACATTTTGGTACTTTCCAGCCTTATTCTAAAATTGATTAAATTAAACATTTTCCTCATTAATCTACACAATATCCCATAATTACAAAGCAAAAACTGTTTTTTAGAAATGTTTGTATAAATGTAAATATAAAAACACCTTGGTTACATAAGTATTCAGACCCTTTCCTATGAGACTAAATTTAGCTCATGTGCATCCTATGCCATTGATCATCCTTGATGTTTCTACAACTTGATGGGAGTCCACCTGTGGTAAATTAAATTGATTGGACATGATTTGGATAGGCACACACCTGTCTTTTATAAGGTCCCACAGTTGACAGTGCATGTCAAAGCAAAAACCAAGCCATGAGATTGAAGGAATTGTCCACAGAGCTCCAAGACAGGATTGTGTCAAGGCACAGTTCTGGGGAAGGATACCAAAACATTTCTGCAGCATTGAAGGTCTCCAAGAACACTGTCCTCCATCATTCTTTAATGGAACAATTTTGGAATCAACAAGACTTCCTAGATCTCGTCGCCCGGCCAAACCGAGAAATTAGGGGAGAAGAGCCTTGGTCAGGGAGGTGACCAAGAACTAGATGGTCACTCTGACGGAGCTCCAGAGATTCTCTGGAGATGGGAGAATGTTCCAGAAGGACAACCATCTCTGCAGCACTCCACCAAAAAGGTCCTTATGGTAGCGTGGCCAGCGGAAGCTACTCCTCAGTAAAAGGCACATGTCAGCCCGCTTGGAGTTTGTCAAAAGGTAGTAAAAGAACTCTCAGACCATGACAAAAACAAGATTCTCTGGTCTGATGAAACCAAGATTGAGCTCTTTGGCCTGAATGCCAAGCGTCACGTCTGGAGGAAACCTGGCACCATCCCTACGGTGAAGCATGACTGTGGCAGACTCATGCTGTGGGAATGTTTTTCAGTGGCAGGGACTTTGATACAAGTCTGGATAGAGGGTAAAATGAACATAGCAATGTACAGAGATCCTTGATGAAAACCTGCTCCAGTAAGCTTGAGACTGGAGCGAAGGTTCACCTTCCAATAGGACAACGACCCTAAGCACACATCCAAGACAACGCAGGAGTGGCTTCGTATCAAGTCTCTGAATGCCCTTGAGTGACCCAGCCAGAGCCCGGACTTGAACCCGATCGAACATCTCTGGAGAGACCTGAAAATAGCTGTGCAGCAACGCTCCCCATCCAACCTGACAGAGCTTGAGAGGATCTGCAGAGAAGAATGTCAGAACCTCCCCAAATACTGGCGTGTCAAGCGTTCCCTCTATCCTGACTAGTCTCCCAGTCCCTGCCACTGAAAAACATCCCCACAGCATGATGCTGCCACATTGCTTCACCATAGGGATGGCCAGAGCATCTTGTTTCTCATGGTTTGAGAGTCCTTAGGTCCCCTTTGGCAAACTCTAAGCAGGCTGTCATGTGCCTTTTTACTGAGTGGCTTCTGTCTGGCTACTCTACCATAAAGGCCTGATTGGTGGAGTGCTGCAGAGATGGTTGTTCTTCTGGAACGTTCTCCACAAGGAACTCTAGAGCTCTGTCAGAGTCACCATTAGGTTCTTGGGTCACCTCCCTGACCAAGGCCCTTCTCCCCTGATTGCTCAGTTTAGCTGGGCGCCCAGCTCTAGGAAGAGGCTTTGTGGTCCCAAAATTCTTCCATTTAAAATAATTGAGGCACTGTGTTCTTGGGGAACTTCAATGCTGCAGAAATGTTTTGGTACACTTCCTCAGATATGTGCCTTGATGCAATCCTTTATCTTAGCTCTGTGGACAATTCCGTTAACCTCATGGCTTGGTTTTTGCTCTGACATGCACTTTCAACTGTGGGAATTTTTATATAGACAGTGTACATGATTTGAAAAGGCACAATCAATTGAATTTACCACAGGTCGACTCCAAGTTGTAGGAACATCTCAAGGATGATCAATGGAAACAGGATGTACCGGACTTCAGGGGTCTGAATACTCATGTAAATACTCATGTAAATTGTTTAATCAAACTTTTTTTCTGATATCAGGGAATAAAAAATACAATAATTAGCCTAGTATGCATGTGTGGCCCGAGCTCGTTTTCCCTGTCTAAACCAGCTGGCTAGCTGAACTATGCTAGTTTTCGTACTCAAATATTGCGCCCTCAACTTTAAAATTCCTTATGCAAGTTATGCAACCATGTAACTAAGGAATTCGCTAGAAAGAAATATTTTTGTTGTTGTTGAATAGTCATGACTGGTTCGAGATCTGTCGTAAGACTACTGTGGCAAAGTATGTCTTTGCTACTTAACGCGGATCCAAGTTCCGTTTTCAGATCCACTGGGGTCATTGGTGTAGATTAGCTGCACGTTTCTGACTAGTCTTGGAACTGTGACAGCGGGCAGCCTCTCCTCACTTGGCTTGACAGGATATGTAGTGGTTTTGCCAACACAGTCAGATATTTATACACTCTTGTACCCTTATCCATTTTTTAACTAACTGTGTTTGTTGATTAAATTAGACTTTATTACTATAATGAGTAATCCAGGAAAGTTTATTGACACAAGAAAATGTCAACTCTACAGAGCGCAATGACTACAATGATTGGCGAAATTACTTCTGGACACGAAGGGTCCATGGTACTCCTCCTCACCCCTCTACACTGAGTGTACAAAAGATGAAGACCACCTTCCTAATATTGAGTTGCACCCAGCCTTTTTCCCCTCAGAACAGCCTCAATTCGTCAGGGCCTGGACTCTACAAGGTGGTGAAAGCGTTCCAAAGGGATGCTGGCCCATGTTGACTCCAATGCTTCCCAAAGTTGTGTCAAGTTGGCTGCATGTCCTTTGGGTGTTGGAGCATTCTTAATACACATGGGAAATTGTTAAGCGTGGAAAAACCCAGCATCATTGCAGTTCTTGACACAAACTGGTATGCCTGGCACCTGCTATTATACCCTGTTCAAAGGCACTTAAATCTGGTCCTGCCCATTCACCCTCTTAATGGCACACATACACACAATCTATCTCAATTCTCAAGGCTTATAAATCCTCCTTTTAAACTGCCTAGTCCCCTTCATCTACACTGATTTGAAGTGGATTTATCAAGTGACATCAATAAGAGATCATAGCTTTCACCTGGTGAGTCTGTCACGGATAGAGCAGGTTTCCTTAATGTTTTGTTCGCTCAGTGTATAAGCTGTCAGCTAAGCCTGGGGGGTACGTTCCAGTGCGCTTTCCTGCCAAAAGCTGACACTGGCTGAATTTCACGCAGTCATTTGAATATGTTAAAGCTTTAAGGCCACATTCATGACCATGATAGCTTTTTTAATGTAAGAATAGGGGTATTTTATTCAGTCAAAACTGGTATTCAGACATGTCTGTGGTCTGGGCCTAAAACTAAAGTATCCCTTTGGTGCAGGAAATTGCGTTTGCTTTAGGTTCTCAGCTAATCTGATGATTTCACTTTTGATTGTGTGATCCAAGATTACTCACTTGGTAAAGGCATGAAGATGCATTTTCTTCTTTCTAGAACACACGTCATTCTTCCTTCCATAATCTGTCTTGAGCTCCCCGCTCTCCTGTCACAACTGAACGGCAGATGGGGTGATTGCTTCTCCGGCTGTCATAAAAGGCCCCATCCTCGTATTCTTTTGATGACTCAATTATTCCCACACCATGGACGAAGTGCACACTGTGTAGACTAATTGACCAGCAGTCTTAAGCAGACCTCGCAGTGTGCCTCAAGCTGGTCTGTATGGCATATCAACCAGGCTTGGTAGGTTACTTTCTAAATGTAATCCGTTACGTATTACCAGTCAACTTGCAATCAGTAACATCATTTTTGGCTTACGCAAACTAAGTATCTTAATCTGAGCGTTTCAATCACTGCTTATAACCATTGATGTGATAGGCTATTGATTTCGTTGGGCCTAGCGATTTTACAAAAATATGCCTATGAGGATGTTATGAGAATTACGTTAAAGTACCATTTTATTATGAATCATGTCATTGATGTACTCCAGAGAAAAAGGTTTTGCTTTTGTTCTGTTGGTGGTTCGCCATTAGAAGGCTTTGGGATATTTTTTCCGAAGTATGTCTTGGTGACCTGAAAATAGAATAGCTTGATCGGTCATGTTTGCTCTATTTGTTTTGTTTTCTTTTTTTTTTAAAGCAGATCCAATTGTACTAACTCAGCAACTAATAATTAGATCATGCAAATGCACCTCACACTCAACAAATTGACATGTTATTTGTTTGCTTCAAATCCTCCTCTGGCTCCCAATTGGCGTAGTGGTCTAAGACATTGCATCTCAGTGGAAGAGGCGTCACTGCAGTACCTGGTTTGAATCCAGGCTGCTTCACACCCTGCTGTGATTGGGAGTCCCATAGGGTGGAGCACAATTTGTCCTAGTCTGGGTTTGGCCGGGGTAGGCCGTCATTGTAAATAAGAATTTGTTCTTAACTGACTTGCCTAGTTAAATAAAGGTTACATTTAAACATTTTTTAAAAATGGAGATTCCCGTCAGTCTAGGAGAACAACCGCTCTGCTACTGGTAACCAACGTTTTCTTCTTTTGTCAGAATCGTACTGTTAATTATTTATTTTTTCAACCAGTTTTTGAAGAACCTCCCTCCCTATCCACTTACTCATACTCTTTCGCACTCGCTTGTTCGCTTCATACTCATCCTCCGCCTTGTGTTTTGGGGAAAAAGATGGGTCCTGGCTGTCAATAAGGAGCTGCTTGTCAGTTCATCTCTCAGCACAGGAGCCTCGCTGGGTGCCAGGATGCCTATTTGATCTTCGCATAACACTTCCTGCCCACTTCACACAGGGCTTCGGCTGCCAGATAAAAGCTAACAGCCACTCGTTTCCAGCCTCTCGCTTTCCAGCGAATGGAGAGCCCCATTATCCGCAACCCCTTAACTAGAAGGTTGATTCACACGGCACAGCCCTTCGGCTAACAGTGGTTTCTCTAATCCAATTGAAGGGTGGGGGGTATTTCCCTCCATCGGTATAAATGAGTCTTGTAAATGGGGTTCTTGGATTTTTATGTAGCAGACCGAATGCTTTGTGGTGCGTTGAATCGGATTGGGCCGGGGTTTCCACATTTTCATTGTGTTACGATGCATCGTTAATGTGTGGCGTTTTAAATTAGGATTTTCCTCACTTTGACAAGTGCCACGTTAATTGATTGCTTCATTTGTCATTGATGTGTATACTGAATGCCGTGTATGTTTTCCTCCAGAGTTTTATGGGTATGTTGATAAGTGTAGAATTTGTGTTTTCATTCAGGACGTACGCCTTGCGCCGGGTGCAGGATGCCTTCAGGGCAAACCGGAGTGTAGAAGACCCTAAGATGGTGGAGCAGCTCTTAAACCAGGGCAGGGACAACCTAGACATGATCCGGAGACAGGTAGGCCTACCACAAACACAAACACACGCACACACACACACTGGTTCATGTAAGAACAAAGTTATTCCAGCAAGGACTTAAGTATTTTGATGCTCACAGCAAAATCTTATTTTTCCACCACAATCATTTCTCCAAATAAATGTTTTCCATTAATCGTCCAACTTAATCAAAATATCACCTGGCCGGGATACCTCTGAGTCTGTACTATAGTTTCTAAGGACAGTGGGTGGTTATTTTTTCCCCCATCCTCTAAGTTGCTCATTCCCCTAGATACATGTTAGTTGAGCACCTGCTTAGTGTCCACCTGTCGACTGTCGCACGGCGCCAGAGTGCTAATCACCACTGATGCCCTGCTGTTGGCCGCTTTGTTCCCATAATGCACCTCCAACCGCCCATCCCATCTCAGGGGACCATGGGGAAGGCTCCAGCCCTCGCTCTCTCTTGGTCTCTGTCTTTCTTGGTCTCTTTATTCAGCTATGTCTGTCTCTCGCTCTCAATCGCAAGTTTCTCTCTGTTTCTGAGTGTATGATTTCCACGTCATTCTCTTGGGCACCGTCCTCTAACACCTATCCTCGGTTCCCCAAGGCTCTATGTGTTGTGCTGATAACCAGCAGAAATGTATGACCTATAAAGAAGGCAATTGGCAAAACATTGGCAAAACATAGTAATGTATGCATTGAGATGCATGCAGCTCGTCTCATGATAGACACACATATTCCGATGTATATATTGTTTATATGGGCTCATCCTACAAGCCTATTCAATGAGAATATAGAATAAAAACAAATACAATTATGCAACATTGCTCTATATCGCACAAGCGTTCTTCGACGTCTAGTGGTAATGTCAAGAGAGACGAGTACCACTAAGATAGTTAGTGTGTTTATGTGAAGCTGTGTGGGTGGCACTGCTCTGCAACTGTGCCGGTGCTAAGCAGCAGAATAGAGCAGCTGCGCGTGTGTGTTTGCATATCCCAGCAGATGCGAAACAGCCTTATGTAGAGGATAAGACCCACGTCTCCCACACACACACACACACACACACACCACATGCATATTGATGCTTGAATATACACCCGTATTATAGACACACCAAGCGTGTCTTGACAACTTCAACCTTGTGTGCCCAAGCAAGTATAGCACTTTTGGCAAAGAGAATATTCTTGGCTCTCTGCCTCTCTCTCCAGCGGACACCACAATGTGAGTGCCAACACAGGCGGGCATGAGTGGAACAAGGAGGAGGGTAGTGTGGGGGTGGCACTGCACTGTCACACTATGCCCACCCACCCCCCCAACCACACACACACACACACACACACACACACACACACGCAAGCCCTCCTGCATACACATGACGCCTTACAGAACATGTGGATTATGTTGTGTGTTTGAAAATGACAGATGGGTGTCTTTACCACATGCAGTATGTATACGTGGTGCGTTGCTGATGGTACAAGGATGACTAAACCATTCACTTGCTCACCACGTACTCTCTAGTCCCTGTATACGCAGCCCTCTCCCGCTTCAAAAGAAGTTAGCTCTTTATTCATCCATTTGCACCAAAATGTGTTATTTGCCGTCAGACAGTATCCAACATGGCACACGCACACAGAACAGATAGGAGCATTAAGTACCTTGCTGAAGGGTGCAATCACATATTTCCTCGTCAACCCTGGGACTTGAGCCGGCAACTCTTGGGTTACTCACTCGGCTCTCTAACCTCCAGGCTAGCCTCACAACCCACCGTGTTTATCTTGCTTTGACATTTTAGCTTTTTTTTTCAATAGCAGCTGTGGGTTGCGTGTTTTAAAAAAATATATAGATATTTATTATCGTTCTGTTGTCTGCTCCACCAGGATCCCTACTCCTTCACACGGTTACGAAAAAAGCCTGGTGGGCATGAATGTTAATCCAGAGCCCTACCCTTGCGTACGAAGTTCAGGCCCTACCCTATCCAGGCTCAATTGCTTCTGCCAAATTTAAGACCCAACCTGAAATCAGAAATATATTCCTCCGCTAATAAATCCACCCTGAATGCTGCTCGCTCTGCATGTGATTTGATAATGGTGGCTCTGAATAGTGTTGTCAGGATTTGATGCCAGATTTTCCTTGGCAAAAATGGACACGAAGCAGATGGAACTCTATGGTCCTTTTTAAAAACCTACTTTTGGAAAATATTGTGTGCTATATCTTGAAAAAATATAAAAATGTGACTGGTTGACAACATAATGCATTTTTTTCCCCCCCAACATTAAAACTGCTTTCCTCAAGAAATTGTATCCAGTTCATGTTTTGCTTTCTTACTTCCTAGTAACGCGTTACTGTTATCGTGACAACACTAGCTCTGAGTCTGAGTATCCATAGCAACGGCTCCACTTGGGTTGCTATGCTCAATGACTAGACATGACAGAGCAGTTAGCTACTTAACTCTAAACTCCGACAAAATTCAAGCAACATAATTATATATAAATCTCTCCTGTTTTATATAAGCACTTCTGACACCATGTTATGATCTTAGTCATATGACTGTACTGCGCAGCATAGCAGGAGCAAATGGGTCAGCTTCAAAATGTTTGTCAAATTAGTGATGCCCTGCCCGTACCCTAGTTATTGATAAAAACCAGGCACTACCCGGCTCTAAACGATGTATAATGTCAGGGCTCAGGTCGGGTTGCAGAGCTCTAGGATATATACATTATTAACATGCCCCCTCTCTCAAAATACACTTTAGTTAGGGCGTTGTAAGAAGCATCAAATCATTGGCTTCAGGTTCAGTAATAGCTCTCACAGCACTAGAATCCCATTCCTATAACGGCGTGTTTGGCAGTGTCCCCACCCCGGATTTGAATTTTAATGTGGAATGTGAGGTAGGCAGGCTAATGAATGTCAGATAATTTTGGCTCACACTAACATTTTTTTGCCGACTCCTCCCTTTCTCCCATTTTAGAAACAATGTCATTGAAGAGCACCTCGCCTAAAAACAGTATATGCCCAGCCACAAGCAACAAATGCATGTTTATTGTATAGCCAGGGCTCCAAGTGCAACCATTTCGTCGCATTTTGCTGCCATTTGTGCGAGAACATTTAAAAAAAAAAATATATATATATATATATATATATATATATATATTATTATTGGCCGCATCAGTGCGAGCTGCAAATTCTAAACTCTGCAAAAAAAAAGGAACCGTGCTTTTTTCAGGACCCTGTCTTTCAAAGATGATTCGTAAAAATCCAAATCGTCACATATCCTTAAACACGGTTTCCCATGCTTGTTCAATGAACCATAAACAATTAATGAACATGCACCTGTGGAACGGTCGTTAAGACACTACCAGCTTACAGATGGTAGGCCATTAAGGTCACAGTTATGAAAACTTAGGACACTAAAGAGGCCTTTCTACTGACTCTGAAAAACACCAAAAGAAAGAGTCTTAGGGTCCCTGTTCATCTGCGTGAACGTGCCTTAGGCATGCTGCAAAGAGGCATGAGGACTGCAGATGTGGTCAGGGCAATAAATTGCAATGTCCGTACTGTGAGAAGCCTAAGACGGCACTACAGGACGGACAGCTGATCGTCCTCGCAGTGGTAGACCACATGTAACAACACCTGCACAAGGTCGGTACAACCGAACATCACACCTGCGGGACAGGTATAGGATGGCAACAACAACTGCCCTAGTTACACCAGGAACGCACAATCCCTCCATCAGTGTTCAGACTGTCCGCAATAGGCTGAGAGAGGCTGGACTGAGGGCTTGTAGGCCTGTTGTAATGCAGGTTCTCACCAGATATCACCGGAAACAACGTTGCCTATGGGCAAAAACACACTATCGCTGGACCAGACAGGACTGGAAAAAGTGCTCTCACTGACGAATTGCGGTTTTGTCTCACCAGGGTTGATGGTCGTATTCGCTTTTATCTTCGAAGGAATGAGCGTTACAGCGAGGCCTGTACTCTTGAGCGGGATCGATTTGTAGGTGGAGGGTCCGTCATGATCTGGGGCGGTGCGTCACAGCATCATCGGACTGAGCTTGTCATTGCAGGCAATCTCAACACTGTGCGTTACAGGGAAGACATCCTTCCCCCTCATGTGGTGAGGGCTAGGGCCATTCCCTCCCCAGAAATGTCCGGGAACTTGCAGGTGTCTTGGTGAAAGAGTAGGATAACATCTCACAGCAAGAACTGGCAAATCTGGTGCAGTCCATAAGGAGGAGATGCACTGCAGTACTTAATGCTGCTGGTGGTCACACCAGATACTGGCTGTTACCTTTATGTTCAGGGCCACATTCCATTTATGTTAGTCACATGTCTGTCGAAGTTGTTCAGTTTGTCTGTTGAATCGTATGTTCATACAAATATTTACACATGTTAAGTTTGCTGAAAATAAACGCAGTTGACAGTGAGGGGACGTTTCTTTTTTTTCTGCGTTTAGTTGGTCATCTCACTCAACAAAAAATATTTTTGGGTGTGGCTAAAACAATGATTTGGTCAGACGTTTTTTTAAATTTGTATTTGCAGCACGGAACATTTATACGAAATGGATGAGCGTGCCCAATTTTCAGTGACTCGTTTTGGCTAGTGAGCACTACTTTCAACATTTCTGGATGAAATTATTCAAAACATGCATTGATTTGATTCCTGCCATGAAAGTATCTGCCCTGACCCTGACAGTGCCTATTTTAGCTAGTGGCTGTGATGAGCGAGCCTTTTTCTCTCCCTCTTCCCAATGTGTGCTCTGAGTATAGGGAGAGAAAATGCATTCTGATTGTACAACATTTCAAAATGCAATTGTGGGGAAAAATACTGCTTTGGAAGCAAGTATACTGTTCTTAGTTTAAGAGAGGGGGGCCTCTGCTTTCTCTAGGTATCTGATGTATTGCTGAACTCTCATTATTGAGTGAAATTTCACCAATTTATAACCTACGTTTCTGGCATGACTTTGAGATACTGAGCTGAGGTTGGCCATTTGTGGTGAGTGCATTCTATCAAACCCCCTGGAAAGATTTGCTCAGCTGTATTTCCAAAAGCTGAATGAGTTTCTCTCTGGGCTACACCCATCTGTAAATCTGCACTACATGAAGGGGGCCAGCTTCAATAGGAGAGGGCGATATAACTTCCCATGATAATCCAGATAGAGCCATAGTGTATAGGGGAAAGACGGGCTCTATATCAGCCGGGCATTTCAGGTCAATGCCCTCGGGAAGACCCATTTCACCTCTCAGTGGAGCTCAGACCTGTGTTCAAAAACTATTTAATATCTTTAAAATACTTTGAGTGTTTTATTTTTTTCTAGCCTTCCTGGATTGCTAGATGGGTGGGGTTTGCAGTTTTGGGACTATTCTGTTGATCCATTTAAGCCTGGCAAGCTCAATCAAGCACAGACAAAGTATTTGAAATGACTTCTAACAGCATTGGAACCCTGTATGGTGTTACTCACAGATAGGAGTGTAGGAGTTGACAATCTAATGTTAACATATTCTAATATTGCCATTATTGCTATAATGTAGTCCTTTTCCATAGCAATTTACACTTTTCAAATGCTGTGTCCCTATTTTCCCATCAATTTAGCCATTTGAGCAACTGTAGTGGTAGTTTGTTACCTCACAGACATACGCCTGGCCCCTGCTACCAGTCATGGTGAGCTAATCTTTCCTATGGGGCTGGGCTATGGGGGTTTGAAATGTTCCTTCCCTCATGCGAGTCATGTCAGTTACTAGTCTTTCTGCTAGACACCCCTGTTCTAAATGTCCTTTCTTCCATTATTTCTCATCTCTGCCCTTTCTTGGTCCTTTGCTGCAGTAAGATGTCAGTCTTTTATAAGTCGGCTTGTCTGTAACTATGATGGATTGCACCTGCAGGATGGTATTTATGTAGGGAACCGCAGGATGATCTTGCCAAAACGAATGTGGCCTTTCTGTTAATGGGAGATCAAATGAAAAAGATCCCTTTGTACAAATGCCATTGGTTCTGCTTGAGCGTGTGTGCTTTTTGTTGGCTCTTTTCTATTTCTCTCTCTGTGTGTGTTTGCCTCCATGTGCCCGCGTCCTTGCCAGACATCGTCTGTCAGCCCGTATCGGATCCTTGAGAAATTCTATTGCCAGCGAGTGACAATTCTATGATCATGACTTCTATTGCATTCTTGTTTGGTATAAACTATGGATGTGATTTACCTATCTAATGTTCCCGCTAATATTATACCCTGCAGGGCAATCCAGCACAAATGGCTGCTACTAATGGCACTTGATGTCAAAGTATTTCAACCATTCTGGGGCAATGAAGATGAAAGGTCAGTTTAGTGAATTATATCTGACATGTACTGTGCAGCGACACAAGGCTTTGTAGCAGGGCCCAACTAGCCCGCAGGAGGTTTGATTTGTTATGTGTTAAAAAAATACTTCAGTTTTCTCTTGAACATCTAAAACTAGATCAACAGTAACTCGTCACACTGCACTTATATTTCATCAGAACTACAAACATGGCTCAGTGGAAGTCAGAAGGCAGAGTGCAGCAGAGATTGAGGGATACATAAGTCTGCCATGTACAGAACCAACTGTTTTTTTTCTTTATCAGGTTTCTCTTGGGTCACTGGTGGAGAAATATTACAGCATCCATCTTTGGAGACCTTGAATATATTACAGTATAACGTGTCCTCATCCAACCTTCTCATAGATTGCCAAGCTCTAGATGAAAGAGATGTATTTTGGAAGACAACTTGCATCTCGTTATCTTCATAATGAGCACACAACGTTTTTGCGTGCGTGCGTGCGTGCGTCTTGAACAGAGTGACTGGCATAACCCAGTAAACACATTAACACATCCGTAGGAGGTGAAACCATAAGTCTCCATCACTCCTTATTCAGGGCTAAACGAGCTTTAAATGGCTGTACTTCCACTCTCACTGAGTGGGGAAACAGGGGAGGTGGGGGTTCGGGAGGCAGGCATGTATTCAGAGGATACCAGGATGTCCGCTTTGAGTCATTACCCTTGCTGCCTCGTTGCTCTGGTCGCCGCCCCGGGTCAGATAACCACCCACATTGTCACGTTCACACACAACAGTACTGTGTCCTGTGACTGCAATTGAAGATGCTATAACGTTACAAGAGGGGAGCGAGAGAGAGTGTGCATTAGTGGTGCTTAGATAAAGATGGTGGGGGGCGTGATTGCTGAAGCGAAGGAGAGACTGGTGCTGTAGTGGGAGAAAAAGGAACTGAATGTAAAAGTGCTTGGACAAATGGCAGAGAACACGTTTGAAGGGATCAGTTGTTTTAGCAAGCAAGGTGCAAATTCAAATTTTGATCACTGTTATTTGCAGTGTGATTTGTAGATCAGTGATTCTGCACACTAATTGCAATGCAGTTGATCTCAAACATGCACAATATAATGTGTCTCGAAACGAATGGTCAGATGTGGGGTTGTCTTGACCTGATATGCTACTGGTCGCTATGTTTCTTCCCTAACTCCACTACCGAGTCCTGGACTTGGCTACATTGCATAAAAGGTTCGGTGAAGTAAAAAAAATGTGGCTCACACAACCACTTTTCCATCCAGGTACTTAGAGGAACCCAGTGAAAGTTGACCACATTGATCCACCCGTGTTTCTCTTTTGTTTTTTTTACGTAGAGTTTTAACGGCTGGATCTGGACTGCTATCCTCTTAGCCAAGAATGCCTCTGAGCACCTGTGAGGCTATAAAGTGCTCAATAAAAGTTGAATTGTTTGCGGAGAGCCTGGCAGGGGCTGCCAAATACCACTGTGCCAAATATACTGCTGAGCAAGCTGGGGGGAGGTAGATGTATTCCTCCTGAGCTTCCATCACTGAACGTTGCATTCTATTCACCTCCATCTTCTCTCCTATATTCCTCCTCTGGCTTCTTTGTCCTCATAACGCTTCTCTCTCCCTTTCTCTTCATCCAGCCACATGCTTTTTACGGAGCTGGATTTTGAAGAGCACGTTGTCTCTTACCATGAATCTGCGTATTAAACTTATATATTTTCTAAAAGTTTCTCCTGTTGCTCTTGCAGGCCCACCTTCTCACTAAAATACCGGTCTTCCTGACCGAGGCTACTCCTACTGGTTAGGAGGAGTAGTGAAGGTATTTTTTTTGTTCTCTAATGAATGTTCTCTTCGGAAGGTTGTGTGTGTGTGAGAGAGAGGAAGTTTGTGTTGCTACCAAAGGAGTACGAATTATTTTATCTTTGAGACAGCACAGGCCTTAACATTAAACAAAGGAAAAATCAACCAATTCAAAAAGCTCTAGTTGTAGCCTATAAAAACCCAACCAATAAGATATTACTGCTAAACCCAACCTTGTAGATTAGAATATCACCTTCTACAACTTCACCTATTATGACGTCACGTCTCTGTGACATCAGGCTTTGTAGCATAAAACTCAGTACAGAGTTAGCTGCGATAGTCTGTTGACCTGTTATTACACAGTAGCGGTACCCCGGGTGGTAAATCATTTGAAATTAATATTCCCCTGTCATTTATTCCGATGCAAAATCCATAACTGGTGTGCATGGCCAAGTGCCAATGCCATTTAGCAAACTCCAGGCATTTACATTTGTTGGATGAAATGAAAATGGAGCTCTTTGGCCATGCAGTGGTGGGTTTTGCATCAAAAGAAACATGCATGAGCAGAAAACAGGAGGAGGATTATTTAAGATACTGTTTGAAGAGGTAGGTTTTCAGATATTTTCAGAGGATGGGCAGGGACTCTGCTGTCCTAGCTTCAGGGGAAAGCTGGTTCCACCATTGTGATGCCCTGGAAAGGGAAGAGCTTGGACTGGGTTGAGCAGGAGCTGCCCTTCTGTAAAGGTGGGAGGGCCAAGAGACCTGAGGTGATAGAACTTGTGGTCGGCTTGGGGTGTAGGGTTGGAGCATAGCCTAAAGATAGGGAGGGGCAGTTCCTTTTGCTGTTACGTAGGTAAGCACTAGGGTATTGTAGTGGATGCGAGCTTCGACTGTAAGCCAGTGCAGTGTGCGGTGGAGCGGGGTGACGAGAGAACTTGGGAAGGTTGAAAACCAGGCGGGCTGCAGCATTGTGAATAAGTTACAGGGGTTTGATTGCGCACGTAGGGTGCCCAGCTAACAGCGTGTTGTAGTAGTCCAGACAGGAGAGACAAGTGTCTGGATTAGGACTTGCACCGCTTCCTGTGTGATGTAGAGTCATACTCTACGGATGTTGTCGAGCATGGACCTGCAGGAGTGTGTCACTGCTTTGATGTTTGCAAAGAACGACAGGGTGTTGTCCAGGGTCACGTCAAGGTTATTTGTACCCTGGGAGGGTGACACTGTGGAGGAAGAGCAGCTTGGTCTTGTCGACATTGAGCTTGAGGTGGTGGGACGACATAAGTTGAGATATCTGCCAGGCATGCAGAGATGCATGTCGCCACCTGGGTGTCAGAAGGGGAAAGAGAAAAGTAGTGGAATGTCAACGACAAACCAATGATGGGAGAAACCATGTGAGGATATGACGAAGCCGAGTGTCTTTATGCATAGAGAGAAGAAGAGAGACCCTAGAACCGAGCCCTGGGGGATGCCAGTAGTGAGTGTGGTGTAGACACAGATCCTGGCCACATC
This sequence comes from Oncorhynchus mykiss, assembly GCF_013265735.2. Taxonomy (NCBI): domain Eukaryota; kingdom Metazoa; phylum Chordata; class Actinopteri; order Salmoniformes; family Salmonidae; genus Oncorhynchus; species Oncorhynchus mykiss. The sequence goes on along the minus strand of NC_048575.1, from coordinate 32,521,343 downwards.
ACCTGGTAGGAGCAGCCTACAAGGGTAGGATGCAATCCAAGAGTGTACAGAGCCTGAGATGCCCAGCCCTGAGAGGGTGGAGAGGAGGAGCTGACTGATCTAGGAGGATGGGAAAAGAGGAGAGAGAGTCAGCTTTGACTGCGGAGAGCCTCCGTGACATAGAAGAGCAGGTTTAATGGCCTATCTTGAAGCCTGACTGGTTAGGGTTAAGAAGATATTTCTGAGAGGGATAACGAGGAAGTTGATCAGAGACCGCACGCTCAAGTGTTTTGGAAAGAAGGATACAGGTCTGTAGTTTATGACGTCAGATAAGTTGAGTGTTGGTTTCTTGAATAGGGGAGTGACTCGGGCCATTTTGAAGTCAGAGGGGACGCAGCCTGTGGTCAGGGATGAGGTAAGTGAGGAATGGGAGAAGGTCTCCAGAGATGGCCAAGAGGATGGGATGGGGTCTAGCTGGCAGGTTGTTGGGCAACCAAACCTTACTAGTTGCAGGATGTCATCTGGAGAAAGGGGACATAGAGGTCAAGGCGTAGGGTAGTTCTGTGTGCGTGAGACTCGATAGGCTGAGTGAATGAGTAGTGGATGTCATCAACTTTCTTTTCAAAGTGGTTGATAAGTAATCCGCAGAGAGGGAGGCGGTGGAGGAGAAGGTGGAAAAGAGTTTCCTAAGGTTAGAGGCAGAAGATTGAAATTTAGTGGTAGAAATTGGATTTAGCAGCAGATACAGAGGAAGAGAACGTATAGTGAAAGGATGATAGGTCCTCCGGAAGTTTAGTTTTCCTCAATTTTCACTCAGTTGCCTGTGGCCCTGTTCTGTAAGCTCGCAATGAGTCACTCAGCCACAGAGCAGGAGGGGAGGGCCAAGCCGTTCGGGAGGAAAAGGGACAGTGCCAGTCATAGGATGCGGAACGGGAGGAGAGTAGAGTCGAAGAGACAGCATGAGGATCCGGGAGGGAGAAGGATTTAGCAGAAGGGAGAGATTGTGGGATAGAAGCGGAGACCGTGGTGGGAGAGAGCGAAGATTGCAATGGCACATGATCATGTGGTTAGGGTTGGAGGAAAGGGAGACAGAAAAGGGAAAAAAGTTGTGATCAGAGACCTGGAGGGGGGATCCAGTGAGGTCAGTAGGTCAGCAGCCTCTAGTAAAGATGAGGTCAAGCTTATTGCCTGCCTTGTGAGTTGGAGGGGATTGGGAAAGGGAGAGGTCAAAAGAGGCAAGGAGGGGAAAGAGAGAGTTGGGGAAAAATGTCTCGAAGGCAGAAGTCGGGAGGTACAAAGAGCGGTGAACCATCATCGGGAAATGAGCTCATCAAGTTGTCAAGTTCATTGAGGAACTCTCCAAGGGCACCTGGTGGGTGATATGACAAGGTTGAGCTTGAGTGGACAAGTAACAGTGACAGCATGGAATTCAAATGAGGAGATAGACAGGTGAGAAAAGAGAATCTCCACTTAGGAGAAATGAGTACACCTGTGCCATCACCACGATGACCAGATACTACCTCTTGGATGAGCTCTTGCATGAGGCAGAAATAATGCATTGCGACTCGAGTTTCCGCATCAGCTGGAAGACTGTGCTTTTCGGTCACTGTCAGTGGAGGAAAGGGAGAGTGGAGGGATTTGCTGCTCTCCCTCTGCTGAGACTGACCACCAGATGCATGCACCATCAGTCAAGTAAAATAAAAAGCAAATTATTTAAATGAATGCTCACTCAGCTGTGCTTCACAAGTAATGAAACAACGGATCTAGACCCTTTTTATTTTTATATATATATATATATATATATATATATATATATATCCATCCATCCATCCATCCATCCATCCATCCATCCATCCAAACAACAATGCTTTGGCAGGCAATTCAGGCAAAGCCAAAATGCGTATGAGCTTATTGCACAATCCTCATTGCTACAGTACTGTTTTATTAATGTTGCATAGGCTTACGTTTCTTACGTCATTTAAAAAAAAAAAATCTGAGCGGTAGAGAAAAGGTTGGTGACCACTGTTCTAGAAATGTTCCTGTTAACAATGTTAAATCAATGTTTCCCATTACTGAGACAATTGTGATCGAATCAACGCAATATTAGCCACTTTCAATGCAACATACCGAAACAAAACTAACTATGCAAGAGCTTTTGTTGTAGGCAGAAAGCATCGGAGTAGGATTCTATTGCATTGACACACACTCAGCCCGTACTCTAAACAGGCCGGTGCGGCAGCAACAATCAAAGCTGCAGTACAGTATATGCAATTCTACTGTATTTGCAAATAGACCATTGCCCTATATGGATCTGTGCCATTTACTTTGAACCGGTCTGTTTCCAGCATGAGCGTTCGTGAGTAGATGCACTTGTTTTGAGATCAAATCGAGAGCCCCATGTAGCCACGTGTGCACATTTTGTTCATTTATTTTGCTAGTTAGTGAATTATTATCCCAGTTATAGATCATTTGTAGTCAGCAATAGGGGAGGGATTGCTTGTGACGTGGTGTTTTTTTTCTTCATACATTTGCAAGCCTTAAATGCTCATAATTACAATGAAACACTGATGCGTTTCAGATGGCGTTCATTTTGTGGGCCTACTAGACATGTTTTGAATCACAATAATTATGCTATCGGTGTTAGCGTAGCTTCCCAGTAATAACTCTGCAATGGGCCTTACAACGTCCTTAGCTCTGTGTGATTGGACTGTGTTAGGAGTGAGTGATATCGGCATTAGCAGTGTGTCTAGGACCTGAGGGTCTTGGTAAGAAAACCAATAGTGATTCCCTGCTGAACATTTTTAAAACGACAGCAACATGTATGGTCTAACCTCGATACACACTTCATCACCCTATACCGTTATCAAGACCTTCCTTTATCTGGGCCCAAATAGAATGTGTTACAAGAATATTTAGTGGATTGGACAGCTATTAGTTCCCTTATGGAAAGCTATTTAGGCTGGGCTACTGTTGATAACGAGTGTGTGCCTGGCTGCCTGTACCGTGTACCCGGGTGTGTTTGTTCCTGAGCTTGTGTGACTTGTTTGCTGTGTGCAATGCATATTTACCCATGTTTTGTGTGTATGTGTGTAAGATGGTGAGTTGGGAATAGGCCAGTGAATGAGCTAGGCCAAGCAGTAGTTAATGCCGTATATTATACAGCCTAATACGCCATGAAAGTGAATGATTGTGCGTCTCGGAATTCCATCTACATGAATACAAATGGACCCAACTGAGTGGAGTGAAATTTCAATGGAATTGACTTCCATGAAGTGCACCACGGTATATCCATCACTCTAGACAGGGGTGGCTAAATTGGTTGGCTCGATACATTTCTTGGTCATGGTTTCAATCCCGTTGGACTGGCTCCTGTCCATATTTATTTTTTGGTCTCCTTTCCTCTTTTCCAATAAAACACAGTTTTAATGTTTCTCATCCATTGACCCAGAGCCTGTTGTTCCCCACACTGATACAAGATTGCAAGTGGAGAAGCACGGAGCAGTTTGGGAAGATATTTTTGTTCTTCTCAAAAGCCTAAAATGTACATTTGGTCACGGGGTGGCAGAATTATGATTCGTAACGAAACCCAGGGTGTTTGTTGTCGACCAAGGATAACAATTTGGCTTGAGCATATTGGACGGCTAGTGCTCTGTTTTACTGCGGCCGGTTGAACACTGCCAGCGTGTGTTGCCGTGGGCCGGCACGTCGCATATGGACCCCCGCCGTGACATGGCACCAGAGGAGAAACTGAGTCACGCATTTCTTCCTCCCTCGCAGCTTGCAACACCTTAGAATCTTCAAATGCAACACCTTATCCATGAGTCACCATTTATTTACTCTCTACCTGTCTATCTGTTCTACACTCCGATATGCCGATCTGTTTTATCTGCTCCGTCTATCTATTCTAATAATACGTACATTTTATGCCCAGATATGTCAGCCTACTCTAATATCACATTGCATACCGACTTCTCAAACTTCTGTACCAAGTATTGTAACACATTTTAACGATATTTTAAACCTAGATCTAGGCTAGAGTTACCCCAAATATTATCATGCTTCTTATTAAGTGAAATGTGCATTTGTGCTGATAAGGTTTAGGGCCATCCCCCCAAAGTGAATCTTCTTATCAACTGTATGCCATGCCAAGAGGCAAGGAGGGGAAAGAGAGAGTTGGGGAAAAATGTATCGAAGGCAGAAGTCGGGAGGTACAAAGAGCGGTGAACCATCATCGGGAAATGAGCTCATCAAGTTGTCAAGTTCATTGAGGAACTCTCCAAGGGCACCTGGTGGGTGATATGACAAGGTTGAGCTTGAGTGGACAAGTAACAGTGACAGCATGGAATTCAAATGAGGAGATAGACAGGTGAGAAAAGAGAATCTCCACTTAGGAGAAATGAGTACACCTGTGCCATCACCACAATGACCAGAGATTTGCCATGTGTTGTCTTAGGAATTCAGCATTCTCTGTGTTGGTCTTGCCAACCCGCATTGTTACATCATATAGGTTTGATATCTGATTGGAGGTTAACTTTACAGTAATACTATTGGTCAACAACTCAGATTTTGAATACCAACAACTCGATGCTTATAAAGGGGTCTTAGATTTATTGTTCTTTCTCTTTAATTGTTCCCGATCTGCTGTGGTGTGATTTTCTCTCTCCACCCCATGGACTTTTGGGGCATGGCCTTTCACGCAATGGTTTATCTCAATTCAATTTAAGGGCTTTATTGGCCTGAGAAACATGTTTACATTGCCAAAGCAAGTGAAATGGATAATAAACAAAAGCGAAATAAACAATCTTAACAGTAAACATTACTCATAAAAGTTCCAAAATAATAAATACATTTCACATGTCATTATGTCTATATACAGTGTTGTAATGATGTGCAAATAGTTAAAGTACAAAAAGGAAAAATAAACTACAATGGTGTTTTTTCTTCACTGGTTGCCCTTTTCTTGTGGCAACAGGTCACAAATCTTGCTGCTCTGATAGCACACTATGGTATTTCATCCAATAGATATGGAAGTTATCAAAATTCGATTTTTTTTTTTCAAATTCTTTGTGGGTCTGTGTAATCTGAGGGATATATGTGTCTCTATGGTCATACATTTGGCAGGAGGTTAGGAAGTGCAGCTCAGTTAACACCTCATTTTGAGGACAGTGTACACATATCCTGTCTTCTATTGAGAGAAGATGGTATATGCCCTCTCTGTCTCGCTGTCTGTGTGTTCAGAATAATGCTTGTTAATGCCTTGAACTAAGCTTTATGCCTTGTATGTGAATCCATAAAATGTTTTATTAAATACACTTGTATTTACAATTCCATTCTCAGACATTTCTTCATTCATTCATTACTGTAACTCAACTATAGTCTCTAGCATATTGCTAATTTATCTTTCTGGTAGAGGTCAACCGATCATGATTTTTCAACATGGATACCGATTATTGGAGGACCAAAAAAAGCCGATACCGATTTAATCGCCATATACAGTGGGGCAAAAAAGTATTTAGTCAGCCACCAATTGTGCAAGTTCTCCCACTTAAAAAGATGAGAGAGGCCTGTAATTTTCATCATAGGTACACTTCAACTATGACAGACAAAATGAGAAAAGAAATCCAGAAAATCACATTGTAGGATTTTTTATGAATTTATTTGCAAATTATGGTGGAAAATATAAGTATTTGGTCACCTACAAACAAGCAAGATTTCTGTCTCTCACAGACCTGTAACTTCTTCTTTAAGAGGCTCCTCTGTCCTCCACTCGTTACTTGTATTAATGGCACCTGTTTGAACTTGTTATCAGTATAAAAGACACCTGTCCACAACCTCAAACAGTCACACTCCAAACTCCACTATGGTCAAGACCTGTCAAAGGACACCAGAAACAAAATTGTAGACCTGCACCAGGCTGGGAAGACTGAATCTGCAATAGGTAAGCAGCTTGGTTTGAAGAAATCAACTGTGGGAGCAATTATTAGGAAATGGAAGACTTACAAGACCACTGATAATCTCCCTCGATCTGGGGCTCCACGCAAGATCTCACCCCGTGGGGTCAAAATGATCACAAGAACGGTGAGCAAAAATCCCAGAATCACACTGGGGGACCTAGTGAATGACCTGCAGAGAGCTGCGACCAAAGTAACAAAGCCTACCATCAGTAACACACTGCGCCGCCAGGGACTCAAATCCTGCAGTGCCAGACGTGTCCCCCTGCTTAAGCCAGTACATGTCCAGGCCCGTCTGAAGTTTGCTAGAGAGCATTTGGATGATCCAGAAGACGATTGGGAGAATGTCATATGGTCAGATGAAACCAAAATATAACTTTTTGGTAAAAACTCAACTCGTTGTGTTTGAAGGACAAAGAATGCTGAGTTGCATCCAAAGAACACCATACCTACTGTGAAGCATGGGGGTGGAAACATCATGCTTTGGGGCTGTTTTTCTGCAAAGGGCCCAGGACGACTGATCCGTGTAAAGGAAAGAATGAATGGGGCCATGTATCGTGAGATTTTGAGTGAAAACCTCCTTCCATCAGCAAGGGCATTGAAGATGAAACGTGGCTGGGTCTTTCAGCATGACAATGATCCCAAACACATCGCCCGTGCAACGAAGGAGTGGCTTCGTAAGAAGCATTTCAAGGTCCTGGAGTGGCCTAGCCAGTCTCCAGATCTCAACCCCATAGAAAATCTTTGGAGGGAGTTGAAAGTCCGTGTTGCCCAGCAACAGCCCCAAAACATCACTGCTCCAGAGGGGATCTGCATAGAGGAATGGGCCAAAATACCAGCAACAGTGTGTGAAATTGCCAACAAAGGTTATATAACAAAGTAGTGATATAAACTTTTGTTATTGACCAAATACTTATTTTCCACCATATTTTGCAAATACATTCATAAAAAATCCTACAATGTGATTTTCTGGATTTTTTTCTCATTTTGTCTGTCATAGTTGAAGTGCACCTATGATGAAAATTACAGGCCTCATCTTTTTAAGTGGGAGAACTTGCACAATTGGTGGCTGACTAAATACTTTTTTGCCCACTGTGTGTCTATATATATATATATATATAATATCTCTCTCAGCAAAAAAATGTACTTCCTCTCACTATCAACTGCATTTGTTTTCAGCAAACTTAACTTAATGTGTAAATATTTGTCTGAACATAACAAGATTCAACAACTGAGACATAAACTGAACAAGTTCCACAGACATGTGACTAACAGAAATGGAATAATGTGTCCCTGAACAAAGGGGGGATCAAAATCAAAAGTAAAAGTATCAGTCAGTATCTCGTGTGGCCACCAGCAGCATTAAGTACTGCAATGCATCTCCTCCTCATGGACTGTACCAGATCTCTCAGTTCTTGCTGTGAGATGTTACCCCACTCTTCCACCAAGGCACCTGCAAGTTCCCAGACATTTCTGGGGCAATGGCCCTAGCCCTCACACTCTGATCCAACAGGTCCCAGATGTGCTCAGTGGGATTGAGATCCGGGCTCTTTGCTGGCCATGGCAGAACACTGACATTCCTGTCTTGCAGGAAATCACGCACAGAACGAGCAGTATGGCTGGTGGCATTGTCTTGCTGGAGGGTCATGTCAGAATGAGTTTGCAGCACAGCGTAGAGATTGCCTGCAATGACAGTCCGATGATGCTGTGACACACCGCCCCAGACCATGACGGACCCTCCACCTCCAAATCTATCCCGCTCCAGGCTACGGTGTAACGCTCATTCCTTCGACGATAAATGCAAATCCGACCATCACCCCTGGTGAGACAAAACCACAACTCATCAGTGAAGAGCACTTTTTGCCAGTCCTGTCTGGTCCAGCGATGGTGGGTTTGTGCCCATAGGCGACGTTGTTGCCGGTGATGTCTGGTGAGGACCTGTATTACAACAGGCATACAAGCCCTCAGTCCAGCCTCTCTCAGCCTATTACGGGCAGTCTGAGCACTGATGGAGGAATTGTGAGTAACTGGGGCAGTTGATGTTGCCATTCTGTACCTGTCCCGCAGGTGTGATGTTCGGATGTACCACTCCTGTGCAGGTGTTGTTACACATGGTCTGCCACTGCGAGGATGATCAGCTGTCTGTCCTGTCTCCCTGAAGCGCTGTCTTAGGCGTCTCACAGTACGGACATTGCACTTTATTTCCCTGGCCACATCTGCAGTCCTCATGCCTCCTTACAGCACGCCTAAGGCATATTCACGCAGATGAGCAGGAGACCCTGGGACCCTTTCTTTGGGTGTTTTTCAGAGTCTGTAGAAAGGCCTCTTTAGTGTCCTAAGTTTTCATAACTGTGACCTTAATTGCCTACGGTCTGTAAGCTGTTAGTGTCTTAATGACAGTTCCACAGATGCATGTTCATTAATTGTTTATGGTTCATTTGAACAAGCATGGGAAACAGTGTTTAAACCCTCTACAATGAAGATCTGTGAAGTTATTTGGATTTTTACTCATTTCCTTTGAATGACAGGGTACTGGAAATGGTGTTTCTATTTGCTGAGTTTATATGTATATTATATGTGTGTGTGTGTCTACAGCTGAAGTCAGAAGTTTACATACACCTTAGCCAAATACATTTAAACGCTGTTTTTCACAATTCCTGACATTTAAAACAACCCAACCAAGCCGCACTGCCTCTTAACACAGCGCGCATCCAACCCGGAAGCCAGCCGCACCAATGTGTCGGAGGAAACACCGTGCACCTGGCAACCTTGGCTAGCGCGCACTGCGCCCAGCCCGGCTCAGGAGTCGCCGGTGCGCGATGAGACAAGGATATCCCTACCGGCCAAGCCCTCCCTAACCCGGACGACACTAGGCCAATTGTGCGTCGCCCCACTGACCTCCCGGTCGCGGCCGGTTGCGACAGAGCCTGGGCGCAAACCCCAGACTCTCTGGTGGCACTGGTTAGGCCACCCGGGAGGCCTAACCAGCAACATTTCTGTTACTGGCCCAATGCTCTTAACCGCTAGGCTACCTGCCGCCCATAGATTCTACAAATGTCTGGAACACTATTGGAGGGATGCAACACCATTCTTCCATGAGAAATTTTGAGAAGTTCTTTTGTAGTTTTGTGATACCAGAATTTTTACTTTGATACCAGGTTTAGTATAACTATACTCAATACGGCCACTATACTCGATACCAGAATGATACCACGGTAAGAAAAAAGGCATATTACTTTAATTCACAGAATGGTATTTGAGCCAGACAAACTCAGTTACTGTTCTGTTCTATCATTGGGCATCTTTATCATTACATTTTACATTTTATGTATGCATTAATGAATCAATTGTAGAATCATATATTTTGTTTTTACCAGTCTAACTACATAACGTAATAGTAAAAATGTATTAGAATGGCAAATCCCTATTGATAAACTGGGTAAATCAAGATGAATATAGCTAAATGCATGTTCAATAGGAGAGTTATTGAGCTTGTTTTTGCTGATTTCACCTGGCTACAGATGGCAATATATTTTCCTTCATGTTTCCTTTCCATATAGCTCGTGCTATAAGGAGACATTGGCTGCGCTTATAGACAATTCCTCACCTCACTTTCTCTTGCTCTCGCTCTCTCGTTTTCGCTCGCTCTCTCTTCCTTGTTCCACCTCCCTCCTCCTCTCTCCCACTTATCTTGCTCTCTTCTCAAGAGCTGATGTGAGATCAGATGGCCATTTGTCTCTGGAGAGAACTAGTTGCCTACGTCTAGCCTGGCCTTGCTGTATAGGCCTTGTCTGCCAGTGGCCCCTAAGTACTTATTGATTACGGCCACTTACTTGGAGCGCCATCCCTTTAAGTGCTTGGTCCCCTGGAATTCAATCCCAGCTGAGAGTCCAGACCTCTCACTGCAGCAAAACTCCCACAGAAGTTGTGTTAAGACAAACATAAGGCAAGAGACTAAGAAAGACAGTGGGAGAAAAATGGGAGCGTAGCTGGGCTAGCTATTTTTACCCAGCACTTTTTGCTATGCTTTGCTGTGTGGTGGACAGAAGTGAAAGATCAGAGCTAGTCTGTGAACAGTGGTTCCCGGGGGAACTCCACACACGGCACTACTGGGTTGTCGTCATCTCTTCAACATCCCCAATTAGAGCGTGTGTTCTCATTGAGGTATGGGGCAGAGACCACTCGGTTCTCCACATACACAAAGTGTACAAAACATTAGAAACACGTGAAAGCTATGAACCCTTAATGCTGTCACCTGTTAAATCCACAAGTTAAAGGCTGTAATCGCTGCCGAAGGTTCTTCAACAAAGTACTGAGTAAAGGTTCTGAATACTTATGTAAATAAGGTATTTCTGTTTTTTATTTTTAATACATTTGCAAAAATGTCTAAACTGTTTTCGCTTTGTCCTATTTGTTCGCTTTGGGTTACTGTGTGTAGATTGAGTATTTAAAAAAATGTAATCTATTTTAGAATGAGGCTGTAACGTAACAAAATGTGGAAAAAGTCAAGGAGTCTGAATACTTCCCGAATGCGCAGTATACCTCATCATTATCTGGGTGTGATCAGACCGGGCAAGAGCTAATCGGATAAGGTGACTTTATTCTAATTATGCATAATAGTATCTCATTAGTTCCCGCCGTTTGATCAGGCAAAGCTGATTGGGCCACAGCTTTTGTGTGTGTGTGTGGCCTGTTGAGGCTGCCTGTTGAGGCTCACATCGCCCAATTAGACGTCACTCAGACCAGCTAGCTTGTTTAGCTTAGCATCCCTAACTTTTCATGTACATTTTTCTTGGGTTGTGATGCCAAATCGTTCGGGAGGAAAAAACATGAAACGTGGCCACTAACTGAAAGGTGATCGCCCTTTTTTTCCATGGGGCTGTGGATTGGGTCATTAATACAATCTGCTTTATCACTGCGGCGCTGTGAGTGACGTTGCGGGGGAATTTAACAGATTAATGTGGCGTACTGCACATCTCGTTAAAAGTTGCTTCAACGGGGGACAGTTTTACATGCAAAAACACACAAAAAAAACTCGCTCCATTTTGCCAAACCCCATTGCACTGACAGGCTTTTCGTTTCAGGGGAGAGCTTCCCTCCATATATGTGTAGTCTGGACACGGAACCACCGCCAGCCAGATCTACGTCCCAAATAGCACTCTATTCCCTTTACAGTGCACTACTTTGGAGCAGGGCCCATAGGACACTATAGATGGAATGGGTTGCCATTAAGGACGCAGCCCAGGTCTTGTAGCTCGAGGCTTTCCAGAGAAAAGCCTTGATTCAGTTTATAAGCCGTGATGCAATAATACCAAACATTAGGAACCAGGTAGCACAGGACGACCCAGGTATTGAATTACACAGGAGGCTGCTGTGATGTGGGCACCGCCATAACAAATCAGGACAAGCCCTCTCTATTGCTTTCTCAATCTCCTTCTGCCTTTCTCAGACAAAATAAATTATCATTAGAAATCGCCATTAGAAAACCAAGTCACAATGACGGCTGAATCCCTAACACACTCACTGAACAGGGCCACCACTTTTTTGGGGGCGTCATAACTCCAACTGAAGGTCGGGGATAGAGTGGGCGCTCCCGGGGGGGGGGGGGGGGGGGGACAGACCCGAGGACGTGACCTCATGTTGACCCCACAGTCTCACTGAAACTGCCATTGACTTGGACGAAGAGGAAGAAATTGTCATCATTCTTTCATATGCATTGGAACGATCATAATGTATACATAGTGTATGTTTATGACCAGAAAATGTATAGTGTAACCCTGCTCTGACTTCCTATCATAATTTAAAAAGTTGACATTTTCGGCTCAAAATCCAACCGGAATCACCTTATGTTTCACTATTTATTTTCACTAGGATTCAGAGGCTAGAGGTTTTACACATAACATCAGTACAAATTGTCCCAAATTGTTCAAATTAGTGAGAAAATTGTCTTAAATGAGTTCATTGATTTTCTTTCAGCATTCAAGTAAACCATAAGGCTTATACATCCTAGATTTCTATTAAGTGAAATTAGGCCTACCAGTCATGCTTTTTTTGTAGTGTGTAATAGGCTTGGACGATATACCGGTGTATTTGCAAATGGCCACAATATGTTTTATTTTTAAGTTTTTATTTATACATTTGAATATTTACCTGCAATCAACTTGTGCAATATTTGAGGAGATAAAGAAGATCGAGTTCTTCATTTCACCTGTCACAATTTTACATTATGAAGCTTACCGGTAGTCCCCAGTCATGTGGTGTTTGTTTACAAGCACACAACAACGAGTGACCGGAGCCTTGTGAGTCACTCACTGTTGTGCAGCCAGGTGATCTAGTTACAGAATGGAATTCATAACTAAATGTCTGCTAGCTAGATATCTTAGAACTATTAACATAACTGTCTAAAATGTTCTGAGTGCTCTGCAGTTGTACATTTGGTTTGCTAATTTAGTAGCTAGCTAAGTGGTTAGCATCTTCCAAAATCAGGTTTTGCTTGGTAACAGCAGAGAATCCCTTCCTGGGTCAAGAGGCTTGCTGTCTAATACTTGTTTTGTGCATGCAGCAAACTGTGGGTAGCATTTTTTAGTTACTTGTATAACTTTATAAGCTGGGATGTCTGTCCTGCAAATACTTTAGGTCAGCGACTGGATGAAATGTATGCAATGCAGTCGTTAGCATTTAGTTAGCATTCTCTATGGGATTTGACATGTACTTGTTAGCATTGCTAACCTTCAAATTAGAAGATCAGTGGGGTTTGAAAATAGCGTCCCTTGTGTTCAGTGCTGGTATTACTGAATATCCCAGTATGACAGTCTGGAAGCCTAGTGTGTAAGTCACTGTTGTATACTGAATTCAAGAGAGCAGCACAGACTCTAGCTATTTAATCTGCAAATGTCAGAGGGTGATTGGTGGATCAATGGGAAGCTTTTCCCTCTGCCTCATAAGCATCGGCTTCGTGTGTGTGTGTGTGTGTGTGTGACAAACCGGCCATAATCGCTGGTGAGGCCAATTCTGATCAGGTAGCCAGCATAGAACACAGGAGAGATGGTGTGTCCTTTAGAAAACCACTGCACACTCCACTTGTTACTGTATGTTTGAAAGCAGATAATCTGTAATTGCACACCGCTCAAACGTAGAACAGAACGCATTGACAAGAAAGGCAATGTACGCTTGGTAATGTTTCCCTCCTTCCAAAAATTATTTTTAATCAAGCTTAGTGATGTTTAAATTTCGACCGCCTTCGTCTTTGTACGTGTACTAACCTAGAAATTATGTTTGTTATCCGTAAAGGCGCAAATCCACAGTTTACCACATAGACAACAAACGAAAAATGACATTGACATACTTTGTAGTGCTGTTCATTGAGTTAGGCACAGTCACGCAGTAGGATATACAGTACCAGTCAAAAGTTTGAGGACACCTACTCATTCAAGGTGTTTCTTAATTGTTTTACTGTTTTCTACATTGTAGAATAATAGTGAAGACATCAAAACTATGAAATAACACACATGGAATCATGTAGTCACCAAAAATGTGAGATTATTCAAAGTAGACACCATTTGCCTTGATGACAGCTTTGTGTATTCTTGGCATTCTCTCAACCAGCTTCATGAGGTAATCCCCTGAAATGCATTTCAATTAACAGATGTGCCTTGTTAAAAGTTAATTTGTGGAATTTCTTCCCTTAATGCGTTTTGAGCCAATCAGTTGTTGTGACAAGGTAGGTTTGTTTTACATTAAGGTAGCCCTATTTGGTAAAATAAAAAAAAACAATACCATATTATATTATGGCGAGAAAAGCTCAAACTTCATTAGTTACCAGCCTCAGAAATTGCAGTGCAAATAAATGCTTCAGAGTTCAAGTAACAGACACATCTCAACATCAACTGTTCAGAGGAGACTGTGTGAATCAGGCCTTCATGGTCGTATTCACTACTGAAGGACAACAATAAGAAGAAGAGACTCGCTTGTGATAAGAAACACAAGCAATGGACATTAGACTGGTGGAAATCTGTCCTTTGGTCTGATGTGTCCAAATTTGAAATCTTTGGTTCCAACTGCCTTGTCTTTGAGACTCAGAGTGGTGAATGGATGATCTCCGCGTGTGGTCCCCCGCCATGAAGCATGGAGGTGGTGTGATGGTTTGGGGGTGCTTTGCTGGTGACATGGTCTGTGATTTATTTAGAAAATCAAGGCACACTTACCCAGCTTGGCTACCACAGCATTCTGCAACGATATGCCATCCCATCTGGTTTGCGCTTAATGGGACTATCATTTGTTTTCCAGCAGGACAATAACCCAACACACCTACAGGTTGTGTAAGGGCTATTTGACCAAGAAGGAGAGTGATGGAGTGCTGCATCAGATGACCTGGCCTCAACAATCACCCGACTTCAACCCAATTATGTGGTTTGGAATGAGTTGGACCGCAGAGTGAAAGAAAAGTAGCCAACAAGTGCTCTGCAAATGTGGGAACTCCTTCAAGAATGTTGTAAAAGCATTCCAGGTGAAGCTGGTTGAGAGAATGTCAAGAGTGTGAAAAGCTGTCATCAAAGCAAAGGGTGGCTACTTTGAAGAATCTCAAATATAAAATATTTTGATTTGTTTAACACTTTTTTGGTTACATCATGATTCCATATGTGTTATTTCATATTGATGTGTTCACTATTATTGTACAATGTAGAAAATATTAAAAATAAAGAAAAACCCTTGACTGAGTAGGTGTGTCTAAACTTGACTGGTACTGTACATGTACTGAAATCATCCATCACTACATCCTCTGCTTCCCCTACATTTCAGAACTTTTTGTCAAGAAGATACAGTAACTAATGTAGGGGAGTGGATGGCAGCCATTTTGTGTGCAGTAGAGCCGCAGTGCGCTAGTGGAAACCTATGATGGGCAGTGTTACCCGGGGGACAAGGAAGGCATCTCTCTCCCCCAGTTTCAAGGGCATGCCTCCACAGTCGATAGTGCCTACAGTAACTGTAGATGAAGGCTGTAATCAAAGATCCCAAAAGCCCACTCCTGGGACGCAGGAGTTAGATAAAATAAGTGCTGCGTGTGGTGATGATGATCCTCTCCTCTTTTGTGGCTCCTGTCCCCCGGTGCTCCAACAAGGAACTCTGGTAGGATCTTGTTGCACTGGCTACTGTAAAGGTGTTGTGCTGCAGAGTTTTGAAAATACTTTGTGGCGTGTGTGTGTGTCCCACAAAGCGTGTGAGAGAGTGTGTTTTTGAGATATATATAAATGGTAAAGATCGGGACTAAGTTACCGGCCTCGGCCAGTAATTTTATTTTATTTTTTTACTTACAAAAACAAATACACACTGAGTGTGGTGTTGCACGGTATACCTCAACTGGCAGCTTCATTAAATACTACCCACAAAACACCAGTCTCAACGTCAACAGTGAAGGGGCGACTCCGGGATCCTGGCCTTCTAGGCAGAGTTGCAAAGAAAAATCCATATCTCAGACTGGCCAATAAAAATAAAAGATTAAGATGGACAAAAGAACACACACTGGACAGAGGAACTCTGCCTAGAAGGCCAGCATCTCGAGTCGCCTCTTCACTGTTGACGTTGAGACTGGTGTTTTGCGGGTACTATTTAATGAAGCTGCCAGTTGTGAGGTGTCTGTTTCTCCAACTAGACACTCTAATGTACTTGTCCTCTTGCTCAATTGTGCACCGGGGCCTCCCAGTGCCAGTTTGCCGTGTTCTGTGAAGGGAGTAATACACAGCGTTGTACGACGTCTTCAGTTTGTTGGCAATTTTTTGCATGGAATAGCCTTCATTTCTCAGAACCAGAATAGACTGACGCGTTTCAGAAAAAAAGTTATTTGTTTCTGGCCATTTTGAGCCTGTAATCGAACCCACAAATGCTGATATTCCAGATACTCAACTAGTCTAAAGAAGGCCAGTTTTATTGCTTCTTTAATCAGAACAACAGTTTTCAGCTGGGCTAACATAATTGCAAAAGGGTTTTCTAATGATCAGTTAGCCTTTAAAATTATAAACTTGGATTAGCTAACACAATTGGAACACAGGAGTATTTTAATGGACAAAATGTGCTTTTCTTTAAAAAACAAAGACATTTCTAAGTGACACCAAACTTTCAAATGGTAGAGTGTGTGTGTGTGTGTGTGTGTGCGCGCGCACACACACACAACAGGCCAAGGTAGGAGAGTCAGACACACACACATGCAACATCATCACTCCCACTTATTTCTGTATTGGGAGTTGTTGGTTCTGTGGGTCGGGCTGATTGGGCACCAGCATCCTCTTCCTGAATCCTTGTCACGATGGCTGCAGAAGCTGGGGTCCTTGGAATATTTAGCCTCCTCTGGATTTGAGGTCTTACCAATGCCTTTCCCAGCTTGTCGAGAAACAACCGTATCTGGAGCTTCCCTCTGTTCCAATCTGGGTTCAACGCCATCCAGATTACATTTTGTAAGCCAGGATGTTGAAGAATATCTAGTGTAGGGTTCTAATTTTGCAGCCATAGCTAGTCACCAGCTTGTCTAAATTGTCCACCCCTCCTTTTGTGGCATTGTAATCCATTAGGATTTCCGTTTTTTTTATGTTCCTAGCCACAGATTCTCCTATCCCTATGCGGCATACTCATGAGTACCACATTTTTGCCTGCCATTGACACGTAGGACACTAGAAACTTGTTGGCCGTGAACACAAACGTAGAGGAATTGTTAGGCCTGTTCCATGTATTCAATAGCTGAGGTGGAAGCTCTGGCTTTTTTGTTTTTCCGTTCCTACTATCGTCAGTTTCCTCTTGAGAAGCTCCTCTAAGTAAAAAAAAGTTAGCGCATGTGGTGTTGTGGCCACAGTGTCACTGTGTCACATCCAGAGCAACCCGCATCCCTTAGTTCTTCTCAGGGGCTCCTCCATCTGGCTTCCACGTATACACTTGCAAGTTCCACGCATATGATGAAGCAGCATCACAGGCAGCCCAAATCTTGATTCTATATTTTAAACGGTATGTACTGCCTGAAGGGGCAGCGGCCCCTAAATGGCATAAGCTCATTAACAGTAACATTGGGCCCAGGGTTGTAAAACAGGGGAATGTGGTCCACCCACTTGTCCCACACTAACCTGATTGCTGGTAGCCTAGTGGTTAATGGCGAGAGGTAGCCTAGTGGTTAGAGCGTTGGGCAGGTAAACTAAAGGTTGCTGGATTGAATCCCTGAACTGACAAGGTAAAAAGCTGTTGTTACGCACTTGAGCAAGGCAGTTAACCCACTGTTCCTGTTCAAAATAAGGCTGTCCTTCCTGCACATGAGTAACCGCCATCTGCGTCAGCCCTGGTTGCATCCTTATCACATTAGGAGCAATGCGGGGTGGCTCATTCCTTTGGCAAGAAGACCATTACATTTCAATTTGACATCCATATTTCTCCTCCTGAAGGCTGCTGATGAGCTGTTTGCTGACGGGCTGGTCCTGGGACTGGTTGCTGACTGGCTGGTCCAGGGGCTGGCTGAGGGTCACTCATCCTCTTCTTCCAAATCACTGTCAGACTCCGAATTGACAGACATTTTCGGAAAATTTGTCTTCCAAAGTGGAAGGCGCTCCTTCCACACTAGCTCTCTGAAAAAAATGATTTCTAAGGCCCTATGAGCAGAGATTATTTTTGCCATACTGATTGATTGTGGTAAGGAGTCACACGTGCAAAGCTACTTATTTGTTGTGTCCCTCCCCCAATTTGCACCTAGCTGGGGTAGAGCGTGGGGAATTGCTGAATTACATTTTTTTATATAAAGTATTGTAATAACATTGTGTAGGTTCCTGCAAGACATTGTATAGTTTCACACACTACAAAGTGTAAAGAGTGCAAGAAAAGTGGGAGACAGACAGGTTCTTGGTGCTATGTTGAAACAGCAGGCCCAGGGAGGAGGAAGGCACGCAGCAAACCTTTTTAGTTTCCTTTTTACTTGTTTTCTCTTGCACACTTTTCCACACTTTTTTTATTACCCTTGGGTCCAGTGGACCTGAACACCACATATGTAATATAAATGTGTAGGGGGGTTGCACAGTGTGCACTCAATGAAAATGTGTTATTTTACATGTTCTTCACAGAAAATGAGCCAAGGCCAACGAGTCTCAGGTTGAACTAATAATTAATTGTATTATTTTTCTTTTAGTAAACATTGAAAATGGGTCCCACAGACCCGAACACCTCAGAAGGGTTAAAAAATAGCTTTACCTTGAGACATGATTCTACTATGAATTCTGCACGTAAGGTTTTTAAATGACTGCTCTCCCATTCAGCATATTACCTTTTTAGAGTCCCTAGTTACATTTTAACATTTTAGTAATTTAGCAGGTGCGCTTATCCAGAGCAACTTACAGTAATGACTGCATCCCTTGCCATACTTTTTTTTCTACCTGTCCCCGTGGGAATCGAACCCACAACCATGGCTTTGCAAGCGCCATGTTTTACTATCTGAGCCACACGAGACCCATACTTGAAACCATAATGCCTTCTTTATGACAAACATTCATACCACAGCTCTATATTAAAATCCCTCTGGTAAAAGTACAATGTATGCTCTTGTCTTCTAGGTTTTTTTGTATCGTTACTATAAGATGGAACAATACCATTCACACACCAATACCATCCAGATAGATGGATACTGTTCCCTCTATGTATTTGGACAGTGAAGATCTGTACTATATCAATTTGGATTCAAGATCAAATGATCAGATGATCAAATGAACCTGTGGCAACTGTACAGAATGGCACCTTTTTTATTTGAGGGCATGCGTTGAGGAGGCGTTGAGGAGGGAGTGTCTATTATAGAGGGTGATGAGTCATTCCTAGTCGATCATAGCTGACCACATTACCTTTGGAGCTTCCTGTCAAAAGGGGGAATCCCTCTTCAGGAGAAAGTCCTCGGTGCTCCCCTCCCTCATACCTCCGTCTGACTTCTGCCTCCCTCCTTCAAATCCCACCCTCACACACACTCCCCATCCATGCCTGACATCCAAGACTTGCATCTCGCAATATCTATCAGTATCTTCTCCTCTCATAATAGGATGTGTCTCTGTTCTATTTGCTGAGACCACACAGTCTTGTTTTAAAGTTACACTGAAGAATGCTGCAAATAAGAACTTTTCTTTGTGGAGTTTGTGCATGTCCATAGGGTGAGATGATCTCAGGGCTCGGTACAGAAGAGTTGTGTGAAAGACCCGGAAGCCAGCGTTAACCTTTGCACTTTAAGTTACGTTTGTCTTTCTGTTTGTCTTTGTCTCAAGCCGTGTTTCCCCCATTTATTCCTACCGAGACTTGAGGGAACACTTTTTTTCAATTTGTCGCTGTGTGTTAGGTTTGGTGTGTGCTTGCGAGTGTGTGAACACAGAGAGAAAGGGGTGCGTCTGTGTGTACTCAAAGGTTCTGTGTCTTCAGTGTACCTACCTCACACACGGTTTATTTCATGATCATACGTGATCATGGCATGTGTGTTGTGTAATCACATCACAGGGACGTCTTTAAAAGGTCCCTGTGTGTGTGTTCAGTTTGCTTAGCTCAGCACACTGTGTGTGTGCATGTGTTGGGAATCTGCAGTGTGATATCCTTGCTATGAGCCGCCTGCTTGCTACATCCGCAACAATTAACATGAAAGTTAATTGTTGCGGCTACATTCCCTGCCCGTCCCCTCCACCACCACATTCCACACAGCCCTGTCGATGAAATAAAAGTGTGTGTGTGTGTATTGGAGGCGCGGGATGCATCTCACGTACTGGTGTACACCTACAAAACGAAAGATGTGTGTGTGTCAGAGAATGAGACGGACAGAAAGAATGTGAACGACAGAATGACATGGTAAAAGACCGACACAGACTGGGTCAGGTGGGTAAGTGGGTAGCGGCTTCCCTCTTGTGGTACTGCTGAAAAATGACAACTTCGATCGCACTTATTGAGGGGCCTACAATTCCGGACCTATTTTTAAAACCAAAAAAACAATGACCAGACTAACCCTCTTTTATATAAATCAAATATTAACTTATTTACAGTTGAAGTCGGAAGTTTACAAGTTTACATAGTCATTAAAACTCGTTTTTCAACCACTCCACAAATGTCTTGTAAACAAACTATAGTTTTGGCAAGTCGGTTAGGACATCTACTTTGTGCATGACACAAGTCATTTTTCCAAAAATTGTTTACAGACAGATTATTTAATTTATAAGTCACTGTATCACAATTCCAGTGGGTCAGAGGTTTACATACACTAAGTTGACTGTGCCTTTAAACAGCTTGGAAAATTCCAGAAAATGATGCCATGGCTTTAGTAGCGTCTGATAGGCTAATTAATATAATTTGAGTCAATTGGTGGTGTACCTGTGGATGTATTTCAAGGCCTACCTTCAAACTCAGTGCCTCTTTACTTGACATCATGGGAAAATCAAAAGAAATCAGCCAAGACCTCAATAAATTGTAGACCTCCACAACTCTGGTCCATTCTTGGGGGCAATTTCCAAATGCCTGAAGGTACCATGTTCATCTGTACAGACAGTAGTATGCAAGTATAAACACCATGGGACCACGCAGCTGTCATACCGCTCAGGAAGGAGACCCATTTTGTCTCCTAGAGACGAACGTACTTTAGTGCCAAAAGTGCAAATCAATCCCAGAAGAACAGCAAAGGACCTTGTGAAGATGCTGGAGGAAATGGGTACAAAAGCAATGAAGAAGCCACTGCTCCAAAACCGCCATAAAAGTCAGACTACGGTTTGCAACAGCAAATGGAGACAAAAATTGTACTTTTTGGAGAAATGTCCTCTGGTCTGATGAAACAAAAATAGAACTGTTTGGCCCTAATGACCAACATTGTGTTTGGAGGAAAAAGGGGGAGGCTTGCAAGCCGAAGAACACCATCCCAACCGTGAAGCACAGGGGTGGCAGTATCATGTTGTGGGGGTGCTTTGCTGCAGGAGGGACCGGTGCACTTCACAAAATAGATGGCATCGTGAGGATGGAAAATTATGTGGATATATTGAAGCAACATCTCAAGACATCAGTCAGGAAGTTAAAGCTTGGTTGCAAATGGGTCTTCCAAATTAACAATGACCCCAAGAATACTTCCAAAGTTGTGGCGTAAGGACAACAAAGTCAAGGTATTGGAATGGCCATCACAAAGCCCTGACCGCAATCTTATAGAAAATGTGTGGGCAGAACTGAAAAAGCGTGTGCAAGCAAGGAGGCCTACAAACCTGACTGTTACATCAGGAGGAATGGGCCTAAAAACTTATTGTGGAAGGCTATCCAAAACGTTTGACCCAAGTTAAACAATTTATAGGCAATGCTACCAAATACTAATTGAGTGTATGTAAACATCTGACCCACTGGGAATGTGATTAAAGAAATAAAGCTGACATAAATCATTCTCTCTACTATTATTCTGACATTTAACATTCTTAAAATAAAGTGATGATCCTAACTGACCTAAGACAGGAATTGTGAAAAACTGAGTTTAAGGTGTATGTAAACTTCCGACTTGAACTGTATGTGTATATTTGATTTAATCAGGTCCCATTGAGAGATTGATCTCTTTTTCAATGGGTCCACTGTATACATCAAACACGCATGTTTAAAAAGGCACGGACAACAAGCCGCTTGTGTGGGATGTCGAAGTCTAGCAAGTCTCTTGGCATGACTGTCTTACATGTCTTGCCAATTCCATTATTCAGCCTTCAGCACAACCGCCTCCCCTGACTTATAACAAATTTTAGCTGTTAGTTGTCGGCGTGCCAGATACTGAGCCTTGACACATTTTGTAGATTTTTGATTACTCTTCTTCACATAGGAATGGTCTTTGTTACCGGAGGAAAAAAAGATATCCAATGGGTCGAAGAAGAAAACGATGAAGATTGCATTATTGTCTATAGTCACAGGACAC
The DNA here is from genome assembly GCF_013265735.2 of Oncorhynchus mykiss. NCBI lineage: Eukaryota > Metazoa > Chordata > Actinopteri > Salmoniformes > Salmonidae > Oncorhynchus > Oncorhynchus mykiss. Next base: position 32,499,506 of record NC_048575.1, on the reverse strand, counting down.
AGAGATGTCGTTTTGCTTTATCCCACAGAGAGGTTGAAGAACCGTTTTAAGGGTGAAGTGCTTTGCTCCCAGGCACAACGGCATGATATCATGTCATTGTAGAATGCTTTGCCACCAGATGTTAGTCATGCAAGAAACAAATTTAAAAAGAAACATTATCACAGCGACTCACCTCTTTCTAAAGATCTAATTTAACTGTACTGTATACTGTGCATTCAGAAAGTATTCAGACCCTTAATTTGTATTTTATAATGTATTTTTTAAAATTATAATCCTCATCCATCTACACAGTACCTCAATGACTGTGAAAACAGGATTTTTAGAAATGTTTACTAATTTATTGAAAATAAACTAACCCTATGTAAATAACTATTCAGACCCTTTGATATGAGACTATTAATTGAGCTCAGGTGCATCCTGTTTCCATTGATCATCCTTGAGCTGATTCTACAACATGATTTGGAGTCCACTTGTGATTAATTAAATTGATTGGACATGATTTGGGAAGGCACAGACCTGTATATAAGGTCCTACATTTGACAGTGCATGTCAGATCAAAAACCAAGCCATGAGTTTGAAGGAATTGTCCGTAGAGCTCTGAGACAAGATTGTGTCGAGGCACAGATCTGGGGAAGGGTATCAAAGCATTTATGCAGCATTGAAGGTCCCCGAAGAACACAGTGACCTCCATTCTTGAATGGAAGAAGTTTGGAACCACCAAGACTTTTCCTAGAGTTGGCCGCCCGGGCAAACTGAGCAATCAGGGGAGAAGGGGCTTGGTCAGGGAAGTGACCAAGAACCCGATGGTCACTCTGACAGCTCCAGAGTTCCTCTGTGGAGATGGGAGAACCTTCCAGAAGGACAACCATCTCTGCAGCACTCCACCAATCAGGCCTCTATGGTAGTGTGGCCAGACGGAAGCCACTCCTCAGTTCAAGGCACATGCTAATCCGGTTGGAGTTTGTCAAAAGGCACCTAAAGGATTCTCAGACCATGAAACAAGATTCTCTGGTTTGATGAAACCAAGATTGAACTCTTTGATCTGAATGCCAAACAGTCACGTCTGGAGGAAACCAGGCACCGTTCATCACCTGCCCAATAACAATCCCTACGGTGAAGCATGGTGGTGGCAGCATTATGCTTTGGTTTTTGTTTTTCAACTGCAAGGACTGGGAGACTAGTCAAGTTCAAGGAAAAGATGAAGGATGCAAAGTATGGAGAGATCATTGATGAAAACCAGTTCCAGGACCTCAGATTGGGGCAAAGGTTCACTATCCTACAGGACATCGACCCTAAGCACACAGCCAAGACAACGCAGGAGTGGCTTTGGTACAGATCTCCGAATGTCCTTGAGTGGCACAGCCAGAGCCCGGACTTGAACCTGATCGAACATGTCTAGAGAGACTTGAAAATAGCTGTGCAGCGACGCTCCCCATCCAACCTGACAGAGCTTGAGAGGATCTTTATAGAAGAATGGGAGAAACTCCCCAAATACAGGTGTGCCAAGCTTGTAGCATCATACCCAATAATATTAGAGGCTGTCATCACTGCCAAAGGTGCTTCAACAACAAAGTACTAAGTAAAGGGTCTGAGTACATGTATTTATTTATTTATTAAGAAGGAAAGAAATTCCACAAATGAACTTAAGGCACATGAAATGCATTCCAGGTGACTACCTCATGAAGCTGGTTGAGAGAATGCCTAGAGTACATGTATGCAAAGTTGTTATCAAGGCAAAGGGTGGCTACTTTGAAGAATCTCAAATATATTTTGATTCAACACCTTTTGTTGTTGAGTTACTCCATATTTCATAGTTTTGATGTCTTCACTATTATTCTGCAATGTATATATTTTTTTAAACATTTTATAAAACCTGGAATGAGTAGGTGTCCAAACATTTGTGTGTGTATCTCTACCATTTTTATTTAAAATTGAATGTAAAATCTTATTTTCTTGTCTATTACTATTACTATTCTATTTTCCATAGCAAAATAGACTAAATTCACAAAGTAGACTAAATTCTTCGCTACTTTAGAACCCGCTTTATTTTTTTGAAATTTTTGTTTAACCTTTTATTTCATCACGGAATCATACGAAAAAGAGGGGGGGACTATAGCTTGAAAAAATATTTTCCTACATTCGGACTGTTTTCCTCAAGAAATTAAGTCGGTTTCCTTTCCAGCTGAGTATCGCGATACTGCTATCAACTTCCCAACCCATATGGTCTACCATGTAGGGAACCATGGAGAACAGGCACACCAAAGTGTTTATTCCACTAATTGAGGTGTGTATTAAAGGCACTGGACTATTAGGGGCAGAGTGTCAGAATCTAGAGGTACCACTATTTGAGGCAACCCTGGACAGGTTGGGAGGAGGAGACAAATAGAATGTCAGCAAGGCACAGAAGTCTGAGAGCCCCATTCCAAAACAACCAAGGGCATCCCTTCCTTCCTTCCTTCCTTTAGGAGAGCAATACTGTACAAATCTTCTCAACTTTGTTAGATGAAGGAATTGGTATTGTAGTGGGGGAGGGAACAATGTATTTATTTATTTATTTTTTGTGGTATTTTCCAACGTTGGGTGATTGCGTTTTTGAGAACCATCTCCCCCCCACAGTTTTCCCTATCTGATACATGGCCAGCTGTTTGCATGTCATTGAAATTTGCTGGAAACATCTGGCTTCTCACCAGCTGTGAGGAGAATAAATATAGAAGAAGCACTAGGAGGTTGGGAAACAGGTGAATTTAACAAGATAACGAGTCCCCACGCCTCATCCTAGCCTTAAACACTCCTGTTCTTCAACTCCATGGGGTGGGTAGCAGCATCTGGTACCCCCTATATATTTGCTGAAGGACAAGGGCATGCCCATCACAGGTGTTCCCCTGGGGTGCCAGCCACCCAATGCCTTGCTGATGTCAGGGAAAAATAAATCTGCAGTACCACTCCACATTGGCCCCAGGTGCAAGCAGAACTGGCACACTTAGAGGGCATGAGGTTGGTAGACTGTATGGATGGCACAGAGCAATGGTAGGAGCATAGAGCAGGGCTGGCGTTATGGTTGGGCCTTAGGGGGCCTGGCCCACCATACTGTACCTCCTTGCCCGTCCAACTAAAATACATTGATAATTTATTTGGCCAAGGCTCGGGCCAACAGAAAATGCCTAATCAAGCTCAGTTAAAGCATCCGAGCGAGTGAAACCGCACACCTCTGTCTCAGTATGTGTAGACCATGCGTTGTTTCTGATGCTTATTTAAGTACTTCACACCACTGATTTTACATGTACTGTAGGCCTACGTATTTTACAGGGATTGCGCTATAATGATCAATGTCATGACTAGGGCGGTGGCGGTCATGACATTTTGTCAGCCGGTGATCAAGGTAACTGACCGTTAATTAACATAAACACATTTAGCATTTCCTGGCTTCCATGCATCAGTGGCCTACAAGCCACTGATGCAGACCTTTTGGAACATCTACATTTTAAAAAGTCTAAATCCATCACAGTAAATGGTATGAAGAAAATGTATTCTATTTCAGAAGAACAGAATAGCATACTCAGAGTTGTCCTTATGTTAAGCCCTGATCTGACTATGCCATATGGCTGTGGGCTAAGCTAGTTCACTTAGCAGCCAAGACTTGGTTAGAATTCTGTGGCATTATTTTATAGTATGAAGAATACAATTGAACATAGCTGAATAAAATATAAATTATATTTTCTCCATAGGATTTGAGGGAGTCCGGACATGCAGCTATTCTGTGTTGAACGGTTAACAAAGAAAATGTACTCCTATATGTTTAATTTAGAGTTATTTATGTAAAGTTAGTTACAAATGTTGGGCTATATGTTTTGATACATTGTAAGGCTGAATGATGCGACAAATGATGATTTAATGCATAATGCATCAAATTTCTCGACTGCATCCGCTTTGTGTGGCCATAACGCACCCTAAAAGAATCCATTCCTTTTGCAGCTAGTGGCCATCGTGCCCTTTGGTTGAATATAATAATTATAATTATCTTCTCCTGGCTGCGTGCTGAAGCACCTCACTCACATGACTCTCCATCACGTGATCTACCGTAGAAAAATGCTTATTGAAATTTGCGATTATTGCAGATTTATGTGGTGACAGTGTTTCCTAGCCTCAGTGCAGTGGGCAGCTGGGAGGAGGTGCTCTTATTCTCCATGGACTTTAGTGTCCCAGAACTTTTTTGAGTTTGTGCTACAGGATGCAAATTTCTGTTTGAAAAAGCTAGCCTTTGCGTTCCTAATTGCCTGTGTATATTGGTTCCTAACTTCCTTGAAAAGTTGCATATCGCGGGGGCTATGTGATGCTAATGCAGTACGCCACATGATATTTTTGTGCCGGTCAAGGGCAGTCAAGTCTGGAGTGTACCAAGGCTATATCTGTTCATAATTCATTTTTTTGAACGGGGCATGCTTAAGATGGTGAGGGAAGCACTTTTAAAGAATAACCAGGCATCCTCTACTGATGGAATGAGGACAATATCCTTCCAGAATACCCGGGCCAGGTTGATTAGAAAGGCCTGCTCGCTGAAGTATTTTAGGGAGCGTTTGACAGTGATGATAGGTGGTTGTTTGACCGCGGACCCATTACGGACGCAGATAATGAGGCAGTGATCACCGAGATCCTGTTTGAAGACAGCAAGGTGTATTTCGAGGGCAGGTTGGCCAGGATGATATCTATGAGTGTGCCCGTGTTTACGGATTTAGGGTTGAACCTGGTAGGTCCCTTGATAATGTGTGTGAGATTGAGGGCGTCTAGCTTAGATTGTAGGACGACCGGGGTGTTAATCATATCCCAGTTTAGGTCACCTAACGGTAAAAACTCTGACGATAAATGGGGCGGCAATTAATTCACATATGGTCTCCAGGCCACAGCTGGGAGCAATATTCCAAACATAGTTTGGGACAGTTTTGGGATGCGATAGATTATTGCAACCACTAGCATCAAAAAACCTGTTTTAAGCAATGAGCCTGATGCAATGTATGAGAGCATTTTAACTTAAAATGTTGATACACTATTATTCTATTTCTTCACATTATAAGCTCGGCAATGCACACACGGCAGTAGGCTATTAGCGCGAATGTTCCAATAGCAGGAAAACACAATTCTCAAAAGTGACCACAAATGCGATTTATGCATTATGCTAAAGGTGCATTTTTATGGTGAAAATTCAAACTTGAAACTCACACACTGCGTATGTACAGTGCCTTCGGAATGTATTCAGGTCCTTTTTCCACATTTTGTTACGTTATTCTAAAATGGATATAAAAAAAATATAAAAATCCCTCATCAATCTACACACAATACCCTATAAGGACAGTAAAAACAGTAAAAACCATATATATATTTTTTAATTTTAGCAAATGTATTAAATAGAACACATACCTTATTTACATAAGTATTCGGACTCTTTGCTATGAGACTCGAAATTGAGCTCTGGTGCATCCTGTTTACTTTGATCATCCTTGATGTTTCTACAACTTGGAGTCCACTTGTGATAAATTCAATTGATTGGACATGATTTGGAGAGGCAGAAACTTGTCTATATAAGGTCCCACAGTTGACAGTCCATGTCGGAGCTAAAACCAAGCCTTGAGGTCGAAGGAATTATCCGGGCGTGACTAAATGGTCACGCTGAATTTAACTGTCTAATGACTCTTGACCGCCGGTGTAATGTTAATACAGTCACAGTAACAGCCCAAGTCATGACACAGGCACAATGAAAGAGCCATAAGCTATAATATAATCATGTTGTTATACCAGAATCCAATTGGTAGCATATTAAATGGAAAATTCATGATTAATGTATCGTTTACAATAATGTGTTTACTGGTGATTTCACAATTTTTATTTAGTCAACTCATTCACAAATTGTGGCTGTGATCAGTTTTTAGGTTTGGGTTGATTTGAGTTTTATAGCTAGTAAGCAGCCCAAGCAAACATCATTGTGCATATCTTTCTTCACCCACCATCAACATCAACAATCTCTGAAATCCTCCTCCATGCCATTCACCTTCTGATTTTTGTCTCCGTATTCTAGCGAAGCGACATCATATAGAGTTGGAAAACCAGACCCAGCAATGATTGACTTTCCTCCATATGTTTTGGTTTTGCTTGACCGGAACTAATGACCGGTGGAACTATGTTTCATGGACGGAAGATTTTCAAGCAAACATCTGCTCCTCACTGAATTGGGTAATGGCAGCGGAAGCCACGTGCAATTTGCATCAAGTTCTAGCGCTCCGCTGGCAGGGTTCTTGCCGCTCACCTTCCCACAATCCACTGCGCTTTGCTCCACGTTCCCCCATTGAAAATGAATGGGGGCGGAACGTCGTCTTGACACATTCAGAAGTGGTGAAAACCCTACACAGCCTACTACAAAATAGCCTATAGAATGGCGCACAGAATACAATCCAAACCAGTATCCTGTTGAAAAGGCTTGGTCTTTGTACAGTTGGACAGGCAACCGTGTTGAAGTCTTTCCCCAATACTTTAATGTCCAGGCAGAAAGCAAGACCCCCAAAATAACACCAAGGCCTTTGGCATCACTTTTGTTTGTTATAAGCCAGGTAAAGGGAAAGGAGTACACTGCAATATTCCGTGCTTTTTTTAAATCCAGCAATATTAACTGGTACAAACTGTAACACAGTAACTAAGAAGATGGCAAAAAAACAAAAACAGGTGCCTGTTGCGAAGCTCTGGTAGGTTTATAAACCTGCTAGGGTAATGTAGCTCTGCACTTTTAAACCAGCCATAAGCAGGTGCAAACTTTAACACAGGCCTTTAACAGGCCTTGTTGGTTTATTTATCCACGTCCAGTAGATGGCTGTGCTCCCTGTTCTGGCCTTGGCAGCCGTAGGGGGTTCTGACGGATGGCTTGTGTCAACAGAACACAGGCATATTTACACAGGGGCGGGGGCTCTGCGAAATGGATCTTAATGCTCCTCTTTGCTGAGCCATCCCTTTGAGAAATGAACAGTCGCAGCCTTAGCCGACCTTGCATATGTTCGCTCATTTCTCTGTCACTACTGCCTTTCCCGTGAAGGCAGCAAGTTGCCCGCACTTTACCAGCCGGGCTTTTAACAGATGGCTTCCTTGACTCACTTTGAGGCATCTTTTAATGTCGAAACCATATATTGGATTTAGCCCCAGTGTCAGTCAGTGTTTGGGGAAGGGGATACCTAGTAATATGCACAACTGAATGCGTTCAACCGAAATGTGTCTAACGCATTTAATCAAAGAGGAGGTCTGAATCAGAGAGGTGAGGCCTTAATCGACGTCCATGTCATCGGCGCCTTGCTTAAAAGGCAGATCTTTCCTCTTTGCAGGCTTGAGGAATTGAACCAGCGACCTTTGGGTTACTGACCCAACGCTCTTAACCTCTAGGCTACTTGCATGAGAAGAGGAAGGAATGAGCTGCTTTGGTTCTGTTGATACAGCAGGTTAGGGTGTGTTTGTGTGTGCGTGTATGTATGTGAACTCGGCAAAAAAAGAGACCCTGTCTTTCAAAGATCATTCGTAAATATCCAAATAACTTCGCAGATCTTCATTGTAAAGGGTTTAAGGTCACAGTTATGAAAACTTAGGACACTATAAAAGAGGCCTTTCTACTGACTCTGAAAAACACCAAAAGAAAGATGCCCAGGGTCCCTGCTCATCTTTGTGATCGTGCCTTAGGCATGCTGCAAGGAGACATGAGGACTGCAGATGTGGCCAGGGCAATAAATTGCAATGTCCGTACTGTGAGACGCCTAAGACAGGGAGACAGGACAGACAGCTGATCGTCCTCGCAGTGGCAGACCACGTGTAACAACACCTGCACAGGATCAGTACATCCGAACATCACACCTGCGGGACAGGTACAGGATGGCAACAACTGCCCGAGTTACACCAGGAACGCACAATCCCTCCATCAGTGTTCAGACTGTCCGCAATAGGCTGAGAGAGGCTGGACTGAGAGCTTGTAGGCCTGTTGTAAGGCAGGTACTCACTAGACATCACCGGCAACAACGTCGCCTATGGGCACAAACCCACCGTCGCTAGACCGGACAGGACTGGCAAAAAATGCTCTTCACTGACGAGTCACGGTTTTGTCTCACCGGGGTGATGGTCGGATTCGCGTTTATCGTCGAAGGAATGAGCGTTACACCGAGGCCTGTACTCTGGAGCGGGATCGATTTGGAGGTGGAGGGTCCGTCATGGTCTGGGGCAGTGTGTCACAGCAGCATCGGACTGAGCTTGTTGTCATTGCAGGCGTTACAGGGAAGACATCCTCCTTCCTCATGTGGTACCCTTCCTGCAGGCTCATCCTGACATGACCCTCCAGCATGACAATGCCACCAGCCATACTGCTCATTCTGTGTGTGATTTCCTTCAAGACAGGAATGTCCGTGTTCTGCCATGGCCAGCGAAGAGCCCGGATGTCAATCCCATTGAGCACGTCTGGGACCTGTTGGATCGGAGGGTGAGGGCTAGGGCCATTCCCCCCAGAAATGTTCGGGAACTTGCCGGTGATTTGGTGGAAGAGCAAGAACTGGCAAATCTTGTGCAGCCCATGAGGAGGAGATGCACTGCTTAATGCAGCTTGTGGCCACACGAGATACTGACTGTTACTTTAGATTTTTACCCCCCCCCCCCGACCTTTTTTCAGGGACACATTATTCCATTTCGGTCAGTCACATGTCTGTGGAACTTGTTCAGTTCATGTCTCAGTTGTTGAATCTTATGTTTCTACAAATATTTACACATGTTAAGTTTTCTGAAAATAAACGCAGTTGACAGTGAGAGGACGTTTCTTTTTTTTAGCTGAGTTTGTGCTTGTATATACCGTATGTGTATTGAGTGCTGATAAGTTAAAAGCTGTGAATAACTTAAGACATGGGAATTGTGAGTCATCGCTTGATGTTTGAGGTAGCAGGTGACTGTCAAGAATATGTGCAAATATACAAAGATACCCATAGCAGGGGAAAAGTATGCATTTTAATCTGAGCTGTTGAACTGGTACCACTGTTAAACAGATTGTGCACTCATGAGAAGTCCTGACTCTCGATTCCAATTTCACTGCGGACTGTCAGAATAGGTCACCAGACTTTGATACAGTAGGTCAATGTTGTAACTTGCTGTATCGATAAACTGAGCTTTGCTCCCACAGTTCAGTATGGATTTGACAGACATCATCTGCCTACAGTATTCATCTGAACCACTAAAATGGTGTGGGGAAATGAAGCCCAGGTTGTCTGACAATCTCAACAACTAAGTGTTATTTTCACGCAAATGCTCCCTGTATAGTGATGTTTATTTACAAAATCAATCAGTTTTGCAACACATTCGTTGTGATTGCCAACACAACTTACCCTAACAATGTTTATGGACGACATATCAAATAATGGAATTCCGGTGAACTTCCCTTTTAAGTAATTTATTTTCTCCTTTCTCCACAGGTTGCCATAGGCAAGATGTACCCGACCCAGAAGACTATTGTTGAGGGGTAGGGTTCGAAGAGAAACCACCGATGGGCATTGATGGAGTGTCTCAGAACGAGAGGAAACGATGCCCAAGAGACCATGGGAAACGGAGCACTGAACCTCAACCTCACTTTCCCTTTCACACAGAAGCTTCATTTTCCGACGCCCTCATTGGATGGATAGGGGGAAAGCCTATGGGTTGGGCCTACTTTGTCCGACATTCTTTACCAGTGTTCCCAACCCTCCACATTTTTGTTCTAGCCCTGCACTGATACACATTATTCAACTAGACAGGGGCTTGCTGATGTAGTTGATAATGTGAATGTGTCAGTGCAGCCCTAAAACAAAATGTGGACTATCTAGCGTTCCCCACGAGAGGGTTGGGAAACACTGCCCTAAACATTTTGTGATGGACTGTCGTAGATCTGAAAGCATCAGATAGGCCTACATTTTTTTTTTGATAATGCCACCTAGCCTTTTGGTAGGCAATAAAGATTCTACCATATTGCTCACACCTTTACACACATATATATATATATATATATATATGGTAGGAAGAGACAAGGGGATGGTTGATTTCCGACTTGGCAACTGTGCAGCGTTGACGACGTAACGATTGTCCTTGGTCCCTATATACTGTACCCTCTTCACCATACTAAAATAATGAGCTTCTTTTGTGAGCTGTAAGAGTTGTAGCAGTGCCACGGTGTACACACGGTCTTGATTCCCTGTTATATTTTTCTATTGTGTGTTGTATATATGATTTGTCGTCATGTAAGATGGTGTATAAACAGATTAAAGATATGCGGATCTGAATCGCATTATTGTCTCCATACTCATTAGTCATGACTCAGTTGGTAGAGCATGGCACTTGCAATGCCAAGGGTCATGGGTTAGATTCCTGCTGATGCCCCCCATACATCAAATGTATGCATGCATGACTGTAAGTTGCTTTAGGGAAAGGGGGATACCTAGTCAGTTGTACAACTGAATGCCTTCAACTGACATGCGTCTTCCGCATTTAACCCAACCCCTCTGAATCAGAGAGGTGTGGGGTGCTGCCTTAATCAACATCCACGTCTTTGGGGAACAGTGGGTTAACTGCCTTGCTCCGCTTTATGACACTATTATTCTGTTATGACAAGTCTTACAATGCATTAAAGCTGCATCATAATGCATTATACCTGGAGGCAAATAATGGAAATGGATGATGTTACACATGATTTGAAGAAGGCAGTGAATTGGAGTTGGGTGAGAGGGTGAATGTATCCCTTTTGTTGGTTTTAGATAAGCAGTGACTTAGTAGTAGACGGAGACTGGTATAAAGATTCTATTAACACACAAGGATCAAAGTTGAAAGCTCCCGCATATGTCATCTCCAAATATCTTATCTGCTTCTGATCAGTGTTTTAGGGTGATCAACAAAAGCTGTTTTGAAGCACATGAACATCAAGGGAGGAGACCTGGATTCAAATATGGTTTAAATACTTTCTGTGCTTGATTGCGCTTGCCTTGCTTAATGGACCAATATAATAGTCAGGACTTGCCATTTGGTACTATCTGGCATTCCAGGCAGGCTGCAGTGAACACTCAACGTATTTTAAAGATTTCAGATAGTGATGCTTCCTGAGTTCAAATTCTAAGACAACTGGGACTGATTACGTTTGAATAATAAGAGGATACTTGATAATGACATTTTAGTCATTATCAACATGTCATGTACTGTTTAAGAAAAGGAGCATTCCGCATTTAAAACATTTTGTCCATTTCATTGGTTCATATACAGTTAAAGGCGGAGGTTTAACATACACCTTAGCCAAATACATTTAAACTCAGTTTTTCACAATTCCTGACATTAATCCATGTATAAATTCCCATTCTTAGGTTAGTTAAGATCACCACTTTCAAGAATGTGAAATGTCAGAATAATAGTAGAGAGAACTATTTATTTAAGCTTTTATTTCTTTCATCACATTCCCAGTGGGTCAGAAGTGTACATACACTCAATTAGTATTTGGTAGCATTGCCTATAAATTGTTTAACTTGAGTTAAACGTTTCGGCTAGCCTTCCACAAGCTTCCCACAATAGGTTTGGTGAATTTTGGCCCATTCCTCTTCACAGAGCTGGTGTAACTGAGTCAGGTTTGTGCTCCTTGCTCGCACACACTTTTTCAGTTCTACCCACAAATTTTCTATGGGATTGAGGTCAGGGCTTTGTGATGGCCACTCCAATAACTCGACTTGGTTGGCCTTAAGCCATTTTGCAACAACTTTGGAAGTATTCTTGGGGTCATTGTTAATTTGGAAGACCCATTTGCAACCAAGCTTTAACTTCCTGACTGATGTCTTGAGATGTTGCTTCAATATATCCACATAATTTTCCATCCTCACGATACCATCTATTTTGTGAAGTGCACCGGTCCCTCCTGCAGCAAAGCACCCCCACAACATGATGCTGCCACCCCTGTGCTTCACGGTTGGGATGGTGTTCTTCGGCTTGCAAGCTTCCCCCGTTTTCTTCCAAACATAACGATGGTCATTATAGCCAAACAATTCTATTTTTGTTTCATCAGACCAGAGGACATTTCTCCAAAAAGTACGATCTTTGTCCCCATGTGCAGTTGCAAACCGTAGTCTGTTTTTTTTTATGGCTGTTTTGGAGCAGTGGCTTATTCCTTGCTGAGCGGTCTTTCAGGTTATGTCGATATAGGACTTGTTTTGCTGTGGATAAAGATACTTTTGTACCTGTTTCCTCCAGCATCTTCACAAGGGCCTTTGCTGCTGTCCTGGGATTGATTTGCACTTTTCACACCAAAATACGTTCATCTCTAGGAGACAGAACGCGTCTCCTTCCTGAGCGGTATGATGGCTGCGTGGGCCCATGGTGTTTATACGTGCTTACTATTGTTTGTACAGATGACTGTGGTTCCTTCAGGCATTTGGAAATTGCTCCCGAGGATGAACCAGACTTGTGGTGGTCTACATTTTTTTTCTACGGTCTTGGCTGATTTCTTTTGATTTTCCCATGATGTCAAGCAAAGAGGCACTGAGTTTGAAGGTAGGCCTTGAAATACATCCACAGGTACACCTCCAATTGACTCAAATGATGTCAATCAGAAGCTTCTAAAGCCATGACATTTTCTGGAATTTTCCAAGCTGTTTAAAGGCACAGTCAACTTAGTGTATGTAAACTTCTGACACAATGGAATTGTGATACAGTGAATTATAAGTGAAATAATCTGTCTGCAAACAATTGTTGTAAAAATTACTTGTGCCATGCACAAAGAAGATGTCCTAAACGACTTGCCAAAACGATAGTTTGTTAACAAGAAATTTGTGGAGTGGTTGAAAAATGAATTTTAATGACTCCAACAACTATGTAAATGTCCGACTTCAACTGTATTCAATAGCCCAATTGATGTCATAGTGCATGAATCGCAGGATTAAAACAAAATAACGTGTTGCACTGTTACATCAACATACAGTACATGTACCATTTAAGATTGAGACAAACTTTGCAATTTCACATTGTCTATAGTCTGTACATTCAGTTCAGTAGGCCAAGGTCTAAGACTGGACAGTTACATGAACATGCTGTGCGGACTCCAGACCTGAGTTCAAATACTATTTGAAATGTTTTAATTTCATATTTGAACACTGGTCTGTGGTTGTTGTCCAGAGAGATTCTTATCACTGCAGAGCTTCAGCCTGGAAACCAGCCATTCTCTGTTGACAGAGTAAACTCCACGTGATTTGCTGATTTGCCTCTTGAACTTTGGTCAGGGGACAGGTACGGTATGGGACAACAACCCTGACAACCACCAAGTACTACTGCACTAAAGGGTACATGACAGGCCAAACAAGGGAAGTGACATCACTGGCATGAGTAGTGTGCTGCTCACAAACCCACCCGCAGTATTCCAAACACACTGGGAAAGTTCTGACTGTAGAGAAAGCAGTGGAGGAGTTTTGATAAGGTGATGTCATCATAGAGATTCTATGTAATTATATGGATGTCAAATAAGTTTTCCATTAAATGTAATACAGAATAATGTAATTGGCCTATGTATGACTTAATAGCTAAGTAGATGTGTAATATATGCTTTATAATATGATATGCAGTTGACGTAAAGCATGACCAAGTTCCACCCCCAAACATGTAGAATATATACAATTCAGTCATAGCTGTAATGCCAACAGGCACTGTGTCATGCTAACACACAGAGCTCTGTTCTTCTCATTAATTGAAGGAAACCAGTGCTCTCCAGAGAACAGTAAATGCTCTAATATGTGACACGAACCTGCTGCCTCTTAGACCATTTTATTGAAATCAAAGTGTATTGGTTGTGATTACAGATCTGCAGATGTTATACCAGGTGCAGCAAAATGATTGTTACTAGCTCCAACAATAGAATAAAAAACATGAGCTGGCGCGCACCCAGAAAAACTATTTTGTGTGGAGATGCTGACTGATGGCGAATTAACTATAAACTAGCTCGAACAGTGCAGCAGAATGTCTCGCAAATACAATACAAATACACAAATCATCAAAAAATATATAATCAAGAATTGACGAGTCCAATTAACAGTCCAGTGTAGATATTCACTGTTCAAGATCTTACAAGCCGTTCACTGTGTAGCCATCCACACCAATATAACAGATTGCTCATTAAATCTTTCCTTGGTGTCCATGGGAGTACAAACAATAATTAATATGGTTTGTGGCAGAGAACTCTGGCAGATTTAGCTTCTCACATGATTTTATAACTAGGATAAGTCCCACATTTTCAAACTGCAATATTCTGGGCCCTGAATCAAAGGCTATGACTGAAATGGTACACTACTTAAGATCAGCCATTCCCTTTAGTGCAATGCTTTTGACCAGAGATCAAAAACATTGCACTATGGGTCAAAAGTAGTGCACTCTTTTAAGAAATAGGCTGCCACAAGTTTAGCATTATCTTTTACCGTTGTTTCACTTAGGATTAGGTGGTGCACACTGTATGAGTTGACTATATGAAGTACAGTGCCCGGCGCTTATAAGTATGACAATGTGTACAGTGCCAAGGACATTGTACATTTAAGGATGTTTACATCATGTATTCTATCCTTTTCTTTTAGCACTAAATTGATTATTTGATTGTCATTAGCGGAGTGCACTGTACTGCAATTGTTAATACGGCCGAGAACATTCACAATGATGAAACTGATTAACACAATTCATAAAAATATCTGAATTCATAAGTCATTACAATTCACAGCTCAGCACAGTAGGATAGCGCTCCTGATCAGATTACATGATATGCAAATATTATGTAGAACAGGTGACATCCCCTTTGATTATGGGTATTTGTACTGTAATGTCTCTTAAAATACTTAATTGGCAGTCTTTTAGTATGGTCTTGGGTCTGTGCAGTCCCCACTGGCAGTGGAGCTGATAAATGTTCATCAGTCATTCACAGATCCTAATGGCAATTCTTGTGTTATTAAATGATGTTCCAAAAGAGGTCAGAGTGCTCAACTGGACAGATGTAAACTTGGCAACTCCATGTTTTACTTTAAAAAAAGGATGGATCAGAATGGTTCCCTTTTTTGGTTCAAAGTCAGCACATCAATCTTCAGTAGGCCTTAAGTCATAATCATTATGAACGCATATCCACCTTGATAATAACACGGTGGGGCTAGATGTAAAAGGAAAAATACTAACTTTATTGAAAAGTATATATCAATCCTCGTGATAGAGAACAACTTCCTAAGAACACTTGTTGAACGACACCAACTTTACGAACGTGCATAAGAGCGCGTTTTAAGTGGCGTGAAATGCCGCGCTCTCGTAGGTCACCATGCCTGTACAGTGATACTTCAAGGTATAGTTTTGTCCATTGTTGTTATCCCAAAACTCGCCCTGGTCATTCCTGATGTACACGGCGAAGTGCACCGAGGAAGTTGGGTCTAGGACCGGAGGTGTGTACAAGGTAAAGGTATAACGCTCACCGACAATATTGTCATCCACAGGCATGGGTATCGCCTGCGCGTCCACGGAAGACAGCCACTCGTTGAACGTGTACCTTACACCAACTTCCCTCGTACAACAACTTTGAATATTTGTCCGAATCTGCCCACGGACGTCAAACCGGGTGATGGTCACCTTCTCCAGGTTGACGTGGCGCTGCAATACCGTGGTCTCAAAATGTTCAGACTCAACTGGCATCTTGAAAGTTGGGACGAGACGGTCCATGGTCAAGGTGGATTGAAAGTTTATGCACAGGTCCCCAATTGGATACTCTCGGTCCTGTTGATGAGGGGGAAAGCTCTGCAGTCTTGAAAATACCTTGGAAGGGATTTGCGGTTCTTCTGTTGTGCTGAAGTGCTTCACACTTGCCAAATCAAGCCCCATAGAGTCTGCGAACTTCACCCGTTTTCGGCCGTTATTGGCTATTTCTTCAAAAAGCGTAGCCTGCTTTGGGTACGCGGGCAGGGATTTCGCTCTTCGCCTGTCTTTCATATACATTTCTGGCGGTTCCAATATGCCATCTTTCAACTCCTCATCATGACCATTCTCCGTTGGCTCCTCGTCAATTCCCGATAGCATGGTTTTACCTGAAATCGGAGAACACTGTTTGGAATCAGACAGGAGGCCCGAATCAGACATTGGTAATGCGTGCGTTATGAATAAACACCGGAACAGTTCCAATGATGAAGTTTACATTCCCGTGGAACTTCTCAGTTAGTGTGATACGCCCATTTAAAAGCTCATCATCCAACTCTGCCTGTTTCTGTGTTCAGCATCAGTCTTCGGAAAGTTAATGCAATTTCATTTCACGTCATTGCAACGTAATAGAGCACTATTCGATGTGGTAAAATAAAGAGGCAATGGAATGATGACGTTCCATTTACCAACTTGGCTTGCATTTAACTAATCTGATCTAACAAAGTGGATATTCGTCAAAATCCGTCATGATTTATGTATTGTAACAGGCCCACAATGTGCTTACCTAAGTCCGATTTGGATATAGTTGGCTGTTTTCGCTGCATAACATGTAGAAGTTGTCACTTTTCAGGTTTAGAAGAAGTGACTGCAGTTTGTATAAGCTAACATCTTTGATGGTAGTAGTCAAAGTCGCTTTGTAATGCAGTTGATTGGTAAGGATGACAAACATGCTTTGGGGTTGACATCCATACAAGCATTATGCTCCGTTTTGTACCTCAACATAGTGTGAAATACGCCTAAATGTAGGTTAATTTTGCTGGGGGTAATGAGGAGATTCAGAATTCCCCCCCCCCCCCCCCCCCCCCCCATGGCCCTTTCCCCCACATATTTCCATAGCAATTCCATTGTTTTTTGTAGGCAGTAACTCTGCAATGACTTGGCCAAAGCCTATGGGTAAATTAATGGTGTTTTTGTCTGTTTTAAAAAAATATTTTTTTTTATAAACACCAAGAAATAAGGTTTGTGGTAACACAGGTTTAGGAGATCTTACACATTTTGTTCTATTTATGTGCTTGTTTTGATTGGATAAGTGCTTAAAAAATCATATTAAGTTATGTTAGGTGATGAAGATTATCTCATAGAACAAAACCTAATGTAACTTTGGTACATTTTTAAGCATTTATCCATTCTAAACAAGCACATAATTCCTCAAGGTTATCTTAACTGACTGATGTTATCTAATTGAACAAAACGTATAAGATCTCCTAAGCCTGTGTTAACCTCAGACTTTATTTTCAGCATTTCCCAGAACCCCATTCGTTTCCCCCATAGGAATGGATGAACGAACCAGAGGTAACTAATTTCTGTTGTTTAGGACTATAAGCTGGCGAGCTCTATTCGAGCTTACGAACAGCTCACCTGCAGACATTTTGTGAATTTTAAAGCACTTATCCAATCAAAACATGCACATAAAGCACATAAATGCTTCATAATTCATAAAGGTCATGTTAACGGACTGATATATCATAGAACAAAACGTATAAGATCTCCTAAGCTTACAAACAGCTCACCTGCACGGCACGCTGGAGCGTGTGCTAAAAAGGCATTAGGGTATTGGGCTATAAAGTCATCAAATTATTAATTATCAAAATTGTCATTATTCAATATTAACAAATTCATGTTTTAATGCCAACATCTATATGTAGTTTGGTGACAATATAATATTGTAGGCTATTTTTGCATCAGAAAATAAATAGACCCACATTCGAGACCCTTTCAAACCCTTGATATGAAAATAACCCAGTAACCTAGATAGAATAGGCCTATACTTGTTTGTTGCTCAAGAATGATCATTACTGTGATTTCAGCCACAAAAACAACAACATTGCATTGATAAGTGATAGCCTTCTGTGTTTCCAGTTGCATCACAGTAGACAAAACCTGTCACAAAATCCATATAGGTCCTCTGCACGGACATCATGCCATGACATTTGGTTCACTTTGTTGGATTGTTCACCATATTTGGCCAAGCAAGTGGTAATATCTGTTAAGATCAACAGCATCTAGATAGTCAAATTACGCATTTCATTAAAATGCCTATATTGTTCATCTCTATGTAGATGATATCACATCACATGTTTCATCCAGAATATGAAAGTGACAAGTTTCCTCCTCATTCAAACCTAGGGCTATCACCATCTCAATAAAATAAAATAAAAAATACTTACAAATAAATCATTTAAATATTTTATTTAACTAGGCAGTTAAGAACAAATTCTTATTTGCAATGATGGCCTACAAGGGAACAGCGGGTTAACTGCCTTGATCAGGGGCAGAACAACAGAGGTTTTACCTCGTCAGCTCGGGGATTTGATCCACCAACCGTTTGGTTACTGGCCCAACACTAATCACTAGGCTACCTGCAGCCCCACAAATAGGTAAGAACTACTGACACCAACAACCAAAGCTTCCCTGATGACATGCAAAGTCCTAGATGTGGGCTCTATACCACATTTAAAAAATGGCCACTTTAATAATGGAACACTAGTCCCTTTACTAATGTTTACATACCGCTTTACTCATCTCATATGTATATACTATTCAACTGTATTTTAGTCAATGCCACGCCAACATTACTCATCCTAATATTTGTATATTTCTTAATTCCATTATTTTACATGTGTGTATTGTTGTGAATGGTGTCAAGATACTACTGCACTGTTGGAACTAGGAACACAAGCATTTTGCTACCGCAATAACATTGCTAAATATGTGTGACCAATACAATTTTTCCACTAGATGGTGCTCTATAACTATTCTACAAAGCCACAGACAAATTATATAATGGGAATGCACAGAGGTGGGTTTTGCAAAAGTAATACCCAATCAAAGTATGATAATAAAGTTAGAGGAATGTGACAAATTAGCATACTTTTGATGGTTTAATACCCGCTGTTTCTCTGTGGACCAAAGCTTAATTGTTGATATATGATCAAATAAACTACTTTAAACACCTTTTTTTGAATTATTTTATTGAAAAAACAAAAATGGAAGATGTCAAATTACTTTTGAGCAGCTGTAGAACATTCAGTGGCGAGTTCCCCTGCCTTCTAACACCCTAGCAGTTTAAAAACAGGGACAACCATGATATTTTACCATTAAAAAAACACATTGTCCTGGTCATATGGGGTCAACTTAATCCCGATTAAAATGGCTCCCAAAGTGTGAGTCTCGACACAGCAGTCACTTAAAATCAGTGCAAGAATGTGGCCTTCTCTATGGAACATTGAGACCCATGTCACCAGAAATGTGGGACCAGTGGGTTAACAGTTTTTCATACTGGGTTTTGGGACCATTCGGTTCACAGTTTTGCATATGTTAAAATGCAAAGGTAAGATGTGAAGCACATAATATATTATAGGCTGCTTTTATAAGCCTAAACTTCCATGTTCTGTTTCAATCGCAGGGTTACAGTATGTTAGAGTAATAGTGATATGACAACATAAAAATATATAAAAGGTAACTGCCAAAATCATGGAAACTCAAGTAAATACAAAGGCATACAAAGTATATTGAAAGCAGGTGCTTCCACACAGGTGTGGTTCCAGGGTGAATTAAGCAATACAAATTCCATGTATAAAAATGCTTTGCCCGGCCAGTGGATGACAATGCCCCCATCCACAGGGCACGAGTGGTCACTCAATGGCTCGATGTGCATGAAAACGATGTAAACCATATGCCATGGCCATCTCAGTCACCAGAGGGGTATCCTACGAAGCACATTTTAGGAGTTAGAGATAACTTTAGTCAACTCGGGCTAACTGGACATACAAAAGTGGTTCCCCTTTTAGCCAGGTAAATTTATATGGCAACGAATCCTTCAGAACTAACCTGCTCCGGCGCAGGCTAACTCACTGCTAACTCCACTTACCCTGAATGAAATGACTGAGCTGTGAGTTGAGGACCAATGAAATCAGATACCCTCCCTCTTGCAAAGATTGCATTATAACTTGCCCACGGATTGATGTTTCAGCATTGTCTCAATGAAGAGTTTGGCGTTGGACTAGCCATGTACGACATGCATACACAGTTACAAGCCTGCGAGAGTTAGAGGCAAGCAGAGGAGCAATATCCACCGTCATAGTACAGATGAAGCCTGAGCTGGAATGTGAAGCTAACTGAAGCCGGTAAGCTTTAGAAAACACTGAGTAGATCTAGCTTGCTTTTCATAGAATATGGCTAAGATTTCAACCCAATTGAACACTTATGGGAGATTCCGGAGCGGCGCTCGAGACAGCGTTTCCACCACAAATATCAAAGTACCAAATTATGGAATTTCTTGTGGGAGAATGGTGTCGCATCCCTCAGAGCTCCAGCTGTTCTATCTCATGGTAGCCCAATGCCATATTAAAACACCTTATTTTTTTTCCTTTATTTTGGCAGTTACCAGTCTATTTCAATTTTACATTCTCAATACATGAATCTACATTTGTCTAAAATCTCCATATGTAAATAAGTATTTTATTTATATATACACAGTCATGTGAAAAAGCAAGTATAACCCCTGGAAAGTGGTCTTTAAAAAATACATACATAACCAGTCAAAAGTTTTGGACAGACCTACTCATGCCAGGGTTTTTATTTATTTTTACTATTTTCTACATTGTAGAATAATAGTGAAGACATCAAAACTATGAAATTACACATATGGAATTATGTAGTAACCCCAAAAAAGTGTTAAACAAATCCAAATATATTTTATATTTGAGATTCTTCAAAGTAGCCACCCTTTGCCTTGACAGCTTTGCACACTCTTGGCATTCTCTCAACCAGCTTCATGAGGTAGTCACCTAGAATGCATTTAAATTAACAGGTGTGCCTTGTTAAAAGTACTTAAAAAAAAATGTATTTCCTTAATGAATTTGAGCCAAACGGTGTTGTGACATGGGTAGTATACAGAAGTTAGGCTTATTTGGTAAAAGACCAAGTCGATATTATGGCAAAAACAGCTCAAATAAGATAAATGACAGTCCACCATCACTTTAAGACATGAAGGTCAGTCAATCTGGAAAATGTCAAGAAAATGTCAAGAACTTTTCAAGTTTCTTCAAGTGCAGTCGCAAAAACCATCAAGCGCTATGATGAAACTGGCTCATGAGGACCACCACAGGAATGGAAGACCCAGATTAACCTCTGCTGCAGAGGATAAGTTCATTAGAGTTACAGCCTCAGAAATTGCAGCCCAAATAAATGCTTCAGAGTTCAAGTAACAGACACATCACAACATCAACTGTTCAGAGGAGACTGCGTGAATCAGGCCTTCAGGTCAAATTTCTGCAAAGAAACCACTACTAAAGGACACCAATAAGAAGAGACTTGTTTGGGCCAAGAAACACGAGTAATGGCCAATAGATCGGTGGAAATCTGTCCATCGGTCTGATGAGTCCAAATTTGACATGTTTGGTTCCAACCACCATGTCTTTGTGAGACACACAGTAGGTGAACCGATGATCTCCGCATTTGTGGTTCCCACCGTGAAGCATAGAGAAGGTGTGAAGGTGCTTCGCTGGTTACACTGTCAGTGATTTATTTAGAATTCAAGGTACACTTAACCAGCATGGCTACCATAGCATTCTGCAAGTCATACGCCATCCCATCTGGTTTGCGCTTAGTGGGACTATCATTTGTTTTTCAACAGGACAATAACCCAACACAACTCCAGGCTGTGTAAGGGTTATATGACAAAGAAGGAGAGTGATGGAGTGCTGCATCAGATGACCTGGCCTCCACAATCCCCCGACCTCAACCCAATGGAGGTGGTTTGGGATGAGTTGGACCGCAAAGTGAAGGAAAAGCAGCCAACAAGTGCTCAGCATGTGGGAACTCCTTCAAGACTGTTAGAAAAGCATTCCAGGTGAAGCTGGTTGAGAGAATGCCAAGAGTGTGCAAAGCTGTCATCAAGGCAAAGGGTGGCTACTTTGAAGAATCTAAAATATATTTTGATTTGTTTAACACTTTTTTGGTTACTACATGATTCCATAGTTTTGATGCCTTCACTATTATTCTACAATGTAGAAAATAGTAAAAATGAAGAATGAGTAGGTGTGTCCAAACCTTTGACTAGTACTGTATGTGTAATGTAAATATGGCTATTTGAGCTAAATTCCAACTACATTCATTGATAAAGGTAACCCAATCTAACAAATCACATAAAATTAACACTTTGAATATGTTATGCAATTAAAATAAACAAAAATCTAATTTCCTTATGCGGAAAAGATTGTACACCCCTACCTTTACCATCACATAAAATTGCTAAAATTTGAATCAGGTGCACCAGAACCGGTGGAAATTATTAGAAAATCATTAGAGTGTAACTTGGGTGGGTCCAGCCTTCCAAAAAGATTAGAAACTTGGTCTGGTTTGGTCTTAACCAATTCAGCCCAAGAACTGACCGAAAGATGCTCATAGAAGTATCTAAGATCCCCAAGGTAACATCAAGGGATCTACAGGCCTCTCTTGCCACAATTAATGTCGAAGTGCAACTGTCAGAGAGTGCACAAACTTGGCCTACATGGGAGGTCAGGAAGAAAGAAGCCTCTTCTCTCAAAAAAGAAAATCAAGACACGACTGACATTTGCCAGACAACACTTGGGTAAAGACCAAAACTACTTGAACAATGTGCTCCGGAAAGATGAGTCAAAGTTGGAGTTGCGATGCCAGAAACCATGTTTGGCAAAAATGAAACACTGCTTTTGAACAGAAGGACCTCTTACCAAATGTAAAGCATGGGTTTGGTAGCATTATGGTTTGGGGCTGATTATGGAATGGCTGAGTCAAGGCTCAGATTTCAATTCTGTCTAAATGCTGTGGGGGGACTTGAAGCAGGCCGTGCATGCAATAAAGCCCTCGAACATGGCACAGTTGAAGCAGTACTGTAAAGACGAGTGTGCAAAAAAGAATCCCAGTCGATGTAAGAGACTGATAGACAGTTACAAAAAACGCCTACATTAAGTTATTTCAGCCAAAAGGGGGCAACACCAGCTATTGAAGCTAGGGGTGTACTTATTTTTTCAGCACTGGAATTGCATTTCTGTACATTTTCTTAATGAATAAATGATTGCAAAGTAATCATTCAGTGTCATTGGTTAAACTAGGTTACCTTTATCTGTCAATAGTGTTAAAGTGAAGATTACATATCCATTTGTCCATATATGTTAAAAAAAAATATGAAAAAAAATCCAGGAGGTGTACTTACTTTTTCCACGACTGTATATATCAATATGTAAATCAGGAGAGGAAAATGAAGGTTAACACAATAACAAAATTATATGCCTTCATTGACATGATGCCGAGCGATTGGATGAAAAACATTAAATTAATCCTGTGTACTATAGTACTGCATATGAGCTGTACAAATCCCAAAAGGCAGCAATGGTTTCTCAGGGATCAAACGCAGGCTCTGTAGCGGTCATTCTGAAGCCAGTTATATTGATTGACATTTGATTTGCAAAGGTGATGAATGGATGGCGCAGTCACTTCTCCGACGTGTACATTTGGTACATCACCGTGACGACAGCCGCAGCCAAACCAGGGATCAACCAGTTTATCCACCAACTGTTGAGAAGTGAGGAACAAGAGCTCACATACAATACATCAGTAAAACCGTCAGCTGAAAGGGTACAAAAAGGTGATAAAACGCAAATGTCATAGAAAAAAAGCAATGTTGGTTCCCCATTAGATCACTGCAACAAATAGACGATATACTTTATTCATCCAGACGGTAATTTGTCATCTGCTATTACCCAACCCCTCTGGTATACACACAAACAAACATTAGGTTGGAGAAGCTGGAGCAGAGATTTCTAAACAAACATGAGGAAGCACATTTGCTTACATAAACACAAACAAGCATCTGAAGCCTCCATTACTCACGCAGATGCAAACTTGCAAGATTAAATTGTGATTGATTTAAAACCAAGAAAATGAAAAAAAAGCATCAGGGGTGCCTACATACCTAGAGGTTTCCTTGAGTGGTTCCTGCAAGAAAATAAAAAAAGTCCACAAATATTTACATGTACTGTATGTCTCAGTATCTTTGAGTAGGCCTATCTTTATGATACATTGTAAATGTTTCATATGTGCTGTACATGTCAACTACAGGTGTTTTCAAAATGGCTCTTGAGTAAGGCAGCTTGCTGTCGAAACCTAACACCTTAGTATGTGTGCTGGAATATGAGTAGTGTAAATTGTCCCATTTGAGATACAGTTGTCTGATATCCACATTAATTTGTTTTACTTACTGAAGGTTTGTCAATCTTCAGTCGGTCATCCTACACGAGAGAGTGAGGGAGATAGAAGAGGGAGAGTGGGAGGAAAAGAGAAAGGTTGTTTATTATGCTATGAGAGTTGGCAGGTATTCAACAAATATAGGACCAGGCATTCCTTCCCCTTTAGATTACACTAGAAGGCTGAGAACTAAATTATTTATATTCTCAGCAGCAAAGCAGTCTACCAAAACAATCTAGACAGATTTTTTTGCAATTAAGTGTCACATCAGCCAACTGAAACCAGAATGATTAATTAATCATACCATTGCCATGATGTAGCCTACACATGTTATGCTGTGAAATCTAACATTTCACACTCGGAGGTGTCTATTTTAGCAGAACTATGGGACCACTGAAACTTCCTACATAATATCATGGTCATCTGCATTCAATCAAGATGACATCCAGAGAATAAAAGGGTAGCCAATGGCATTCAATGAAGACAACAGGGCAGAAAACACAATCACAATACCCTACACTGTTGTGTTCAGCCAATCTACTCCACTCACAGTGCCAGACTTGTCTTGAGCAGCGCCTCACACTCAATAGGTCACAGGAAGACCAACCAGGTCACCCGTGATACAAGTCAGTATTCAAAGTTCATCCATGTCTGAGGACATTGGGATATGATGTGGAAACCGACCACTAGGGGGGTAACAGTCTTACCTTCAAGTAGGTTTCGATTTTGCTAGGGCGTTGAGGACGGTGATGGCAGAGGGGTGTAAGCATCTGCCTCTGATTCCAAAGGTTGCAAGCTCGTATCCAGCAATAGAAATTTGTTTGACAATTTTGTTTTAAGTCCATCGCAAACCTTAACCATAACCTTAAAAATGTGGCCTACATTTAACCTTAAAAACACTTTGAAAGTTGATGTTTGATAAAAAAATAAATGAGTGTCGAATTCTGACGTGAGACTGTGACCTGGCATTGTGCAAGGGCCTGTGCGGTCGCTGTCGAATAGTAACTTAATGGTTGTCTGGGTGTTTTGTTTTTATCTGTATTCTAACAATCTAGTCCCACGCTTCCAAAGAGAGATGAATTGTGCCTGCTTGCCCTGCTAACTCTGAAATAAAATACAACCTATAAATTACTTGTTCCTCTGGGATTAATTAAAACAAACACTACCAATAGAATAGAGGACTGGGCATGCCCCCATTCTCATCGACGGGGTTGTAGTGGAGCAGGTTGAGAGCTTCAAGTTCCTTGGTGTCCACATCACCAACAAACTAACATGGTCCAAGCACACCAAGACAATCATGAAGAGGGCGCAACCAAACCTATTCCCCCTCAGGAGACTGAAAAGATCTGCCCGAATCCAGCCTTATTGAAGCACCCCCAGATCGTCACCGATCCTCCTCCAAATTTCACAGCGGGTACGAGACACTGTGACTTGTAGGCCTCTCCGGGTCTCACACCCACTATGAAATTTGGTGGAGGGTCGCTGATGATCTGGTGGTGCTTTAGCAAGGCTGGAATGTCTTTGTGAAGGACACATGAATCAATCCATGTACAAGGTTGTCCTGGAAGAAAACTTGCTTGCTTCTGCTCTGACAATGTTCCAACTCTGAGGATTGGTTTTTCCAGCAGGACAATGCTCCATACTATACAGTCAGGTCAATCAAGGTGTGGATGGAGGACCACCAGATCAAGACCCTGTCATGGCCAGCCCAATCTCCAGACCTGAACCCCATTGAAAACCTCTGGAATGTGATCAAGAGGAAGATGGATGGTCACAAGCCATCAAACAAAGCCGAGCTGCTTGAATTTTTGCGCCAAGAGTGGCATAAAGTCACCAACATCAATGTGAAAGACTGGTGGAGGGGACGCATGAAAGCCGTGACTGAAAATCAGGGTTATTCCATCAAATATTGATTTCTGAACTCTCACTAAGTTAAAACATTGGTATTGTGTTGTTTAAAAATGAATATGAACTTATTTTCTTTGCATTATCCAATATTTTTTTTGTTATTTTGACCAGTTGTCATTTTCTGCAAATAAAAGCTCTAATTTGGGAGAATATAGAATAAAACAAAAAAATGTTTTTTACCCAACCGCATACCTGTAAATAGTAAAACCAAAGAAACTGATAATTTTGCAGTGGTCTCTTAATTTTTTCCAGAGCTTTATACTCAGTTTATTAGGTACACCCATTCAGTACTGGTTTGGACCCCCCTTTCCCTCCAGAACAGCCTGAATTGTTCAGGGCATTGATTCTACAAGTTGTTGGAAACGTTGGTCCATGCTGACGCAGTGGCATCATGCAGTTGCTGCAGATCGGACGGGGGTACATTCATGCTGCGACCAGCCCATTTCCATCTCAATGTTTTTCCAGTGTTGGTGATCGCGTGCCCACTGGAGATGCTTTTTCTTGTTTTTAGCTGATAGGAGTGAAACCCTGTGTGGTTGTCTGCTGCAATAGTTGTGCGTTCCGAGATGCCGTTCCGCGCCATTATTTTCCTGTTTGTATCCTGCCTGTTAGAGTTCACGATTCTTGCAAACAATGTTTCCTTTTGCTCACCCAGTGGTGGTACAGTGGTGTACCCGGTGTACCCAGTGGTGTACCCAGTGGTGGAGGGTAACTGTACGTAAAACACGAGCTACGCACCATTTTTATTTTGCTCGCGTTTACCCACCTTTAGTGTAAAAATGCATTGAAAAGTTTAGGGAGCGTTACTTTACTCACCGGGAACGGCGATTAGCGCTTACCCACCTATTTTCTTTACTACTACTACAACATCACTGTGTATACCCCTTTCTGTCCAATGAGGTCATTTCTGATGATTTATGGGACAGACCCCTTTTGGCTCAAGAGCACCCCCAGAGGCAAATGTTTTCTTATAACCTATAAATAAAATAAAAAAACAGGTCTAAGGTACGGAAGGAGTGCTTACTGGATGCAGTTCTCCAATGACCATGTTGGCAGCCATCTCCCTGGCATCTGAGGAGTGTCCGACATCTTCAAAGCTCTCTGTGGCATCGCCGCCGGCCTGCTCTCTCAAGACCTCCTCTCCACCTGGGTGCTGTAATATACATGTCAGAGTCAATCAATTTAGGCTTAATAAAACGTATTCTAGGTGTCCATTCCCATTGTTTTGCACTAAAACCTGATACTAAGCTGTAGCTATATAGACAAAACCACATCTTGGATCAGTGGTTCTCTGTGTTCAAACTAGGGTAAGGATTCTCAAACTTTTTCACTCAAGCCCCCTTTCCAGCATTGGGGAAGATGTCATGCCTGCGCCATATCAACTTCTATGGGCACAAGCACTGTTCACACCCTTCTTGTTGGCAGAGAAAAAAAGTTGTTCGCGTATTTCCTGTAATTCTGAACATTTTTACAGAGAAAATGTTAAAGCAAATTTTCTTGCAATTCTATACATTTTGCCATGTCCAATGAGTATTCATATGATATTTGACTGACTAAAACATTACAACTAGCCCATGTCAGCTATAAAACATTAGCTGACATGGGCTAGTTGATCTGAACATTTCTGAGAAGTTATAAATAGCTCAGGTATGCAATGACTGACATGACAAGAGGAAAACTGATGATGCACTTCCTAATTTCGAAATTGCACCTAAGGCTGTTACGGTGACCGTATTACCGCCAGTCACGAGTCATGACCGCAGTCAAATTCCAGGTGACCGTTTAGTCACGGTAACTAGGCTTCTCCAAGCTCTGATGCTGCTGATGGTCATTAGTACCAAACGTGCTGGTAGCCTGGTACTTGGCACTCTATTGTCCCTCTAATATCGATGCAAATGTATTCGAAAAATCAAACCAAACACTCCATGATGTTCCACATCTTTTCTATAGGCTATGCAACTGTGTGAGAGAACAGAATTTTGATGGCCTCTATTAAAAGGAGGATCCCATCAGCTTTATATAGGCTAGGCCTACGATATTTGTTATCAACTTTTCTAATGTTAAGCACATTGCATCAACTTACAACAGGAGTATAGCCTACCAGGCTGGCATGAAAATTAACCAAATCAAAACTAATTTCACACATTATTTAGTATATGTAAAGACAACATTAAATAAATAATTATCTGATGGGTGACAATATTAACCCATCGAGGTTGAATGATGCACACCTCATGTAGCCTAGCCCATAGGCCTATATGCTTTGATAAGGTTTGTATCACAACTAAAATGGCCAAATAACTTACAACCAGTGTAGAGTCTAACTGGTATATATAGGCAGCATGTGAGTTTAAAGTTTGGGGAAGATAATTTGCACCATAAAAATGCACCTTTATAATAGCATTAAATACATGAATCACATTTGTGGTCACTTTTCAGAACAGTCACACTTATAGCTTACTGCGATGTGTGCATTGCTGAGCTTATGATGTGAAGAAATAAACTATTAGGCAATCAACATTTTAAGCTAAACATTCTGATCTGTTGCATCAGTCATTGCTTTTAAAACGTTTTTTTGATGAGTGGTTGTATTCATTTGGGATCTATAGCATCCCACACAGACAGCATCGTGAAGAAGGCGCAGCAGCGCCTCTTCAACCTCAGGAGGCTGAAGAAATTCGGCTTGTCACCAAAAGCACTCACAAACTTCTACAGATGCACAATCGAGAGCATCCTGTCGGGCTGTATCACCGCCTGGTACGGCAACTGCTCCGTCCACAACCGTAAGGCTCTCCAGAGGGTAGTGAGGTCAACACAACGCATCACCGGGGGCAAACTACCTGCCCTCCAGGACACCTACACCACCCGATGTCACAGGAAGGCCATAAAGATCATCAAGGACAACAACCACCCGAGCCACTGCCTGTTCACCCCGCTATCATCCAGAAGGCGAGGTCAGTACAGGTGCATCAAAGCTGGGAACGAGAGACTGAAAAACAGCTTCTATCTCAAGGCCATCAGACTGTTAAACAGCCACCACTAACATTGAGTGGCTGCTGCCAACATACTGACTCAACTCCAGCCACTTTAATAATGGGAATTGATGTCAAATATATCACTAGCCACTTTAAACAATGCTACTTAATATAATGTTTACATACCCTACTTTATTCATCTCATATGTCTACGTATATACTGTACTCGATACCATCTACTGCATCTTGCCTATGCCGTTCTGTACCATCACTCATTCATATATCTTTATGTACATATTCTTTATCCCTTTACACATGTGTGTATAAGGTAGTAGTTTTGGAATTGTTAGTTAGATTACTCGTTGGTTATTACTGCATTGTCGGAACTAGAAACACAAGCATTTCGCTACGCTCGCATTAACATCTGCTAACCGTGTGTATGTGACACATAAAACTTGATTTAATTTGATTTATTATTTACCCTACTCAAATTGAACAATGTAGAATAGTACTTCATTGCTCTTCACTACTCGGCTTCCAATCCCCAGAAACAAACGCACACCATATTTTGGGGGAACACAGGGTCAGCAACAGCGTAGCTCTGGAGAAGCCCTGGAGAAGTTAAGGGTTCCATTTCTTGCTCAAGGGTAAAACAGTAGTGGATATGGTCTGAAACCAGAAGCCTTCCAATTGTCAGTTCAGTTCCCACTCTTCATCACCCAAACTGGGACTTTAACCAGCGACCTTCTGGCTAATGGTCTTCCATCATCACCTCTGAGCTACTTACCCTGTACTATCTGATTGAAAGATTAAATTAATCTGTAACCAGGACAATGTGTGAACTCGGATAGGAATTGTGACTTGCCAGCTTTTGGGGATATTCAGTGTCCACGATTGAACCCAGGCTTTCAAAGGACGGATCAGAAAGCTTGCGGACTGCTTTACTTGTCTAATTGTGATACTATTTTATCTGCCCTTATCTTATTGTCCATAGACTACAATGTAATAACAATAAACTAGGCCATCCAAAGTGCAAAGAAACCCAGGAGAGAAAACATATCAAATTGTATTTGTCACATACACATGGTTAGCAGATGTTAATGCGAGTGTAGTGAAATGCTTGTGCTTCTAGTTCCGACCATGCAGTAATATCTAACAAGTAATCTAACCTAACAATTTCACAACAACTACCTCATACACACAAGTGTGAAAGAATGAATAAGAATATGTATATAAAAATATATGAATGAGTGATGGCCGAACGGCATAGGCAAGATGCAGTAGATGGTATAGTGTACAGTATATACATATGAGATGAGTAATGTAGGATATGTAAACATTATTAAGTGGCATTGTTTAAAGTGGCTAGTGATACATTACATACATTTTTCCATTATTAAAGTGGCTAGAATTGAGTCAGTATGTTGGCAGCAGCCACTCAATGTTAGTGGTGGCTGTTTAACAGTCTGATGGCCTTGAGATAGAAGCTGTTTTTCAGTCTCTCGGTCCCCGCTTTGATGCACCTGCATGACCTCGCCTTCTGGATGATAGCGGGGTGAACAGGCAGTGGCTCAGGTGGATGTCGTCCTTGATGATATTTTTGGCCTTCCTGTGACATCGGGTGGTGTAGGTGTCCTGGAGGGCAGGTAGTTTGCCCCCGGTGATGCGTTGTGCAGACCTCACTACCCTCTGGAGAGCCTTACGGTTATGGGCGTAGCAGTGGCCGTACAAAGCGGTGATACAGCCCGACAGGATGATCTCAATTGTGCATCTATAAAAGTTTGTGAGTGTTTTTAGGGACAAGCCCGCGCTGTCTGTGTGGGTGGACCATTTCAGTTTGTCCTTGATGTCTACGCTGAGGAACTTAAAAAAATAAAAAATAACTTTCCACCCTCTCCACTACTGTCCCTTCAATGTGGATAAGGGGCTGCGCCCTCTGCTGTTACCTGAAGTCCACGATAATCTCCTTTGTTGACATTGAGTGTGAGGTCACTTTCCTGACACCACACTCCGTAGGCCCTCACCTCCTCCCTGTAGGCCGTCTCGTCGTTGTTGGTAATCAAGCCTACCACAGTAGTGTCGTCTGCAAACTTGACAATTGAGTTGGAGGAGTGCATGGCCACACAGTCGTGGGTCAATAAGGAGTACAGGAGAGGGCTGAGAATGCACCCTTGTTGGGCCCCAGTGTTGAGGATCAGCGGGGTGGAGATGTTGTTACCTACCCTCACCACCTGGGGGGCGGCCCGTCAGGAAGTCCAGGACCCAGTTGCACAAGGCGGGGTCAAGACCCAGGTGCTCGAGCTTAATGATGAGTTTAGAGGGTACTATAGTGTTAAATGCTGAGCTGTAATCGATGAACAGCATTCTTTACATAGGTATTCCTCTTGTCCAGATGGGTTAGGGCAGTGTGCAGTGTGATTGCGTTGTCTGTGGACCTATTGGGGCGGTAAGCAATTTGGAGTGGGTGTCAGGTAGGGTGGAGGTGATATGGTCCTTGACTAGTCTCTCAAAGCACTTCATGATGACTGAAGTGAGTGCTACGGGGCGGTAGTCATTTAGCTCAGTTACCTTAGCTTTCTTGGGAACAGGAACAATGATGGCCCTCTTGAAGCATTGATGGTTATGATCACTCACTATTAGGGATGGGAATTGCCAGGGATCTCACAATACGATGTTATCACGATACTTAGGTGCCAATATGATATGTATTGCTATTAGGGATGGGCATGAAGAATCGAATTGACATCAAAACTCGATCATTAACTAGTGATCATATATTTTTCAAATACTAAAAAACTATTTGGTCAAAATGTTGTCTTGAAGACAATGTTAATTTGCTTTAACTCTATCATTACATTTATACATGTGCATTGCAGGACACAACTAAAATGAAACAAAGACAAGCATCACACAGTTCTGCTCCATACATTCCCTTTCCGCTCTGTGGCTCACTCAATTGTGTAAACATAGAACCGGTTTCACACTGACAACACGCAAAAATATTACTTTAAGCCTACTCACCAAACAGATGTCATGGCGATATTTCATCCCCATGCAGTGTTCAATGTGGAATTGTTAATACATTTTTTTAAATTCCAAAAGAACAGGCAGAATAAACTGAAACGTCTGGTTATCAAAAATAAGAGATTTGGGTTTGTAACTCTGAAAACTGTATTTCAAAATCGCCAAATTGAGCCACTTTCAAATTAGCCCTCAGAATAACTTAGACGCGAGATGTGCGTCACTTTTCACTATTCTGTTATATTTTATTCTGTTATATTACATCATGTTGTTTACTATAAAATGTGTGTGTCTTGACTGTGATAAGGATGGGAAATAAGAGTTGTCTGCTAAATTAACAAAACAAGGCTATGCCATTGCACAGCCATAGGTTTCTACAAGCAAGTGCCACACTGCTGAGGTTACTACCTTTTTAAAGATCGTCTTTCTCGTTTCAATAAATTAATCTGAAATGACTTGACGCCTGGATTCGGTCTTATGTAGCAAAATACAAGTAGACTCAGAGCTACAAAATGGTATATCACACACTGCATTTGAGGAAAGTAACTGCTTTGAAAGTTGATGAACTTGAAACTCACTTTTGATAAAATGGCATTTTAGTGTTTCGGTGAGAGAGCTCTTCTTTGTTCTCATTCAGCATTGTTCACATCCTCCTTTATTTAACTAGGCAAGTCAGTTAAGAACAAATTCTTATCTTCAATGACAGCCTAGGAACAGTGGGTTAACTACCTGGTTCAGGGGCAGAACAACAGATTTGTACCTTGTCAGCTCAGGGGTTTGAACTTGCAACCTTCCAGTTACTAGTCCAACACTCTAACCACTACCCTGGCGCCCCTTAAGCTTTTGCCCCACCCATCTCGTTTTTGTTCTCGGTGTGTTCAGAGCGCACACTTTACACTCCTATCCAGCTCTGCTGGCAACAATTTCATTATTATTTTTTGCTGACGTTTATTGACCACGGCCATATTCAACAGATGTTGTACACTTTAGCTTAAGACATGTAGCTAGCTAGCTACCTAGGTAAACAACCTAGAACCTAGCTAGGTAAACAACGAACCTAGCTAGGTAAACAACATATAAGATCACACACACGTTAGTTGGCTGGCTCGTTAGCTGATGTATGCTAGTTAAACAACAATGAACAGTGCCAAATCATGTCATTACTACCCTGAATAAATCTGCTGGGAGCTGACCAACCAAGTGCAATGTTAGCTCGCTAACATTAGGCTCTAACTAGCAAAGCTAATGGATTGGGGATATGAATAATAACACCATACACACAACGTTAGCAAGGGAGCCAGCCAGCTAATGTTAGCTAGCTAACAGTACACTTTAGCTTAATACATGTAACTAGTTAGCTAGGTAAACAATGAACCTAGCTAGGTAAACACCATGTAATATCACACACACACATCACAACGTTAGCTAAAGTTAGCTAGGGAGCCAGGCAGCTAACGCTAGCTAACAGTACACGTTAGCTAGAGATATGTAGCTAGCTAGGTAAACAATGAACCTAGCCAGGTAAACCATGCCACAAATGCCCTTAGTTTGAAGATGTAATCCGGAAACAGGTGTTTTCTCCATCTCCTTAGCTGTCATACTCTAATTCCACTGATTTCAAAACTTGATCCTCCAGAAAGTGGAGAGCAACACTTATGCAGCTACATTTAAAAAAGCCACGTTCGAAGGGGTTCACACAGACTGAGCTCAAACAGACAGAAGCCTTCTATTTGGCAGACCAATCCAAACTCCTCTCTCGGCATGTCCAGCCCACTATTATCTCAGCCAAACATGGCTAGTGGGAAGTTTGCTTTCTTTTTCTGTGGTTTACAAAGAAGGCTCGAAGTTTAACAATTTTATTCGTATTTACAGATGATATACAAATTTGTTATTAATGGACATGAAAATTCACATGTTCCAGAAGGCATTTCTGCTATAAAAAAAAATATGTTTTTTTTAATTTTTAAAAAACATTCAAATGGCTATCCTGTGAAGTCGTGACTTGCGACATAAGCCTAGTACCTGAAACGGGTCACATGAGAGGCAATTTATCATTTAGGATTCTTTCTCTGTAATGGTTATGATAAATAATCCATTGTTGCATGCGGTTGGCATATTGATAAATGCGCAAAAAAAAAATCCAGTGCGGGCCGATTACTCAAAAAAGAAAATCATGCGAGTAATCAAACAGTCACTAAAGTTCAAAAGCCCATCTCTAATTGCAATTTGACATTTATTGCGATTAGATACTGGGATTTTATTGCAATTCAATATTCCAAACATATTGCTCACCATATGTCTGCTGCAGAGGGCCAAGAGAAAACAAGTTTTGATCAGTCATGGAAATATAAGCGCTGAAAACAAAATAGCTCCTTATTTAAAAAGAAGATGGAGAACAAGCTACGAATGAAAAAAATACTGGAGTTTTGATGCAACTAGAACAAAAATAATATTGCAATATTGTCAAAACGATACATAGTCGTCGTCCCCCCCTCCCCCCCATCACTATTGTACCAACCTGCACCCAGGTGTAGACATAACATAGTACATGTAAATCTGTGACACTCAGATTAGTATGATCCAGTATGTTACGTTTAGTTTGGTATAGATTAATTTGTGAATGTCCATCATCCATTTCATATGATACATGTTACAAATTACAATTCAGATGATACGAATTGCAAATCGTACAATACGTTACAAATTTGCCAGACGTTAAATATGTTACAATGTACAATTTGTTAGGTGGCCAACGTTAGCTAGGCTAGGGTTTGGGATAAATTGAAGGTTGTGGGTTAAGGTAAGGGTTAGCTAACATGCTAAGTAGTTGCAAAGTAGCTAAAAAGTAGTAGTTACAAAGTTGCTAATTAGCCTAGCAAAAATATTTCATGATGTGATTTGAAACACGCAACCTTTTGGTTGCTAGACAATCGCATTATATGCTAACCTATCCTCCCCGACCAAACTCTCCTTTCGTTTTTGGCGTAACCCTTGTAAGTCTAAACCCTTAGATCATGGAATTGTTTTAAGATCGTCATAAAATGTATAACTTAGCGTCTTGATTTAGAATTTTAGGCATATAATTTTTTTTTAAATGAAACATTGAATTTGGCCTTTACTGCTATAGCCCATCGAAACACATCAAATAACATTCATATAAATGGCAAAACAGGAAAAGTTTTGTGTCTGTCCTAGATCTAAGAGATAGAAGACTTTTTGTTTTTATACCAATGTTTGGTCACCTTACTTTGGCACATTTTACCCACCATGCACATACGTACATGTTTTTTTTTTTTTACAGCCTGGTACTGGGTTGCCTTTAGATGGCTCTCCTGAAGCTTGTGTGTATTGTAGCAGAACAACCGACACCTTTGTGTTCATGGGAGTCTGACCTTTCAATATTGGTGACATATTAGTTTGTAGTTCATATGGGTCGGGTTTTACAGACAATTTCTTGACAGCTTTCTTGTCCGGATCCTCTCATGTGTAGAAAAAGGCTGTGGAAAGAGGGTTTAAACTGCAGCCTTAGAGGCCTTCATGGGTCCAAAAAGTTGGACCTAGGGCTTTCCCATCTGGACCGATATGCATAAATATATATATTTTTAAATATAGAGACACGTTCCGAACAGACCCAAGGACAACTACACTCGTTCCGTATAGACCTGGTCGGGTCCAGACTCGGTCCAAGTGAGAGAAGGGGAAAAGTCCAATTTTAAGCTACTTTATTAACCAGAGCTGATAAATCATGAGGGAGAGGAGGTAGCAGGGACCGTGATGTCTGTGTAGGCTACTGTAAATGTGTGTGAGTGAACAAGGACAGACAGCAACCAACCAAGCTTACTCGCACTATAGTGTAATAATAGCTGCTATAGCTATGTCATTTATCATCCAATATGACTACGTAGTACCTGTCTTGACTGTATCAAACCAGGAGAAGCTAGTTAAGTTAGCTAGCTAGGCTAATTGAGTCTGCATGCACTTTATTGTCCTACTCAGTTACAAACAACTCCATTCAGAATATAAAGTAGCAGCCAAGTTGTTGGCTATTGGTCATTGTAGCCTATCCTTCTCCTTTAACTATGAATTCCATCTTCCTCCATTGATTAGATGTCGCCTAACTTTTGCCCTACACGGAGGCTCTACAACAAGCGACACGCACAATTAAAATCAAAGAGCTGCAGCATAAATTATGCCATTTCTCTCCCTCTCTCTCTAATGCAACAGCCTTACGTAACCATACCAAACATAACATAGGCTATCACACTAATTTGACTGATTATGTTTACTGTGTTACGTGTCGTTCGAGGCCAGGCTGATACTTTTTTTGTTTTACTCTAAAGTTCGTGCGTCGTTCTCCCTATCCTCACATAATGAAAATGTATTTATTGACTTCGCACACACTAGTACGAAATGTTGCCATGGATAATTACCTGTTGGCTATGGCTATTATGGATAAGCATATATTAAGTCAAATGTGATGGGCTATAACATTGGGGGCAGCGGGTAGCCTAGTGGTTAGAGCGTTTGGACAGTAACCGAAAATTAGCTGGATCGAATCCCCGAACTGACAAGGTAAAAATCTGTCATTCTGCAACTGAACAACGCAGTTCCCCTGTAGATCATCATTGTAAATAAGAATTTGTTATAAGCTGACTTACCTAGTTTAAATAAAGGTTAAAAAAACATGACATATGCTTGTAGCACAATTTTCTCACCTCCTCCAAAAATGTGGTGACATCGTAGACTTTATGGTTGATTATAATCCATGTACTCTTGAATGAATTTCGTTCCTCGATTTCCGACAATCGGTAGTATTTTACAGCGTGTCCGTTCTCGTCTTTATCCTCCATTTATCTTTTCAATAAATATATCTGATATGAATGTGAACCCAGAATGTTACAATCTATCAAATGATTCGAAGTAAGAACAGAGTTCAGAGTTTTATTGTAGGTCATGGTGCGTATCAGGAACCGCCCATAGATTTGCCCATAATTGCGGTGATTGGTTATTTTTATTTTTATTTTTCATTCGGAGGCTCTCTTATTGGTGTAACCCATGTCAGTCTGTCCCTGAAGAGAAAACTCATTCATAATGATGAGTAGGCTAAAGTTCATAAAAGTTCATCTCGAGGAGCTATTTCTTACGCAATAAAACAGATAGGCATGCCGTTCTACCTGTGCATTGTGTAGGCCTATTGCATTATTCCCCAAAAATATGCTAACAAATAACGAAATGGGAAGAGAGAAAAAAGAAGAAGAAAAAAAAAATATATATATATATAACGATATGGGGGACGTGCGGCTCTAACTATTTGTTCTTTGGGCTACTCTATATTATAATGTAAAACAATAAATACACACAAAACAGTCTACTGTAGGATTTATGGGCTTCAGTAAATGCTATTGATTGATTATACACTGGTTGGATAACCTTGATAATTCTGTGATTAAACATCCACACCAGCAAATCCAATATTTCGAGCTGAAAGATGATGGCCAAAGTTTACACATGATGTAGCACAACAGTTTAAGTCAGTATGTCATCTTTAGTCAAAGTATGATACACTATATACACAAAGATATGTGGACACCCCTTCAAATTAATGGCTTTGGCAATTTAAGCCACAACTGTTGCTGACAGTGTACTAAAGAGCTCAGTGACTTTCAACTTGGCACCATCATAGGATGCCACTTTTCCAACAAGTCAATTTGTCAAATGTATGTCCTGCTAGAGCTGCCTGGTCAACTGTAACTGCTGTTATTGTGAAGTGGAAATGTCTAGGAGCAACAACGGCTCAGACACAAAGTGGTAGTCCACACAGGCTCACAGAAAGGGACTGCCAAGTGCTGAAGTGCGTATGCAAAACACACATATGTATGGTCATATTCTTTATATTTTATTTTGTTTGTAATTTTATGGGGCCATCCCTTGTAGAATTTTCTAGGCCTAGGAATTTGTATTTAAAATATTGTGTATTAGTACTGCCACTAGGGGGCGCTGTGATGTCAAATGGGAGCATTAGTGAGATTGTGAGTTCTTGGAGATTTCTTCTTCAATCTTGGAGAATATCTACTACTGAACACCACTAACATTTCTCCATCTCATCATTTTATCCTGTTATTTCAGGTATGTAGGCCCAGAAAACTGTACAGACAATGCCTTCATCAAACAACACTGTTTCACAAAGAATCAGTGACATGGCAGGAGATGTTTTGAAACAATTACTGCTTCCCATACAAGCCAACAGATGTGGCGGGCCTAGCACAGCTCCTGGTATATATCAGTTACGTTTATGGAGGGTCAATTAAGGAAGACATCCTCTTCTGCAAACCACTGGAAACCAGGACAACATGAGAGGATATTTTTAAAGTACTGGACAGCTTTGTGACATCAAATGGACTTGGTCAAGATGTGTTGGTATCTGTACTGATGGTGCAAAGCCATGACAGGGAGACAGTGGAGCGGTAATGCGCGTGCAAGCAGTTGCTCCCAATGCCACTTGGGTACACTGCAGCATCCACGAGAGGCTCTTGCTGCCAATGGAATGCCTGACAACTTGAAAGATGTTTTGGACACTACAATGAACATTTTTAACTTTGTTAAAACTCATTACTTTGTTAAAACTCTCGTGCATTTTCTGCATTATGCAATGATATGGGCAGCGACCATGTAAAGCTTTTACAAGATACAGAAGTGTGCTGGCTATCAAGGAGCAAAGTATTGACATGTTTTTTTTTAATTTAGAGACAATCTTAACATTTTCTTTACTGACCATAATATTCACTTGTCTGACCGCTTGCATGACACCGAGTTTCTCAGACAACTGGCCTATCTGGGTGATGTTTTTTCTCGCCTGAATGATCTGAATCATTGAGGCTATGATTAAGAAGTTTGAGCTCTTTTCTGTCTGCATTAACAAGGACAACACACAGGTCTTTCCATCATTGTAGAATTTTTTGTGTGCAAATGAACTCAAGCTTACGGACAATGTCAAATGTGATATAGCGAAGCACCTGAGTGAGCTGGGTGCGCGAGTACGCAGGTACTTTCCTGAAACAAACGACAGAAACAACTGGATTCGTTATCCCTTTCATGCCTTGCCTCCAGTCCACTTACCGATATTTGAACAAGAGAGCCTCATCGAAATTGCAACAAGCAGTTCTGTGAAAATGTCATTTAATCAGAAGCTACTGCCAGATTTCTGGATAGGGCTGCGCTTAGAGTTTCTTGCCTTGGCAAATCGCGCTGTTAAGACACTGATGCCCTTTGCAGCCACATACCTATGTGAGAGGGGATTCTCAGCCCTCACTAGCATTAACTAAATACAGGCACAGACTGTGTGTGGAAAATGATTTAAGACGGAGACTCTCTCCAATACAATCTAACATTGCAGAGTTATGTGCATCCTTTCAAGCATACCCTTCTCATTAAACTGTGGTGAGTTATTCACAATTGTTGATGAACAAATTAGGTTTAATATGTAAGATGGCTAAATAAAGACAAATTATTGATTATTATAATATTATTATTTGTGCCCTGGTCCTATAAGAGCTCTTTGTCACTTCCCACGAGCCAGGTTGTGACAAAAACTCACACTCATTCTTATGTTTAATAAATGTATCGTATAGTGTGTGTGGCAGACTTACAATGATGGCAAAAAAACAACATTTCCGAGTGCACTGACCCAGGTGCCAGAGGTTATACGCAGCTGGAGGTTGAATGTTTGAAGTGGTACGGGACTATAAAATGTTTGGGAACCACTGAGCTAGAGGATAGAGGTATAGCTCAGCTACTGTTTATACAATATGTTGTTGTTTATGTCTAAACAAGGTGACTCAAACGTCAAGTAAGACAATCATATGGTCCAAAATGTGTACCTACACACAGTGTATCAGGATTTAGCTACAAAACACAGCGGCATCAGAAGGGAGTTGAGACTCCTCTCTGAAAACACTGTGTCTGATGAAGCATTGCCGAGGCATGTAATAAAAATAACAAGCGATGCGAGTGAGAGACAGCGTAGATTGGGCCAAATTTCACGTCATAAGACGACAATGCCCAGCTCGAAGCTGATGAAGTCAAAGTTGAGCAAAATACTGAGCTAAAGAGCAAAAACAAAACTATCCAGCAACTGAGCGCTCAAGTCGAGGCCCTAAGAAATGTTATTGAATCCTTGAAGCAGCCCAAAACACCAGAACATTTGTGTAAATGTACTTCCAGTAAGTAGCAAAGTAGTCCAGCTAGTTGGAAAAAAAATACATACTCAAGTGTTACAAGTGCGCAAGTGAGTATTCTGGACCACAAATGGAAGGAAAAAGACTTACCTGATCAAAAAGTCAGACCGCTGACCGAACTCATGGGAACAAAGCCCGTTGATGTCATGGCTGTCAATGGAGATGCTAGGCCTTTCAATGGTTGGGTCGAGGTGAGGATGGACCTCCTGGGAAACGGTGATCCAGATCTGTCAATACAGGTACCGTTTCTGGTCACATGACACTAGAGAGACCACTCCTAGGGTTCAATGTCATCCAAGAGCTGATAAAGGGACAACATAGTGGAGCACAGGTGCTGCTTACAATAGCCAGCCTGCTTGGTGCAGCTCTGGAGATCCAGGAAGAACAAGCTAATGCAATAGTACGTTTCATACAGACCCAGAACACTGACGATGACCATGCTGAGGTGAAAGTAGGGTTCCAGGATGTTGTCATCCGCCAAGGCCAAGTTGCTCATGTCAAGTGTGAGGTGCCAGTCAGTTTTAATTTATCCAACCAAGTTGTTCTGTTTGAACAAAATGAAGTGAGCGCACAGCTGGAGCAGCTAGATGTTGGTGAAAGCCCTTCAATGCCACGGAGTGAAGCTGAGACCAAAAAAGTATGAACCGTCCCGGAGAGAAGGCAGGTACATGGGACGTCTGGTCTCTGCAGATGGAGTTCGGAGTGACTCTAAGGTCCAGGAGGCCATCTTTGTAACATCCCCGGTACTGTTGGGGATGTTACAAACTACTCAGATTCTTAAGTTACTACCGCACTTACTTACAGGACTTCTCAAGAATCTCGAAGCCAATCTACAAACTACTCAAAGTAAAAAATGGTACAGCCATCAGGGAAACCGTGGTAAGAGAAAGGAAAAGGTGCTCAGTTGTCGTCCAGGATGCAGTGGAATGAACCGAGGCACACCACAGCACCCCTGGGAGACTGATAGACACGTAAGCCAGTCCGCTTGTCTTAGCCTACCCCCATTTTGACTTGCCCTTCACACTGCATTAGCTTGGAGCTGTCCTTTACCAACGCCAAAACGGGAAGCTGAGGGTGTGGATCAAGAACCCT
Organism: Oncorhynchus mykiss; assembly: GCF_013265735.2. NCBI lineage: Eukaryota > Metazoa > Chordata > Actinopteri > Salmoniformes > Salmonidae > Oncorhynchus > Oncorhynchus mykiss. Next base: position 32,458,066 of record NC_048575.1, on the reverse strand, counting down.
CTCTTCAGCCAAGAAGAATTACAACCTTCTCTCTGGCAAACTCAAGTTTCTTGCCTTGAAGTGGTCTGTGTGTGAAAAGTTTATTTTACGCCCCTTACTTTACCATCTACACGGATAACAATCCCCTGACATACATCATGAGCACTGCCAAGCTAAATGCAGTAGGCCACAGATGGGTTGGGGAACTGTCAGACTTTAGGTTTGACATCAAGTACAAACCAGACAAAGTCAATATAGACACAGACACACTATCCCATTTGCCCCTTGGCATAGACCAGTTGTCAGGTGAAGCTGTTCGTGCTACATGGCAAGGGAAACAGGCAGCACAGGGAAAAGATATAGCATGGGTCGCAGCCTTGCACCTGTCACAAGACTATGTAGAGGAACAGTACACTCATGAACCCCTGCCAACTATCGACCATGGCGAGCTAGAAAAAGCCCAAAGAGACGATCAAGCTATTAGAGAACTATTGATACTAAAAGAAACAAACAGGATACTTACCAGTGAGGCAAGACAAGGAGTAAGTGCCACTACCAAGAAACTGATGCATGAATGGGGGAAAACTACACATTGACAATGGAGTCCTGTACTGGAAAACCAATCAAAGACACCAGCTAGTCTTAGTCTTAACAGTCCAGTACAAGCAGATGGCGTTGAAACATCTTCATGATGATATGGGTCATGTTGGAACAGAGAGAGTCCTCAGTCTGGCACGAGAAAGGTTCTATTGGCCATTTATGAAGAGAGACCTTGAGGAATATGTAACCAGACGCTGCCGCTGAATCAACCAAAAGAAGCCAGTCACACATGTAGCAGCACCGATGGGCAGCATCACCACAAGTTCACAACCTCGAGTTAGTCTCTATTGACTACATGCATCTGAAGGCCAGCAGAAGAGGCTTCGAGTACATAATGGTTGTAATAGACCATTTCACAAGATTTGCACAAGCGTATCCGACCAGAAGAACAGCAGCCGAAAAGATATTCAATGACTTCACCCCAAGGTTTGGATACCCCAAGTTACACCATGATCAAGGTTGAACGTTTGAGAATTAACTCTTCAAAACATTGCAGCAAATGACAGGAGTGGGTCACTCAAAGACATCTCCCTATCACCCTCAGGGTAACCCGGCCGAAAGATTCAATTGGACCCTACTTCAGGTGCTGAGAACGCTTGAGGTAAAGAAGAAGGACAGGTGGAAAGAGCATCTTCCACAAGTTGTACATGCCTACAACTGCACTAGACATGAAGCGACTGGATACTCACCTTTCTACTTACTGTATGGTCGCCACCCGCTCCTACCTGTAGACTTGCTGTTTGGACTAGCAACAGGAGAGTCACGTACACCTAGAAGTTATGCTGAAAAGTTGGCTGAAAGAAGGACCCAAGCATTCAGAATTGTGTCAGAGAACAGCAAACAGGCAAGTACAAAAGAGAAGAAACTCTTCTATCGGTGCTGCTACTATGACTGCCGCTTGAGGGGAGAGGTTCTGCAACCCGGCGACAGTCCTCATACGAAACTTGAGCGAGAGAGGTGGTCCTGGAAAGTTAAGGTCATACTGGGAAAGGACAATATATGTAGTAAAAAAGTGAGTGAGAACCCGGTGTACAAAGTCTGTCCAGAGACCAGTGGGAACAAGATCCGTCCGTACCTTACATCGGAATCTTCTGCACCTAGTCAATGACTTACCTGTAGATTTACTGCTGCAGTCCGCACAGACAAACCCACCTAAAGAGAAAAGGGGAAAAAGAGGAAATAAAAGAGAGAGAGAGCTGACCTAAAACAGTGATACAACAGACTCAGACAAAGAAAGCTCAGGAGCACATTACTGGCTGAGAATATCTGTAAGAAAGAAGCAAAGAACAGACAATTTGAGACTTACCTGTGATCCTCAGAGAAATCCAGCCCATGTAGGACCCACACAAGACACAGTACCTAACCGAGTTGTTGCAACCGAAAGAGAAATCCGAAGACCAGAAGACTCTGAAGGAGAACAAGAAGAGGAATACTTACCTGCTGAACCAGTACGGTCAGATACAGAAGAGGAAAATGGACGAAGAACACCGGTAGTAGAGAAAATACACATTGTGAACAGTTATTAACACTCCGGTTGAACAGGAGACCCACACGTGAGAGAAGGCCTGCACAGATACTCACTTAACGGACGCTGGGTCAGCCATCCTACCAGCCACACACCGCAATCAACACTGTAGAGGTTTATGGGGTACCATCTACGACAGTCTGGGGAATTACACCTTAACACATTGCACAGCCCTACCAAACCCTACCTTAACACACACTAGTGCTTTACCATATTCCCACTTACGTGTATGAGGAAAACAAGGAAGAATCTAAAGTGAAGCACTTATCCTTGAGATGTAAATAAGTATAATTTTCTAGGCCTCCTAGGTATTTGCATTTAAATTCATGTTTATGAGTACTGCCACTACGGGGAGCATTAGTAAGAGTGATGGAAGCATTAGTGAGATTGTGAGGTCTTGGAGGTTTCTTCTTCAATCTTAGAGAATGCTAACTACTAACGTTTCTCTGTCTCATCATTTTATCCTGTAAATTCAGGTATGTAATGTGCAAAAGTGTAATATGACTCTCAAAATATTGAGGTAACACGGTTAATTATATAGTCTGTGTATTTGGTGACGTTTGAAAGCAATTGGAGGGAGTTTTAATCAAGTGAAAAACTTGTTGGTATTTTCCCCATTGCAAGTAATGGAGGTTGGCTAAATTGTAAGTAAGAGAGGGGATTAAGATGATGTCCAAACTTTTAAAACTTTTTTTAACAACGTTGTAGCTCCTATTTGTTTTGTTTTCAATGAACGGTGGCTCAGTTTAGTTCAGGTAATATATGTAAATATGCGTTGTGGTGATAAAATTTGTTAATATTGGTACAAAAATAACATTTAACAGTTCGCTAGCTTGATGCTAACCGAATTTAGCTTTGCTGGACACTAGCTAGCTCTAGGCTAGTTGGTTTTGGTCAATGTTAGTTTACATGTTGGTGGTTTATAGTGTAACGGTTGTAGCATTGTTTAGCGCAGGCCTCCAGTAATTTACAACCTTTTCAAAATGTACACTAATAGTACAGTTAGTTACAGTATATATAATCTGAATGTGTAGTATTGTGCTCATTTTTTTACCTAATTCGAACCAATTTTTTGGGATACTGGAATACAGAATAGGAAGATTTAATACTAACATTACAATAGAGTTGTAATGTATAATTGATTTTGACAAGAACAAGACAAAGATGAAGAAAATATAATATTTTAATACATTTTGGAGAATGCCTACTACTGAATACCACTAACATTAATCTGTCTCATTATTTTATCTTGTTAAATCAGGTGTATTATCTGCTGACCACGTCTCAGTCCGAGTCGTGTAACACGTAGCGCGTAAAAATGTTCTGTTCTCGTTTGCAACACTCACTACCGAGTTCCAAACTGCTGCTGGAAGCAACGTCAGCACAAGAACTGTTCGTCGGGAGCTTAATGAAATAGGTTATCATGGCCGAGCGGCCACACACAAACCTAATATCACCATGCACAATGCCAAGCGTTGACTGGAGTGGTGTAAAGCTCGCCGCCATTAGACTCTGGAGCGGTGGAAACGCATTCTCTGGAGTGATCAATCATGCTTCACCATCTGGCAGTCCGACGGACAAATCTGGGTTTGGTGGATGCCAGGAGAATGCTACCTGCCTGAATGCATAATGTAAACTGTAAAGTTTGGTGGAGGAGGAATAATGCTCTGGGGCTGTTTTTCATGGATTGGGCTAGGCCCCTTAGTTCCAGTGAATGGAAATCTTAGCACTACAGCAAACATTGATATTCTAGGCGACTCTGTGGGGAAGGCCCTTTCCTGTTTCAGCATGACAATGCCACAGTGCACAAAGTGAGGTCCATACAGAAATGGTTTGTTGAGATCAGTGTGAAATAATTTGACTGGCCTGCACAGAGCCCTGATCTAAACCCCATCAAACACCTTTGGGATGAATTGGATTGGTGACTGCGAGCCAGGCCTAAACACCCAACATCTGTGCCTGACCTCACTACTGCTGTTGTGGCTGAGTGGAAGCAAGTCCCGCAGCAATGTTCCAAAATCTATTGGAAAACCTTCCCAGATGAGTGGAGGCTGTTATAGCAGCAAAGGGGGGACCAATTCCATATAAATGCTCATGATTTTGGAATGAGATGTTCGACGAGCAGGTGTTCACAAACTGTTGGTCATGTAGAGTATATTTGGGCTTGAAGTGACAAAACTTACCTGCCCACTTTGTGCAAATCCTTGTGAATGTGATGTATTTTCGTATGATATGACATTCAAATTGATTTCAACTTATGTTTTGTTTCAGGACTGGGTTTTATTTGAATGTTACCACCCACCAGCATGACATTGTTTATTAATTAGGAACAGCTTCAGAGTCATTCCTCTCCGAGACTGAGTTGAACCAGACAGCCGTTTGTCCACCACCGCCTGAGCCATGGAGCAAATACAAATAGGGGGTGCAAATTTATGTTTTTGCACCTCCACATTTTTTTTTACCCGAAAATAATCATAATCCATTGGATGATCTGTACTTTTTCACTTTTTTTTAGATAGTCTGTATTACAAACATACATACCACACACACATACAGTATCAGTCAAATGTTTGGACACACCTACTCATTCAAGGGGTTTTTCTTTATTTAGCTATTTTCTACAATGTTAAATAATAGTGAAGACATCAAAACTATGGAATATCACATAGGGAATCATGTAGTAGCCAAAAAAGTGTTAAACACACCAAGCACTCCATCACTCTCAAATAAAAATAGCCCTTACACAGCCTGGAGGTGTGTTGGGTCATTGTCCTGTTGAAATTAAAGTCCCACTAAGCGCAAACCAGATGTGATGGAGTATCGCTGCAGAATGCTGTGGTAGCCATGCTGGTTGTAAGTATTGAATTCCAAATAAATCACAGCCAAAGCACCGCCACACCATCACACCTCCTCCTCCATGCTTCACAGTGGGAACCACACATGCAGAGATGATCCGTTCACCTACTATGCGTCTCATAAAGGCACAGCGGTTGGAACCGATTTCCACCGGTCTAATGTCCATTGCTCATGTTTCTTGGCCCAAGCAGATCTCTTATTCTTATTGGTGTTCTTTAGTAGGGGTCTTTTAAGCAATTCGACCATGAAGGCCTGATTCACGCAGTCTCATTTGAACAATTGATGTTGAGATATGTCTGTTATTTGAACTCTGAAGAATTTATTTAGGCTGCAATCTGTGGTGCAGTTAACTATAATGAACTTATCCTCTGCAGCAGAGGTAACTCTGGGTCTTCTTTTCCTGTGGTGGTCCTCATGAGAGCCTGTTTCATCATAGCGCTTGATGGTTTTTGCGACGGCACTTGAAGAAACTTTCAAAGTTCTTGAATTGTTCTGCATTGACTGACTTTCATGCTTTAAGTAATGATGGACTGTCTTTTCTCTTTGCTTATTTGAGCTGTTCTTGCCATAATATGGGCTTGGTCTTTTACCAAATAGAGCCATTTTATGTATACCAACCCTACCTTGTCACAACACAACTGATTGGCTCAAACTCATTAAGAAGGAAATAAATTCCAAAAATTAACTTAACAAGGCACACCTGTTCATTTCAATGCATTCCAGGTGACTACCTCATGAAGCTGGTTGGGAGAATGCCAAGAGTGTGCAAAGCTGTCATCAAGGCAAAGGGTGGCTACTTTGAAGAATCTCAAATATAAAATATATTTTGATTTTTTTTAACACTTTTTTTTTGATTACTACATAATTCCATATGTGTTATTTCGTAGTTTTGATGTCTTCACTATTATTCTACAATGTAGAATGAATGAGTAGGTGTGTCCAAACTTTTGGTTGGTACTGTATATATATCTGACCTTTTTATAAATGTTATAATTGTGTGATATATGATCGCATTTTGCAAACCCGCTCCCCCCCATCTCCCAAAGAGGAACTGTTTTGACCACTAAAGTTTTGCTTCACTACACGCTCAAGTGTCTATCCAGATGATGAAAAGGCAGAAAAGCAAAGGAAATTAAAGGAACTTATAGTTAGTTACATGTCATTTGCAGCATCCATGAGCAAAGTCATTGTAGCCTATCATTTCACTTCCTCTGTGAGAACCATGGGCACAGCTTGATTGGCTTTGCTGTCCCACAACAGAATCCAGAAGCCTACCCAGTGAGCAAAATTACATTGAGAACACGTCTTCTATATGTTTTTCCCAGATCGCTGGGCAACACAGACTTTCAACTCGTTCCAAATATTTTCTATGGGGTTGAGATCTGGAGACTGGCTAGGCCATTCCAGGACCTTGAAATGCTTCTTACGAAGCCACTCCCTCGTTGCCCAGGCGGTGTGTTTGGGATCGTTGTCATGCTGAAAGACCCAGCCACGTTTCATCTTCAATGCCCTTGCTGATGGAAGGAGGTTTTCACTCAAAATCTCACGATACATGGCCCCATTCATTCTTTCCTTTACACGGATCAGTCGTCCTGGTCCCTTTGCAGAAAAACAGCCCCAAAGCATGATGTTTCCACCCCATGCTTCACAGTATGTATGGTGTTCTTTGGGTGCAACTCAGCATTCTTTGTCCTCCAAACACGACGAGTTGAGTTTTTACCAAAAAGTTATATTTTGGTTTCATCTGACCATATGACATTCTCCCAATCTTCTTCTGGATCATCCAAGTGCTCTCTAGCAAACTTCAGACGGGCCTGGACATGTACTGGCTTAAGCAGGGGGACACGTCTGGCACTGCAGGATTTGAGTCCCTGGCGGCGTAGTGTGTTACTGATGGTAGGCTTTGTTAATTTGGTCCCAGCTCTCTGCAGGTCATTCACTAGGTCCCCCCGTTTGGATCTGGGATTTTTGCTCACCGTTCTTGTGATAATTTTGACCCCACGGGGTGAGATCTTGCATGGAGCCCCAGATCGAGGGAGATTATCAGTGGTCTTGTATGTCTTCCATTTCTTAATAATTGCTCCCACAGTTGATTTCTTCAAAGCTGCTTACCTATTGCAGATTCAGTCTTCCCAGCCTGGTGCAGGTCTACAATTTTGTTTCTGGTGTCCTTTGACAGCTCTTTGGTCTTGGCCATAGTGGAGTTTGGAGTGTGACTGTTTGAGGTTGTGGACAGGTGTCTTTTATACTGATAACAAGTTCAAACAGGTGCCATTAATATAAGTAACGAGTGGAGGACAGAGGAGCCTCTTAAAGAAGAAGTCACAGGTCTGTGAGAGCCAGAAATCTTGCTTGTTTGTATGTGACCAAATACTTATTTTCCACCATAATTTGCAAATAAATTCATTAAAAATCCTACAATGTGATTTTCTGGAATTATTTTCCTAATTTTTTTCCTAATTTTGTCTGTCATAGTTGAAGTGTACCTATGATGAAAAGTACAGGCCTCTCTCATCTTTTTAAGTGGGAGAACTTGCACAATTGGTGGCTGACTAAATACTTTTTTGCCCCACTGTACACAGCCAACTCAATCACTTTCTATAGCTACTGTTTACAGGCCTCCTGGGCCATATACAGCGTTCCTCACTGAGTTCCTATCGGACCTTGTAGTCATGGCAGAAAATATTCACATTTTTGGTGGCTTTAATTTTCACATGGAAATGTCCACAGACCCACTCCACAAGGCTTTCGGGGACCATTATTTGCTCATTGGTTTTGTCAAACATGTCTATGGACCTACTCACTGCTACAGTCATATTCTGGACCTAGATTTGTCCAGTGGAATACATTTTGTGGATCTTAATGTTTTTCCTCATAATCCGGGACTATCGGACCACCATCTTATTATGTTTGCAATCGCAATAAATAATCTGCTCAGATCCCAACCAAGGATCATCAAAAGTAGTGTTATAAATTATCGGACAACCCAAAGATTCCTAGATGCCCTTCCATACTCCCTCCACCTGCCCAAGGATGTCAGAGTACAAAAATCACTTAACCACCTAACTGAGGAACTCAATTTAACCTTGTGCAATACCCTAGATGCAGTCGCACCCCTAAAAACAAAACATTTCTCATAAGAAACTAGCTCCCTGGTATACAGAAAATACCCGACCTCTGAAGCAAGCTTGCAGAAAATTGGAACAGAAATGGAGCTCCACAAAACTGGAAGTCTTCCGACTAGCTTGAAAAGACAGTACCGTGCAGTATCGAAGAGCCCTCACTGTTGCTCGATCATCCTATTTTTCTAACTTAATTGAGGAAAATAATAACAATCCAAAATGTACTGTATTTATGATACTGTCGCAAAGTTAACTAAAAAGCAGCATTCCCCAAGAGAGGATGGCTTTCACTTCAGCAGTGATAAATTCATGAACTTCTTTGATGAAAAGATCATGATCATGATCATTAGAAAGCAAACGACAGACTCCTCTTTAAATCTGCGTATTCCTCCAAAGCTCAGTTGTCCTGAGTCTGCACATCTCTGCCAGTACCTAGGATCAAGTGATACTATATCTCTTAACACATTGATGAAAATAATCATGGCCTCTAAACCTTCAAGCTGTATACTGGACCCTATTCCAACTAAACTACAGAAAGAGCTGCTTCCTGTGCTTGGCCATCCTATGTTGAACATAGTAAACGGCTCTCTATCCACCAGATCTGTAGCAAACTCACTAAAAGTGTCTGTAATAAAGCCTCTCTTGAAAAAGCCAAACCTTGACCCAGAAATTATTTAAAAAACTATCGGCCTATATCGAGTCTCCCATTCCTCTCAATTTTTTGGGGAAAAAGCTGTTGCACATCAACTCACTGATTTCCTGAAAACAAACAATGTTTACGAAACGCTTCAGTCTGGTTTTAGACCCCATCATAGCACAGAGGCTGCACTTTTGAAGGTGGTAAATTACCTTTTAATGGCATCAGACCGAGGCTCTGCATCTGTCCTCGAGCTCCTGGTTTAGATCTGTCGGAAAGATATCAGTTTGTCCTCTGACAAATCAACTGTAAATGTTGGTGTTCCTCAAGGCTCCATTTTAGGACCACTATTGTTTTCACTATATATTTTACCTCTTGGTGATGTCATTCGGAAACAATGTTAACTTTCACTGCTATGCAGATGACACACAGCTGTACATTTCAATCAAACATGGCGAAGTCCCAAAATTGCACCCTCTCTGGAAGCCTGTGTTTCAGACATAAGGAAGTGGATGATGTCAAATCTTCTACTTTTAAACTCGGACAAAATAGAGATGCTTGTTCTAGGTCCCAAGAAACAAAGAGATCTTCTGTTAAATCTGACAATTAATCTTGATGGTTGTACAGTCGTCTCAAATTAAACTGTGAAGGACCTCTGTGTTACTCTGGACCCTGATCTCTCTTTTGACGAACATATCAAGACTGTTTCAAGGACAGCTTTTTTTCTATCTACGTAACATTGCAAAAATCAGAAACGTTCTGTCCATAAATTATGCAGAAAAATAAGTCCATGCCTTTGTCACTCCTAGGTTAGACCACTGCAATGCTCTACTTTCCGGCTACTCGGATAAAGCACTTATTAAACTTCAGTTAGTGCTAAACAGGAATCTTGACTAGAACCCCATAATATGATCATATTACTCCAGTGCTAGCACTCTACACTGGATTCCTATTATGTCAAGGACTGATTTCAAGGTTTTACTGCTAACCTACAAAGCATTACATGGGCTTGCTCCTACCTATCTTTCCGATTTGGTCCTGCCGTACATACAGTTGAAGTCAGAAGTTTACATGCACCTTAGCCAAGTACATTTAATCTCAGTTTTTCACAATTCCTGACATTTAATCCTAGTAAAAAATCCCTGTTTTGGGGCAGTTAGGATCACCACTTTATTTTAAGAATGTGAAACGTCAGAATAATAGGAGAGAATTGTTTATTTCAGATTTTATTTCTTTCATCACATTCCCAGTGGGTCAGAAGTTTACGTACACTAAATTAGTATTTGGTAGCATTGCCTATAATTTTTTAAAACTTGGGTCAAACGTTTCAGGTAGCCTTCCACAATCTTCCCACAATATGTTGGGTGAATTTTGGCCCATTCCTCTTGACATAGCTGTTGTATCTGAGTCAGGTTTGTAGACCTCCTTGCTCGCACACACTTTTCCAGTTGTGCCCACACATTTCTATAGGATCGAGGTCAAGGCTTTGAGATGGCCACTCCAATACCTTGACTTTGTTGTCTTTAAGCCATTTTGCCACAACTTGGGAAGTATGCTTGAAGTTATTTTCCATTTGGAAGACATATTTGTGACCAAGCTTTAACTGATGTCTTGAGATGTTGCTTCAATATATCCATGTAATTGTCTATCCTCATGATTCCATCTATTTTGGGAAGTGCACCAGTTCCTCCTGCAGCAAAGCACCCCCACAAAATGATGTTGCCACCCCTGTTCTTCACGGTTGGGAGGGTGTTCTTCAGCTTGCAGGCCTCCCCCTTTTTCCTCCAAACATAAGAGTGGTCATTATGGCCAAACAGTTCTATTTCTCCAGTTCTCCAAAAAGTACAATCTTTGTCCCCATGTGCAGTTGCAAACCGTAGTCTGGCTACTTTATGGCTGTTTGGAGCAGTGGCTTCTTCCTTACTGTGCGGCTTTTCAGGTTATGTCGATATAGGACTCGTTTTACTGTGGATATAGATACTTTTGTACCTGTTTCCTCCAGCATCTTCATAAGGTCCTTTGCTGTTGTTCGCAGCAAAGTACGTTCATCTCTAGGAGACGGAACACCTTTCCTTCCTGAGCGGTATGACGGCTGCGTGGTACAGTGGTGTTTATACTTGCATACTTTTGTTTGTACAGATAAACGTGAGAGCCCATCCATTGCTAAGCTGATGTCCAAAATCACTGGAGCAGTCTGGTAGGCTACAGCCTGGTCCCACATCTGTTTTGTCAACTCCTATCATCACTATCATGACAATGGACTTAGGAGTTGGCAAGACAGTACAGATCTGAGACCAGTCTAGAATCATAAGGGTTGCCTAAAGCTGCCGTGAAGAGACATCACATACTGTATGTCATAACTAAGAGTTTTTTTCTGACCACGTTACCTAACTTGGAATAGCTCTGGATCCTAGTAAAGGTCATGATTCCAGGTCTGGTCACCATGTGTCACGAAAAAAACCTGACTCATTCCCTAATAGGTCACCTACAGTGCCTTGCGAAAGTATTCGGCCCCCTTGAACTTTGCGACCTTTTGCCACATTTCAGGCTTCAAACATAAAGATATAAAACTGTATTTTTTTGTGAAGAATCAACAACAAGTGGGACACAATCATGAAGTGGAATGACATTTATTGGATATTTCAAACTTTTTTAACAAATCAAAAACTGAAAAATTGGGCGTGCAAAATTATTCAGCCCCCTTAAGTTAATACTTTGTAGCGCCACCTTTTGCTGCGATTACAGCTGTAAGTCGCTTGGGGTATGTCTCTATCAGTTTTGCACACCGAGAGACTGCATTTTTTTCCCATTCCTCCTTGCAAAGCAGCTCGAGCTCAGTGAGGTTGGATGGAGAGCATTTGTGAACAGCAGTTTTCAGTTCTTTCCACAGATTCTCGATTGGATTCAGGTCTGGACTTTGACTTGGTCATTCTAACACCTGGATATGTTTATTTTTGAACCATTCCATTGTAGATTTTGCTTTATGTTTTGGATCATTGTCTTGTTGGAAGACACATCTCCGTCCCAGTCTCAGGTCTTTTGCAGACTCCATCAGGTTTTCTTCCAGAATGGTCCTGTATTTGGCTCCATCCATCTTCCCATCAATTTTAACCATCTTCCCTGTCCTTGCTGAAGAAAAGCAGGCCCAAACCATGATGCTGCCACCACCATGTTTGACAGTGGGGATGGTGTGTTCAGTGTGATGAGCTGTGTTGCTTTTACGCCAAACATAACGTTTTGCATTGTTGCCAAAAAGTTCAATTTTGGTTTCATCTGACCAGAGCACCTTCTTCCACATGTTTGGTGTGTCTCCCAGGTGGCTTGTGGCAAACTTTAAACGACACTTTTTGTGGATATCTTTAAGAAATGGCTTTCTTCTTGCCACTCTTCCATAAAGGCCAGATTTGTGCAATATACGACTGATTGTTATGCTATGGACAGAGTCTCCCACCTCAGCTGTAGATCTCTGCAGTTCATACAGAGTGATCATGGGCCTCTTGGCTGCATCTCTGATCAGTCTTCTCCTTGTATGAGCTGAAAGTTTAGAGGGACGGCCAGGTCTTGGTAGATTTGCAGTGGTCTGATACTCCTTCCATTTCAATATTATCGCTTGCACAGTGCTCCTTGGGATGTTTAAAGCTTGGGAAATATTTTTGTATCCAAATCCGGCTTTAAACTTCTTCACAACAGTATCTCGGACCTGCCTGGTGTGTTCCTTGTTCTTCATGATGCTCTCTGCGCTTTTAACGAACCTCTGAGACTATCACAGTGCAGGTGCATTTATACGGAGACTTGATTACACACAGGTGGATTGTATTTATCATCATTAGTCATTTAGGTCAACATTGGATCATTCAGAGATCCTCACTGAACTTCTGGAGAGAGTTTGCTGCACTGAAAGTAAAGGGGCTGAATAATTTTGCATGCCCAATTTTTCAGTTTTTGATTTGTTAAAAAAGTTTGAAATATCCAATAAATGTCGTTCCACTTCATGATTGTGTCCCACTTGTTGTTGATTCTTCACAAAAAAATACAGTTTTATATCTTTATGTTTGAAGCCTGAAATGTGGCAAAAGGTCGCAAAGTTCAAGGGGGCCGAATACTTTCGCACGGCACTGTAACTGTCTAGGCATGACGGCTGCTTGCTAGCTTACCTCAATGATATGTAGTGTCACAACCATGTTGAGTTAGTTGACTGACATAACTGTAAATGATTTCTGTTAAGTCAACAGCAGTGCAAACTCACATCTCTGTAACACACACACACACACACACACACACACACACACACACACACACACACACACACACACACACACACACACACACACACACACACTAGGGAAATGTTGTTTTAATGGCAACCACAGGACCGAACTCTGTTCAACCACATGAGATCCCATCGCTCACGTTCTTGTCTGTTAACATCTGTCAGCAACTAAACATGGACATGGCCGTGTGTGTGCGTGTATGTGTGGACTTGGCCTGTCAAAATGACAGTATAACAGACTAACGTTGGCTCAAAACAAGCCAGCAGATTTCACACCCACTCTGCCTAACAGTTTACTCCACCATCATTTTGTTAATTAAGGACCCGTTAGAGCTGTTAGAGCTCCAACTCAATCATCAAGTTTGCACTACAGTGGTAGGCTTGATTACCAACAACGACGAGACAGCCTACAGGGAGGAGGTGAGGGCCCTCGGAGTGTGTCAGCAAAACAAAAAAGACGATCGTGGACTTTAGGAAACAGCAAAGGGAGCACCCCGCTTTCCACATCGATGGGACAGCAGTGGAGAAGGTGGAAAGTTAAGTTCCTCGGTGTACATATCACCGACAAACTGAAATGTCACAGGAAGGCAAAAAAATATAAAGGACAATAACCACCCGAGCCACTACTTGTTCACCCCGCAAGGTCAGTACAGGCTGATACAGAGAGATAGAAGCTGTTTTTCAATCTCAAGGCCATCAGACTGTTAATCAGCCACCACTGGCACAGAGAGGCGATTTCCTACCTCGAGACTTGACATCATTGGCCACTTTAATAAATGGAACACTAGTCACTTTAATTATACCACTTTAAGAATGCTTACATAAATCACATTACTCATCTCATATGTATGTATATACCTTCACTAACTATTCTTTACTATCTATTGCATCTTAGCCGCTCTGTCACTGCTCATCCATATATTTTATACTTACATATTCTCATCCCATTCCTTTACTAGATTGTGTGTATTCGTTTTTGTTGTGGAATTTGTTAGATATTAGGTTTTGTTGTGGAATTGCTAGATATTACCCATTAGATACTGATGCACTGCCGGATCTAGAAGCATAAGCATTTCGCTACACTCACAATAACATCTGCTAACCATGTGTATGTGACCATTAAAATGTTATTTGATTTGATTGCGAGTGAATCCATGAGTTTACCAGTCAAATTGTCAGGGTTAGAGGTTCCAAGCCCTTTCTGTTAATTGTTTTCTACAACACCTGGCTTGTTTCTTCACTTTGTTAACAGTCTATGTTATTGCAGAAATGGACTCATCTGCACAAATGCCCAGCTGTCCCGTCTTCAGTCATCTGTTCGTAAAATAAAATTCTCACAAAAATGCCAATGGTAGATATTCCAGTAGTACACGATGCTCCTTAAAGTCTCAAAATGGTCCCTAGAGCATATCAATGGTTAAACAATAAGCACACAGTACAGCCGATGTTTAAGAAAATATATTCAACATTTTATTGCAAAACAGTCACGCTGTTGTAATAGACTTTTTCAATGCTGAGAAATTATTTTTTGTCCAAAAAGTATTTAGACCCCTTGACTTTTTCCACATTTTGTTACATTCTGGCCTTATTCTAAAAGTAATTAAATAAAATAAAAATCTTAGGACTCTACACATAATACCCCATAATGACAAAGCGAAAAAAGGTTTAGACATTTTTGCAAATTTATTGAAAATAAAAACAGAAATGCCTTATTTACATAAGTATTCAGACCCTTTGTTATGAGACTTGAAATTGAGCTCAGGTGCATCCTCTTTCCATTGATCACGCTTAAGATGTTTCTACAACTTGGAGTCCACCAGTGGGCATGATTTGGAAAGGCACACACCGGTCTTCATAAGTTCCCACAGTTGACAGTGCATGTCAGAGTAAAAACAAAGCAATGATGTCGTAGGAATTGTTCATATAGCTCCAAGATAGGATTGTGTCGAGGCACAGATCTGGGTAAGGGTACCAAAACAACTCTGCAGCATTGAATGTCCCCAGGGGGGAGAAGGGCTTGGTTAGCGAGGTGACAGACTGGTCACTGACAGAGTTCTAGAGTTCCTCTGCGGAGATGGGAGAACCTTCCAGAAGGACAACCATCTCTGCAGCACTCCACCAATCAGGCTTTTATGGGAGAGTGGTCAGACTGAAGCCACTCCTCAGTAAAAGGCACATGACAGCCAGCTTGGAGTTTGCCAAAAGGCACCTAAAGACTCTCAGACCATGAGAAACAATATTCTCTGGTCTGATGAAACCAAGATAGAACTCTTTGGCCTGAATGCCAAATGTCACATCTGGAAGAAACCTGTCACCATCCCTACGGTGAAGCATGATGTTGGCAGCCTCATGTTGTGGGGATGTTTGTCAGCGGCAAGGACTGAGAGACTAGTCAGGATCTAGGCAAAGATGAATAGAGCAAAGTACAGAGAGATCCTTGATTAAAACCTGCTCCAGAGTGCTCAAGACCTTAGACTGGGATAAGGTTTAATTTCCAACAGGAGAATGACCCTTAGTACACAGCCAAGACAATGCAGGAGTGGCTTCGGGACAAGTCTCAATGTCCTTGAGTGGCCTAGCCAGAGCCCGGACTTGAACATGATCTAACGTCTATGGAGAGACCTGGAAATAGCTGTGCGGCAACGTCCCCATCCAACCTGACAGAGCTTGAGAGGATCTGCAGAGAAGAATGAGAGAAGCTCCTCAAATACAGGTTTGCCAAGCTTGTAGCATCATACCCAAAAAGACTAAATGTCTGAATGTCTGAATACTTTCCGAAGACACTAAGTGTTTCTTCACAGTGACTTTTCTGCCAAAACTAAAGTGTGGATTGCAGTCACTCCTTAGAGCTGTCATGTATTGTCATGTTGTGTCTTTCTGTCCTTTCCTTTCACCCTGTCTCCCTCTGCTGGTCGTATTAGGTTACCTTTTCTCCCCCGCTTTCCCCCAGCTGTTCCTTGTCTCCTCTTGACTACCTCGTCACCCCTTCTCCCACCTGTTCCCCTTTTCCCTCTGATTAGTCCCCTATATCTCTCTCTGTTTTTGTTCCTGTCCTTGTCGGATTCTTGTTTGTTGTGTTTCATGCCTGAGCCAGACTATCGTCATGTTTGCTGTAACCTTGTCCTGTCCTGTCGGAATCTGCCGGTCTATCTGAGCCTACCTATGTTTGGTTATTAAAGAAGCTCTGTTTAAGTTAGTTCGCTTTTGGGTCCTCATTCACTCACCGTAACAGAAGAATCCGACCAAGAATGGACCCAGCGACTCCGGATCCTCTCCACTCAGCCGTCGAGATCCAGGGAGCGATGCTAGGCAGACACGAGCAGGAATTGTCTGCTGCTCGACATGTCGTTGAGACCCTGGCCACCCAAGTCTCCAACCTCACAGAACAGGTTCACCATCTCCGCCTCGATCCACCGGCCACTTCCAGGGCTTTCGAATCTCCGGAGCCCAGAATCAATAACCCGCCGTGTTACTCTGGGGAGCCCACTGAATGCCGCTCGTTCCTCACCCAGTGTGATATTGTGTTTTCTCTCCAGCCCAACACTTACTCCAGGAGCACTGCTCGTGTCGCCTACGTCATATCTCTCCTTATTGGACGGGCTCGTGAGTGGGGCACGGCAATCTGGGAGGCAAGGGCTGAGTGTACTAACCAGTATCAGGACTTTAAGGAGGAGATGATACGGGTTTTTGATCGATCTGTTTTTGGGGAGGAGGCTTCCAGGGCCCTGTCTTCCCTATGTCAAGGTAATCGATCCATAACAGACTACTCTATTGAGTTTCGCACTCTTGCTGCCTCCAGTGGCTGGAACGAGCCGGCTTTGCTCGCTCGTTTTCTGGAGGGTCTCCGCGCAGAGGTAAAGGATGAGATTCTCTCCCGGGAGGTCCCTGCCAGCGTGGATTCCCTGATTGAACTCGCTATTCGCATTGAGCGACGGGTTGATCTTCGTCACCGAGCTCGTGGAAAGGAGCTCGCGTTCTCCGTTGCCCCCCTCTCCGCATCACTACCATCTTCCTCTGCCGGCTCGGGAGCTGAGCCTATGCAGCTGGGAGGTATCCGCATCTCGACTAAGGAGAGGGAACGGAGAATCACCAACCGCCTCTGTCTCTATTGCGGTTCTGCTGGTCATTTTGTCACTTCATGTCCAGTAAAAGCCAGAGCTCATCAGTAAGCGGAGGGCTACTGGTGAGCGCTACTACTCCTGTCTCTCCTTCAAGATCCTGCACTACCTTGTCGGTCCATCTACGCTGGACCGGTTCGTCAGCTTCCTGCAGTGCCTTAATAGACTCTGGGGCGGAGGGCTGTTTTTTGGACGAGACCTGGGCTCGGGAACATGACATTCCTCTCAGACAGTTAAGGGAGTCCACGGCCTTGTTCGCCCTGGATGGTAGTCCTCTCCCCAGGATTCAGCGTGAGACGCTACCTTTAACACTCACTGTTTCTGGTAATCATAGCGAAACCATTTCTTTTTTGATTTTTCGTTCACCTTTTACACCTGTTGTTTTGGGCCATCCCTGGCTAGTTTGTCATAATCCTTCCATTAATTGGTCTAGTAATTCTATCCTCTCCTGGAACGTCTCTTGTCATGTGAAATGTTTAATGTCTGCTATCCCTCCTGTTTCCTCTGTCTCTTCTTCACAGGAGGAGCCTGGTGATTTGACAGGGGTGCCGGAGGAATATCACGATCTGCGCACGGTGTTCAGTCGGTCCAGGGCCACCTCTCTTCCTCCACACCGGTCGTATGATTGTAGTATTGATCTCCTTCCGGGAACCACTCCCCCCCGGGGTAGACTATACTCTCTGTCGGCTCCCGAACGTAAGGCTCTCGAGGATTATTTGTCTGTAGCTCTTGACGCCGGTACCATAGTCCCCTCCTCCTCTCCCGCCGGAGCGGGGTTTTTTTTTGTCAAGAAGAAGGACGGGTCTCTGCGCCCCTGCATAGATTATCGAGGGCTGAATGACATAACAGTTAAGAATCGTTATCCGCTTCCTCTTATGTCTTCAGCCTTCGAGATCCTGCAGGGAGCCAGGTTTTTCACTAAGTTGGACCTTCGTAACGCTTACCATCTCGTGCGCATCAGGGAGGGGGACGAGTGGAAGACGGCGTTTAACACTCCGTTAGGGCACTTTGAATACCGGGTTCTTCCTTTCGGCCTCGCTAACGCTCCAGCTGTCTTTCAGGCATTAGTCAATGATGTCCTGAGAGACATGCTGAACATCTTTGTTTTCGTTTACCTTGACGATATCCTGATTTTTTCACCGTCACTCCAGATTCATCTTCAGCACGTTCGACGTGTCCTCCAGCGCCTTTTAGAGAATTGTCTTTTTGTGAAGGCTGAGAAGTGCACTTTTCATGCCTCCTCCGTCACATTTCTCGGTTCTGTTATTTCCGCTGAAGGCATTAAGATGGATCCCGCTAAGGTCCAAGCTGTCATTGATTGGCCCGCCCCTAAGTCACGCGTCGAGCTGCAGCGCTTTCTCGGCTTCGCGAACTTCTATCGTCGTTTCATCCGTAATTTCGGTCAGGTGGCAGCTCCTCTCACAGCCCTTACTTCTGTCAAGACGTGCTTTAAGTGGTCCGTTTCCGCCCAGGGAGCTTTTGATCTCCTCAAGAATCGTTTTACATCCGCTCCTATCCTTGTTACACCTGACGTCTCTAGACAGTTCGTTGTCGAGGTTGACGCGTCAGAGGTGGGCGTGGGAGCCATTCTTTCTCAGCGCTCCCTCTCTGACGACAAGGTCCACCCATGCGCGTATTTTTCTCATCGCCTGTCGC
This sequence comes from Oncorhynchus mykiss, assembly GCF_013265735.2. NCBI lineage: Eukaryota > Metazoa > Chordata > Actinopteri > Salmoniformes > Salmonidae > Oncorhynchus > Oncorhynchus mykiss. The sequence continues at coordinate 32,439,303 of NC_048575.1, read as the reverse complement.
CGTCGGAACGTAACTATGATGTGGGAAACCGCGAACTGCTCGCCATCCGGTTAGCCCTAGGCGAATGGCGACAGTGGTTGGAGGGGGCGACCGTTCCTTTTGTCGTTTGGACTGACCATAGGAACCTTGAGTACATCCGTTCTGCCAAACGACTTAATGCGCGTCAGGCGCGTTGGGCGCTGTTTTTCGCTCGTTTCGAGTTCGTGATTTCTTATCGTCCGGGCTCTAAGAACACCAAGCCTGATGCTTTATCTCGTCTCTTCAGTTCTTCAGTAGCCTCCACTGACCCCGAGGGGATTCTCCCTGAGGGGCGTGTTGTCGGGTTGACTGTCTGGGGAGTTGAGAGGCAGGTAAAGCAAGCGCTCACTCACACTCCGTCGCCGCGCGCTTGTCCTAGGAACCTTCTTTTCGTTCCCGTTCCTACTCGTCTGGCCGTTCTTCAGTGGGCTCACTCTGCCAAGTTAGCCGGCCACCCTGGCGTTCGGGGTACGCTTGCTTCCATTCGCCAGCGTTTTTGGTGGCCCACCCGGGAGCATGACACGCGTCGTTTCGTGGCTGCTTGTTCGGTCTGCGCGCAGACTAAGTCCGGTAACTCCCCTCCTGCCGGCCGTCTCAGGCCGCTTCCCATTCCCTCTCGACCGTGGTCTCACATCGCCTTAGATTTTGTCACCGGACTGCCTTCGTCAGCGGGGAAGACTGTTATTCTTACGGTTGTCGATAGGTTCTCTAAGGCGGCTCATTTCATTCCCCTTGCTAAGCTTCCTTCTGCTAAAGAGACGGCACAAATCATCATCGAGAATGTTTTCAGAATTCATGGCCTTCCGTCAGACGTCGTTTCGGACAGAGGTCCGCAATTCACGTCTCAATTTTGGAGGGAGTTTTGCCGTTTGATTGGGGCTTCCGTCAGTCTCTCTTCCGGCTTTCACCCCCAGTCTAACGGTCAAGCAGAACGGGCCAATCAGACTATTGGTCGCATCTTACGCAGTCTTTCTTTTCGCAACCCTGCGTCTTGGTCAGAACAGCTCCCCTGGGCAGAATACGCCCACAACTCGCTTCCTTCGTCTGCGACCGGGCTATCTTCTTTTCAGAGTAGCCTCGAGTACCAGCCTCCGCTGTTCTCATCTCAGTTCGCCGAGTCCAGCGTCCCCTCCGCTCAGGCTTTTGTCCAACGTTGCGAGCGCACCTGGAAGAGGGTCAGGTCTGCACTTTGCCGTTATAGGACGCAGACTGTGAGGGCTGCTAATAAGCGTAGAACTAAGAGTCCTAGATATTGTCGCGGTCAGAGAGTTTGGCTCTCCACTCAGAACCTTCCCCTTAAGACGGCTTCTCGCAAGTTGACCCCGCGGTTCATTGGTCCGTTCCGTATTTCTCGGGTCATTAATCCTGTCGCAGTTCGACTTCTTCTTCCGCGATACCTTCGTCGCGTCCACCCGGTCTTCCATGTCTCCTGTATTAAGCCCGTTCTTCGCGCCCCCGCTCGTCTTCCCCCCCCCCCCCCCATCCTTGTCGAGGGCGCACCCATCTACAGGGTCCGCAGGATCTTGGACATGCGTCCTCGGGGCCGTGGTCACCAGTACCTCGTTGATTGGGAGGGGTACGGTCCTGAGGAGAGGAGTTGGGTTCCCTCTCGGGACGTGCTGGACCGTGCGCTGATCGAGGATTTCCTCCGTTGCCGCCAGGTTTCCTCCTCGAGTGCGCCAGGAGGCGCTCGGTGAGTGGGGGGGTACTGTCATGTATTGTCATGTTGTGTCTTTCTGTCCTTTCCTTTCACCCTGTCTCCCTCTGCTGGTCGTATTAGGTTACCTTTTCTCCCCCGCTTTCCCCCAGCTGTTCCTTGTCTCCTCTTGACTACCTCGTCACCCCTTCTCCCACCTGTTCCCCTTTTCCCTCTGATTAGTCCCCTATATCTCTCTCTGTTTTTGTTCCTGTCCTTGTCGGATTCTTGTTTGTTGTGTTTCATGCCTGAGCCAGACTATCGTCATGTTTGCTGTAACCTTGTCCTGTCCTGTCGGAATCTGCCGGTCTATCTGAGCCTACCTATGTTTGGTTATTAAAGAAGCTCTGTTTAAGTTAGTTCGCTTTTGGGTCCTCATTCACTCACCGTAACAAGAGCAGTCTAATCTCGGTTAATCCAGAAGTAAAAAACTTGCATAATTTAGCCAGCTGTGTGATTAAGTTCTGGGTCCATATGTGTTAGAAATGGGGAGTTCCGCTAATTTCACCACACAAGAAAAGTAGTCAAATTTTAACCACTGCCTATGGCCATTCCTTGTACTTCCAAATAACCAGTGACGAGAAACGCAAACACTGGAAATACTGCTGCTCATTGTCCTACGCCATTGATCACATAATTAGATTCAGCTGCGAGGCGATCTTTCTTACAAGTAATTTGTAGCCCAAACAGATATTATTTGACGGAAACATAATTTCAAACCTTGCTTAAATTTGTATACGATCACATATATTTAATGTTCAACAATAAAAACATATTATTGTTTTACTCAGAAAACTTTGGGGGTGGCAAATAAAATCCTTCCTAGTTATTCCGTCCTGTCTCAAGAGATTCTTCGGTTTACAAGTAGAATCTGTCCACAAGAGATTAAGAGCAGTCCATATACTGCTTAAGAGTTAAGAGGTCATAAAAAAAAATATCTGACTACATTATTTTGCTGAACTATCACATCACTTTTTAAGAGTTACTACCTTTAAAGGTCCAGTAGAGGTGCCGCCAAACAAAGCCATGTGTGAAAATGGTATGCGGTTAAAAGAAACCTAGATCTGTGAGGACTACCCCAGACACTCAGAGGACGGCTCCTCCCAAGATCTTTAAGACCAGGAAAAGGAACCACCCAGGTTCCCCAACAAGAGAGGGAGAGGATGCGAAAGAGGCCAACACGGAGGGGGAGGAAGAAATCAAGACTATCCAACCACACGGAGCAGGACCAGAACAAGGCTGTGATCAACATTTCTGGGGAACCCCTTTCTGATGATTGTGTAAGGTTCTTGTCTAAAGGACTGTCACGTGCCCCTACATGCTCAACTATAGAATTCAATACAAAGATTGACCTATTTAGTTTCTACAGAAATCTACATCTGAAGGCCTGGTACAAGCAAGACACCTCTCCAACTACAGACACCAGTGTTTCAGGTCTGGTAGTTTCTGTGCCCTCAAAATACACCTTTTAAGCCCATTGTCCAGAATGTCACACTAAATACATTTGCCAAGAAGGTGAATTTTGATGTGGAGAATCTGTTTAAGGGTAAAATTGACTCTAACCAAACACAACATAACTTTTTTAAGACAGAGAGGGATGCAGTTGAATTGTATAAAAAGACAGATTTTGGTTAAAAAAGCAGACAAAGGAGACTACAGTAATGTGGAGTAAAGATACATATGTGACAGAAGCCTACCCTAAATTAGACAATGATGAATTCTACCAACCTCTTACCTTCAAAGCTACAGCTAAAAACTGAATTGAAAGGGATCCTCACAGGAGCTAAGTTTGACGCCTACATCTCAGACAGTGGATTCTTATCATCTTCTTCCAAAAGTCCACAAGAATCTTGAGAACCCCCCCAGGCAGACCAGTTATTAGTGGTAATGAAAGTCTGACAGAACCCATCTCCAAATATATGTAATGTCCTGACCATAGAAAGCCTTTATTTTCTATGGTAGAGTAGGTCAGGGCGTGACTGGGGGGTGTTCTAGTTTATTATTTCTATGTGTATTCTATGTTTTCTATTTCTTTGTTGGCCGGGTATGGTTCCCAATCAGAGGCAGCTGTCTATCGTTGTCTCTGATTGGGGATCATACTTAGACAGCCTTTTCCCACCTGTTGTTTGTGGGATCTTGATTTTTGTATTGTTGCTGGTTCACATTTAAATTAACATGATGAACCTAAACTACGCTGCGCCTTGGTCTACTCATTTTGACGAGCGTTACAATATATTGATTACTTTATTAAGCCTTTTCTACCATCACTCCCAGCCTGTCTTCAAGACACCACAAATGTGTTGAACAAAATTAAGGATTTGAACCACGTAGGTACAGATCCATTTCTTGAGTACCTTCATTGTCTCATTGCCTGAATGGACTCTAAAGAGTGGACTAATAAGATATGTCTTTCAGGACCGTATCTTTAAACATGTCAAAGGATGTGCCATAGGAGGTTGCTACAGCCTTTCCTACGCTGGTTTGTACTCCGGTAAATGGGAAAATGACTTAATTTTGAATCCTTCTAAAAACCAGTTATTTGACCGGATTATATGGTGGGGACGCTATATTGAATGTTGGCCTGTTCTGGCTCAGACGATTAACTTATTTCCTTCTACCAATACCTTAACAGCATTAACTCTAACATCAAACTATGGTGCAAGGATACCATTCAACTTGGCTAGACCACAAACCCAGGGGCTCTTTTAAATGAAATACAGCACAGAAAAAGTATTTTGTTGACACAGCTTCTAAAACGGAGTGTCAATCATTTCATTAACTGCAACACCACTCATGTCATCTACATACAGATTGGAATGTCCACAGTGCAAGTTGTTCTAAATTGGACGGACAACTAGACACCTTCAAGGCAGCTAGAGGAACACAAGTACGCCATTCGGGTAGACGTTGAAGACTGCCCCATGCAAGGCACTACAAGTCCTTACACCATGGCGACCCTGCCTCCCTACAAGCTATGGGTAATGATCATGTTCCGGCCTTAATTAGAAAAGGGGATTGTCTTAAACAGCTAAACCAAAGGGAACGTTTTGGGGTTTACAAACTACAGGCCACTAAGTATCCTGGTTTAAATTAAGATATAGATTTCTCACCTTTCCTGTAGAGTTGTGAGAGGTCCCTTTGCTGTCATCTAGTGGACATATTGCTCTATTGCCCTCAGCTATGTTTAGACTGCTGTGGTTCATGTTTGCTGTGATCTAGTGTACTATAAAATGGATGGCTCTAATTATTACCACTTTGCCCAGTCAAATTCAAGGTTAGAACTACTTTTCTAGGGGTTCTGATGCTTCTAGTCTTGATTTGCATTTTGATAACATATCTACAATATTTCTCATTTAAATGTGTATAATAGTTGTTGTCTAATGAATTCTGTAACCACTCCCTCTTCAAATCAGGGTTGACTGGAGAAAGCTGTTCGAAAGAGGATATTTTATATCTTTGTACTCCCTGATAAAGGCCATGCAGCCGAAACGCGTCAGGGTTTTTAATCTTTGTTACCATTGAACATGCCATACAAATAAAGGCAGTTAATTCATTATATGAAGAGTGCCTTGGTCCTCCTTTTTGATAACTGAAGCATTTAAAGCTTATACATGTAACATTCTACCTGCAAATTATATGTAATATTTATAACCCAATCAAATATCAGTAGTATATGAACCTGTCTAGTCTGGTTAGCTGTTGTGTGTAGGCTACATCTCCCTGTTTTATGATTAGTTTGCGAGTTTGACAACATTAGCAAAACATTCACATTACAACTCTTCCTCAAATCCTTGCAACAGTTGTTTCACAACAGTTTTTGTGAATGAAATGGTCTCTATACAGTATTTCCTTTGACATCCTGTGTTGTGCTTATTATTTTACCATTGATATGTTCTAGGCTATGTTGAGTTATTAGGAAGCACCAGGCAATGCTGGAATGTCTACTAATGGCATATGCATATTTTTGTGAGAAATTACACTGGTCATTCAAAAGACAAAGTTTTTATAGAGTATAAATAGTGCACACTTTATACCAGGCCCTGTAAAAATACTTATCTAATGATTAGTAATAATTAAAGGATTAATAAACAATTTACTTATCCATTATAAATGCTTTATTTGTAAAGTGTCACCAAAATAACTTTTTTTGTAAAGGTTATTTTATTTTCACGACAGTCTCATCTATAACCATCAGTTGACTATTGTATGTCAGCCTTGGACAAGAGAGTTCACTGGCCCGTTGGGTTGGGCCGGTGGATAGAACATATGGATGAGACTGCTGCTTGATATTAAAGCTCAACAAGTTACAAGTGTTCGTCTGTCATATGTGAGTGGTTAAAGGCCCAATGCAGCCATTTTTTAACAATATAAAATAATTTCTGGATTACAGTAACCTTACAGTAATAGACTAAAATGTGCAAAAATAGCTTTTTTTTAGCAAAAAACTATTTCTCAAGCATGAATTTAGCTAGGACTGTCTGGGAATAGTCTGAGTGGGGAGGGGATCACTGAAAATGAACTCTTATTGGCAGAGGTTTGGAACTCACTTTATTGGTCTGTTAACAAATTTGCCAAAAAAAGCCAAAACTCCCATCCATGCAAACCTGCTGATTAGAAAGTCCTTTGTAGATAGTTGCTTGTTGAAAATACAATCTGTAATGAATACTCAGGGAGAAAAAGGTGTAGATTCATGCACAGCACGTGGCAAGTATTTCACCTTCACAGAAGGCAGGAATCGTGATCACAGGCGTGGAACTTTAGATAAACTTCTCCTTCATGCAACCGCTGTCAGATTTCAAAAAAGCTTTACCGAAAAAGCACACCATGCAATAATACAGCGCTCAGACAAAACATGCCATACAGATATCTGCCATGTTGTGGAGTCAACAGAAGTCAGAAATAGCATAAATATTCACTTATCTTTGATCTTCATCAGTATGCACTCCCAGGAATCCCAGTTCCCCAATAAATGTTTGATTTGTTCGATAAAGTCCATTTATTTCCAAATACCTGCTTTTTGTTTGCACTTTTAGTACACAATCCCAACTCACGAGGTGCGGGCAAGTCCAGGCGAAAGTTCAGATGAAAAGTCATATTACAGTTCGTAGAAACATGTCAAACGAAGTATAGAATCAATCTTTAGGATGTTTTTATCATAAATCTTCAATGATGTTTCAACCGGAGAATTCCTTTGTCTGTAGAAATGCAATGGAACGCAAGCTAACTCTCACGTGAGCGCGCATGATCAGCTCGTGGCACTCTGCCAGACCCCTGACTCAATCAGCTCTCATTCCCCCCTCCTTCACAGTAGAAGCCTCAAACAATGTTCCAAAGACTTTTGACATCTAGTGGAAGCCTTAGGAAGTGCAATATGACCCCAAAGACACTGTATGTTCGATAGGCAATGACTTGAAAAACTACAAACCTCAGATGTACCACTTCCTGGTTGGATTTTTTCTAAGGTTTCTGCCTGCCATAAGAGTTCTGTTATACTCGCAGACATACATCAAAACAGTTTTAGAAACTTCAGAGTGTTTTCTATCCAAATCTAGTAATAATATGCATATATTAGCAACTGAAGATAATTCGTAAAAATCAAAATAACTTCACAGATCTTCATTGTAAAGGGTTTAAACACTGTTTCCCATGCTTGTCCAATGAACCACAAACAATTAATGAACATGCACCTGTGGAACGGTCGTTAAGACACTAACAGCTTAGGCAATTAAGACAGTAGGCAATTAAGGTCACAGCTATGAAAACTTAGGACACTGAACGCACAATCCCTCCATCATTGCTCAGACTATCTGCAATAGGCTGAGAGAGACTGGACTGAGGGCTTGTAGGCCTGTTGTAAGGCAGGTCCTCACCAGATATCACCGACACGTCACCTATGAGCACAAACCCAGCGTCGCTGGACCAGACAGGACTGGCATAAAGTGCTCTTCATTGACGAGCCGCGGTTTTGTCTCACCAGGGGTGATGGTCGTCGAATATATCGTCGAAGGAATGAGCGTTACGCCGAGGCCTGTACTCTGGAGCTTGATGGATTTGGAGGTTTGGGTCCGTCAGGGTCTGGGGCGGTGTGTCACTGCATCATCGGACTGAGCTTGTTGTCATTGCAGGCAATCTCAACACTGTGCATTACAGGGAGGACATCCTCCTCCCTCGTGTGGTACCCTTCCTGCAGGCTCATCCTGACATGGCCCTCCAGCATGACAATGCCACCAGCCATACTGTTAGTTCCGTGCGTGATTTCCTGCAAGACAGGAATATCACTGTTCTGCTATTGCCAGCGAAGAGCTCGCATCTCAATCCCATTGAGCATGTCCGGGAACTTGCAGGTGCCTTGGTGGAAGAGTGGGGTAACATCTCACAGCAAGAACTGGCATATCTGGTGCAGAACCATACCTGGTTCACCAACTACTTTGCAGACAGAGTTCAGTGTGTCAAATCGGAGGGCATGCTGTCCGGTCCTCTGGCAGTCTCTATGGGGGTGCCACAGGGTTCAATTCTCGGGCCGACTCTTTTCTCTGTATATATCAATGATGTTGCTCTTGCTGCGGGCGATTCCCTGATCCACCTCTACGCAGACGACACCATTCTGTAAACTTCCGGCCCGTCCTTGGACACTGTGCTATCTAACCTCCAAATGAGCTTCAATGCCATACAACACTCCTTCCGTGGCCTCCAACTGCTCATAAACGCTAGTAAAACCAAATGCATGCTTTTCAACCGTTAACTGCCTGCACCCGCACGCCCGACTAGCATCACCACCCTGGATGGTTCCGACCTAGAATATGTGGACATCTATAAGTACCTAGGTGTCTGGCTAGACTGTAAACTCTCCTTCCAGACTCATATCAAACATCTCCAATCTAAAATCAAATCTAGAATCTGCTTTCTATTCCGCAACAAAGCCTCCTTCACTCGCGCCGCCAAACTTACCCTAGTAAAACTGACTATCCTACCGATGCTCGACTTCGGCGATGTCATCTACAAAATAGCTTCCAATACTCTACTCAGCAAACTGGATGCAGTTTATCACAGTGCCATCCGTTTTGTTACTAAAGCACCTTATAACACCCACCACTGCGACCTGTCGGCTGGCCCTCGCTACATATTTGTCGCCAGACCCACTGGCTCCAGGTCATCTACAAGTCCATGCTAGGTAAAGCTCCGCCTTATCTCAGTTCACTGGTCACGATGGCAACACCCACCCGTAGCACGCGCTCCAGCAGGTGTATCTCACTGTTCATCCCTAAAGCCAACACCTCATTTGGCCGCCTTTCCTTCCAGTTCTCTGCCGCCTGTGACTGGAACGAATTGCAAAAATCGCTGAAGTTGGAGACTTTTATCTCCCTCACCAACTTCAAACATCTGCTATCTGAGCAGCTAACCGATCGCTGCAGCTGTACATAGTCTATCGGTAAATAGCCCACCCAATTTGACCTACCTCATCCCCATACTGTTTATATTTATTTACTTTTCTGCTCTTTTGCACACCAATATCTCTACCTGTACATGACCATCTGATAATTTATCACTCCAGTGTTAATCTGCAAAATTGTAATTATCCGCCTACCTCCTTATGCCTTTTGCACACAATGTATATAGACTCTCTTTTTTTCTACTGTGTTATTGACTTGTTAATTGTTTACTCCATGTGTAACTCTGTGTTGTCTGTTCACACTGCTATGCTTTATCTGGGCCAGGTCGCAGTTGCAAATGAGAACTTGTTCTCAACTAGCCTACCTGGTTAAATAAAGGTGAAATAAAAAATAAAAAAAGTCCATGAGGAGGAGATGCACTGCAATACTTAATGCAGCTTGTGGCCACACCAGACACTGACTGTTACTTTTGATTTTTTTCCACTCCTTTGTTCAGGGACACATTATTCCATTTCTGCTAGTCACATGTCTGTGGAACTTGTTCCGTTTATGTCTCAGTTGTTGAATCTTGTTATGTTCATACAAATATTTACACATGTTAAGTTTGCTGAAAATAAATGCAGTTGACAGTGAGAGGACGTTTCTTTTTTTACTGAGTTTACAATGCACACCCAGTTAACCTGTGAATGTATTTGTCCTCACTACTTCTTCCTTCCTTGTTGTTTTTTCATATTTTTCAGTATGGCTACCGACTCTCCCAAAATGACGAGGAAAAAGGAATCTAGTGCAGCATGTACTTCAAACTGGTTGGAGAAAGGCTGTCATGTGTCCTTTTACACCCGCGGTATGGATTGGGGAACATCTGAGGCTTCTGCCTTTGTCCCACCTATCGAATGCTATTCAACTATTATTAACATAGGCTACAGCTATTGTTTGCATGTAATTGCTTGTAACCAGCATGTGTCCCTTGATAGGCTGTAAAATGAAAGTAGTGGAAAGAGGGAGAGAGAAAATAACAATATGGTGTAATATGGGTCACATTTGGTTACATATGCTGCTCTTTAAATCAGTGTTCACTCTCTGTTTAAATTAATACACATTTTGCAGACATTTCAAGTAAAAGGACAATTACATCGTTACAAACCATGTAGTAAAACAAGCTTAGAGTATATTTTCACTTCTGATAGCATTGATCTAAGCTCTTGAGACATTTATAAGTTCTATTCAAGAATCAATTTCTTCAATTAATTTATAAGCCCAAAAATTGATTGCTCCTTTAAAGTGAGTTCCATCCAGACAGCGGAGTTGGTCTGTTTCTTAACTAGTCAACTGAGGTACCCTCTGAGCTGTATCCGGACTGAGCCGGTGTAGCACTGTCCCAGAGTCAACCGCCAGGGGGTGCTCAGATCCTTCCTGTCCCACCTGAGGGATAGCCTTCAGGCAGTCTGGATTTCCAGCCCGCGTGACCAGCAAGTCCTGCTACCACATCGCCACACACGTACAGAACTCTCGACTGTCATTGATACGACCATGTGCCATTTTCACATGTAAACACACATACTGGTACTATGTTTTGCCTCTCATATGTTTATCTTGCATTTCAAATTGTGTGTGTTAGAAATAAAATACAATAAAAAAAATATATATATATAAGCGTCACATTTCTCAAGATCCGAAAAAGTATTCAACATATTCTTCTCATCCCCTGCCTGTCAGAGAGGAGCTGTGATGATAATGTCTGGGTCCTCCCAAAAGTATGTGAGAAACAAGCAGACAGAGAGAGAAGGCGCCGGTTCCCTCCTCTGTCCTCCCACTATTTCTGGTGATTTATTAGTACAACCTGGGTGAATAATACAAGGCATATTAAATCCTTGAGTTTCCAAGTTCAAACAATGGCAAAGCCATTAGGTCATATCCTCCGTGGATCGTATTCATTAGTGCACGTGTAGCAAAACGTTCTACAAAGGAAGATGTTTTGCCACAAAAACGAGTGTTTCTTATTGGACAACTTCAGGTCATTTCCTCTCTGTTTAAACCTATTTTCTTCAATTAGATTCCCAGTGAATATGACCCTCGTTTGTTATGGCCCACAGATGGCGGAAGTGGTGGAAGCGCTGGCTGCCAAAGTGAACAGAGTTTATTTGTACTGGACCTGTAACGCGATGGTGATATTCAAGTTTGACAAACGAGGTGGGAGCTTGATTGAAAGAGCAGTATGTTTCAGCGGACACAGATGTCAGTCCATTTTATGCCAGCAAGAAGTTAACACATTCACAGTTTTTAATGAAGAAGTTAATGAATAAATAGGACTCACTCTCTCACAGTAATCACTCATTTTACAGGAGTAATACATTTATAGGTACAGTAGAAGTCAGAAGTTTACTTATTTACTGACTGACCTCAAATTTTTGTTGAAGTGTCATGTACACATTTAAGGTGGGGTTTAAATACAAAACAAAATTGACAATACAACTTTCATAACAGTTACATACAAATAAAAATAAAAAATAACAATCATTATAATAAATAAGGAAGTTTGCATTTAGGTTGGAGTCATTAAAACTTGTTTTTCAACCACTCCACAAATTTCTTGTTAACATACTATAGTTTTGGCAAATCGGTTAGGACATCTACTTTGTTCATAACACAAGTCATTCTTCCAACAATTGTTTACAGGCAGATTAATTCACTTAAAATTCACTGTGTCACAATTCCAGTGGTCAGATGTTTACATACACTAAATTGACTGTGCCTTTAAACAGCTTGGAAAATTACAGAAAATTATGTCATGGCTTTAGAAACTTCTGATTGGCTAATTGACATAATATGAGTCAATTGGAGGTGTACCTGTGAATGTATTTCAAGGCCTACCTTCAAACTCAGTGCCTCTTAAATTGACATGGGAAAATCAAAAGAAATCAGCCAAGACCTCAGAAAAAAATGTTGACCTCCACAAGTCTGGTTCATCCTTGGGAGCAATTTCCAAAATGCCTGAAGGTAGCACGTTCATCTGGAAAACAATAGCACGCAAGTATAAACACCATTTGACCACTCAGCCGTCATGCCGCTCAGGACAGATAAGTGTTCTGTCTCCTAGAGATGAACATACTTTGGTGTGAAAAGTGCAAATCAATCCCATAACAACAGCAAAGGACCTTGTGAAGATGCTGGAGGAAACAGGTACAAAAGTATCTATATCCACAGTAAAATGAGTCCTATATCGACATAACCTGACAGGCCACTCAGCAAGGTAGAAGCCACTACTCCAAAACCGCCTTAAATAGCCAGACTACGTGTTGCAACTGCACATGGGGACAAAGCTCGTACTTTCTGAAGAAATGTCCTCTGGTCTGATGAAACAAAAATACAACTGTTTGGCCATAACGACCATCGTTATGTTTGGAGGAAAAAGGCGAGGCTTGCAAGCCAAAGAACATAATCTCAACTGTGAAGCACGGGCGTGGCAATGTCATGTTGTGGGTGTGCTTTGCTGCAGGAGGGACTGGTGCCCTTCATAAAATAGATGGTATCATGAGGGAGGGAAATTATGTGGATATATTGAAGCAACATCTCAAGACATCAGTCAGGAAGATAAAGCTTGGTCGCAAATGGGTCTTCCAAATGGACAATGACCCCAAGCATACTTCCAAAGTTGTGTCAAAATGGCTTAAGGACAAAGTCAAGGTATTGGAGTGGCCATCACAAAGCCCTGCCCTCAATCCTATAGAACAATTTTGGGCAGAACTGAAAAAGTGTGTGCGAGCAAGGAGGCCTACAAACCTGACTCAGTTACACAAGTTCTGTCAGGAGGAATGGGCCAAAATTCACCCAACTTATTGTGGGAAGCTTGTGGAAGGCTACCTGAAACGTTCGACCCAAGTAAACCAATTTATAGGCAATGCTACCAAATACTAATTAAGTGTATGTAAACTTCTGACCCACTGGGAATGTGACGAATGAAATAAAAACTGAAATAAGTCTCTCTACTCTTATTCTGACATTTCACATTCTTAAAATAAAGTGGGGATCCTAACTGACCTAAGACATGGAATTAAATGTCAAGAATTATGAAAAACTGTGCTTAAATGTAATTGGCTTGTCATGTTCGTCGTAATGAGGAGACCAAGGTGCAGCATGACAAGCGTACATAACTCTTTTTTTAATAAAATAAAGAACACTGAACAAACTATCAAAACAACAAAACGAACCGTGAAGCTAATATGTGTAGTTCAGACAGACCTAAAACATACATGGGAGGGTCTGGGTGGGCATCTAACTTTGGTGGCGGCTCTGGCTCTGGACGCCGCCCCTTTTCTTTACATTGAGCCCTCCGCCCTTGTAGCACTGACCCGTGGATTGTCGCCGGAGGCTAATTACTGCTGATCATCGCTGGAGACCCCGGGCTGGGGACCGTCGCTGGAGACCCCGGGCTGGGGACCACCACTGCATGGATCATCACCGGAGGCCCTGGGCCGGGGACCGTCGCTGGAGACCCCGGGCTGGGGACCATCACTGCATGGATCATCACCGGAGGCCCTGGGCTGGGGATCGTCGCTGGAGAGCCCGGGCTGGGGACCGTCGCTTGAGACCCTGGGATGTGGCCCGTCGTGGGAGGTTCCGGACTGTGGCCCGTCATGGGAGGTTCCGGACTGTGGCCAGTCGTGGGAGGTTCCGGACTGTGGCCAGTCGTGGGAGGTTCCGGACTGTGGCCAGTCGTGGGAGGTTCTGGACTGTGGCCCGTCGCCGGGAGGTTCCGGACTGGGTACTGTCGCCAGACACTCTGGACTGCCGAGGCGCACTATAGGCCTGGTGCATGGTGCCGGCACTGGTGGTACCGGGCTGGGGACACGCACCTCAGGGCGAGTGCGAGGAGTAGGAACAGGGCATACTGGACCCTGGAGGCGCACTGGAAGCCTGGTGCTGGCACTGGTGGTACTGGTCTGGTGACACACACCTCAGGGCGAGTGCTGGGAGGAGGAACAGGACGTACTGGACTGTGGAGGCGTACTGGAGGTCTGGAGTGTAGAGCTGACACAACCCGTCCTGGCTGGATGTTTATTTTCATCCTACAAATGCAGGGCGTACTGGGCTGTGTAGACTCACCGGAGACACAGTAAGCAAAGCTGGCGCATGATATTCTGGTCCAAGGATGTACACTGGAGACCAGAAGCGCTGAGCCGGCACCCCTCCTTCCTGGCTGGATGCCCATTCCAGAGCTGGAATAGAGCGCACCGGGCTAAATAGCACACTGGAGACACCATGCATTCTACAGCATAACACTGTGCCTGACCAGTAACACGCTCTGCACAGTAAGCACGAGGAGTTCGCTCAGGTCTCCTACCTGACTCAGCCATTGTCCTCGTGTCCCTCCCCCCACCAAAACAATCTTGGGGCTGCCTCTCGGGCTTCCGTGCTAGCCGTGTACCTTCATATCGTCACCGTTCCTCTATTCTTCGGTATTTCTCCTCGTAGTATCGCCATTCCGCTTCGTTGCCTCTCTTTCCTCCTCAGAAAGGCGATACTCCCCCGGCTGCGTCCAGGGTCCTACCCCATCCAATATTTCCTCCCAGGTCCATCTCCCCATTAAATGCTGCTCCTCCTTTTCACGCTGCTTGGTCCTGTTCTGGTGGGTAATTCTGTCACGTTCGTCATAGTGAGGAGACCAAGGCACAGTGTGATTTGAATGCATTCTTCTTTTATTAACAAAGAACATTAAACAAACTAACAAAAATAACAACCCAAACGTGTCGCTATAAACAACGAGTGCTGAAACAGGCAACTAAACATAGACCGTAACCCACAAAATACCCAAGGAATATGGCTACCTAAATATGGTCCCCAATCAGAGACAACGATAAACAGCTGCCTCTGATTGAGAACCAATCTAGGCAACCATAGACATATAAACCCCTAGAAATACAACACCCCCATGACATACAAAACCCCCTAGACAATAAAAAAAACTAAACAAACCACCCTTGTCACACCCTGACCTAACCAAATAATAAAGAAAACAAAGACAACTAAAGTCAGGGCGTGACATGGCCCTGACAAGGTGTATGTAAACTTCCGACTTCAACTGTACCTCAATCATGGAATGATTAATTTTGTACATTTTATAGTATTTAAAGCTGGTGCAGATCTGGGCAATATGTAATACTTTTTTAAAGTGCCCTGCTGCAGCAAAGTACAGGTAACTGACAAAATGAAGGAAACACCAACATAAACAATCTAAATAGGGTGTTTTGGCCACCACATGCCGCCAGAAGAGCTTCAATGCGCCTTGGCATAGATTCTACAAGTGTCCAGTACTTTATTGAAGCGATGCGGCACCATTCTTACACAAGAAATTCCACAATTTGGTGTTTCGCTGATGGTGGTGGAAAATGCTGTCTCAGGAGGCGCACCAGAATCTCCCATAAATGTTCAATTGGGTTGAGATCTGGTGACTGAGACACACACTCACGTAGAATTAGTGCTGCCACTTTGACTGATTCGTTTTCGGGCCGGGCACACATAGACACTAAATTGACATATTGACTTAAATGGCAGCATTGCAATGAAGACCCAGGAATCTGCAGGTTACCCCTGGATTTCTTAAAGTATCTGTCCAGTGTTCCAGATTTTTCTAAAATATGACCTAAAATGTATTACAATATGAATGAAATAGATGTCCTTCCAAAAAATTACAATTAATCTTTTCTCTTTGCCCCTGCTTGGCCTGCTAGGAAACAACAGAGTGGTCTGGGCATGTATTGGGCATATACTGGTAAAAACAAGTGAGACACTCATACACTTGGATACACAGTATGCCCGGCTCTACTTTTAAAAATAGATTTTTACTGTACAGTTACTTTAACATGCAACTAACGGAAGGTTAGCTCCGAGCTAAAATAACGCTGGTTGCAATGAAAAAACTGCGGAACAAAACTAGTAGACCAGCTGATCTGACGGTGTTATTTGTCATGCCGGCTTTATAATAGACAGCGGAAATGGCATGGTAAATGGTAATAGTCTGCATTCACTACTTCCGGCCCATTAAAATAACATTCTGTTAGGACAAACGATGGAAGATAGACGGAAGATTATGACATATTACAAACAAAATGAAATGATTCGACTGGAAATGTAGTCCATGTCAATTACGATGATTTATCCAACGTGTTGATTTGCAGACAATTACTTATGCCTGCACCAAGTGATATGGAATGCAGCAACATGTGTGATAGAAAACTTGAATATCATTATAAAATTAAGAATCTGTTTGGTTAAGATACCGACTTCCAAATGATACGAAATTACTCTCCCTACCAAATTTCTTTCCAATTCAGAATGTTTTTTCTTCAGTAGAGTGCAATATGCCACAGAGTGTTATCCATTGTTCTACAAATAAATAATCTCCATTATCCACACAGCATAGGAAATGCTACTCATAATAGCTTAAACACGATAAACATTTGTGCAACTTTGAATAACTTTATTAGAATGCAATATAATTTCATTCAAAATACAACACATTCACAATCAGTTTAGTTTCAAATGTCAAATGTGTAGCCTACAGTTCAGGAATATTTCCTTTCCCCCTCTTGATAAGAAATTAGCATATTTTTTTAGGACAAGTAAGGTCATTAATGGATTTGTCACGACTTCTCCCTAAGTCGATGCATCTCCTTATTCGGGAGGTGGTCGACGTCGCCGGTCTTCTAGGCATCGCCGATCAATTCTTCATTTTCCATTTGTCTTGTCTTGTTTTTTCCACACACCTGGTTCTCATTTCCCTCATTATGTGTTGTGTATTTAACCCTCTGTTTCCCCCATGTCTTTGTGTGATATTGTTTATTCTGTTTCATGTTATGTGCACGTTAGTCTGTTGCGCTGGGTTATGTTAACCCAAATTGTTATTTTGTGTTTATTTTTGCCGTGTGCTTTTGGTTCGCCGTAATAAAAGGCTCCGTTGGCTACCCAATATCTGCTCTCCTGCACCTGACTCCCTTACTGCCAATTACGCATACCTGACAGGATTACATCAATTGAAAATGAAAAATGTATCGTATACCATGAAAGTATCCAAAAGGGCCACTAGATATAACTTGTGATAAATTACATAAAATACTTGAAAGTTACAAAAATTCTGGCAGTTTGCTGGGAAACTTAGAAAGTTTCCAGTAATATACCCTCCCTTTGCAACCCTAATCAGGACTAAAAGATAACCCCCGACATCCGTGTTATGGAGTGGTAAATCGGTGGTGGATGATGGTTGCCAGTGAGATCAGCTGTTCCAGTGATTTTAGCACGTATTGATGGTTTAATGAGAGCTCAGTTGGCGATACCCTAGTGGCCATCAGTGGTTGCCATTGGCTCTATATACTTTAGGGAGGGCCAGATGAAATCTACAGGGTTATTAATCTCCAAAAGAACTTTACAGTTACTGCGTAGTTAATTACTACAGAAGTAATTTATCGTTTGTACCTGCATTGGGTTTGGTTTTATTTGAATTAATTACACAGGGTTAGATAAACTATGGAAGTCCGAATTTAGTTTCTCTTTTAAAAAACACCCATTGGAGACAGGAAATTTGCTTACATCTCCACACAATCTACAGTAAGTCAATTTTCTCTGTACAATAAAAAATACTAGCGATCGCAACCCATAATGTAAGGAAAACACTCATGTAAGAAATGTCTCGACGTTTGAGGTGCTCCCCCTCATAAAAAGGTGAAGGTTTCTCACTACTGTGTCTGATGAAATCACTCAACTCTCGTAGGCTTCCTTAATCTCCGAACTCTCCAGACGTTCCTTATCTGTCGATTCAAGAGCTATAATTAGGGAACTCAAGTAAGCAAAGTCAGCATCCAGAAGATGACATTACACAAAGATTACAGTATACCTGTCAGGAGATTCTCTACCGCCTCAGATTCTTTGTCGACTTACAGTAGGAAGAGTAGGATGTAAAACGTGCTTTATGAAATACATTTGATTGATTGATTGATTGATTCTCTGTCCGAACGTGTCCTGTTTGCTACTCAGCTTTTGAAGACCCTGCAGGCCTGGCTGAAGAGCATCGGAGTGGTGGTACGACTCCAAGGACAGGAAAGTGGAACTGGTGTCAAAGGTCATGCGTTGCCTGAGTGAATCTTGAGTGGTGAGGGCCACCTTCCAGACAAACACAGCGACGGGTCACATTACACTCTGCAACATCACTGAGAACGAGCCGGTTTTAAGATAATTGATAGTGAGCTTTGCATTGCTATCATCAGGTTTCACCATGGTTTCAGGTTTCACACTATGGTGGTCTTGTCATGGAGTTAGTAAGATGTTTCTGGCATTGAGGTTCAGGTAAGAAAATATGCTTTTAACTAATATATTTAGTTAACATATAAAGAGTAAGTTATCTTATTTATATCGTTTTGTTTTATATATGCGTGTTTTTATGAATCCCCATTGCTTGCTTTTCTTATTGTTCAGTACATCATTTTATGTATTGTGTCAGCTTTATTCCAGAAAAGGTAAAAGCTAATGTTTGTTAGTGGAGTTTTCATTTGCAGAGTTCTAATGCTTAGTCAGTATTTATTCAGATCCTTTGAAATTGTGCATACACATTGACTGCCATAATAAAACAAAGATGTTGTTTTACATAGACAGAAGGATTCCCCATCATATGCCGCATTGCACTTTCTGCTTTCTGCAAAGTGAATGTTCTCTGACCAGACCTGAGATCCATTACAATTAGAAATCTTTCAAAGACTTTGAGTATTTGCTTTAACGTGCATGGAGTGCCAGGTGAGTGGGGTTTGCACTTTGGGGACTTTTCTATTGGTTCCATTGCAACAGGCAAGCTCAATAAAGCACAAATAAAGTATTTGAAATGATATCAAATAGAATTTGAACCCAGGTCTGCCATTGTCCACATTGACTTGTGTTATGTTTACTGAGCCAGCAAGGCAACTCACGTATTCTGTTCAATGCCTCTCTCAAAAACAGAATTCTAGAGTGTGACGGCTGCTGTGACAGCAGAAAAGCGTGGTCTAACTAAGTATGATGGAAAGCGCTGCGATGGTTGTTTGAGCCAGCTGTAATGATACCCTCAGTATGGATTGACGGCAGCAGAAAAATAAGCATTTGAGTGAAATGTAAATGAAGGATGCCGACTTTGATGGCAAGCGTCAGAAGCCAAACTGCATCACTTTCAAAGAGGACACTTTAAGCTCTTTCTTTATGGTTTATTCAGACAAAAGCTTAATGATCCGTGCAAATCTGACAGCTATGCATTTAGTTAGGGTTCACGACATGGCAAGATTCTACTTTTCTTTCAAGGTTTTTTAAAGCCATTATTTTGGAGGGCTGGTGTTTCATGCATCAAAGTTTTTAATGTGAAACAGACTGGATTGATTTTTCCTCTTCCCTTTCTTGTCTTTAAGGGCAACTGTTAGTTATTAGAGTATGTGGCCCCATGCATCATGGCTCTTTTATGGATGCATGTGCTCTTTGTGACAGTAACGTGATATTACTTTGATAATTAGCCTGCTAGTCATTACCAGCAGTACTGTAGTTGTGTTTCAATCTTCTTCTTAATCAATCCATTAGTCCAACACATCTTTTGTCAAATATGGGTTGCATATCTAATTTCCAATGCCTACGGGTACACAAAATGCAATGGGGTGTGATTGGAGGCCAAAATCACATCAAGCATAATAGTCTTAAAGGTCCAATGCAGCCATTTTTATCTCAATATCAAATCATTTCTGGGTAACAATTAAGTATCTTATTGTGATTGTTTTCAATGAGATGGTCAAAAAGAAACAAATATAGCTTCTTATTAAAAAACAATTTCTCAAGCAAGAACTTTGATAGGACTGTCTGGGGGAAACTGAATACTAGCTGTTTACATTTTAGTAATTTCGCAGACACTTTTATCCCGGAGCAATTAGGGTTAAGTGCCTTGTTCAAGGGCACATTGGTATATTTTTCACCTAGTCTGCTCGGGGAAACTGCAAACCAGCAAACTGTTCCAGTGCTCTTAACGGCTAGGCTACCTGCCACCCTGCTGTAACTGGCAGAGAGGTTGTAAATCTCTTTCTTATTGGTCTAATAATGAATTTACTGCATGGTAATGTCACCAGGCACCCCAAAACTCCATCCCAACAAAACAGGCTGACATGTTCAAACAGATCGTACACTAAAAGTGAATTATTGTACTTTTCACAATTTCACAGTATTATTCAAAATTCATACTGTGGGAATATACACTGCTCAAAAAAATAAAGGGAACACTTAAACAACACATGTAACTACAAGTCAATCACACTTCTGTGAAATCACACTGTCCACTTAGGAAGCAACACTGATTGACAATAAATTTCACATGCTGTTGTGCAAATGGAATAGACAACAGGTGGAAATTATAGGCAATTTGCAAGACACCCCCAATAAAGGAGTGGTTCTGCAGGTGGTGACCACAGACCACATTTCGGTTCCTATGCTTCCTGGCTGATGTTTTGGTCACTTTTGAATGCTGGCGGAGCTTTCACTCTAGTGGTAGCATGAGACGGGGTCTACAACCCACATAAGTGGCTCAGGTAGTGCAGCTCATCCAGGATGGCACATCAATGAGAGCTGTGGCAAGAAGGTTTGCTGTGTCTGTCAGCGTAGTGTCCAGAGCATGGAGGCGCTACCAGGAGACAGGCCAGTACATCAGGAGACGTGGAGGAGGCCGTAGGAGGGCAACAACCCAGCAGCAGGACCGCTACCTCCGCCTTTGTGCAAGGAGGAGCAGGAGGAGCACTGCCAGAGCCCTGCAAAATGACCTCCAGCAGGCCACAAATGTGCATGTGTCTGCTCAAACGGTCAGAAACAGACTCAATGAGGGTGGTATGAGGGCCCGACGTCCACAGGTGGGGGTTGTGCTACAGCCCAACACCGTGCAGGATGTTTGGCATTTGCCAGAGAACACCAAAATTGGCAAATTCACCACTGGCGCCCTGTGCTCTTCACAGATGAAAGCAGGTTAACACTGAGCACGTGACAGACAACGTTCTGCTGCCTGCAACATCCTCCAGCATGACCGGTTTGGCGGTGGGTCAGTCATGGTGTGGGGTAGCATTTCTTTGGGGGCCCTCCTGCCCTCCATGTGCTCGCCAGAGGTAGCCTGACTGCCATTAGGTACCGAGATGAGATCCTCAGACCCCTTGTGAGACCATATGCTGGTGCGGTTGGCCCTGGGTTCCTCCTAATGCAAGACAATACTAGACCTCATGTGGCTGGAGTGTGTCAGCAGTTCCTGCAAGAGGAAGGCATTGATGCTATGGACTGGCCTGCCCGTTCCCCAGACCTGAATCCAATTGAGCGCATCTGGGACATCATGTCTCGCTCCATCCACCAACGCCACGTTGCACCACAGGCTGTCCAGGAGTTGGCGGATGCTTTAGTCCAGGTCTGGGAGGAGATCCCTCAGGAGACCATCCGCCACCTCATCAGGAGCATGCCCAGGCGTTGTAGGGAGGTCATACAGGCACGTGGAGGCCACACACACTACTGAGCCTCATTTTGACTTTACATTACATCAAAGTTGGATCAGCCTGTAGTGTGATTTTCCACTTCAAATCCAGAACTCCATGGGTTGATAAATCTGATTTCCATTGATAATTTTTGTGTGAATTTGTTGTCAGCACATTCAACTATGTAAAGAAAAAAGTATTTAATAAGAATATTTCATTCATTCAGATCTAGGATGTGTTATTTTAGTGTTCCCTTTATTTTTTAAGCAGTGTATTTTAAAGACAGGAAATTATGTTTTTGATTGCACTGGGCCTTTTAACAAAGCTGAAATGTACTTTGAAGTCCAAACTCTATGAATACAGGTCAAATCAGTTATTGATATTGATGTGGTGGCGTTGCAGAAAGATCGCAATGCCATGAATCAAGAGATTATAAATTCATATCCCAGGTAAGAGCATGTTGATTAATAATTACTGTATAAATAAGCATACAAAGTGTGTCAAATATGTAGGTTGCAAACACTGCGACTGGGTGACGTTCTGGGTACATCCTTTTTATTTTATGTTTATTTAACTAGGCAAGTCAGTTAAGAACAAATTCTTATTTACAATGACAGCCTACCCCGGCCAAACCCGGATGGTGCTGGGCCAATTGTATGCCGCACTATGGGACTCTCAATCACGTCCGGATGTGAAACAGCCTGGATTCGAACCAGGTACTGTAGTGAAGCCTCTTGCCCTGAGATGCAGTGCCTTAGACTGCTGTGCCACTTTTTTGTTTGTAGGGAATTACCTGTGAAATGTCATGTGAAAAATATCAACGTGAAACTTCCTATGAAGTAACATGACATGTGAAGTGTTCCAAAACCACATGGATAGATTCACATGATTTGACATGTGAAAGGTTATTTTTGATCACGTGAAAATCCACGTGAAACTTCATGTGAAATATCATCACATGTGAAGTGTTCCAAAACTGCATGGTTTCACATAATTTCGCAAAATAGACGCGTGAACATTTCACATGTGAAATCATGTAATTTCCATATGTAAAATCATGTGGATTTTTCCATAAGGGATTGCTTTGTTTAATGTTTACCTGTATATGCTTGGAGAAAAACAAGGACATGTCGACGTCAATGTTTTCACAACAAGGTCTTTCTCAAGACCAGTCTCAATGAAAAGTGCACTGTTTTCATTGAGACTGGTCTTGAGAAAGGCCTTGTTGTTTTTCTATATATCCCCAGGGGATTCGCATCCATTGTGTAGCGCATATCTTTCTTATTTCTACCCATATACTGTATGCTGCCATTTCTATCCAGCCATTGATTTGAGCATTAACTCACTCGGACAGCTCAGTAAGCTTTCTCTCACGGGTGGTTTTCCATGTGGTGGGAACTGCTAATCAGTTTAGAAGCAGTCTAGCTGCTCTCTTCTTAGCTGACACAGTTAGCAGGATATGCTCCTCATGCTTCCTGCATGTCAGTATGGGTAACACCGCCACAGGAAGATAAGCATTACCACGCTTTAGTCAGGCTGTGTTAGCGCTGTAGCAGGTGTCAGCTGGCTTCGTTCACCCACCCCACTCCATCCAAATACATCTGATTAACCCTTTCTCTGACCCCCGAGTCTAGATGCAAGCTGGTAACAACAAGGTGGTCTTATGGGATACACAGTCTCCGATGATGGAATTTTTCCAAAATGTGTCACCCAAAACATTCCCCCCTCACAGGTTGATCAATAATGTTGGAAGTCTTTTACTGAACCGGTCTCTCTTGCAAAATAGATTTGTATCTAAATGAGAATACATTTTATTAATAAAGGTTCAACAAAAACTAAGTAGTGACCATAACACTCACTGCATTGCTGTGGCTCTTGAACAAAAGGGTTGGACTTGAGACGATCATGAGGTTGTACTCAATGGGCAGTAGAGGGGAAAAGAATAGGTGGAGAAGTCTAGCCTAACAAAAAGGACTTGAGTGTAACAAGCGGATGGATGTGAAACAGCCTGGATTCGAAGCAGGTACTGTAGTGAAGCCTCTTGCACTGAGATGCAGTGCCTTAGACTGTCCATTAAAACTGTTGCGCTCCCATGGTTTATGATGGGAATTTCACAGTTATATTTTTGGGGAGAGAGCAGTTCATGTAATGTATTAGTTTTTGTTGTGTTAGCTGGAGAGTCCATTTCCACACTGCCATGGGAAGGTAGTTGGATGTTGATAGAGAAAGGCCAGCTGCATAGGCTATGGAAATATTTTTCTGGTTTCAAAAATAAATCCCTCAACGAAAAATCACTGCCAAAACTGGCACTTATTTTGTTTTTGTAGGACTCAAATTATTGATGAAAAAATATTTGTTACAGAATATTAATATAATTTTGTGACCTAAAAATTCAGGTTTCCGTAGACAAACGTAACAATATTACTGTCATGATGGGTTAATGTTAGTGTTCTGGGCTTTTCATTTGGGTCCATACAGTACATATACTAACCAAGTATCTGTTTTGCATTTACATCCAACAATGCTAAATTTCTCAAACAAATGATGTAAAGAAAGACCGTTGCCAGTTTACCACCTTTTTCAATTACGTTCTTGTATCATCGCTCCCCAATGGGCTCGGGAGAGCCTAAGGTCGATTCCTGCGTCCTCCAAAAAATGACCTGCCAAACCACGCTCCTTAACCTGGAAGCAAGCTGCACCAATGTGTCAGAGGAAACACTGTTCAACTGACAACCAAAGTGAGCCTGCAGGCACCTGGCTAACCACAAGGAGTTGCTAGAGTGCAATGAGCCAAGTAAAGCCCCCCCGGCCAAACCCTCCCCTAATCTGGACAATTGTGTGCCGCCCTATGGGACTCCCAGTCAAGGCCAGTTGTGACAAAGCCTGGGATCGAACCCAGATCTGTGGTGATGCCTTAGACCGCTGTGCCACTCGTGAGGCCCAAATGTTGCCAAATCTGATTGTGCAATAGCAAATTGGGGTTTTATGGCCCAAGCCACTGTGACAAAGAATCATCTATGGCCTTTAGAAATATTCCAGACTATTATGATACTGTTCCCTCTTAAGTAATGTGTCCAAATTAATTTTACGTTAAGGTTTGGATTCAATAGAAATCACAAACGTCTTGCTCTGCAGCTCACAAAATGATTAATGTGGCGTAAGTATTTCCATGATTTGTCTCATGGGGATATTTGCATTGTTCATTCAAAAGGTGGTTATGTCAATTCAACTTTAAAATACATTTCAATTCCATACAGGTGAAATTATTTTACTCCTCTGCCCTCCCATTAATTACAAACATGTTAGTGCTCCCCGATCCTGACTTACATTTCACTACTTCTGGTCGGCTTGTCTTTAGGCGACCGCTCCCTCTCTTAAACCATCCTCGCTGTACTTTCAATGGAGATGGCTCAGCTAAATGTTGGGGGCATAGCCAAGAGATACTTCCCCTAATCGTGTTATTTCCCCTGTGTGACAATCTTTGCTTCCTGACCTGGCTTTCCTCACCGGGGGACGAAGACCGTCCTGCCTCCCAAAATAAAACAGTTCCCACCAGGGATGGGAATCTGTCCTTCATGGATACATGCTATCACTTGGACACATCTGACTGTACTGTAAAGGGACAATGTTTTTACTGAGAAACGGATATGGAAGATGTCTCGGGAAGCAAGGCATCATCGCGAGACAGCCTCACACCCTCTCTGATGTCTCAATGTCAGCTCACGGTTTACAAAGGCTTGGAACAGATCATCTCAAATGCTTGACGGGACTACTCACAGCTGTAGATGAGGCGCTGTCATAAATGTGACTGATTTAGGGCCAGTGGGATTAGGCGGACGCTCAGGGCAAATAATCTGAGAGCTGAAAATATAGTAGAGAAAGAGCACAATTCATAACACAACCTCTTTGAAGTCCTCTTCAAGCGGTTCTGCTTTATAAGCTAAACTTTTCACCTCAACCTAATCTAACATACTTGTCCCCTGAATGTACGGTCATTGGAACAGACATTACTGGTATTCATAATAATTAGCCTTTCTGTTTTTTCCTGAAGGGTTCGAACTATGATGATAAGGATGACCGACACAGTACCGTTCAGAATACATGTTGTGACTTAGTATGTGACATTATTGGATATGGCCTGTTATCTACTGTGGAGACTACTACTGGGTTTCACGTTAATTGATCTAAATACCTTTAACCGAACTTGAGTTCGGCTGCATCCAAATCTCTTTAAAGACATGCTATGGAACTTTGGCTACTACTAAGTATTTTTAAAACGTCCCGATTTGGGCTGAATGTGTCAATGTGTAGTTCATACATGCATAATCTATGAGCACAATTACTGTTTAACTTCAATTAGCAACAAAATTCCTAGTTTGAAAGCGACAGTTTTTATGGATGCTGTGCTGTGCCATTGTCCTAAATTTCCCCCCACATGGGCCAGCCCACCTAGCAATTTCAGTTCAACCATTGAGCTTCAGCCCCTCGCCATATGAGTGACAGCTAGCAAGAGGCACATCATGCACACAAATACCGAGAGAGAGAGAGAGAGAGCAATGATGTGGTGCACAAATCTGCTCATATGTGACGTAGTACTTAATTTTCGGGGACAACTTTTGGCTCGTGAGTACTACTTTCAGAATTACTGGCTAAAAAGTACCGGAGCATCTCTTTAAGCGTCAGGCCTTGGAGCAAGTGGAAACTTGTCATCCCAAAATGTATGGATTCCTGTATGAAAGCCTGCTCCTAAACTCAAAGCATTATATTGAATGCATGCTATTTATTTTAAGTTCCCAAGAAGCTGACACCACGCCAGACACCACATGGCCACCTCTGTTTTTGTGAGATGGAAACTAGATTGTTGCAAGCCAAGGCTGATATTAATTGGAATATCCTTGTTAACCCTGATTGCCACCACAATGAAAAGGCTTTATACAAGTTGGTAAACAGAAGGATTGTGGGAAATCCTCTAATTGAGTAGAGCTTCAGAATCGCAGAGATGACAGGACAGGTGGGGACAGGCATGGAGCTTCTGCAAACTTAATCCAGCCCCTGGGGAGAGATCAGCCAGGTGTTGAGATAGACCTGCCTCAGGTGCAAAACATTGCCAAGGAACTGAAGAATTTGACACTGCTGTACTAAACACAAGAAATCGGATCAACTTTGGAGGAAATTACAACATTGTTCATTTTAAGAGTGTGCAGATGGAGATAGGACTGAGCTCACTCTTTCTTTAGCAAGTCGTGCACAGTGGCCTTCCTGCAAGATCTGAAGAAACAATGTTCCTTTTTTTGTAGGTCACTACCATTCAACATACTCAGGCACGGCCCATGTGGTTGTACATTTTTTATTTTTATGACAACTTTATTGTCTTCAAATGAGGTTAATGATAATAAATGAGGATGATACATAGTGTATAACACATGTATCAAATGAACACAATCAAGCTTTTTCCCTTTTTTTATTTGACTTTACAAAGGTTACACCGAGAAAGGACTCATTCATTTGGTGTGTGGCTGACCTAGAAAGTAAAAAAGGTACTGGCAAGCACACAAAAGTTTCACTCTGTCTGAGCTCACGGAGTCCAACTCCTGCCTTTGTTGGGTGACATTTCTCACACGTCGCTCCAATGGGTTGCCCTGGAAACGTACTGTTTTCACCGTTTTTGTGAGGCCAAGCTGTCCCTTTGGAGAAATCAGTTCACCTTTTATACTGAACAAAAAAATTGCAACAGTTTCAAAGATTTTACTGAGTTACTGTTCATATAAGGAAATCAGTCAACTGAAATAAATGTGTTAGGCCCTAATCTATGGATGTCACATGACGGGGCAGAGGCACAGCCATGGGTGGGCCTGGGAGAGCATAGGCCTAACCACTTGGGAGCCAGGCCCACCCACTGGGGAGCCAGACCCAGCCAATAGGAATTAGTTTTTCCCCACAAAAAGGCTTTATTACAGACAGAAATACTCCTCAGTTTCACCAACTGTCCGGGTGGCTGGTCTCAGACGATCCCGCAGATGAAGAAGCCGGATGTGGAGGTCCTGGGCTGGCTTGGTTATACGTGGTCTGCGGTTGTGAGGCCGGTTGGACTGTCAAATTCTCTAAAACGACATTTATGTTAGGGAAATTAACATGAAATTCTCTGGCAACAGCTCTGTTGGACATTCCTGCAGTCAGCATGCCAATTACACGAGCCTTACGGTTGAGGGCGGAGCAAATAAAATTCGATTTGATTTGATTTGACGATCCCTCAAAACCTGAGACATCTGTGGCATTGTATTGTTTGACAAAACTGCACATTTTAGAGTGGCCTTTTATTGTCTCCAGCACAAGTTGCAACTGTGTAATGTGTAATGATCATGCTGTTTAATAAGCTTCTTGATATGCCACACCTGTCAGGTGGATGGATCATCTTGGCAAAGGAGAAATGCTCACTAACAGGGATGTAAACAAATTTGTGCACAACATTTGTGAGAAATAACGTTTTTGTGCTTATGAAACATTTCTGGGATCTTTAATTTCCACTCATTTCCAAACATGGGACCAACACTTGCATTTCTATTTTTAAGTGTTCCAAAACCACATGGATAGATTCACATGATTTGACATGTGAAAGGTTATTTTTGATCACGTGAAAATCCACGTGAAACTTCATGTGAAATATCATCACATGTGAAGTGTTCCAAAACTGCATGGTTTCACATAATTTCGCAAAATAGACGCGTGAACATTTCACATGTGAAATCATGTAATTTCCATATGTAAAATCATGTGGATTTTTCCATAAGGGATTGCTTTGTTTAATGTTTACCTGTATATGCTTGGAGAAAAACAAGGACATGTCGACGTCAATGTTTTCACAACAAGGTCTTTCTCAAGACCAGTCTCAATGAAAAGTGCACTGTTTTCATTGAGACTGGTCTTGAGAAAGGCCTTGTTGTTTTTCTATATATCCCCAGGGGATTCGCATCCATTGTGTAGCGCATATCTTTCTTATTTCTACCCATATACTGTATGCTGCCATTTCTATCCAGCCATTGATTTGAGCATTAACTCACTCGGACAGCTCAGTAAGCTTTCTCTCACGGGTGGTTTTCCATGTGGTGGGAACTGCTAATCAGTTTAGAAGCAGTCTAGCTGCTCTCTTCTTAGCTGACACAGTTAGCAGGATATGCTCCTCATGCTTCCTGCATGTCAGTATGGGTAACACCGCCACAGGAAGATAAGCATTACCACGCTTTAGTCAGGCTGTGTTAGCGCTGTAGCAGGTGTCAGCTGGCTTCGTTCACCCACCCCACTCCATCCAAATACATCTGATTAACCCTTTCTCTGACCCCCGAGTCTAGATGCAAGCTGGTAACAACAAGGTGGTCTTATGGGATACACAGTCTCCGATGATGGAATTTTTCCAAAATGTGTCACCCAAAACATTCCCCCCTCACAGGTTGATCAATAATGTTGGAAGTCTTTTACTGAACCGGTCTCTCTTGCAAAATAGATTTGTATCTAAATGAGAATACATTTTATTAATAAAGGTTCAACAAAAACTAAGTAGTGACCATAACACTCACTGCATTGCTGTGGCTCTTGAACAAAAGGGTTGGACTTGAGACGATCATGAGGTTGTACTCAATGGGCAGTAGAGGGGAAAAGAATAGGTGGAGAAGTCTAGCCTAACAAAAAGGACTTGAGTGTAACAAGCGGATGGATGTGAAACAGCCTGGATTCGAAGCAGGTACTGTAGTGAAGCCTCTTGCACTGAGATGCAGTGCCTTAGACTGTCCATTAAAACTGTTGCGCTCCCATGGTTTATGATGGGAATTTCACAGTTATATTTTTGGGGAGAGAGCAGTTCATGTAATGTATTAGTTTTTGTTGTGTTAGCTGGAGAGTCCATTTCCACACTGCCATGGGAAGGTAGTTGGATGTTGATAGAGAAAGGCCAGCTGCATAGGCTATGTAAATATTTTTCTGGTTTCAAAAATAAATCCCTCAACGAAAAATCACTGCCAAAACTGGCACTTATTTTGTTTTTGTAGGACTCAAATTATTGATGAAAAAAGATTTGTTACAGAATATTAATATAATTTTGTGACCTAAAAATTCAGGTTTCCGTAGACAAACGTAACAATATTACTGTCATGATGGGTTAATGTTAGTGTTCTGGGCTTTTCATTTGGGTCCATACAGTACATATACTAACCAAGTATCTGTTTTGCATTTACATCCAACAATGCTAAATTTCTCAAACAAATGATGTAAAGAAAGACCGTTGCCAGTTTACCACCTTTTTCAATTACGTTCTTGTATCATCGCTCCCCAATGGGCTCGGGAGAGCCTAAGGTCGATTCCTGCGTCCTCCAAAAAATGACCTGCCAAACCACGCTCCTTAACCTGGAAGCAAGCTGCACCAATGTGTCAGAGGAAACACTGTTCAACTGACAACCAAAGTGAGCCTGCAGGCACCTGGCCAACCACAAGGAGTTGCTAGAGTGCAATGAGCCAAGTAAAGCCCCCCCGGCCAAACCCTCCCCTAATCTGGACAATTGTGTGCCGCCCTATGGGACTCCCAGTCAAGGCCAGTTGTGACAAAGCCTGGGATCGAACCCAGATCTGTGGTGATGCCTTAGACCGCTGTGCCACTCGTGAGGCCCAAATGTTGCCAAATCTGATTGTGCAATAGCAAATTGGGGTTTTATGGCCCAAGCCACTGTGACAAAGAATCATCTGTGGCCTTTAGAAATATTCCAGACTATTATGATACTGTTCCCTCTTAAGTAATGTGTCCAAATTAATTTTACGTTAAGGTTTGGATTCAATAGAAATCACAAACGTCTTGCTCTGCAGCTCACAAAATGATTAATGTGGCGTATTTCCATGATTTGTCTCATGGGGATATTTGCATTGTTCATTCAAAAGGTGGTTATGTCAATTCAACTTTAAAATACATTTCAATTCCATACAGGTGAAATTATTTTACTCCTCTGCCCTCCCATTAATTACAAACATGTTAGTGCTCCCCGATCCTGACTTACATTTCACTACTTCTGGTCTGCTTGTCTTTAGGCGACCGCTCCCTCTCTTAAACCATCCTCGCTGTACTTTCAATGGAGATGGCTCAGCTAAATGTTGGGGGCATAGCCAAGAGATACTTCCCCTAATCGTGTTATTTCCCCTGTGTGACAATCTTTGCTTCCTGACCTGGCTTTCCTCACCGGGGGACGAAGACCGTCCTGCCTCCCAAAATAAAACAGTTCCCACCAGGGATGGGAATCTGTCCTTCATGGATACATGCTATCACTTGGACACATCTGACTGTACTGTAAAGGGACAATGTTTTTACTGAGAAACGGATATGGAAGATGTCTCGGGAAGCAAGGCATCATCGCGAGACAGCCTCACACCCTCTCTGATGTCTCAATGTCAGCTCACGGTTTACAAAGGCTTGGAACAGATCATCTCAAATGCTTGAAGGGACTACTCACAGCTGTAGATGAGGCGCTGTCATAAATGTGACTGATTTAGGGCCAGTGGGATTAGGCGGACGCTCAGGGCAAATAATCTGAGAGCTGAAAATATAGTAGAGAAAGAGCACAATTCATAACACAACCTCTTTGAAGTCCTCTTCAAGCGGTTCTGCTTTATAAGCTAAACTTTTCACCTCAACCTAATCTAACATACTTGTCCCCTGAATGTACGGTCATTGGAACAGACATTACTGGTATTCATAATAATTAGCATTTCTGTATTTTCCTGAAGGGTTCGAACTATGATGATAAGGATGACCGACACAGTACCGTTCAGAATACATGTTGTGACTTAGTAT
Source organism: Oncorhynchus mykiss (assembly GCF_013265735.2). Taxonomy (NCBI): domain Eukaryota; kingdom Metazoa; phylum Chordata; class Actinopteri; order Salmoniformes; family Salmonidae; genus Oncorhynchus; species Oncorhynchus mykiss. Next base: position 32,407,878 of record NC_048575.1, on the reverse strand, counting down.
GTGACATTATTGGATATGGCCTGTTATCTACTGTGGAGACTACTACTGGGTTTCACGTTAATTGATCTAAATACCTTTAACCGAACTTGAGTTCGGCTGCATCCAAATCTCTTTAAAGACATGCTATGGAACTTTGGCTACTACTAAGTATTTTTAAAACGTCCCGATTTGGGCTGAATGTGTCAATGTGTAGTTCATACATGCATAATCTATGAGCACAATTACTGTTTAACTTCAATTAGCAACAAAATTCCTAGTTTGAAAGCGACAGTTTTTATGGATGCTGTGCTGTGCCATTGTCCTAAATTTCCCCCCACATGGGCCAGCCCACCTAGCAATTTCAGTTCAACCATTGAGCTTCAGCCCCTCGCCATATGAGTGACAGCTAGCAAGAGGCACATCATGCACACAAATACCGAGAGAGAGAGAGAGAGAGCAATGATGTGGTGCACAAATCTGCACATATGTGACGTAGTACTTAATTTTCGGGGACAACTTTTGGTTCGTGAGTACTACTTTCAGAATTACTGGCTAAAAAGTACCGGAGCATCTCTTTAAGCGTCAGGCCTTGGAGCAAGTGGAAACTTGTCATCCCAAAATGTATGGATTCCTGTATGAAAGCCTGCTCCTAAACTCAAAGCATTATATTGAATGCATGCTATTTATTTTAAGTTCCCAAGAAGCTGACACCACGCCAGACACCACATGGCCACCTCTGTTTTTGTGAGATGGAAACTAGATTGTTGCAAGCCAAGGCTGATATTAATTGGAATATCCTTGTTAACCCTGATTGCCACCACAATGAAAAGGCTTTATACAAGTTGGTAAACAGAAGGATTGTGGGAAATCCTCTAATTGAGTAGAGCTTCAGAATCGCAGAGATGACAGGACAGGTGGGGACAGGCATGGAGCTTCTGCAAACTTAATCCAGCCCCTGGGGAGAGATCAGCCAGGTGTTGAGATAGACCTGCCTCAGGTGCAAAACATTGCCAAGGAACTGAAGAATTTGACACTGCTGTACTAAACACAAGAAATCGGATCAACTTTGGAGGAAATTACAACATTGTTCATTTTAAGAGTGTGCAGATGGAGATAGGACTGAGCTCACTCTTTCTTTAGCAAGTCGTGCACAGTGGCCTTCCTGCAAGATCTGAAGAAACAATGTTCCTTTTTTTGTAGGTCACTACCATTCAACATACTCAGGCACGGCCCATGTGGTTGTACATTTTTTATTTTTATGACAACTTTATTGTCTTCAAATGAGGTTAATGATAATAAATGAGGATGATACATAGTGTATAACACATGTATCAAATGAACACAATCAAGCTTTTTCCCTTTTTTTATTTGACTTTACAAAGGTTACACCGAGAAAGGACTCATTCATTTGGTGTGTGGCTGACCTAGAAAGTAAAAAAGGTACTGGCAAGCACACAAAAGTTTCACTCTGTCTGAGCTCACGGAGTCCAACTCCTGCCTTTGTTGGGTGACATTTCTCACACGTCGCTCCAATGGGTTGCCCTGGAAACGTACTGTTTTCACCGTTTTTGTGAGGCCAAGCTGTCCCTTTGGAGAAATCAGTTCACCTTTTATACTGAACAAAAAAATTGCAACAGTTTCAAAGATTTTACTGAGTTACTGTTCATATAAGGAAATCAGTCAACTGAAATAAATGTGTTAGGCCCTAATCTATGGATGTCACATGACGGGGCAGAGGCACAGCCATGGGTGGGCCTGGGAGAGCATAGGCCTAACCACTTGGGAGCCAGGCCCACCCACTGGGGAGCCAGACCCAGCCAATAGGAATTAGTTTTTCCCCACAAAAAGGCTTTATTACAGACAGAAATACTCCTCAGTTTCACCAACTGTCCGGGTGGCTGGTCTCAGACGATCCCGCAGATGAAGAAGCCGGATGTGGAGGTCCTGGGCTGGCTTGGTTATACGTGGTCTGCGGTTGTGAGGCCGGTTGGACTGTCAAATTCTCTAAAACGACATTTATGTTAGGGAAATTAACATGAAATTCTCTGGCAACAGCTCTGTTGGACATTCCTGCAGTCAGCATGCCAATTACACGAGCCTTACGGTTGAGGGCGGAGCAAATAAAATTCGATTTGATTTGATTTGACGATCCCTCAAAACCTGAGACATCTGTGGCATTGTATTGTTTGACAAAACTGCACATTTTAGAGTGGCCTTTTATTGTCTCCAGCACAAGTTGCAACTGTGTAATGTGTAATGATCATGCTGTTTAATAAGCTTCTTGATATGCCACACCTGTCAGGTGGATGGATCATCTTGGCAAAGGAGAAATGCTCACTAACAGGGATGTAAACAAATTTGTGCACAACATTTGTGAGAAATAACGTTTTTGTGCTTATGAAACATTTCTGGGATCTTTAATTTCCACTCATTTCCAAACATGGGACCAACACTTGCATTTCTATTTTTTTGTTCAGTGTAGTTTGATTCTTCAACCTACTTCTCCCTGTGATGATAGTCAATGCCCTTTATCTCTGACATTGAACATTGGTGCATAAGGTGCGCGTTACCGGAGCAGTGAACATGGCCTCTTTCTTATCTATATTGGAATGTCAGTAGAGATTGCCCAGATACCCATCAAAGGTGCGTGTCTCTGTTAACAGGCTTTTTGAGGTTCTTCTGTGCTGAGTACCCCATCATTTGGTGGTGTTCGACTACACCTTAATTAAATTCAATTTAGAAATGGCTTCGTAAAGTATTCACAACCCTTTACTTTTTCCCCATTTTGTTGTGTTACAAAACGGGATTAAAATGGATTTACTTGTCATTTGTTTTGGTCAACAATCTACACAAAATACTCTGTGATGTCAAAGTGGAAGAAAAACAAATATAAAATCAAAAAACACTCATATCTTGATTAGGTAAGTATATAGCCCCCTGAGTCAATACATGTTAGAATCACCTTTGGCAGAAATTACAGCTGTAAGTCTTTCTGGGTAAGTCTCTTAGAGCTTTGCAGGCTGAACCGGGTCTTCCTCTAGGATTTTGCCTATGCTTAGCTCTATTCTCTTTATTTTTTATCATAAAACAACTCCCTTGCTGATGACAAGCATACCCATAACGATGCAGCCACCACCATGCTTGAAAATACGAGGTGGTACACAGTGATGTGTTGTGTTGGATTTGCCCCAAACATAACACTTTGAATTCAGGACATAAAGTTAATTTATTTGCCACATTTTTTGCAGTTTTACTTACTTTTGAAAAAGTCAAGGGGTGTGAATACTTTCTGAAGGCACTGCATAGCTCATTGGGTTAATATTTAATTTAATTTAAACCTCTTAAGGATCGGACCCTTTAAATTATTTTTTTTGCCTAAAACGACATACCCAAATCTAACTACCTGTAGCTCAGGACCTGAAGCAAGGATATGCATATTCTTGGTACCATTTGAAAGGAAACACTTAGATCCTTAGATCTACCACATTAGATCTGGTAAAAGATAATACAAAGGCAATTTTTTTTTTTTTCATCAACTTTGAAATGCAAGAGAAAGGCCACAATGTACTATTGCAGTTTAAGCGCAATGTAGATTTTGGCCACTAGACTGCAGCAATGTATGTGCAAAGTTTTAGACTTATCCAACCATTGTATTACTGTTCAAAATGTTGTATCAAGTCTTCCCAAATGCGCCTAATTGGTTTATTGATACATTTTCAAGTACATAACTGTGCGCTCTCCTCAAACAATAGCATGGTATTAGCTACTGTAAATTGGACAGTGCAGTTAGATTAACAATAATTTAAGCTTTCTGCCCATATCATACATGTCTATGTCCTGGAAAATGTTCTTGTTACTTAAAAAGTCATGCTAATCACATTAGCGCACATTAGCTCAACCGTCATGTGGGGGGGACACCGATCCCGTAGAGGTTTTTAACCTTAATTTAACTAGGCAAGTCAGTTAAGAATAATTCTTATTTACAATGACGGCCTACACCGGTCAAACCTGGACGATAATTGGCCAATTGTGCACCACCCTATGGGACCCCCAATCACGCCCGTTTGTGATACAGCCTGGGTTCAAACCAGGGTGTCTGTAGTGACACCTCAAGCACTGAGATGCGGTGCCTTAGACTGCTGTGCCACTCCGGAGCCCCAATCACCTGGCCAACAGTGAGTGACATGATCACAATGGACAGCGTTGGCAGTTGTGAGGAGCGTCAACATCTGTGACAAGTTAGAGAAGTGTATCCATGGATCCCATGGATAATGTTTCATGTTCCACTGCTTTTCCCATCCATACTATGCCAATGAGGTGATGTATCATGTGTGTACGCCTCTCCTCTCCTCCTCATATCCTGTACTGCACCACAGACAGACTGGCTGGCCGGTGGCAATGGAAGTGGTTAGTCAATGAGGTCCAATATTTTCGACTTCATTTGCGGTATGTACAGTAATGTGATTGACTGGGATAGAATCTGGGTCTGCTGCACACCACAGCAATGAAATAACCTGCTGAGCAAAAGCTTAGGCAAGTCTTCAGGTCTACTCATTACATGAGTGTTTTCCATTGTTCCACCTACAGTAGCATAGTGAGCATAATAAGATTTATAAACATTGGAAGGTATTTTTCTATGAAAATGTTATGAACTTGCATTTGCATCTGGGAAGCCTACATCTGGGAAACCTACTGTAACAGCCACTGTTTGGGATCCATGGATATAGTTCTCTAATTTGTCACAGATGTTGACGCTCCTCACAACTGCCAACGTTGTTCACAGTCACTCACTTTTGGCCAGGTGATTCCCATCATGGCAGGAGGCCAGTGAACTTTCCAAACCTAACCCTGGGAAAATGCATGGAAACTCATGGTAACAGACTCTCAGACATTTCCCAAGAAAGTTATGAGTTCTGTGGTTCCTGTTTTCCATTGAAATTTCAACATGCTGGTATGTTTATGGTAAATGCCCCCATTGAGAGGGTTGTTGGTCAGTGATACAGGCCATTGGTTATTTGTAGTCTGGGTTAGTACTGCAATTCCTTGGCCTCCATATTGTCACATTTTGCAGAAACACTACGTATAAGTACATTTCAGCTTTGGACCCTGTTGTGCAATCACAAAATATTGTTTACTGAGATGCCACATGATTGCATTGACCTTTGATGTGAGCATGATCACTTTGTAGTACAGAACATTTATCATTTGTGGGATTCCACTCAAACACAACAGCAGTGTGTCTTTCCATGAAACACTGGATATTATGCCTTGCTTGGGAAAATGGACTGAATCTACACCTGATTTCACGTATGGAAAATCTCATGATTTCATGTGAAATTTCCATGTTTTGCACATGTGAAATTGTATTTCTCGTGAAATTCCATTTGAAATCATGAGAAACCTTGTGTTTTTTGTACAATTTACATGTGATGATATTTCACAAGGAGTTTCACGTGGATTTTCACATGATCACATAACCGTTCATATGTGAATTAAAATGTACACGTGAATATTTTTCACATGAGATTTCACAGGTGATGCCCAGCGAACAAAAATGAGTTGTTAGGATACACACACCAACAGTGCTTTTAACATAGTGTTTTCAAGTTACATATTTGTCACTATTATATTGTGTATGTTTATACTGTAATTATTATTCACAATTTTGTACTCACCTGGGATTTGAACTTACAACTTATTGGTTCAAGGTATTCCGATGTTCCTGCCATGCCACCATGTCTGTGTTGATGACTGATTTCACTTGTATTCCTGCACTTTGGACTTAGGTCAAGTAAATAGCTGCTTTGTTAAAAATACACAGAAGAAAAACAATTACATTTATCATAATGATTCAGGAGTAACATTAAAACTGAATAATATGCCCCACCAACATTAGACAACTTTACAGAAAACCCCTTAAATTGCTGAAATAGGTTAATTAAATCTATGATGAGAGAGTAGTCAGATCAACTGATAACAAAAATAGAAGTGCAGATGGCATTATTTTGCTAAGTGCAGAGATGTATTGTAGGTAATGAATGTGTAGAGGAATGCAACAGACTTGGCAGAACAACAGAATGGTCAGCATACATGTTGAGCTGAAATTTACACGTAAAAAAAGAGTCACGTGAGGTCAAATCTAACTAGCACATGTATTTTGTGAAAAGATTTCTTGAAATGTTGCATCCCCATAATGTAACATATATTTCACGTTAACACATGTTACTTTCCCATGTTGTCACATGTTATCACATTCACTTCACATGCGATCACATGTTTTCCCGTGCAAAATGTGTGTTTTTTTCTTTAAGGCTAGACCTAATTCATCACCATCTCTCACTCAGCTCCTCTTAAGAAAAAAACTATCATAAGTGCTTTAAAAATATATGCTCACCCCCTCAAAGAATGCATGCTACTGATCCTTTTACTCTGGCAAGGGTACATATAGCGAATGACACAGTGGCAACCGATGAGATGATGACTGAGAAATGATCCAATTTTAAATTTTTACTTCAGCCAATTATTCACACTTACTATGAAATGTGAGTCTTTTGGCCAAGACTGTCATACATGAACACTGCCTGGCTGCTGATATCCCTTCTATCGGATGTTATTATGCACTTTCCGATGTCATTACTCATGTGGAATCTACTTCAGGGTCTTACAAACTATTTAAAGGAGCACTGCCTTTATTCTTTTATAACTCATTGCGGTTTTTATTGTAGAAACCTTCATCATATTCAGTCAGGCTTGAATGGAGGGCAGACCGTATGCATCAAATATTTGATCTATTTATGAATTTTGATTGGCAACACTGTTGTACATTTTGTGACTACACGTTAACTTCAACCAGATTCAATATCCTTCGATGACTAGGATTGTTAACTTAGCTCTTTACCGTTGATGTTTATTGTGGGTCCAAAATGTTTGTTTTTTTACACCCCATTTTGAAGCTCTATCCCAAAGTAGTGTTCTTGATTTCAGATTAATATATTTTTTTAAAGTGAAAGATTTCTGGGCAGTTTTAGTTTCCCCGTAGTGGTGATCCTCTTCTTGATTTTTTTCTATATACCTTGGACAGCTTCTCCGCTGTAGGGAAACGGTTGAGGTAATGTGAGGCTCATTCACATCTGTCTCGCACTACTCTTGAAATGGATCCCAGATTTCAATGTTAACACTCTGCTATCTTGTTCAAGAGGATTTGCAAAGGTATGATTTATGGCAAACTCAATTAGTTGAACTGTGCTGCGTTCGCTCAGAAAATTAATTAAGAACCATGCTGATTAATGAAGTGACTGGAGAATTAACTCATTAACATTTCATTTCATGCGCAGGGCTGTATTATGAGTAAGACCAGACAAATTATTCTTGCAGACAGCTCATTTTGTGCATCATGATGAATTAGGGAAAGCTTATTGACTTGATTACCTGATAAGGAACCATTTTCCTTTCCTGCATTTTGTTGATTGGAAAAAAGCCTTCCCCAGCTTTATGCCAAAAGGAACGGGAGACTGTCCAGCTAGCACATAACGTTCTGAGAACCATCTGTTTCTTAGAGCTTGGTGAGAGCGTGGTTGTCCTATGGTTATTTTGCATACAACCTTCCCACAGAGAGGAAATTCAAAAGCTAATTTGACTCATGCACTAACAAGGCTTTTCAGCATAACCAGTGTGACTACTGCTAGAGTACTGTCGCTTTATTGATCTACTGTACTTCAACAACAGATGTACTCACATTGGATGGGTGATTAGAATTCAAACCTTCTCTCAAACATCCTAATACAAAACTCTTAGAGTAGGTTTACCCCATTAATGTACTTGGTTTGGTAAACATGTTTTTACATGTAAGACATCATCCCAGTTCACTCATTTCTACATTAAAATCAAATCAAATCAAAAATGGATTGGTCACATACACATGGTTTGCAGATGTTAATGTGAGTGTAGCAAAATGCTCGTGGTTCTAGTTCCGACTGCAGTAATATCTAACAAGTAAACTAACAATTCCCCAACAACTACCTAATACACACAAATCTAAAGGGGTGAATGAGAATATGTAAATATATGCATATGGATGAGCGATGGCCGAGCGGCATAGGCAAGGGGCAATAGATGGTATAAAATACAGTATATACATATGATATGGGTATTTTAGGATATGTTAACATTATTAAAGTGGCGTTACTTAAAGTGGCTTTGTATAAAGTGACTTGTGAACCATTTATTAAAGTGGCCAGTGATTGGGTCTCAGTGTAGGCAGCAGCCTCTCTGAGTTAGTGGCTGTTTAGCAGTCTGATGGCCTTGAGATAGAAGCTGTTTTTCAGTCTCTCGGTCCCAGCTTTGATGCACATGTACTGACCTCGCCTTCTGCATGGTAGCGGTGTGAACAGGCAGTGGCTCGGGTGGTTGTTGTCCTTGATGATCTTTTTGGCCTTTCTGTGACATCGGGTGTTGTAGGTGTCATGGAGGGCAGGTAGTTTGCCCCTGGTGATGCGTTGTGCAGACCGCACCACCCTCTGGAGAGCCTTGCGGTTGGGGGTGGTGCAGTTGCTGTAGGCTAGGTCAAATGTGGGGAGGTTTTCCCGGAAACAGATTAAACCTAGTCCTGGACTAAAAAGCAAGATCAATGGAAAATCTCCATCCCAAATTATTACTAGTCCAGGACTAGGTCTAATCTGTGTCTGCAAAAACACTCCTTAATAACTTCTTCGGGTTCGGTGAGACAGTTGAGCTAACGTAGGCTAATGCAATTAGCATGAGGTTGTAAGTAACAAGAACATTTCCCAGGACATAGTCATATCTGATATTGGCAGAAAGCTTAAATTCTTGTTAATCTAACTGCACTGTCCAATTTACAGTAGCTACTACAGTGAAATAATACCATACTATTGTTTGAGGAGAGTGCACAATTTTGAACATGAAAAGTTATTAATTAACAAATTAGGCACATTTGGGCAGTCTTGATACAACATTTTGAACCGAAATGCAATGGTTCATTGGATCAGTGAAAAGTTTCACATACACTGACACCATCTAGTGGCCAAAATCCAAATTGCACCTGGGCTGGAAAAATACATTATGGTCTTTCTCTTGCATTTCAAAGATGATGGTACAAAAATAATACAGGAAAACGGTTGGATTTTTCTTTGTATTATCTTTTACCAGATCTATTGCGTTATATTCTACTACATTCCTTTCACATTTCCATAAACTTCAAAGTGGTTCCTTTCAAATGGTACCAAGAATATGCATATCCTTACATCCGTGCCTGAGCTACAGGCAGTTAGATTTGGGTATGTCATTTAGGTGAAAATTGAAAAAAAAGGGGCTAATCCTTAATCCCACATTTCACCTAGCCTTATACATATGCCTACTCAGACAAGGTAGTTGACAGCATTTTAACATATTTTGGTTTATGTTCCTGTTATAAACAATGGAGTAATGCAATCTTATATTTTGGGATATGGTAGGGTAAAACAGTTGTGCTATGACTTTAATACATTCTAGTATTTAAAGGGTCAATCTGTGATTACTTAATACATTTTGTGACTTTTAAATTATTAACACACACCCATTGATTCTCAAAGAATATACATTATTTGAAAAATGCATCATAAGTTTAGTCCAATTGTCATTCCCCATCAGAACCCAAAATATATTCTTGTTCTACTGCCATTCCCACTGTCTTATAGCAGCACAGCCGTCCCGTCCTGTACTCCCTGTTCACACACAACTGCATGGCCAGGCACGACTCCAACACCATCATTAAGTTTGCAGACAGCACAACAGTGGTAGGCCTGATCGCCGACAACGATGAGACAGCCTATAGGGAGGAGGTCAGAGACCTGGCCGGATGGTTCCAGAATAACAACCTATCCCTCAACGTAACCAAGACTAAGGAGATGATTGTGGACTACAGGAAAATTAGGACCGAGCACGCCCACCATTCTCATCGACGGAGCTGTATTGGAGCAGGTTGAGAGCTTTAAGTTCCTAGGTGTCCCACATCAACAACAAATTAGAATGATCCAAACACACCAAGACGGTCGTGAAGATGGCACGACAAAGCCTATTCCCCCTCATGAAACTAAGATTAAGATTTGTCATGGGTCCTGAGATCCTCAAATGGTTCTACAGTTGCAACATCGAGAGCACTGGTTGCATCACTGCCAGGTACAGCAATTGCTCGGCCTCCGACCGCAAGGCACTACAGAGGGTAGTGCGCATGGCCCTGCTGCCTGCCATCCAGGACCTATATACCAGGCTGTGTCAGAGGAAGGCCCTAAAAATTGTCAAAGACCCCAGCCACCCCAGTCATAGACTGTTCTCTCTACTACCGCATGGCAAGTGGTACCAGAGTGCCAAGTCTAGGACAAAAAGGCTTCTCAAAAGTTTTTACCCCTAAGCCATAAGACTCCTGAACAGGTAATCAAATGGCTACCTGGACTATTTGCATTGTGTGCCCCCCCCTAACCCCTCTTTTTACGCTGCTGCTACTCTCTGTTTATCATATATGCATAGTCACTTTAACTATACATTCATGTACATACTACCTCAATTGTCCTGACTAACCAGTGCTCCATCACATTGGCTAACCGGGCTATCTGCATTGTGTCCCGCCACCTGCCACCCACCACCCACCAACCTATCTTTTACGCTACTGCTACTCTCTGTCCATCGTATATGCATAGTCACTTTAACCATATCTACATGTACATACTACCGCAATCAGCCTGACTAACCGGTGTCTGTATGTAGCCTCGCTACTTTGATAGCCTCGCTAGTGTATATAGCCTGTCTTTTTACTGTTGTTTTTATTTATTTACTTACCTATTGTTCACCTAATACCTTTTTTCCCACTATTGGTTAGAGCCTGTAAGTAAGCATTTCACTGTAAGGTTGTATTTGGCACATGTGACACATGTGCACACTATATGTGCACATGTGCACACTATAACAGGTGACCTTGCCCAGCTTTTTTCATAGTAGAGAACGCTCAAGTTATGTGACATATTTCTTAACATCTGTTTTCAATTCAGTCTAGCAATCATAGGGTGAAGAAACTTCAAAGTGTCACACAGGATAATACGCATTGCAACAAAGGATGGTGCATTTACACCACAGAACCATGACATCAGTGGTTCTAAGCCCACCAACGATGAGATGGGGAAGCTTCCCACTGGTTGAGATGAGGAAGCTTCCCACTGGGCACACCACGTCATTTCAGTGTGGAGATTCGGGTAATAGTTGGTAGATATGCTGAACAATGAGATTCCGTCCTCTTTTAACACACTCAAAAAGACAGCTATAAGTTGGTTGAATTCCAACTGCGTTACCACTATGGTTTCAACCATCTAAAAGCACAAGCAAGTTCCAAATTAAAATCATTATCTGATTTTTGGTTTAGTTGTCACCTAATGTGTTATCACTGCGCTTTCAACCATTTAAAGGCAAAATAAAGTTGAAATGGGAATACAATGTCAGATATTTTGCTTGTTTATACATAAACTTAATGTGTTAACACTGCTTCATCTAATAGCACAACCAAATGACTTGGATTACAGTTGAGATGACATTAAAGTACATGGTATAAGTGATCAATGCTGTTTGAGATTCTGTGCAGATTATTCTAGCAATTGTGAAGATTTCCAAAGACCTTCGACCCTGAACATGCACACTTTTTATGATATCATAAGAAGGCATTTGTGTTACAGTAACATACAAATGTGGCCATGGATGTGTTACTCATTTTAAGGTTGAATAAATACTGTTACATTAGTTTGTAAGACAGCCTTAACATTAGGCTGTTTATTTATTATTAAAAGTATTATTGAATTGTGTTTGATCAGTCGCATGTATTCATGGGTACCAAGGGAAGCCATGCTTCCACCAAAAATGTACCAACATAAAAACTAACAATTTTCTTTGTCTCTCTGTGTTCCATAATTTTCCTTCAATTTGCATGAGGATGAATAGATTTCACTGGAGAAAGCATTCGAGCGAGCAAAACAGCGCCCCTCTCTATATGTAGACCATCTATCTGATGCTGTCTGGTCAAAACGAGTATGACATTGTTGCCGCCCATTTCAATGAATGCAATGGAAGCCACCGAGCATTTCCTTTCTCTTGATAAAAAAATCTATAAAATAATAGCCAATCAGCGTTAAGCTAAACTGAGTGAGTTCAAATGTGAATGGTCCTGGTGCACAAAATAAGTATCATGTGAAGCCAGTTTGGATTTGGCTTCACACCAATCACATCACATCAAAAGCCAAACGTCATTAACAGAAAAAAATTGAAATGTTGCATCTCATTGTGTCGTTATTCTCTGTTGGCTAGCTAGCTAACAAGCAAAAATTGTCATTTTCCTAAATTAGCCAAGGATGGAGATAAAAATTTGGACTTGATGTTTCACTTAATTTTCCGTACTGGCCAATGACTATAACAATGATTATGATCCAACCAGACACTCATAAATTGTTTCACTGGCCTGAGAGGATGGAAGTTTAATATGTATCTAGATGTAGTAGGCTAATGTTAACTAGCTGGCTCATCATTGCCCATGAAAAGAAGTGAGGCTAATGAGCAAGCATTTTAGCCAAGTAGTCAAGGACAACAAAAACTAAAGGCATGTACAGTGCCTTGCAAAATTATTCATCCTCCTTGGCATTTTCCCTATTATGTTGCATTACAACCTGTAATTTAAATGTAATTTTACTTAGATTTAATGTAATGGGCATACACAAAATAGTCCAAATTGGTGAAGTGAAATGAAAAAAATGACTTGTTTCAAAAAAAATCTAAACAATTAAAAACAGAAAACTGGTGAGTGCATGTTTTCACCTCCTTTGCTATGAAACCCCTAAATAAAATCTGTTGCAATCAGTTACCTTCAGAAGTCACATAATTAGTTAAATAATCAGTTAAATAAGTGTCACATGATCTGTCACATGATCTCAGTATATATACACCTGTTCTGAAAGGCCCCAGATTCTGCAACACCACTAAGCAAGGGGCACCACCAAGCAAGGGGCACCATGAAGACCAAGGAGCTCTCCAAACAGGTCAGAGACAAAGTTGTGAAGAAGTACAGATCAGAGTTGGGTTATAAAAAAATATCAGAAACTTTGAACATCCCAAGGAGCACCATTAAATCCATCATAAAAATGGATAGAATATGGCACCACAACAAACCTGCCAAGAGAGGGCCCCCCACCAAAACTCACAGACCAAGCAAGGAGGGCTTTAATCAGAGAGGCAACAAAGAGACCAACGATAACCCTGAATGATATGCAAAGCTGCAAATTGTCCATAGGACCACTTTAAGCCGTACACTCCACAGAGCTGGGCTTTACTGAAGAGTGGCCAGAAAACAGTTATTGGTTAAAGAAAAAATAAACAAACACATTTGGTGTTCACCAAAAGGCATGTGGGAGACTCCCCAAACATATGTAAGAAGGTACTCTGGTCAGATGAGACTAAAATTGAGCTTTTTGGCCATCAAGGAAAACGCTATGACTGCCGCAAACCCAACACCTTTCATCACCCCGAGAACATCATCCACAGTGAAGCATTGTGTTGGCAGAATCATGCTGTGGATGTTTTTCAACGGCAGGGACTGGGAAACTGGTCAGAATTTAAGGAATGATGGATGGAGATAAATACAGGGAAATTCTTGAGGGAAACCTGTTTCAGTCTTCCAGAGATTTGAGTCTGGTTACGGAGGTTCACCTTCCAGCAGGACAATGACCCTAAGCATACTGCTAAAGCAACACTTGAGTGGTTTAAGGGGAAATACCCTAAATGTCTTGGAATGGCCTAGTCAAAGCCCAGACCTCAATCCAATTGAGAATCTGTGGCATGACTTAAAGATTGCTGTACACCAGCGGAACCCATCCAGCTTGAAGGAGCTGGAGCAGTTTTGCATTGAAGAATAAGCAAAAATACAAGTGGCTAGATGTGCTTATAGAGACATGCCCCAAGATGCTTGCAGCTGTAATTGCTGCAAAAGGTGGCTCTACAAAGTATTGACTTGGAGTGGATAGTTACGCACGCTCAAGTTATCCATTTTTTTTTGTCTCATTTCTTGTTTTTTCACCATAAAAAATATTTTGCATCTTCAAAGTGGTCGCCATGTTGTGGAAATCAAATGAAACAAACCCTCCCAAAAATCTATTTTAATTCCAGGTTGTAAGGCAGCAAAATAGGAAAAATTCCAAGGGGGTGAATACTTTCGTAAGCCACTGTACTGTATGGCAGAGTCATAGACCATTTCATCAACATGAAAGGAGTATGGCATTGGCATTTTTATAGAAGTAGGGTGAGTCAACGCATGTTTCTCAATATGCATGCAATTGTGCTCCACACTCTCATGCTCTGAGTGTAATCTCCTACGACGCTCTCTTTTTTTATAAAAAAAGAAACACATTTATTTAACCTTTATTTGACTAGGCAAGTCAGTTAAGAACAAATTCTTGTTAACAATGACAGCCTGCCCCCAAACCTGGACGACACTGGGCCAATTGTGCCCCGCCCTATGGGACTCCCAATCATGGCCGGATGTGATACAGCCTGAGAAGGTTCTTGTGAGGCCGAGAGTGCGGAGAACACATACATTTGAGAAGCACTCACACTCCCCCTACTGTATTACCTCACTCTTCACCTCCCCATTCACTGATACTTCTTCCAGCCAGGACAATGGTAACAATAGACGAAACAATATGTACACAAAGCAAACATTCTACTTCATAATTATCAGCTAGATGTGTGAACCATAATAATCTAGCTAGCCAGCTAGTTAAATGGGCACAAATTAATGTTAAGCAAGGTAGATGTACATTTTTCGTGGCTAGCTGGCTTGCCAGTTAGCCCTATTGACCTATGCACTTACCCATTCACTGAACCGTCTTTCAAACAGGACAATAGCAACAGAGAAGAAACAAGATATACACAAAATATCCATTTTACTTCATAATTATCAGCTACAGTAGTGGCAGTGCATTCGGAAAGTATTCAGAGTCCTTTACTTTTTCCACATTTTGTCACGTTACAGCCTTATTCTTCAATTGATTAAATATCAACAAATCCTCATCAATCTACACACAAAGCGAAAACACGCTTTTAGAAATGTTGGCACGTTTATTACAAATTATAAACAGAAATGTTTTACATACATTCAGACCCTTTGCTATGAGACTCGAAATTGACCTCAGGTGCATCTTGTTTCCATTTATCATCCTTGATAAATTTCTACAACTTGATTGGAAAGGCACACACTTGTACACACTTGTAAGGTCCCACACTTGTCAGTGCATGTCAGAGAAAAAAAACAATCCATGAGGTCGAAGGAATTGTCAGTAGAGCTCAGAGACAGGATTGTTTCAAGGCACAGATCTGGGGAAGGGTACCAAAAATGTCTGCAGCATTGAAGGTCCCCAAGAACACAGTGGCCTCCATGATTCTTAAATGGAAGCAGTTTGGAACTACCAAGACTCTACCTAAAGATGGCCGCCCGGCCAAACTGAGCAATCGAGGGAGAAGGGCCTTGGCCAGGGAGGTTACAAAGAACACGATGGTCACTCTGACAGAGCTCTAGAATTTCGGCAAATGTATAAAAATAACAGGATGCGCCTGACCTCAATTTTGAGTCTCGTAGCAAAGGGTCTGAATACTAATGTAAATAAGGTATTTCAGTTTAAAATTTGTAATACATTTGCAATAAAAAATGTAACACTGTTTTTGCTTTGTCATTAAGGGGTATTGTGTGTAGATTGATGAGGAAACAAATGTATTTAATCAATTTTAGAATAAGGCTGTAACTTAACAAAATTAGGAAAAAGTCAAGGGGTCTGAATTCTTTCCAAATGCACTGTAGGTTGCAATATGGCTTTTTTGGAGGGGGTTCCTCTGTGATTTTACCCACACGCAGCTTGTGTGTTTGGGAAAGGGAAAAGGGGGTTGACACTGTATCCAAATATCAACATTTAAAGGATATGCATCTACTGCTTAGATAGTTAGATCTGAGTCACTGGCTTATTCCTATTATTTTTATTTCTTTAACTTTTAATTTTGGTTGAGATGGAGACGTGAATCCTCATATCATTTGTTAACTTGTTGACAATTAATAGACTATTTAATGTGCATCGCAATCAAATATCAACATTTGAAGGAGACGTTTATTTTTGTTGGATATATCCATCTGTGCCTCTGAGTCTGGTATTAATTCCAGTTTGTCTACAAATTAATAATTGATATGTTGGATTCAAGTCTCCTTTTCAACCAAAAAAAATCCACCATGTCATTTAGGTTAAAAGTTGGGTGAAAAAAATACGAAATGCCCTTACTTTGATGACATTTTGCAAATCCAATTTGTTTTCACGTCCTCATACAAATATTTTGGGTTGAAATTACGTGGAAACAATGTTGATTCAACCAGTTTTCCAACCATATCCGCAGTGGGATATGCCTAGGGTTTCAAGCTTTAGATGATTTTACATGGAATCTACAAGTTAATAATACTTGTGTTGTATTCACTTCTCCATCTCAACCAAAAATCAAAGTTAAAGTCAAATCAAACCTTAAATGCACTTTAAACACAGTTTGACTTGATTTAATCCGATATTTTCACTTACATTTTTGGTTGAGATGGAGATTGAGATGTGTTTCCCCCCCCTCCCATCCCACCCTCCCTTCCTGTCCAAAGCCTGTTCTTCATCTTATTTCCTCCCCCTGTCCTGTGGTGAACCAGCTGGAGAGCCTAGGGAACCTGATTTTTTTTGGAAGCTCAGGCCACTGAAGAAAGAAGGGGAGTACTCGCACAGCAGCATCGCCATTTCCCATTGGAACAGGCGACCAGGCCGGATGGTGGGAACCAAGCGCAGTTTCTGATATATGCTTCTCCCTGTCCATTAGCCTGGAAAGTGTTGACATGTTACTTGAAACAAAAGGTGGACCTGACAACAGGCAGCTGTGGTTTTGGCTAGTGGATCACAAGCGGGTGCATGACTACAAACCTTCCGTTCATACAGACATTGCAAAATATTTTCAAAAAGCTCTGAAGTGATCATGAGATTATAGGCCGACTGTACAAAAGGGTCAAAAGAAAGTTTCTGCATTTATTTGAGGTAAAGATGACTCAAATAGAATGACCACTTGCTTGATAGACCATCAGTTATTGGCAGATGCTACAGTAATACCTCTGAAACTGCCATAGTCTGCTTACTGTAGGTACTCAAGCACATAGTCAGTGCTAACAGCATCAGGGCATCTTTTGTCACTTCAAAAAACAGTATCATCCAGTCCTCAGGAACCACCTCACAAAATGCAAAACATCAAACACATGTTAAATTAGCGTCTCATGAAGCCAATACTGTTGGTTTCTCCACTGAATAGTTTTTGTGAGGGTGAACAGTGCAATGCTTCAGAAGTTAAGAGCTGTGTGAGGGTGAATGCCCTCTCTATCTTCTCCCCCTTTGCCCCAATGCTCAGAGGATGTCCCTTGGTGGAGGAGGCCCGTGAGGAGGTCTAGCAGCCGCTTCTGGACAGCCCGGTCTTGCTCCTCGTCCTCGCCCCCCGCAGTGTCTACGCACTCTTGCACCGCCCGCTGGAGGTCCACCTGGAGGGGGAGGCCCGCCTTGGCGCCCAGCAGTGTGGGAGAGAACCAGGGCCTAAAGATCTTCTCACAGATCACCTGTCCAGAGCAGAAGAGGGGGTGACAGACCAGAGAGGAGTGAAGAAAAGAAGAGGGGGTGACAGTGAGAGACCCAAGAGGAAAGAGGGTAACAGAAAGTTGAGAGAAGTGGAGGGGGCAATCAGTAGTCATTGTGAGAGTGACCTACTGTTCCTCTGTTCTTATTTAATTATCACTGGGGTCATTATCAGTCATATTCTTATTACACACCAATTTGAAGGGGACATAAGCCACCCAGACACAAATCCCCTCCTCGACCCCTGCAATCGTTAAAGGACAAAGCCTCTATTGACTCCTTGTATGGCAGGCCGTACAATGGAGAGGTAGGGGTCAGCGAGGGTTACGATAAGTGATCAGAAGTGGAGGAAAGGTATCGCAGCAGCCACCTGTGGCCTTGAGGTGGACCTGGTGTAATCACGTAAATGGCATTGTCTGGGAGCTATCCACTTCTCCAGTGCATCCGGCAGTGTGAGTGACAACAGTATGTCAATTTATCAACTGGATGCGTAGTATGTCAAAGACTAGGTATTGACTCAAAGCCGGTATTCAAACAAATTCAGATCTGCGATCTGCGTACTGCATTTACTTTTGGGTTGGGATTCAATCTGATTGCAGATGTGGACAATATCCCAAGGTAATTTTCGATTGAGCCTGTCGTGCAGTGTTCACCATGAATGTGGTCTCCATGAACACAGAAATAGTGCCTTTATAACGTGCATTGCCGGAAAAATGCAATCAGATTGGATCCCGGCCTCAAGGGTGTTATGCGTGTGATTTCCGCGAATGTCTGGGAAATTATATTTAAAAATGTATTTCCGTGTGCAAGGCATTAATAATCTGCATTAGATTACATCCTTTACAATCCCTTGCAATTAGTGATTTATTTGGATCAATGCCCCTTGAGACTAATGATACTATTGAGGAACTCTTGAAGTCTTATCTAACCTGGATTTACTTCTTGTATTATGAATATGCTCTTAAAAACCCTAGTGTTATCATAAGAAATTAACATTCCTTGTAGCACTCAACTACACACTCATAATTAAAGTAATTAAAAGTTGAGGGTGTGACTAGGGTGGGCATTCTAATTTCTTTATTTCTATTTCTTTGGCCGGGTGTGGTTCTCAATCAGAGGCAGCTGTCTATCGTTGTCTCTGATTGAGATCCATACTTAGGTAGCCATTTTTCCACCTGTCTTTGTGGGAAGTTGACTTTGTTTAGGGCACATAGCCTTTAGCGTCACAGTTTGTTTTGTAGTGTTTATTGTTTTGTTCTGCGTCTTTTCAAATAAAGAGAAAATGTACGCACACCACGCTGCACCTTGGTCCAGTTCCTCGAACAACCATGACAGAGGGCTTTAGTATAGATATTGAGAGGATCAGCCAAGTTACAATTCAACAACTTGTTTAATTGTAATGTGTAGAGTGAGTTGAAAATGCAATGAACAACATATAAATGCAACTTAAAACAATTTCAAAGATTTTACTGAGTTACAGTTCATATAAGGAAATCAGTCAATTGAAATAAATTAATTAGGCAGTAATCTATGGTTTTTACATGACTGGGAATATAGATATGCATCTGTTGATCACAGATACATTTTTAAAAAAGTAGGGGCGTGGATCAGAAAACCAGTCAGTATCTGGTGTGACCACCATTTGCCGCATTCAGTGCAACACATCTCTTTCGCATAGAGTTGATCAGGCTGTTGAAATTGGCCTCCAGAATTCTGTCCCACTTCTCTTCAATGGCTGTGAGAAGTTACTTGATAATGGCAGGAACTGGAACAACCTGTTGTACACTGTTGTACACGTTGATCCAGAGCATCCCAAACGTGCTTAATGTGTGACATGGCTGGAGAGTATACAGGCAATTGAAGAACTGGGACATTTTCAGCTTCCAGGAATTGTGTACAGATCATGGGGCCATTCATTATCATGCTGAAACATGATGTGATGGCGGCAAAGGAATGGCACGACAATGGACCTCAGGATCTCGTCACGGTATCTCGGTGCATTCAAATTGTCATGGATAAAATGCAATTGTGTTCGTTGTCCGTCGCTTATGCCTGCCCATACCATAACCCCACCGCCACCATGGGGCACTCTGTTCACAACGTTGACATCAAGAAACTGCACACCCACGCAATGTCATATGCACTGTCTGTCATCTGCCCGGTACAGTTGAAACCGTGATTCATCTGTGAAGAGCACATTTCCCGAGTGTGCCAGTGGCCATCAAAGATGAGCATTTTCCCACTGAAGTTGGTTACAACGCCAAACTGCAATCAGGTCAAGACCCTGGTTAGGATAATGAGCATGCAGATGAGCTTCCCTGAGATGGTTTCTGACAGTTTGTGCAAAAAATGTTGGTTGTGCAAACCAACAGTTTTTCATCAGCTGTCCGGGTGGTTGGTCTCAGACGATCCCGCAGGTGAAGAAGACGGATGTGAAGGTGCTGGGCTGACATGGTTACACGTAGTCTGCGGTTGTGAGGCCGGTAGGACGTACTGCCAAATTCTCTAAAACAATATTGGAGTCGGCTTATGGTAGAGAAATTAATATTACATTTTATAGCAACAGTTCTGGTGGACATTCCTGCTTCAGATTGGCTAATTGACATCATTTGAGTCAATTGGAGGTGTACCTGCGGATGTATTTCAAGGCCTACCTTCAAATGGAGTGCCTCTTTGCTTGACATCATGGAAAAAGAAATCAAAAGAAATCAGCCAAGACCTCAGAAAAACAATTGTAGACCTCCACAAGATTGGTTCATCCTTGGGAGCTATTTCCAAACGCCTGTAGGCACCACGTTCACCTGTTCAAACAATAGTATGCAAGTATAAACACCATGGGACCACTCAGTCGTCATACCACTCAGGAAGGAGACACGTTCTGTCTCCTAGATATGAACGTACTTTGGTGCGAAAAGTGCAAATCAATCCCAGAACAACAGTAAAGGACCTTGTGAAGATGCTGGAAGAAACGGGTACAAAAGTATCTATATCCACAGTAAAACGAGTCCTATATCGACATAACCTGAAAGGCCGCTCAGCAAGGAAGAAGCCACTGCTCCAAAACTGCAATAAAAAAGCCAGACTACAGTTTGCAACTGCACATGGGGACAAAGATCATACTTTTTGGAGAAATGTCCTCTGGTCGGATGAAACAAAAATAGAATGGGTTGGCCATAATGACTATCGTTATGTTTGGAAGAAAAAGGGGGAGGCTTGCAAGGCGAAGAACACCATCCCAACAGTGAAGCATGGTGGTGGCAGCATCATGTTGTGGGGGTGCTTTGTCTGCAGGAGGTACTAGTGCACTTCACAAAATAGATGGCTTCATGAGTAAGGGAAATGATGTGGATATATTGAAGCAACATCTCAAGACATCAGTCAGGAAGTCAAAGCCTGGTCCCAAATGGGTCTTCCAAATGGACAATGACCCCAAGCATACTTCCAAAATTGTGGCAAAATGGCTTAAGAACAACAAAGTCAAGGTATTGGAATGGCCATCACAAAGCCCTGACCTCAATCCTATAGAAAATGTGTGGGCAGAACTGAAAAAGTGTGTGCGAGCAATTAAGCCTACAAACCTGACTACAGTTACACCAGCTCTGTCAGGAGGAATGGGCCATAATTCACTCAATTTATTTTGGTAAGCTTTTGGAAGGCTACCCGAAACAGTTGACCCAAGTTAAACAATTCAAAGGCAATGCTACCAAATACTAATTCAATGTATGTAGACTTCTGACCCACTTGGAATGTGATGAAAGAAATAAAAGCTGAAATAAATCATTCTCTCTACTATTATTCTGACATTTCACATTCTTAAAATAAAGTGGTGATTCTAACTGACCTAATACAGGGCATTTTTACTGGATTAAATGTCAAGAATTGTGAAAACGGAGTTTAAATGCATTTGGCTAAGGTGTATGTAAATTTCCGACTTCAACTGTATTTGTACGTATAGAACATTTCTGGGATCTTTAATTTCAGCTCATTAAACATGGGACCAACAGTATTTTTCTTGTTCATCATAGTATGGAATACCGTTCATATTTCGATGCAACCATACATACCTGCAGGTTGCTATTTCTCCGCTTGGAACTGCACTTGTTCGTCTTCATGTTGCATTTGGATATGCAGTCAAAGAAGTTGCAGTCGTCGTCGTTAGTGCAGTTCTGCTCAAGGATGTCTCGCATTTTGGGCTCGAAGAAGGCCATGTCCACATCTATAGCCACCACCTGCAGAACAGCACAGAGAGAGGTGATTAAGTGCCGGAGTCTGGTCATGTTGCATTGCTGCCAACTCCGGAGCTCACACTGACCACAGAGGCAAGGATTCAATGGTCAAATGTATTAGGCCTATCCTTTCTTACATCCACCACTATCAGTCTTGCTTTTGCCCTTTCATCCATCTCCCTATTCCACCGTCTGAAAAACATTTTTTTTTAAAAGGGAGGGTAATAAATCAAGAGTAACCAAATTGTAAATATTCCTGTTGGATAAATGTGGAATTTGTCATTGACGTGATCATAGAGAAAAAAAAGTCCTCATTTTCTATCACATTGCTGTTTAAGGGAGTTGCTGTTTAATCTGCATGGCATGATATGTTCGTCCTCTTTGCAGTAGATGGCTCGTAAAGAATGACTCCACTGCAGCACTTCATGTCAGCTACAGCTGATTTATGGCAGAACACGCCACCAAATAAATAAAACCCTGTCACTGTCGAACCTTGGAAGGTCTTCGTGATCAGTGAAAATAAGAGACAGTAAGCATATGTAGCGTTTGAAGGAGCTGTAGATCTGACAGACATGATAATAAGTGCTATTCTCAACGAAGCAAGCCAACCCAACATGTACCCCAATATACTTTTAATATATACAATATAGCCCCTAATATACTGTTTGCCCCAACATACGTTTAATATACACAATATACCCCCTCAATATACACCCCCCCCCCCCCCCCCCCGTATATAACATAGACATTTCACTTCCTCTGTTTATTATCACATGACAAAACGGAAGCAGGGATCAGCTGTATCCCCTGGAGCTATAAAACAGAGAGAGGAGGGATTGAAAGTCTACTTTGTTTTAATTACAGAGCAGCTGAAACGTAAACAATAACAAGCCTCCTTTGGATTCATCTCCTTTCTCCTGGTCTTTGTTCACATTGTAACATGAGCTCACTGTTTGTGTGAGCCATGACAGGTACAATAATATTATGTTTCATTTCAAACAGTGTAATCTTTTGAACTTCGATGCTTTAAAAAAAAAAGTGTAAACTTACCAGCAATTATACAAGGGGGAAAAACATGACGGAGAAAAGGTTTCCAAACCGTTTTTTCTTCCGAACATTCACAAGCTAAATAAAAGCTTGCGTGTTACTTTTTATCTTCGAAGGGTAATTTGCATCGGCATTCTGACCCGCATGCACATTACACACTAAATTATGTCCACACAACAATGGTTATCTCATTAAGGGCCTCATCAAAACAACGTTTTCCAGTCACGAATGCCGCTGCAACAATGATAATATGGTGTATAACAACGACGTCATTTTCTCCATCCTAAAATAGGAATAATGATTTCCTTTCTAAAGCTAAATTTGCGTCATAGTTACATAAGCCAAGTCTACAGACCCTGAAAATAAGACGTGTGTTTTTCATTGATTGCTCAAACAGCTGTTTGTGGCCCTTTTATGGAAATCAAATGAAAATGGTGCCGAGGACTGTTAATACATTGTAATACCCTCTGTTCTCACACTATCCTTTTGTGTGAATGATGTTAGCTTTTCATTCCGCTTACGTGACCTATTCAGAAAGTAGTTATATCAATGTTCGATGTCTGTTCATGCTATGAATCACCCGTCAGCAGAAACACAACACAAATCCAATGCAAGGTGTTCTTTGCACCTTGCTCTCAGTCCTTGATAGGTCATAGTCAGCCAAATATGCACAGGTTTCAAACAGACCAAACTAAGGTAAAAACCAATGTAGCACAATGTTGATAAATGGCACAAGCGGCCATTTTTGTTCTTGTGGAAAACAATTAGGCAGCCTGGAGCCTCGTCATTCTTTGTACACCGCATTGCTCTCATCAAACTGTTTGCACTCTGCGGATGAATGTGCCGCTGTATTGTGTGGATAAATTAACTAATGCGAATGGGGGCAAAATCGGGTCGGTCTGTGTGTCTTAGTGTGAAAAAAGGGAGCTAGATTTCCTAACCTTGTCTTGTTTACACAGGAAGAATCTAAACTCCCCCACTAAAGAGAAAGATATCTCAGATCTGTGACGGTTATCCAACAGCCGTTTTGGGACTGTTTTAATGACAGCTTTCCCTTCACACAAGGCTCCCCTGTTGTTTTGTGTGAGGGAGTCAGCAACTCTTTGCTTTGAGGTGTGTGCATGTTAGTTGAATTTGTGTCTATGGGTGTACTGTGTGTGTGAGTGTGTGTTCCTTTGCAGGCTCAAGTGTGTGTGCAATTTGGTCAGCTCACCGTAAGGTCCTTCCGGATAGCAAAGTTCTCCGGCTTGATGTCACACAGGTGGAGGCGGTGCGAGAAGTCGTTGTCGAAGCGCCACACCATGTCCAGGAAGCTGAGGGCGATGCGGTGCACCATGTCCCTCGCCGTCCGTGGGCCCGCCGATACCTCCTCCAGCGAGAAGATGTTCTGGTCCCAGGCGTGGCCTGCCGACAGGTACTCCACAGCGTAGAAGTGTCCGCAGGAGCCCAACACCTTGGCTAAGTGCCGGCTGAGGTCCTGCAGCACCCTCAGGAAAGTGTACTCCTCCTGCTGGAGCAGGGACCACAGCGATGCTAGCTCGGCCCGCGAGTAGGCCTGCCCATGCTCCCTAAGCCTCTGGCCCCACAGCGGCGGCAGAGAGGCGTTGCTGCTTATATCCAGCCCTAGGGAGTTCCTGATCTCCAGGGTGGCGTAGAAGACCACGTCCAGGGGAGAGAGCTCTTCGGCTGGGTCCTGGTACTCCAGGAGACCCAGGCTTTCATATGAGGAGAAGTTTTCCAGTTTGGACTTGAGCACCACGGGCGTGCCACGCCACCGGGCCTCGATCACCTTCTTACCGTTCTCGTAGTAGAGGCAGCGCCTGTACTCCACCTGGCCGCTCACGCACAAGTCCTCGCACAGGTCACCGGTTAGGGCGCCCTCGCGATACTCCTCACACTGGGACAGACAGACAGACATAAACACACACAGACAAAATCTAATTATTTTTGGTGAATATATTACGGTTGTCATGCATTTGAGGTAACAACAATTTAGTAGAAAATAATGGCCATTTTTCAACTAAAATGTGATTTGTAGTCCATGTCTCATCCCAATAAGGGAATGGCATTGTGTGATTGTGCTACTGAACCTAAAATGGGCAATTCTGTACGCATCAGTACATTTGATGCACATTTTTCAGTTGATGCTGAATTATATCACATCACACTTCAGACTCGGCCTCTAACCTGCTCTCAATGTCTCGGATTAGCGAGCAAATGGGATTGTTATAAGTCTCGGTGCATAGATGTCGGTCCAGAGGTTGGAAATTATTAGTGTTCCTGGGGGATTAGAGAGAAAATCCCTCTCTGCCCACATTCCAAAGTAAACAGCTGTCATCTTGAGTTGGTCACGATTTCAACAAGATCAGATGCTTAATGGCTTTACTGGGTGGCATGGCATTAGCACTATAGCCATAGCTGTGTTTCCCTCATCACCAACCCTCACAATGGTTTATTGGTCCTTCCCCACCCTTTCCCCTGTGGCCTCTCTTACATGTTACATTGAAATTGCAAGCCTACAAGCCTAGGTCATACTTTATACACAATGTAGTGACACAATTAATTTGTATTAATTGGTGAAATAACATACATGTAATTCCCAAGTAATTACACTGGTAATAATTTAAAACAATGCCGCTGAGGACAATTTATTTTCATTACAATTAAGTGTTGTCCATATAGCATAATTATATTTATATTTTACAAAATAAATTAAGAGTCAACAGTATTGTCCTGATATTTAATGCATATTATAAATTCCTTGAGTTTCATACTATGGATGTTTTGGCAGACTTTACTGCGCTCCAACTTTGCTCTCTGTTTAGCTGGGTGACATCACAAATGAAAGTGGCCTGTCTCAAGCTGTATCATATAGTTTGACGGCCACAAGTGTCCTCACCTTACCTCCAGAGGGTTGAACTCGGAGACCCCTGCAATTATTTTGAGGTCGCTAATGTGCCCCTAAGATCTCTCGGCACTATGTAGGCTAAGCTGCGCTGTGGCCATAATGTTCCAGCCTAGGCATCTGGCCCAGGACAAATCTTTTTTTTTCACCCTTTTCAGTGCTGCTGCCACGTTCCACACGTACATTTTAATTCCCTGTATTTCATGGTACTTGCATCATTTCGGGCTGCAGCTGTTTATACTGTAGCTTCTGTTTGCATGTAAACTTTCCCACCATGGTGTTTGGACTGTGTGCAAGTCTGTCATGGTGTTTTACTTGCATTTGTATATGTGTTGGAGTTTACAATGTACATGTAATTGATTGTTGGAGAAACCCTCTCTGTATGTAAAGCGTTGAATTGTGATTAATAACAAAAGTGAATTCCAAATGAACGTGGCTTCAGCTTCAGTTTATATGTCATACTATCAGTTGTGGATATGTACAGACGAGCCAAATTACAGTACAAAAGCTAAAGTCAATAAATAGCCCTGTTGACGCCCACAGCATGTTTGTTTTGAGTTTCAAACTCTAGCTAATGACAAACAGCAAATTCTCCGGTGAACACTGAGAGTGTTATATCAACACTGAAAGTGTGAAGTCTGTTGACTCATATGCACACCGGAACAATTACATTAACACATTGCTTAGTTTAAAGTCTGAATAAAATATTTGCCTTGTTTTTCTAGTGAATTGTAGAGTTATCACCCATGGCTGAATTTGTTAGTGACAGACACATGGTTGTTGCATTCACACATTTTCAATCCTATGGACTTCACCAAGTGAGAACCTAAGCGAATATGTTTTTATTTTTATTTTTTACAATTAACACAATAGCATACTTATTTCATAAGGCCTTATTTTGAGGGCATAGTTTTACCCTAATATAGGGGCTTTAAATGCATCACATTGAGCAAAAACCACAAACATAGATATTGAAACATACTATTCTAAAACTCTACCTGCAATAGAGCAAGCAGGGAAATATGATGATTATAGTTTTGGTTTTCGTTCAAAGTGATGTGTATGAGTTGCAGGCCTCTGTATTAGGGTAAAACTAACTAACTATGTGTTAGGTATTGTTTTAAACATTTCTTTTTGAATTATAACATATTCGCTTAAGATTTCACTTGGTGAATGCAACAACCATGTCTCTGTCACTAACATATACAGCCATGGTGGTAAGTCTACAATTTGCTTCAAAGGCAAATATTTTAATAAGGCTTTACACTAAGCAGTGTATTAAATTAACATAGTTCAGGTAGGCATATGGGTCCACAGACTCAACCCTTTCAGTGTTGATTTAACACTCTCAGTGTTTATTTTGTTTTAATTAACATTGGATAATTTTCTGGCTATGAATAAGTGGTTCAAGGGAAACAATACCCTCCAGACTTTGAAGTAGTCCACACCCTTAATGAACCTTTGGTTAACCAGGCAATTGGTTAACCAGGCAAGACACATCATCATGATCGTTGGGTTTGGATGAAGCAGTGAAAAAATCAGAGGTTTTGTTTGTTTTCTGTACTTTTCCTTCTTTTATATTTTATTTCTCGAAATCCCCCCCAAAAGACAATGAACAAAGTAAACATCTATTGGCCATCAATAAGAATCAAGGAAATATCTGTTGGCTGAGCAAAACCTAAATTCTGTCTCTGGGGCACATTCCATATTCAAAAGTGCAAATACATTGACCTTAAAAGGCACGGCAAAAGCGAATCACGTACGTTTCTGATTTAACTCAACGGCATGGTTTACTAAGTGTTTACACCGCTGCAAAGATTGGTCCACTTTAGAGGATCATTTCTATTGTATTCCTATTCTATGGCTGGAATTCAATCAAATAGAAAGAGACAATGTTTACAAACTACTGCCCATTTACACCCTCTTTTTACTCAGAAGGCATCTATCTACCTATGAAGAAAGTCTACCTGGAAGTGGCAGTAGGCCCGAGGTTTTTACAGTATTCATCATTCTGTAATCGCATTAGGTCATGGGAAATGGAGCTATAGCATCCATAATGTAAAATCCCTTAGCATGTCTGTAATAACAAACAAATCGCTTGGAATTAGGTTTGTTTAAATGCATGTTGTACATTTTGTTAGATTCCTGTCATTCAAATCATCTTAAAAACAAAATGATTTTGTATAATTGCACTTTGGGTGCTTCTTGAGCTCTCCCCTTGGCAAAGTAATGGTTAAGTCTGGAGTGGACCAGTGTGTCTGTGGTCTGTCGAGCGGAGCGCAGCCCGGCCCAAGCGTTGGTCAGAGTAGGCATGTGGGGAATGTCCTGTGACAGTAGCCTTAGCTCTACTTAGAGTTCTCTCCCTCACAACACTGGAAAAAATGAGCCTGAAAACAAAGATCTGCTCAAATATGTCCAGAGAAGACCTTTTAGTCAATAGACAATCATATAAATATATACGTTGTAGCCTAGATTATATAGGACTACATTTGGCTCGAATTGCCAAGCGGGAACAATGTGAGAATTATTTTGGCTCACTGTAAATCAAATCAAATCAAATCAAATTGCATTGGTCACATACACATGGTTAGCAGATGTTATTGCGAGTGTAGCGAAATGCTTGTGCTTCTAGTTCCGACAGTCCAGCAGTATCTTTCAAGTAATCTAACAATTCCACAACAACTACCTAATACACACAAATCTAAGTGAAAGAATGGAATAAGAATATGTACATATAAACATATGGATGAGCAATGACCGAACAGCATAGGCAAGATGCAAAAGATGGTACAAAATACAGTATAAACATATCAGATGGGTAATGCAATATATGTAAATATTATTAAAGTGGCATTATGAAAGTGGCCAATGATTTCAAGTCTGTATGTAGGCAGTCTGATGGCCTTGAGATGGAAGCTATTTTTCAGTCTCTCTGTCCCAGCTTTGATGCACCTGTACTGACCACGCCTTGTGGATGATAGGGGGGTGAACAGGCAGTGGCTCGGTGGTTGTTGTCCTTGATTATGTTTTTGGCCTTCCTGTGACATCGAGTGCTGTAGGTGTCCTGGAGGGCAGGTAGTTTGCCCCAGTGATACGTAGTGCAGACACCAGCCTCTGGAGAGCCCTGCGGTTATGGGCGGTGCAGTTGCCGTACCAGGCGGTGATGCAGCCTGACTGGATGCTCTCAATTGTGCATCTGTAAAGGTTTGTGAGGGTTTTAGGTGACAAGCCAAATTTCTTCAGGAACAGGGAGTACAGGAGGGGGCTGAGCACACACCCTTGTGGGGCCCGAGTGTTGAGGATCAGTGAAGTCGAGATGTTGTTTCCTACCTTCACCACCTGTCCAAGACCCAATTTCACAGGGTGGGGTTAAGGCCTCAAACTTCATGACGAGCTTGGAGGGTACTATGATGTTGAATGCTGAGTTGTAGTCAATGGACAGCATTCTTACGTGGAATAGGGCAGTGTGCAGTATGATGGCGATTGCATCATCTGTGGACCTGTTGGGGCTGTACGCAAATTGAAGTGGGTCTAGGGTGACAGATAAGGTGTAGGTGATATGATCCTTGACTAGTCTCTCAAAGCACTTCGTGATGACAGAAGTGAGTGCTACTGGGTGATAGTCATTTAGTTCAGTTACGGTTGCCTTCTTGGGTGCAGGAACAATGGTGGCCATCTTGAAGCATGTGTGGACAGCAGACTGGGATAGGGAGAGATTGAAAATGTCCGTAAACACACCAGCCAGCTGGTCTGCGTATGCTCTGAGGACGCAGCTAGGGATGCCGTCTGGGCCATCAGCTCTGCGAGGGTTAGCACGTTTAAAGGTCTTACTCACGTCATTCACAGAGAAGGAGAGCCCACAGTCTTAGGTAGTGGGCCACGTCGGTGGCACTGTATTATCCTCAAAGCGGGCAAAGAAGGTGTTTAGTTTGTCTGGAAGCAAGACGTCGGTGTCCATCACGTGTCTGGTTTTCTATTTGTAGTCCGTGATTGTCTGTAGACCCTGCCACATACGTCTCATGTCTGAGCCTTTGAATTGTGACTCCACTTTGTCTCTATACTGACATTTTACTTGTTTGATTGCCTTGTGGAGGGAATAACAACACTGTTTGTATCCGGCCATATTCCCAGTCAACTTTCCATGGTAAAATGCGGTGGTTCGCACTTTCAGTTTATGTGAATGCATAGTAGTACCATAATTGATACTATTGTTGTGTGGAGTGTGAATTTGGGTGAACATTGTGTTTATTCATTGTGTTTATTCATTTTAAAATGGAGAAGAGCAACAAATGCATACATTTTGAGAGCACTGAGTGGGTTGCCTGTTTTACAAGAAGTTCAGTTCACTGGGAGTAATAGTTTTCCAAGATGATGTTTGCACTATACACAACATCATTGCTGCTTCTTGGACTCAAACTAAACCAATTTATTCAGTGGCCTGAATAACGTTACATTAATTGATAGTTTAGCTGTGGGATTCAATTCTTCGTCATATTGTTTGTAATCTCAAAAGGCTGGTTTACTAGCACATATATTTACAAATCACGAAAGTTACTACAGATATTATTAAATCAGATCAAAAATCAAACCAAAGATTCCACATCTGTATTGCTTGCTGTTTACGGTTTTAGGCTGGGCTTTTGTAAAAGCACTTTGTGACATCTGCTGATGTAAAAAAGGCTTTATAAATACATCTGATTTGATTTGACCACAGATATTACATTAACGATTTGTATGCCTGTTCCATCTCCACAAGTGGTTACATACCTGTGAAGCCATACAGTACATACATGTTGAGTGCTACTATTATCACAGTATCATTAACCAATCATGTTATTCACAATGGCATGACATAAAAGGAACACAATAGCATATTTCAATGTTTTTATTTTTTTATATATATATTTTTTTACAGATGGTAGAATATATAATGTATACTTTTTGTAACAGTACTGCAATTATCCTATGAAGCTCAACCATCATTAGAATTCACATTGTCGTGGCCTTGGCACCATCTCCAGGCAATGCCAATTTATGGCTGGCTAAATGTGTGAATAAAGAACTTTAAAAAGCCAAGCGGTAGTGTAAGCACCAGAGCAGAAAGCTATTAAGGTGTGCAATAAAAAGCTTAAGGGATTTGTTCAATTAGTAAAGGCTGCCTAAACCACAAAGTCCCTATTGCCAGCTGAGAGTCAACCTCCCTTGCCATTGTGAGAAGTTGTTCCAAGCAGGATATATGCTTCATCTTTGCAAATCAAGAAACCGTAGATAATCATAGAAATATTGGGACAATGTTAGTCCCTGTGTCTATCGTCAGGATTATGGAGCATTTCCATCAAAGTTCGCTCTCAAAGTCACCTACTGCCTTCCCTGTGTGTGGTTATGGTAATATAATATCTGTAGTTCGCAAGGTATGAGTGTAATAGGTTTCATCTAGTAATTCAAAATACCATCAACTGATAAATAATGGCCCAGTGCAGTCAATAACGTGATATTTCTATGTTATATACAGTACCAGTCAAAAGTTTGGACACTCCAGGGTTTTTATTTATTTGTACTATTTTCTACATTGTAGAATAATAGTAAAGACATGAAATCTATGAAATAACACATATGGAAACATGTAGTAAACAAAAAAGTGTTGAACAAATTTGAGCTGTTCTTGCCATAATATGGACTTGGTCTTTTAACAAATAGGGCTATCTTCTCTATACCACCCCTACCTTGTCACAACACAACTGATTGGCTCAAACGCATTAAGAAGGAAAGACATTTCACAAATTCACTTTTAACAAGGAACACCTGTTAATTAAAATGTATTCCAGGTGAATACCTCATGGAGCTGGTTGAGAGAATGCCAAGAGTGTGCAAAGCTGTCATCAAGGCAAAGGGTGGCTACTTTGAATAATCTCAAATATAAAGTATATTTTGATTCGTTTTTTTTACTACATGATTCCATATGTGTGATTTCATAGTTTTGATGTCTTCACTTCTACAATGTAGAAAATAGTAAAACTAAAAAATAACAACCTTGAATGAGTAGGTGTGTCCAAACTTTTGACTGTTACTGTATATATTTCCACACTATGAGGTTGGAATAATACAGCATAAGAGCTGTTTGAAAAGACTGACTGACATTTCTGCCTGTTTTGGTGGGATGGAGTTCTGACCTGCCTGGTGACATCAAAATTACTTAATAAACCAATAAGAAAGAGAGTCCGAAACCTATCTGCCAATAATAGCTAGTTTTCAGTTTCCCCGACCACACTCAGACCACTCCCAGACAGTCCTAGCAAAATTATTGCTTTTAGAAATTGCTATTTTTTAAGGAGCTATTTAATTTGGACAATTTTAATTGAAAACAATCACAGTAAGGTATTTAACTTTCACCCAAAAATGATTTGATATTGAGATACAAATGACTGCATTTAATATACAATTTAGCCTCAAGCCTGTGTTCGCCTCAAGCCACATAATATATCAATTTAGCCCCAAACCTCCTATATGCAACGACATTTAGATGAGAAGCTAAATAAACTATTAACACATTTATACACTTTACCAGAATAATGATGTAAATCCTCTAAGTACTGTATGTGGGTACATATGAAACATATCATTGCACAAATGCAAATAAATAATGATATATACTGACATCAGACAGAATAGGAACTATCTGTCTGAACAGGAATAAACGCTCAGAGAACAAAAACAGGTTGGGTGGTTTTTGTTCTGTCCTGTCAACCTCGGCACACAATGGTCAGTTTGACCCTAAAGAGAGGCTACTTTTTGAGGTTGGCCAACATTAGGTCCTGCAACAATGTCAAAACCAGAACCGACGGACAGTTGGCCTATTGCACTGGGCAGTTTGCCAAAAGGGAGTCGCAATAGCAACCACTGTTTGTCTATTTTGTGCTCATTTCTTGTCTGTCCACATTATATACTGGACTAGCTGCATTTAAAGGGGAATTTAAAAGCATGTTTGGGGTTATTTATGAGGTTAAACATTTAAGCAATTGGCAGAGTAAATGTTGATGGGAGACAATGGGGTTCATGTAATCATAATATGAAATCTAGCTATCATTGCCTTGTGTATTTAGTCATATTTTGTGTCATTAAATTAATGGCTGGATAATCAGCAGTGGCTCATTGTGTCAGGTTAGATCCCCACCCTGAGTCTTTTAATTGTTTCATATTTAGAGGACAGAACATTCCATGGAATCAAAGGTCATCATTTATCTGACCAAGGCCTTTGCCCTGAGGAGACAGAGGGGTGTAACATTTCCTCTGTGAACTGTCACTGCACTCAAAACACTGTCAAGAGAGAACACACAACTGTGTCATCCATAGAAATTAAAGTCAAAGTTATTTATTGCACAGGTCATTTGGCTGGAATTTAATAAATGTCAATTTCAAAGGGATGGTGTTCTTCGGCATGCAAGCCTCCCCCTTTTTCCTCCAAACATAATGATGGTCATTATGGCCAAACCGTTCGATTTTTGTTTTATCAGACCAGAGGACATTTTTCCAAAAAGTACGATCTTTGTCCCCATGTGCAGTTGCAAACCGTAATCTGGCTTTTTTATGGAGTTTTTGGAGGAGTGGCTTCTTCCTTGCTGAGCGGTCTTTCAGGTTATGTCGATATAGGACTCGTTTTACTGTGGATATAGATACTTTTGTACCTGTTTCCTCCAGCATCTTCACAAGGTCCTTTGCTGTTGTTTTGGGATTGATTTGCACTTCTCGTACCAAATGTACGTACATCTCTAGGAGACAGAACGCATCTCTTTCCTGAGCGGTCTGACGGCTGCGTGGTCCAATGGTGTTTATACTTGCGTACTATTGTTTGTACAGATGAACGTGATACCTTCAGGCGTTTGAAAATTGCTCCCAAGGATGAACCAGACTTGTGGAGGTCTACAATTTTGGCTAATTTCTTTTGATTTTCCCATGATTTCAAGCAAAGAGGCACTCCATTTGAAGGTAGGCCTTGAAATACATCCACAGGTACACCTCCAATTGACCCAAATGATGTCAATTAGCCTATCAGAAGCATCTAAAGCAATGACAGCATATTCTGGAATTTTCCAAGCTGTTTAAAGGCACAGTCAACTTAGTGTATGTAAACTTCTGACCCACTGGAATTGTGATACAGTGAATTATAAGTGAAATAATCTGTCTGTAAACAATTGTTGGAAAAATGACTTGTGCCATGCACAAAGTAAATCTCCTAACCGACTTGCCAAAACTATAGTTTGTTAACAAGAAATTTGTGGAGTGGTGGAAAAACGAGTTTTAATGATTCCAACCTAAGTGTATGTAAACTTCCGACTTCAACTGTTAATATTATATTATATTTTTCCGTGCAAGTTGAATTACCTTTGGAAAAAATGGTGGAGAGCTTTAGAAATCCAGCCCTTTCTGTCTTGTGTGGTTTTGGCAGTGAAGTGATGTTGGTTAGCCAGAATGGGATACGTTGCTCTATCGTTTTGTTATGATCTGGGTGAGAAATAACAACTTCAGTCTCGGTCTCCACCTACCTGGAAGAGATTTGTGTCTCACTTCCACAAGTGACACACTGAAATGAGATTTAACCACCCACTCAATATTGTGTGTAATCTACTAGTACAAAAGTGCGCTTTATGTAAAAGCTTTAGAACCAAGAAGTAATCCCAGAAAAAATTCCAATTATTTTGTTTGAGTTTCAGGGCCACTTCTAGAAGTTAAACTCAGA
Organism: Oncorhynchus mykiss; assembly: GCF_013265735.2. NCBI lineage: Eukaryota > Metazoa > Chordata > Actinopteri > Salmoniformes > Salmonidae > Oncorhynchus > Oncorhynchus mykiss. The sequence goes on along the minus strand of NC_048575.1, from coordinate 32,373,282 downwards.
TGAGTATCCAATCGTAATTTTATTGAAATACAGTTAAGTCTCACTGTATTGTTTATCAAATCAAGACTCAGGGAAAAAAAGGGTAGAGAAGTAAAATCATGGAAGATGTGTAATGCACCATGTCTTACAGTTTTATCACTACCAGCAATCATTTTTGAGAAAATGTCCTCCCCATTAAATGTATTGTCGTGAAATGCCTCGAGGGCTACAGAAAGATGTTGGGGCTGAAACATTAGTCGGTGTACTTGGTAGAGAGCGTGGCAGTGCAGAAATAATTCTGTCGTTTAAGTAAACAAAGGGGTGGTCTCGGGGCTTCCCTTACGAAAAAAGATTGCAGTCAGAGTGTAGTATAACTGCAATACACTGTCGTATAACTTAGAATGCAATATAACTGTAGTAGGCTGCAAATACTGTGTCCAAAATAACACAGCCGACTGCAGTTACTGCACTTTCACTGCAGTTTCAAAACTTCAATCTTTTTTGAAAGCAAGTTAATTAAAAGGCATATTTCTATAGTACAGAGGTTAAGAGTAAGGGAGAGAGAGCGAGAGGAGCAATTGAAGGCATTTTTATGTCTACTACTGCTTAGGAAATGCTTCTCAATTGAGTCGTGATGTTTTATTGGTTTTTCCGCTCTACATTCTCATGGTATCCTGTCAATTCGGCTTAATTCCATCACAGTGTGTTACTCTGTGAATGTTGGTTGGTATAACCTTTACCTTGAGAAAATATTTTGACTCTGTCTACTCTACATTATCTTCATGCGTAATATTGTTTGGCTTAGTGTGTGGTTTGTGTTGTGTCTCTCACACACACACACACACACACACACACACACACACACACACACACACACACACACACACACACACACACACACACACGTTTTACGTTGTGTGTATCAGAATTCACACTAACCTCAAGTTCAGTGTCAACATCAAAATGGAAGTGTGAGTCCGGCGTCTCCATGTACTGTACTCACCACTCTCTGCAGGATCTTCTTGCTCTTGTCGTCCGTGCAGTAGTCGGAGAGGATGGTCCGGTGCACAAACACCAGGCCATTGAGGAACACCCAGGAGCCGAACCAGAGCAGGGCGAACACCAGCGTGCTCCTGCGGCACACCTTCATCCCGAGCCACCTGAGCAGACAGCGCCCCCGCGATGGCTCTGGCCCCATGGCCCTCCGCAACGACCACATCTGTTGACCGCAACCCCCCTTCAACCCCTGTTTAAACCGCTCAGGGGTGAGAGCTAATTAGTCAGCACCCACTCAGCGCGATTGTCTTGCATCTCTGGTAGTGGCCGTCTGGTGTTGGGGAGCTGCAGTGCTGCTGGTAGGGTCTGTCCTGCTGGGTACATGCTCTTCTGGTTTCTCCTCTCTCTGTCTGCTGCCTGGTAGCTCCCCATGGCTGGCCCGTTGACTGGCTGGCCGATGCTTGTCTGGAGGCCCCCCCTGCCCCCCTTGAGACAGCTGCTGGATCTTAAACTCAGGCGCTCTGCCCCATTTGGTTTCCTTCTCCTGGGCTGCCTTCCCAGCTCCCAGCTCCTTCCTCCTTGTGTGTGTTTTTGTATGTGTGTGTGTTTTTCCTGAATAAGCATAGCCAAGTGCACTGATTGAGAGGCTGTGCTGTGAGTGCACGGCCAGTCAACTGCTCTGAGCACCTCTTCTACGCTACACTCTTCCTATCAAACTGGAGAGACTCCCCTGCAGTTTTTCTCTCTCCTGTCTTATCTCTACCCCTATTTCCATTATTTTTCCCCATCTGTCTTTCTTTCTCTCTCTCTCTCTCGCTCTCTCTCTCTCTCTCTCTCTCCCCCTCTCTCTCGCCCTCTTTCTCACGCACCCCACCTCTTCCCCCTTTCCTCTGCCTCCCGCCCCCTTGTTATGAGATCGCCTCCTTTCGGGTTGCAGCACTCTTTTTTACCGTTACCACGGCAGCCGGGACTTTGCTAAGACACAGTCCCTGCACAGTTGTGTCTGCCGAGTGTGCTGCCAATTCTTATTAGTCTCTCTGTGTACTTTCTTCTGTGCCACACATAACAGGCATAACTGTAAAAACAGACCAGGTGTTCTTAGTCTCTGTGATAACTGCTCTATTTGTAAATGGGGATAAAATAAGGCAAGTGAAATACAGCCCCCATCAACAGATTTTATTTTTTAATTGATTTTTAACAACAAATAGTTCACCGGAAGGATCATGTTTGAGACACCTATAAAGGGTTGAATCTTCAAATGTTGGTTCTGCTGCCTCAAGGGAATAGATTATTTCCCACTCTCTCCATTCTCTCTTCGCTCTCTCTCTGTACTCTCTCTCTCTCGGAGCAAGAGTAGCAAGTGCCCAGAATGTCTAATGACTTCACAGAAAAGGCACAAAAGCCCTTGCGAAGCTCTGTGCACATTTATACACTTAGTGAGGAGTTTTGTGTCATTTTAATTGGCAATTAAACAGTCTTGTGTACTTTGTGTAGCTCCTCAGCGTTGGCATGATCTAACACTCTTCTTCTCTAAACTCATTAATGCTCATCAGAGACGCCAGGCTGATTTTAATGGTCTGACACCATTTCCAAATTGCCGGATAAGCATATATTTTAAATGTGGTTATACCCTATTATATCTAATCTTGAAATGTACAAATCTCACATAAAATGTACAAAAAAGAAAGAGTAAACACTCCAATACATATCTATTTACACTTATGTAATGCAACATACGTATTGACAGCGCAATGAATTGTTTGTATGACATGTGTTTGATCAACACCATACCTATATGTATTTTCACACCATTCAGTTATTTTGTTGGGAACTTGTACTCACTTGCTACCTTGGTGAATAATCTGATCACTTGATTGTAACCTTTGCAAGTCTATTAATATACATTTACTGAGTCTGTGTATATCCTCCTTAAAGCTGTATCACAGCGCCATCTAGTGATCATAGGTACATGTATAACAGGTTATTAACAGATGAGCAGGCCCTGAATTCATTCACCTTCACTTAGGATCTTGATATTTATGTTACATCTTGCTCTCTTGTAAACAATTGCATGGGACAATTATCCAACGTGCATACAACTGAATTCCTGAATTCTAGATGATGAACCCTGTCCCTTGTGTATTCGGTGAACATTTAGATGAATATAACCCATCATTGCATAGTGAATTACACACAACCCAAACCAAAATGTCACTCATTTTCACTCATTGCTTGGAGTTGATTTAAAAAAAATACATAAACAAGAACAATGGAACAAATTGATTTTCAGCTTGTGTACATGTGGTTAATTCCTTTTCTGTGTTAAAACAGAGCAACAGAAAAATGGAAAATGGCTTGTATTGTTGTCTATTTTTGCAAATAAACCAAAATCATCTTGATATTTAGTTTTTCACATGTGGGTGGGGTTAAATGTGAAATGCCTTTATTGGCCAAATACACAGCCATCCCTTCAAAATAGGAGTTCACCATTGGAAGCTGCTGTGGGGAGGACAGCTCATAATAATGGCTGGAACGGAGTTAATGGAATGGCATCAAACACATGGAAACCACGTATTTGATGTATTTGATAAAATTTCACTAATTCCGCTCCAGCCGTTACCATGAGCCCGTCCTCCCAAATTAAGGTGCCACCAACCTCCTGTGGAGTTCATCGACTTCTATTAATGTTTTATCTATTACTTGATAGCTATTAATTAATCTATTGAAGCTAGAATCCTTAGTTGGACTTACAAATGAATGAAGAGTGTAGCTTATAACTCAAGAGCTTAGTTCTGTCACACCCTGATCTGTTTCACCTGTCTTTGTGCTTGTCTCCACCCCCTCCAGGTGTTGCCTATCTTCCTCATTATCCCCAGTGTATTTATACCTGTGTTCTCTGTTTGTCTGTTGCCTGTTCAAATCAAATCAGTTTATTTGTCACGTGCCGAATACAGTGAAATGCTTACTTACAGGCTCTAACCAATTGTGCAAAAAAATGTGTTAGTTGAACAATAGGTAAGTAAAATAGGTAGGTTAAAGTGACTATGCATATATGATGAGTAGAGAGTAGCAGTAGCGTAAAAGAGGGGTGGTGGGTGGTGAGACACAATGCAGATAGCCCGGTTAGCCAATGTGCAGGAGCACAGGTTGGTCGGTCCAATTGAGGTAGTATGTACATGAATGTATAGTTAAAGTGACTATGCATATATGACAAACAGAGAGTAATGCAAATAGTCTGGGTAGCCATTTGATTACCTGTTCAGGAGTCTTATGGCTTGTGGGTAAAAACTGTTGAGAAGCCTTTTTGTCCTAGATTTGGCACTCCAGTACCACTTGCCATTCGGTAGCAGAGAGAACTGTCTATGACTGGGGTGGCTGGGGTCTTTGACAATTTTTAGGGCCTTCCTCTGACACCACCTGGTGTAGAGGTCCTGGATGGCAGGCAGCTTAGCCCCAGTGATGTACTGGGCCGCACGCACTACCCCCTGTAGTGCCTTGCCGTCACAGGCCGAGCAATTGCCGTACCAGGCAGTGATGCAACCAGTCAGGATACTCTCGATGTTGCAGCTGTAGAACCTTTCGGGGATCTCGAAATGCAATAAAATGCAAATTACTTACTTAAAAATCATACAATGTGATTTTCTGGATTTTTGTTTTAGATTCCATCTCTCACAGTTGAAGTGTACCTATGATAAAAATTACATGCTTTGTAAGTAGGAAAACCTGCAAAACTGGCAGTGTATCAAATACTTGTTCTCCCCACTGTAAGTGTTCCTTTTGCCCAGGTGGGAAAGGGCAGTGTGGAGTGCAATAGAGATTGCATCATCTGTGGATCTGTTTGGGCGGTATGCAAATTGGAGTGGGTCCAGGGTTTCTGGGATAATGGTGTTGATGTGAGCCCTTACCAACGTTTCAAAGCACTTCATGGCTACAGACGTGAGTGCTACGGGTCTGTAGTAATTTGGCAGGTTGCATTTGTTTTCTTGGGCACAGGGACTATGGTGGTCTGCTTGAAACATGTTGGTATTAAAGACTCAATCAGGGACATGTTGTAAATGTCAGTGAAGACACCTGCCAGTTGGTCAGCACATGCCCGGAGCACACGTCCTGGTAATCCGTCTGGCCCCGCAGCCTTGTGTATGTTGACCTGTTTAAAGGTCTTACTCACGTCGGCAATGGAGAGCATGATCACACAGTCTTCTGGAACATCTGATGCTCTCATGCATGCCTCAGTGTTGCTTGCCTCGAAGCGAGCAAAGAATTGATCTAGCTCTTCTGGTAGGCTCGTGTCACTGGACAGCTCGCAGCTGTGCTTCCCTTTGTAGTCTGTAATAGTTTGCAAGCCCTGCCACATAAGACGAGCTTCGGAGCCTGTGTAGTATGATTCAATCTTAGCCGTATTGATGCTTTGCCTGTTTGATGGTTCGTCGCAGGGCATAGCAGGATTTCTTGTAAGCCTCCGGGTTAGAGTCCCACACCTTGGAAGCGGCAGCTCTACCCTTTAGCTCAGTACAAATGTTGCCTGTAATCCATGGCTTCTGGTTGGGGTATGTACGCACGGTCACTGTGGGGACGACGTCCTCGATGCACTTATTGATAAAGCCAATGACTGATGTGGTGTACTCTTCAATGCCATCGGAAAAATACCGGAACATGTTCCAGTCTGTGATAGAAAAACAGTCCTGTAGTTTAGCATCTGCTTCATCTGACCACTTTTTTTATAGATTGAGTCACTGGTGCTTCCTGCTTTAATTTCTGCTTGTAAGCAGGAATCATGATTGTAAGCATGTCGTCATTCAGCCACGATTCTGTGAAACATAGGATATTACAGTTTTTGATGTCCCGTTTGTAGGATATTCGTGATCGTATCTCGTCTAATTTATTGTCCAATGATTGCACGTTGGCGAGTAGTATTGACGGTAATGGCAGCTTTCCCAGTCACCTTCTCCGGGTCCTGACCAGGCATCCAGCTCTTTGTCCTCTGTACCTGCGTCGCTTCCTCTTGCAAATAACGGGGATGTCGGTCCTGTGGGGTGTTTGGAGAATGTCTTGTGCGTCGTCTTTGTTGTAGAAAAAAATAATTGTCTAATCCGAGGTGAGTGATCGCTGTCTTGATTTCCAGAAGCTCTTTTTTGCCGTAAGAAACATTATGTACAAAATAAGTTACAAATAACGTGAAAAAAATAGCACAATTGGTTGGGAGCCCGTAAAACTGCTGCCATTTCCTCCGGCGCTGTCTTGTCTTGTCAGGTCTTACCAGCATGGTTTCCCATCTCCTTGCTTTTCTCAAGTTATGTTTCCCCGGTTCTGACCATTCTGCCTGCCATGACTCCTAGCCTGCCTGCCGTTCTATACCTGCCTGACTCTGATCCGTTTACAAACCTCGGCTTGTCTTGACCCCAAGCCTGCCTGCTGTTCTGTACCTTATTGACTCTGCCCTGGTTACGGTCAATGTAAACAACAACACTGTATAGACTCAAAACACGGATAAAACTATAATGTTGATATCATGGATGGTCCCTCCTTGCATCCATAGCTCTGCCTATGAATGTGAGAGTGGTTAAATATCTCTCAGCTGTTTACCAAAACAGAGGTGGGGATCCAAATGAGTTATTGTTCCAACTACGGATTCTCACTTTAATGCCAAGATAAGGTGATATTTCTCAATTTCTACTTTAGATTTAGGGTTAGTTATGTGAGCTAGCCACAACAACAATAGTGTTTGTTGGCTTATCAATGAGCTGTTGTTACTGTAAATTGTTAGCTGCTAACGGATATATCCCAGCTAACCATTGGTCATCTTATACAATTATGGCATACAGCAAAAACAACAGTATCTATGGCTAGACTAGAGATATGCCCCTTGCTATAATCTTTCACGGTTTACAGCAGGTCTCCAGCTATTCACAAAGACACTCTCGAGGAGGAATCAGAACTGCTCTGCTTCACTATCAGCCTGATTAGGGTGCCGTGGGTGCGTCCAGAAATTGAATGAAATACCCAACCAATTCCTCAAGTGATAAACAGTGTTAATTTTGGCAGCCATTTTAAATGACATTTTAGTCATTTCATCCTTCATAGTTTTAGATATTACCAGTTGACTAAAACTCTGGATAATTGTAGTCTAGTGTTAAGTCATAATCATTTTAGTCACGTTTTAATTTTCATTAAATAATTCATATTTACCTCTAACTTCCATCATGTGCACATTAAGATAACCTTGTCCAACTAGGCCTACTATCCCCTCATATAGTGGGCAACATTGCTATTGTGGCAGATTGTGACCAATGCCATTGCCAGAAATGATTAACCATATAGACTACAGAGCCTTGGCTACAAGTTAAACAATGTAGGCCTACAGCTCTGATTTTCTCCCCATTATAATCTTGTGATGGAGGTAAATAAGGAAAAATTGGAGAATCTGAGCATTCCAACAATCCCCGAAGGATTTCCAATCCCCCATAAAATGTTGTATATGCATGTACTGTATAGTATATATATTTCCACTAACCCTACCATCCCTCCCCATAGGCGTCTACTTCCAGGTTACACATATTATATACAATTTACAGACACAGTATAGGTTACATCTTGTTGTTTTTAGTCCCATTCTTTAGCTCCACTCAACCCCTCCCATCAATCTATGAACACAATCCAATTTGTATTTGTATTTGCCATCTATTTTTCAATTGTGCTGTGATGTTTCACAAACGTTCTGAACCTTTCTATTCTCAGAGGTTCTACAGATTGTAAATTAAAGATAAACATTTTCGCTAAGAGTGTTATTATATTATTAATGGATTGACTATGACTTTTTAAATAACCCAGCAGGGCTATTTGCAGAGTTATCCCCAGGTAAATGTTGCAATTCTTCAGACATTCCTGGACTTAGGACCAAAAACAAGCTAAAATTAAACGTCCTCTCACTGTCAACTGCGTTTATTTTCAGCAAACTTAACATGTGTAAATATTTGTATGAACATAACAAGATTCAACAACTGAGACATAAACTGAACAATTTCCACAGACATGTGACTAACAGAAATTGAATAATGTGTCCCTGAACAAAGGGAGGGTCAAAATCAAAAGTAACAGTCAGTATCTGGTGAGGCCACCAGCAGCATTAAGTACTGCAGTGCATCTCCTCATCAATGACTGCACCAGATTTATCAGTTCTTGGAGCTCGAGCCCTCACCCTCCGATCCAACAGGTCCCAGATGTGCTCAATGGGATTGAGATGGCCAAGGCAGAACACTGACTTTCCTGTCTTGCAGGAAATCACGCACACAATGAGCAGTATGGCTGGTGGCATTGTCATGCTGGAGGGTCTTGTCAGGATGAGCCTGCAGGAAGGGTAACACATGAGGGATGGGGGATGTCTTCCCTGTAACGCACAGCGTTGAGATTGTCTGCAATGACAACAAGCTCAGTCCGATGATGCTGTGACACACCGCCCCAGACCATGACGGACCCTCCACCTCCAAATCAATCCCGCTCCAGAGTACAGGCCTCAGTGTAACGCTCATTCCTTCAACAATAAACGCGAATCCGACAATCACCCCATGTGAGACAAAACCGCGACTTGTCAGTGAAAAGCACTTTATGCCTGTCCTCTCTGGTCCAGCGACGGTGGGTTTGTGCCCATAGGCGACGTGTTGCCGGTGATGTCTGGTGAGGACCTACCTTCCAACAGGCCTACAAGCCCTCAGTCCAGCCTCTCTCAGCCTATTACAGACAGTCTGAGCACTGATGGGGGGTTTGTCTGTTCCTGGGGTATCTCGGGCAGTTGTTGTTGCCATCCTGTACCTGTCCCGCAGGTGTGATGTTTGGATGTACCGATCCTGTGCAGGTGTTGTTACACGTGGTCTGCCACTGCGAGGACGATCAGCTGTCCGTCCGTCTCCTTGTAGCGCTGTCTTAGGCGTCTCACAGTACGGACATTGAAATGTATTGCCCTGGCCACATCTGCAGTCCTCATGCCTCCTTGCAGCATACCTAAGGCACATTCACGCAGATGAGCAGGGATTCTGGGCATCTTTCTTTTGGTGTTTTTCAGAGTTCGTAGAAAGGCCTCTTTAGTTTCCTAAGTTTTCATAACTGTGACCTTAATTGCCTACCATCTGTAAGCTGTTAGTGTCTGAACGACCATTCCACAGGTGCATGTTCATTCATTGTTCATGGTTCATTGAACAAGCATGGGAAACAATGTTTAAACCCATTACAATGAAGATCTGTGAAGTTATTTGGATTTTTACTAATTATCTTTGAAAGACAGGGTCCTGATAAAGGGACGTTTCATTTTTTGAATTTACATATTGACAGTAACAAAACAAATGATCTAATGTTTCTGTCTCATTTCAGCAAAATCTGCAGAAAATCTTCAGAAAGTATTCAGGCCCCTTTACTTTTTCCACATTTTGTTACGTTACAGCCTTATTCTAAAATTGATTAAATTAATTGTTTTCCTCATCAGTCTACTCACAATACCCCATAATGATAAAGCAAAAAAATGTTTTAGAAACATGATTTGGAAAGGCACACACCTGTCTATATAAGGTCCCTCAGTTGACAGTGCATGTCGGTGCAAAAACCAAGGCATGAGACAGATTGTGTCAAGGCACAGATCAATGGAAGGTTACCAAAACATTTCTGCAACATTGAAGGTTCCCAAGAACACAGTGGCCTCCATCATTCTTAAATGGAAGAAATTTGGAACCACCAAGACTCCTCCTAGAGCTCTGACATGCACTGTCAACTTTGGGACCATATACAGACAGGTCTGTGACTTTTCAAATCATGTCCAATCAATTGAATTTACCACAGGTGGACGGACACCAATGAAGTTGTAGAAACATGTCAAGGATGATCAATGGAAACAGGATGCACCTGAGCTCAATTTCGAGTCTCATAGTCTGAATATTTATGCAGATAAGCTATTTCTGTTTTTATACATTTGCAAAAAAATCTAAAAACCCGTTTTCGCTTTGTCATTATGGGGTATTGTGTGTAGATTGCAGAGAATGTTTTTTAAAATTTGTTTTAGAATTAGGCTGTAAAGTAACAAAATGTGGAAAAAGTCAAGGGGTCTGTTGATGGTGGGCCTTCCCACCGTTGAATTTCCTCTCCCTGATGGATGAGCATTCTGAGTAGGCCTTGAAAGAGCGTCTTTCCTGTGGTCACAGTCCGTTGAGATTCACAGTGGTTTGTTTAAACCTTGACACAAAGGCAACATTCAAAGGACATTATCAATGGAATGGAACATTTACGGTTACAACTTGCAGACGTGTTTACGTGCTGCTGTGCGTTTTGTTGCCAACCTTACTTTGCTACCTGACAACTTTACGGTTTTTACTTTTTAATTACCATTTATATTTTTAGTTTTTCCCTCACTCAACTTTTTTTCATTCAACTTTTTCACTCCGGACGTTTTATCTGGACATGGTTCGTCAGGACCTCCACCAGCCGAAGCTAAGTAGTAACATTAACATGATGCCTTTTAACTGCAGTCGCAGTACTCATAATATACAGGAGAACGATCGCCTTACGGCGAGGATAGCTGTTCTGCAAGCCCAGCTTCAGATGCAAGAGTTGGGCAAGGGTAATTTCAGTGTAGGGAAGGATGAAACAGTGCCACCAGTAAGTACATATAGTAACGTTAGTATAAATCCCCTCGCACGGTCCCCGCAGCCGGACAACTTTCTCATGGCTTCTGGAGGGAAATGCTGTAGGAATGCTCTACCGGTGTTGCTCATTCAGCCCGACAGACACTTTCAACCGGTTTTCCCCATTAAGCAGCGAGTTGGAGTCAGAGGCCGAGCCTTCTCTGGTCTCTACTCCTCCCGTTACGGGGTCTGAGATGCCGTAGCTTCTCACCGTTAGCTCTGACAAATTGAAAACCCTAGTCATTGGCGACTCCATTACCCACAGAATTAGACTTAAAACAAATCATCCAGCGATCATACACTGTTTACCAGGGGGCAGGGCTACCGACGTTAAGGATAATCTGAAGATGGTGCTGGCTAAAGCTTGTTGTTATCCACGATGGCACCAACGATGTTAGGATGAAACAGCCAGAGGTCACCAAGCGCAACATAGATTCAGCGTGTAAATCGTCTAGAAAGATGTGTCAGCATCGAGTAATTGTCTCTGGCCACCTCCCAGTTAGGGGGAGTGATGAGCTCTACAGCAGAGTCTCACAACTCAATCGCTGGTTGAAAACTGTTTTCTGCCCCTCCCAAAAGATAGAATTTGTAGATAATTGGCCTTCTTTCTGGGACTCACCCACAATCAGGACCAAGCCTGGCCTGTTGAGGAGTGACGGACTCCATCCTAGCTGGAGGGGTGCTCTCATCTTATCTACCAACATAGACAGGGTTCTAACTCCTCTAGCTCAACAATGAAATAGGGTGCAGGCCAGGCAGCAGGCTGTTAGCCTGTCAGTGTAGTCAGCTCAGCTATCCCCTTTGAGCCCGTGTCTGTGCCTCGACCTAGGTTGGGCAAAACTAAACATGGCGGTGTTCGCCTTAGCAATCTCACTAGAATAAAGAACTCCTCCATTCCTGCAATTATTGAAAGAGATCGTGATACCTCACATCTCAAAATAGAGCTACTTAATGTTAGATCCCTCACTTCAAAGGCAGTTATAGTCAATGAACTAATCACTGATCATAATCTTGATGTGATTGGCCTAACTGAAACATGGCTTAAGCCTGATGAATTTACTGTGTTAAATGAGGCCTCACCTCCTGGTTACACGAGTGACCATATACCCATGCATCCCGCAAAGGCGGGGGTGTTGCTAACATTTACGATAGCAAATTTCAATTTACAAAAAAAACCCAGACCTTTTCATCTTTTGAGATTCTAGTCATGAAATCTATGCAGCCTATTCAATCACTTTTTATAGCTACAGTTTACAGGCCTCCTGGGCCATATACAGCGTTCCTCACTAAGTTCCCTGAATTCTTATCGGACCTTGTAGTCATAACAGATAATATTCACATTTTTGGTGACTTTAATATTCACATGGAAAAGTCCACAGACCCACTTCAAAAGGCTTTCGGAGCCATCATCGACTCAGTGGATTTTGTCCAACATGTCTCTGGACCTACTCACTGCCACAGTCATACTCCAGACCTAGTTTTGTCCCATGGAATAAATGTTGTGGATCTTAATGTTTTTCCTATAATCCTGGACTATCGGACCACCGTTTTATTATGTTTGCAATCTCAACAAATAATCTGCTCAGACCCTAACCAAGGAGAATCAAAAGTCGTACTATAAATTCTCAGACAACCCAAAGATTCCTAGATGCCCTTCCAGACTCCCTCTGCCTACCCAAGGACATCAGAGGACAAAATTCAGTTAATCACCTAACTGAGGAACTCAATTTAACCTTGCGCAATACCCTAGATGCAGTTGCACCCCTAAAAACGAAAAACATTTGTCATAAGAAACTTGCTCCCTGGTATACAGAAAATACCGCAAGCTTCCAGAAATTTGGAACGGAAATGGCACCACACCAAACTGGAAGTGTTCCGACTAGCTTGGAAATACAGTCCCGTGCAGTATCGAAGAGCCCTCACTGCTGCTCGATTATCCTATTTTTCCAACTTAATTGAGGAAAATAAGAACAATCGGAAATTTATTTTTGATACTGTCGCAAAGCTAACTAAAAAGCAACATTCCCCAAGAGAGGATGGCTTTCACTTTTTTTAACAAAAAGATCATAATCATTAGAATGCAAATTACGGACTCCACTTTAAATCTGCGTATTCCTCCAATGTTCAGTTGTCCTTAGTCGGCACAACTCTGCCAGGACCTAGGATCAAGGGAGGCACTCAAGGTGTTTTAGTACTATATCGCTTGACACAATGATGAAAATAATCATTCCTCTAAACCTTCAAGCTGCATACTGGACCCTATTCCAACTAAACTACTGGAAGAGCTGATTCCTGTGCTTGGCCCTCCTATGTTGAACATAATAAACGCCTCTCTATCCACCGGATGTGTACCAAACTCACTAAAAGTGGCAGTAATAAAGCCTCTCTTGAAAAAGGGAAAAATATAAATATAAAAAACTATCGGCCTATATCAAATCTTCCATTCCTCTCAAAAATGTGAGAAAAAGCTGTGGCACATCAGCTCACTGCCTTCCTGAAGACAATGTATACGAAATGCTTCAGTCTGGTTTTAGACCCCATCATAGCACTGAGACTGCACTTGTGAAGGTGGTAAATTACCTTTTAATGGCGTCAGACCGAGGCTCTGCATCTGTCCTCGTGCTTTTAGACCTTAGTGCTGCTTTAGATACCATTGATCACCACATTCTTTTGGAGAGATTGGAAACCCAAATTGGTCTACATGGATAAGTTCTGGCCTGGGTTAGATCTTATCTGTCGGAAAGATATCAGTTTGTCTCTGTGAATAGTTTGTCCTCTGACAAATCAACTGTACATTTTGGTGTTCCTCAAGGTTCCGTTTTAGGACCACTATTGTTTTCACTATATATTTTACCTCTTGGGGATGTCATTTGAAAACATAATGTTAACATAATGTTAACTGTGTTTCAGACATAAGGAAGTGGATGGCTGCAAACGTTCTACTTTTAAACTCGGGACAAAACAGAGATGCTTGTTCTAGGTCCCAGGAAACAAAGAGATATTCTGTTGAATCTGACATTAATTAATGTTGATGGTTGTACAGTCGTCTCAAATAAACCTGTGAAGGACCTCAGCATTACTCTGGACCCTGATCTCTCTTTTGACAAACATATCAAGACTGTTTCAAGGACAGCTTTTTTCCATCTAACAAACATTGCAAAAATCAGAAACTTTCTGTCCAAAAATTATGAAGAAAAATTAATCCATGCTTTTGTTACTTCTAAGTTAGACTACTGCAATGCTCTACTTTCCGGCTACCTGAATAAAGCACTAAATAAACTTCAGTTAGTGCTAAATACGGCTGCTAGAATCCTGACTAGAACCAAAAAATGTGATCATATTACTCCAGTGCTAGCCTCCCTACACTGGCTTCCTGTTGAGGCAAGGGCTGATTTCAAGGTTTTACTGCTTTCTGATTTGGTCCTGCCGTACATACCTACACATACGCTACGGTCACAAGACACAGGCCTCCTAATTGTCCCTAGAATTTCTAAGCAAACAGGTGGAGGCAGGGCTTTCTCCTATAGAGCTCCATTTTTATGGAATGGCCTGTCTACCCATGTTAGAGACGCAGACTCTGTCTCAACTTTTAAGTCTTTACTGAAGACTCATCTCTTCAGTAGGTCATATGATTGAGTGTAGTCTGGCCCAGGAGTGTGAAGGTGAACGGAAAGGCTCTGGAGCAACGAACCGCCCTTGCTGTCTCTGCCTGGTCGGTTCCCCGCTCTCCACTGGGATTCTCTGCCTCTAACCCTATTACATGGGGCTGAGTCACTGGCTTACTGGTGCTCTTCCATGACATCCCTAGGAGAGGTGCGTCACTTGAGTGGGTTGAGTCACTGACGTGATCTTCCTGTCTGGGTTGGCGCCCCCCCCTTGGGTTGTGCCGTGGCAGAGATCTTTGTGTGCAATACTTGGCCTTGTCTCAGGATGGTAAGTTGGTGGATGAAGATATCCCTCTAGTGGTGTGGGGGCTGTGCTTTGGCAAAGTGGGTGGGGTTATATCCTGCCTGTTTGGCCCTGTCCAGGGGTATCATCAGATGGGGCCACAGTGTCTCCTGACCCCTCCTGTCTCAGCCTCCAGTATTTATGCTACAGTAGTTTATGTGTCGGGGGGCTAGGGTCAGTCTGTTATATCTGGAGTATTTCTCCTGTCTTATCCGGTGTCCTGTGTGAATTTTAGTATGCTCTCTCTAATTCTCTCTTTCTCTCTCTCGGAGGACCTGAGCCCTAGGATCATGCCTCAGGACTACCTGGCTGTCCCCAGTCCACCTGGCCATGCTGCTGCTCCAGTTTCAACTGTTCTGCTTGCGGCTATGGAACCCTGACTTGTTCACCGGACGCGCTACCTGTCCCAGACCTGCTGTTTTCAACTCTCTAGAGACAACAGGAGTGGTAGAGATACTCTGAATGATCGGCTATGAAAAGCCAACTGACATTTACTCCTGAGGTGCTGACTTGTTGCACCCTCGACAACTACTGTGATTATTATTATTTGACCATGCTGGTCATTTATGAACATTTGAACATCTTGGCCATGTTCTGTTATAATCTCCACCCGGCACAGCCAGAAGAGGACTGGCCACCCCTCATAGCCTGGTTCCTCTCTAGGTTTCTTCGTAGGTTTTGGCCTTTCTAGTGAGTTTTTCCTAGCCACCGTGCTTCTACACCTGCTTTGCTTGTTGTTTGGGGTTTTAGGCTGGGTTTCTGTACAGCACTTTGATATATCAGCTGATGTAAGAACGGCTATATAAATCAATTTGATTAGGTCTGAATACTTTCAGTATCAGCTAACCACATCATATGTTATCTCTGGGCTTTAGAGATTACGTCAATTGTTGTAATCTTCCTCTGCCCAGGACTGCACAGCTCCATATACATTAGAAGCACAGACACATACACACACAGACACAGACTTGGCTCAAAAAAGCATATCCACTTCCTACTCATGACCTAGCATTTGGGTTGTATGTCTGACCCATAGAGAATGATACAGGCAATAGTGTTCAAAAACCTGTTGTACACTGAACAAAAATCTACATGCTTCATGCAAGAATTTCAGGCTGTTGATTGTGGCCTGTGGAATGTTGTCCCATCCTCTTCAATGGCTGTGTGAAGTTGCTGGATATTGTCGGGAACTGGATCACGCTGTCGTACACGTCGATCCAGAACATCCCAAAGAGGCTCAATAGGTGGTGACATGCCTGGTGAGTACGCAGGCCATAAAAGAACTGGGACATTTTCAGCTTCCAGGAATTGTGTGCAGATCCTTGCGACATGTGGCCGTGCGTTATCATGCTGAAACATGAGGTGTTGGCGGCGGATTAATGGCATGACAATGGGCATCAGGATCTCGTCACGGTATCGCTATACATTTAAATTGCCATCGATAAATGCAATTGTGTTCGTTGTCTGTAGCTTATGCCTGCCCATAAAATAACCCCATTGCCACTATGGGGCACTCTGTTCACAATGTTGACATCAGCAAACCGCTTGCCCACACAACGCCATACATGCTATCTGCCATCTGCCCGGTGCAGTTGAAACTGGGATTCATCCATGAAGACCACACTTCTCCAGCTTGCCAGTGACATTTGCCCATTGAAGTCAGTTACGACGCCGAACTGCAGTCATGTCAAAACCCTGGTGAGGACAACAAGCATGCAGATGAGCTTCCCCGAGACAGTTTCTGACAGTTTGTGCAGGTTGGGCAAACCCCCAGTTTATCAGCTATCCTGGTGGCTGGTCTCAGACGATCCCGCAGGTGAAGAAGCCTGATTTGGAGATCCTGGGCAGGTGTGGCTACCGTTGTGAGGCCGGATGGACGTACTGTCAAATTCTCTAAAAAGACGCTGGGAGGCGGCTTATGGTAGATAAATTAACATTAAATACTCTGGCAACAGCTCTGATGGACATTCTTGCAGTCAGCATGCCAATTGCTCACTCCCTCAAAACTTGAGACAAAACTGCACATTTTAGAGTTGCCCTTTATTGTCCCCTGCACAAGGTGGACCTGTGTAATGATCATGCTGTTTAATCAGCTTCTTGATATGCCACACCTGTCAGGTGGATGGATTATCTTGGCAAAGGAGAAATGCTCACTGACAGGGATGCACAGACTTTGAAAGAAATAAGCTTTTACTGCATATGGAAGATTTGTGGGATCTTTTATTTCAGCTCATGAAACAAGGGACCTTACATGTTGCGTTTATATTTTTGTTCAGTATAGCGTTGGGCAGCACTATTGAGGAATTTCACTATTTTTAAGTAGTCAACCTGGTTGGACTTCCTATGGGTTAAGGATGGACCACATAATTCCATCCAGGTCATCAGGAGGGATCAGCCAATGAATTATATGAGCAAATATTCCATAACTGCAGGTGACAGTGGTGTAAATCGTCAACCCTGGCTTCATACCGGTTCAAACCACACACTCCAGATGGCAGTAGGTCTAAGCATCCTTTCTGTTTGTTCACCATCTCATAAAAGTAGTTGAATAAAATTGACTACTTTTAAATGGAGATTGCCACAATGGCGTTGCCCATGCTCTTACAGACGCCATAATGGGACAGATATGATGTTTTGCCTTCTAACTATCGCTACGGTGTGACCCTTGTAACCACCTTTAAGGTTTGTGAGGTGAAGGAGGGGGGTTATAAACAAGTATGTATAAAACATTTTTACAGTATCCTTAAGTTATTTGTTCACTATTTAACCACAAGAGCGCACCATGCACATATCTCCCTAATGCAGTACCAATGTGCACCTTCCATTCATCTCCATTAAGTACACTAAGTCACTCGTCCCCTTGTTTGGCAATATTTCATAACCCAGTCTGAGAGCCAGTGCACAGTCCTCCTTAAATAGGCAGTGGGGTTCTGTAAGACTGTAGAGCGACATGGGAGTGTTTCATGTGTTCTTCAACAGCTGCATGTGCTGTCTCTTGTGGTTATTTTTTTCCTCAAAGTCACGCAATTTTTTTCCAATTGTAGGGAAACGTTTATTCATTTTCGATTCACCAACTACTCAGACTGAAGTCCTCTGCCGTAGTTGCAATGTTTTGCTTACTTGCTAAAGCAAAAATAATTGGCTCGTTGTTGGATGTGACATACTGCAATCCAGCATGTCTGGTTCTGGTTCTCATGCAAGAACAGCTTTTTAAAGAGTTAAATTGTCTTTATTCTTTTCATATATTAGTTTTGCTATCAAGGATCCATGCTGTCACTTTCTGAGGAAGTAAATCTTTTACCAGGAAAAATACTTAACAGTATCTGCTAACACTTAAACAATCACTATTAACTGCCAAGATCATTGCTGGATAGATGTGCTCCCAGGGGTAATGGCTTGGCTTTAGCTCAGTGAGATAACATTGCCTTCAAAGATGGGGGCTTTAAGCTGTTGTTCTTCAAGGTTCCATTCCCTGTTGGATACAGGACACAGTTAGCATGCATCAATATCAATATCAAAGGGTGATAAACAGCTGGCTCTTAATAATGTAATAATAATGTATACATACAGTGCGCGTTCACACCCACCCACACACCCACCCACACTGGAGTTGTTCTCGGGGTCTGTGCCATGGTAATTTGAGTGGCATGACTCAGACACACTTAACCATTTCTGCAGCTGACTTCCCAGCTGACTGGCCAAGCCAAGACCGTCTGTGACACCAGCTGTGAATACCACGCCAAGCCCTTCCAACCATTACGTCAATTTAACACACAGCCCGTACCAATTCACTTCCTACCCCTTCCCCTGACCTTATCACTTAGATGTTCGCAGATCTGAAGGATCTAGATAGGTTTAAGCTTCCACCATACAGAGCTCCAAATTGGTAGGGGCAAACGGCCTAGTGGGCTGGTATAGTGAAAGAGCCTTTACAATCAGATGCGGATCATGCTTCATCTTTTTCAAATCAGGGGGCAAGATTCCCTTCCAGTTTGTTTTTTCACATTTGTGAAGTTTATTGAAGTTGTACAGTTTTTCACACATAGGCTACTTGTGTATCTTTTTTTCACATCAATGCCTCTAATATTTAGCAGTGGACTGGGGCAGTTAGCTAGTACGTGTATTGCAGAAGACTCATTGAGGCCATGAATAGCTCTAATGGCTGGTTCCCTTTCTTAATCCCCTAAATAGAACTGCGAGTTAATAAAGTCTAAACAAAATGGAGCGAGAATGATTAGCAAACTATTGACAATGCACTTTTCTGTATTTTCCATCATCATAGTCATGCAATAGAATAACCTTTATTTATCCAGGAAGAGTCCCTTGAGGTTTGTAACTTATTTTATGAGAGAGACCAAGATGTAAATAGGAACATGTTATATTCTAATGGGTATACAACCACAACAGTTGAAGCCAAAAGAAAGATAGACATGGGAAAGTTAATCAAGACAGTTTCATGTTTTGCCTTTGTTTTTGTCTTCCATCCCCTTTGAACGAGACTAGAGCAGAAGCTTTGCAAATCAGCCTCCCAATGTGCCAATCAAATACGCAGCAACCATCAAACATATCATGCCCACAACCAACATGAATTGAGAAAAGTACATACGGATTTGAAAATACACAACATATCACAAAGCACCCCCAGATGAAAACGTAACACATTTGTTTCAAAGACTTTATTTCCACCACTGCTTCCGTGACAGTACACTTCAAAACAAATTCTGTCCACATTCTCCTTACTCATTGAGCTCTTCTTCCTCATCGTCAAATGTCTCTTCCCCGTCATTGACCGTGGCCTCCTGGTACTGTTGGTACTCAGACACTAGGTCGTTCATGTTGCTCTCTGCCTCAGTGAACTCCATCTCGTCCATGCCCTCCCCGGTGAACCAGTGCAGAAAGGCCTTGCGGCGGAACATGGCCGAGAACTGCTCCGAGACGCGCTTGAACAGCTCCTGGATGGCTGTACTGTTGCCGATGAATGTGGAGGCCATCTTGAGGCCGCGGGGTGCGATGTCACACACGGCCACCTTGACATTATTGGGGATCCACTCCACGAAGTAGCTGCTGTTCTTGTTCTGGATGGCCAGCATCTGCTCATCCACCTCCTTCATGGACATGGGCCCGCGGAATACAGTGGCCACGGTGAGGTAGCGGCCGTGATGTGGGTCGCACGCCGCCATCATGTTGCGGGCATCGAACATCTGCTGGGTGAGTTCCGGCACCGTCAGGGCGCGGTACTGCTGGCTCCCTCGGGCGGTTAGCGGTGCAAAGCCAGGCATGAAGAAGTGCATGCGGGGGAAGGGCACCATGTTGACGGCCAGTTTGCGAAGGTCGGCGTTGAGCTGACCGGAGAACCGCAGTGAGGTGGTCACGCCGCTCATGGTGGCCGACACCAGATGGTTGAGGTCTCCGTAAGTGGGCGTGGTCAGTTTCAGGGTACGGAAGCAGATGTCGTAGAGTGCCTCGTTGTCAATGCAGTATGTCTCGTCCGTGTTCTCCACCAGCTGGTGCACAGAGAGGGTGGCATTGTACGGTTCAACCACCGTATCCGACACCTTGGGAGAGGGCATGACGCTGAACGTGTTCATGATGCGGTCGGGGTACTCCTCGCGGATCTTGCTGATGAGCAGAGTGCCCATGCCCGAGCCTGTGCCCCCACCCAGGGAGTGGGTTAGCTGGAAGCCCTGGAGGCAGTCGCAGTTCTCGCACTCCTTCCTCACCACTTCCAGCACAGAGTCTACTAGCTCTGCTCCCTCAGTGTAGTGGCCCTTGGCCCAGTTGTTCCCTGCACCTGTCTGCCCTGCAAGGGCAGCAAAAACAAAAAGGGAGGAAAATTGTCAGTGAAATCATACACCCCATCCCTCCAGTAACCCCAAATCCACCCCCCCACTACCCCCAACACACGAGCCAATTGTGAGCCATTTATCATCCAGTCTAGTTTGAGGAGAGTGCACAAATGTGTGTGTGTGTGTGAGGTGAGGTGGGAGAGTCCATGTGTAACTCTGAAGAATCTGTCTCGTAGTGTGTAAGGAAGTCAACTGTGACATAAAGTATCATCATAAATCAGACTTGGGATTTCCTTGACTTGAATTTTCGTTTTCAATTGCAGAATTCTTTTTGATGTTTTCTGTTGTGTGCCCTAATGAAAACGGCGCTGGATGAGGACATCATATGGATTATGATGTGTGTTGATTAGTTTTTTTATGACAATCATATGTGTAGGTTAGAGTCATATCTTCGGTTTCTACTAGACACAACAAGTGATTGTCAATCTACCACAAGGACTGGCATGATATCTTTGGTTAATTATGTCTGTTGAGGATCCCAGTTTAACA
This sequence comes from Oncorhynchus mykiss, assembly GCF_013265735.2. NCBI lineage: Eukaryota > Metazoa > Chordata > Actinopteri > Salmoniformes > Salmonidae > Oncorhynchus > Oncorhynchus mykiss. The sequence goes on along the minus strand of NC_048575.1, from coordinate 32,352,362 downwards.
GCCTTCACATATTCACATGTTTTCCTCACACATTTCCCAGTCAAGCAAGCTTAAACAGTAATTTTGAATTAAAAAAATAAATGTTTTGCTACAGAGAAAAAATATACCATATAACAAGATGTTATAAATGCTCATAGATACCAATAATATTGAATAATTCTGCATTATAGCGGTTGGCTTTAAATAATGTGCTACAATGTCCACTTACCGAAGATAAAGTTGTCAGGTCTGAATAGCTGTCCAAAGGTCCCTGACCGGACACTGTCCATGGTCCCAGGTTCCAAGTCCACAAGGATTGCTCTGGGAACATACTTGTGTGCTGCAAAAAACAAAAAACAGACCCCCATACAGATGGGAATATATTTCACATTTACCTGAGTGCAGGGCATTGTACTGTTTCACAAGCAAGGATTTGTCAAGTAGGCCTACTTTGAACTATACCTAAAACACATTCCTTATTTTAGACCTTAGGAATTGCCAACAACATGATACAATGTTCCTTTTCAATCTCTCATTAGCATTGAATATTCCAGTCCTTAAAACTAACAATAAAGTTGAAGGCTGAATGAAAACATCCGTTCTTTATAAGGCCTCTATATACTGTATAAGGTGTGTACTGTAGATGCTTCAGAAATAATGTATGCTTGTCATGCTATATAAAGGGTGGCAAAAGGGGTTATGGCAATTTTGCAAAGCACCATATGTAAGGACCTGTAGTAGCCCATTATTTTTCTTATGAAGAATGCTATGAATGCTAAAAGTTGGGACCAATATTGCTTTTGAGTGATGAGGAGAATCAATATTTATTTTGAGTGATGGCGAGGTAAGGTGAGTGTAACATCTTGGAAACATAATGATTAATTGAAGCACAAGACACAGACTCACTTACAGGACGCTTCGTTGTAATACACATTAATCCTGTCGATTTGAAGTGATGAGTCACCCACATAGTTTCCTGCCGGATCGATTCCGTGTTCATCGCTGATAATTTCCCAAAACTGTCCCGAGTTATCAGAATGAAGAAGAAAACAGGATATGCTTACAGTTAAATCTCCAATAAGTTATCAACACAGCATGAAAAAACAACGATTGAACATTGTGCGTCGTCGATCTTATTTGACAACTGAAGCGCGCTCAGCTGCTGAAATGGACACGCACAGCTGGAATGTCATGCCACTCCCGTACAGCACGCTAGGGACCGTTATAAAGTTTATTATAGGCTAAACATAATTTGAATTAAGCAATGGCAAAATACATTTTCCAGAGTTAAAGTAGTTGGGCCTACAGCATGCATTTTGAATTGTTAGGCTACATACACCAGTACAATTAGCCTATAATTTGACACATAAGCTTTAAAAAATGTCGGCGACCACCAAACTAAGACGCATGAAACCCGTGTGCTGACTGCCTTATAAAGGTAAGCGTCCCCCTCACCCACAACACATCCAACATTCATTGTGTTGTTTTATTAAAATGATAAAGTCATTCAGTTTAAACGGTCTTTACTTGCCTTGGTGCCAATCTGATTCCCACATTGTCCGGCTTGTATGTGAACTATTTCTCTCATTCTCGCAGTGTGCGCCCGGTTAAACGCAATTGATTTGTAAGAGCTCAATTCCGGTCTTCTCCTCTGCTCAAAAGTACAAGAAAATGACATGCCAGCCGTGCAATAGAGTTCAGTATGGTCTCAGACTAGACGTAACATAGTAAACGTAAATCCGGGACACTCAAATCTAACCGACCACCTTGATTCTGTCTTACTAGTAAAATTTAAAATTGTGTTTTTTACATTGGATTAAAAGCAGAGATACAGAGCTACACAATGGTATATCATACACTGCCTTTGAGGAACAATGGGAAAGTAATTCTGCATTGAAAGTTGATGAACTTGTGACCTTACATTTGAGAAAATGGCCTTTGAATGTTTTGGTACCTACTGGAGAGCTCTTTGTCTACACCCATTCAGCATCGTTCACACCCTCTAAAGCTTTAGCCCAACCAATCACTTTAAGGTTGGTCAGAGCGTTCTGTCCTAACAACAACAGTCAAGCACCCAAGCTAATTGGCTAACATTGTCTAGTTTGCTAGCTACCTCCAGACACAAATTAGAGAACAGCTCACTGACCATTTTACTCACCTTAGCAGATCTTGTAAGGCTATTTTTATGTTATCCAGAGCGGTTGTGACTGCAACTGTGCTGCTGGCAACAATTTACACTTTTTTTTACCAACATTTACTGAGTCTTTTGTTAAGACATGTAGCTAGCTAGCTCGGTAAACAATGAACCATAATCCCAACTCATGATGTTACTACCCTGCTGGAATCTGCAGGTATCTACCAAACCAGGTTCAATATTAGCCAGCCAACATTGGGCTATATCTAGCAAAGCAAATGGCTCTGAGATTTGGATAATAAGATCATACACGTAACATTAGCTAGCAAGCCAGCCAACTAACGTTAGCTAGCTAGCTAACACTACACTTTAACTTGAAATGAAAACAACTTTCTGTCAAAATTAGAAACATGTAATATCTGAAAATATAGCTAGATGGACAATCTTACCTGTGCTCTGAAATCGGAGTAGATAGAGAAAATTCTCTGACATTCTATTGAAATGGATGCTTGCATAGTGTAGTCTTTTGTTAAGACATGTAGCAAGCTAGCTAGCTGAACAATGAGCCATAATTCCAACTCATGACGTTTCTACCCTACAGGAATCTGCAGGTAGCTAACCAAACAGGTTAAATTTTAGCTAGCTAACATTAGGCTATAACTAGAAAAGCAAATGGCTCTGAGATACGAATAATAAGATCATACACGTAACGTTAGCTAGCTAGCTGACAGTACACTTGAACTCAGTCCACTTTAACTCCGAACTCATCTCTCGGCATGTCCAGCCCACTCATTATCTCAACCAATCATGGCTAGTGGGAAGGTTGCTAACATTTTCTGTGGCTAAACCAACTCGGCCCGTAATTTAACCAATTTATTCGTATTCACAGATGGCATACAAGTCTGTTATTAATGCACATGAAAGTCACATATTCCAGAAGACATTGCTGCAGGTGTCAAGATATATTAAGGATCAAATCAGATTATCCAATTGAGCATATCAAATCAGAGGTGTGGCTTCCACACTGCTACCTTTGGGACTGCCCTTAAATGAACCAAGGGCCTTTGTCCAGGAGGGTGCAAAGTTACACAACGTTCAGATAGAATTGTACCATGTAGAACAAACAGGATAAACAGTAATTTATTAGGAATTGTGACAGCAAGTAGCCTGTTGCAGCATTCCCCAATTCCAGTCCTCGAGTACCACAAAGGAAATTATTGCAGTTTGCAAAATCAGAGCATCTAGGCCCTTTTACTGAGTCATGGGAGCCTCAATGTCCATGTATGACAATAGCCTACAGAGAAGAATTACAATGCCCTTTAGAAACAAATAATGTTGACAACGAAGTAATAACTTGCACAAAGTCAGATCTAAAACTTTTTACAAAAACCTTAATAGATTTGACAGATGGGGCAAATATTCAGTGACATTATAGTTTCAGAGCGCTTCCAAATTTGACTTTTTGTTACTTGGACGATACACAGTCCCAGACAATTGGGTTTTGATGATTGATGGGGTAAATGTCTAAAGTATTTTTTCAATTTCTCGCATCCTCAAAATGTATTGGAGGAGAATATTTGAAGTTACTCCCCTCAGATCTTCTCCTCCAATGCCTTTTGAGAAGGTGCGGAGAGAGGATGCAAGGAATCAAGGAAAGATTTGAGGTTAATCTCAGTAGATTATGGTCAATCTACTGATTAGGAATGGAACCACACAATGACACAATGAGGACATCCAGAGTTAAAGGGATAGCTCAAGAACACTGACCTTTTGCTGCAAAGGACAATTGGAACAGGTTTTAAAATGCTTTAAAAACAACAACTGTACATTTATTGGGTGGGCTATTTTTTATTTATTTCACCTTTATTTAAACATTAGCGATCTGAGCTGCAGCTGTACAGCCCATATGTGAATAGCCCACCCAATCTACCTACCTCATCCCCATATTGTTTTTATTTACTTTTCTGCTCTTTTGCACACCAGTATTTCTACTTGCACATCATCATCTTCTCATCTGTCACTCCAGTGTTAATTTGCTAATTTGTAATTACTTCGCTACTATGGCCTCTTTATTGCCTTACCTCCTCACGCCAGTTGCACACACTGTATATAGACGCTTATTTATTCCATGTGTAACTCTGTGTTGTTGTTTGTGTCACACTGCTTTGCTTTATCTTGGCCACGTCGCAGTTGTAAATGAGAACTTGTTCCCAACTAGCTTACCTGGTTAAGGTTAGTAAGGGAAATATAAGTCTCCAGCTTCAGTGATTTTTGCAATTCGTTCTAGTCATTGGCAGCAGAGAACTGGAAAGAAAGGCGGCCGAAGGAGGTGTTGGCTTTGGGGATGACCAGTGAGATACACCTGCTGGAGCTCGTGCAATCGGTGGTTGTTGTTATCGTGACCAGTGACCAGTTACCTAGCATAGACTTATAGATGACCTGGAGCCAGTGGGTCTGGCGAAGAATATGTAGCGAGGGCCAGCCGACTAGAGCATACAGGTCGCAGTGGTGGGTGGAATAAGGGGCTTTGGTCACAAAGCGGATGGCACTGTGATAGACTGCATCCAGTTTGCTGAGTAGAGTATTGGAAGCTATTTTGTAAATTACATCACCGAAGTCGAGGATCGGTAGGATAGTTCGTTTTACGAGGGTATGTTTGGCGGCATGAGTGAAGGAGGCTTTGTTGTGGAATAGGAAGCCGATTCTAGATTTAATTTTGGATTGGAGATGTTTAATATGAGTCTGGAAGGAGAGTTTACAGACTAGCCAGACACTTACGTCCAAAGGGTCCCAGCTATAACATGTATTGTCGTTTTGTTAGATAAAATCCTTCTTTATATCCAAAAAAGTCTGTTTAGTTGGCGCCATCGATTTGAGTAAACCACTCGTTCAACAAGCAGAGAAAGGAATCCGAAAACCTACACCTAAACTTTGTTTCAACAAGTCAAAATAGATTTCTATTTATTCCTCAGATACCCTGAAATGTAATCAAACTTGAACATTTCTTAAGAAAAGAAGTATGTTCAACAGGAAACCGATTTTAGCAGGTACGTCCTGTCTTCTTGGCACGTGCAAATTTCAAAGACTGTGTCGCTGTACTAAAACTGTTACTTCTTATTAGTTTTCAAGTTAAAAGCCTGAAACCTTGAACATAGACTGCTGACACCCTGTGGAAGCCATAGGAATTGCATCCTGGGAGCTAGAATTGAGTATGCCCTTATACTTGCCATTGGAAGAGCATTGGCTCTTTCAAAAAAATAATTCTGGTTGGTTTTTCTTTGGATTTTCTCCTACCATATCTTTTGTTTTATACCCTCCTACATCATTTTAACATTTCTACAAACGGCAAAGTGTTTTCTTTCCAATGGTACCAATTATATGCATATCCTGGCTTCAGGGCCTGAGTAACAGGCAGATTACTTTAGGGACGTCATTCAGACTGGAAGTGGAGAAAAAGGGGGCCTAGCCCTAAGAAGTTTTTAAGGAGCCTTTTGGTCCTAGACTTGGCGCTCCGGTACCACTTGCCATGCGGTAGCAGAGAGAACAGTCTGTGCCTTGGGTAACTGGAGTCTTTAACAATTTGGGGGGTTTTCTACTGACACAACCTAGTATATAGGTTCTGGATGGCAGGAAGCTTGGCCCCAGTGATGTACTGGGCCATACACACTACCTTCTCTAGCACCTTACGGTCAGATGCCGAGCAGTTTCCATACCAGGCAGTGATGCAACCGATCAGGATGCTCTCAATGGTACTGCTGTAGAACTTATTGAGGATCTAGTGACCCATGGGGGGGGGGGGGGGGGGGGGGGGGGGGGGGTTGTCGTCTGCCCTCTTCACGGCAGTCTTGGTGTGTTTGGACCATGATTGTTCGATGGTGATGTGGACACCAAGGAACTTGAAACTCTCGACCCGCTTCTAAACAGCCCTGTTGATGTTAATAGGGGCCTGATTGGCCCACCTTTTCCTGTAGTCCACAATCAGCCTCTTTGTCTTTCTCACATTGAGGGAGAGGTTGTTGTCCTGACCTCCTACCTATTGGCTGTCTCATCATTGTCGGTAATCAGTCACTGTTATGTCGTCAGCAACTTAATGATGGTTTAGGAGTTATGTTTGGCCACACAGTCGTGAATGAACAGGGAGTACAGGAAGGGTCTAAGCACACACCACTGAGGGGCCCCAGTGTTGAGGATCAGAGTTGCAGACGCGTTGTTGCCTACCCTTACCACCTGGGGATGGCCCGTCAGGAAGTACAGGACCCAGCTGCAGAGGGAGGTGTGTTTAGTCCCAGGGTCCTTAACTTAGTGATGAGCTTTGTGGGCACTATGGTGTTGAAGGCTGAGCTGTAGTCAATGAACAGCATTCTCACATAGGTGTTCATTTTGTTCAAGTGGAAAAGGGCAGTGTGGAGTGTGATTGAGATTGCATCATCTGTGGATCTGTTGGCGCGGTTTGCGAATTGGAATGGATCTAGGGTATTTGGCATGATGCTGTTGATGTGAGCCATGACCAGCCTTTCAAAACACATAGCTACTGTACTGATGTGTGCTTCAGTGGATAATAATTTAGGCAGGTTACCTTCGCTTCCTTAATGATGGTCTGCTTAAAACTGCTTGAAACATGTATGTAATACAGACTCGGTCAGGGGGAGGTTGAAAATGTCAGTGAAGACACTTGCCAATTGGTCCATGCATGCTTTGAGTACACGTACTGGTAATCCGTCTGTCCTGCGGCTCTGTAAATCTTGATCTGTTTAAAGGTCTTGCTCACCTCGGCTATGGAGAGCCTTATCATACAGTCATCCGGAACAGCTGGTGCTCTCATGCGTGCTTCAGTGTTGCTTGCCTCGAAGCGAGTATAAAAGGTATTTAGCTCGTCTGGTAGGCTCGCGTCACTGGGAAAGGAAAGGAAAAGGGAAAGAGAGATACATAGTCAGTTGTACAACTGAATGCATTCAACTGAAATGTGTCTTCCGCATTTTACCCAACCCGGCGAACAGTGGGTGAACTGCCTTGCTTAGGGACAGCTCGTGGCTTGGTTTCCCTTTGTTGTCCTCAATAGTTTTCAAGCTCTGCGACATCTGATGAGCGTCAGAGCTGGTGTAGTAGGCTTGAATCTTAATCCTGTATTGACGCTTTGCCTGTTTGATGGTTCGTCTGAGTGCGTAGAGGGATTTCTTATAAGTGTCCTGATTAGTGTCCCACTCCTTGAAAGCGGCAGCTCTAGCCTTTAGCTCGTTGCGGATGTTACTTGTAATCAATGGCTTCTGGTTGGGATATGTAAGTGCGGTCACTGTGGGGACGACGTCGTCGATGCACTTATTAATGAAGCCAAGACTGAGGTGGTGTACTCCTCAATGCCATTGTATTAATTCCGGAACATATTCCAGTCTGTGCTAGCAAAACAGTCCTGTAGCGTGAGTGCACAACAACAAAACACTTATCATGGCAACTGGTTCCATACATTCACCACTGAAGGTGAATAATGTACTTACATTCAGCAATCTTGTTCTGATTTGTCATCCTGAGGGTCCCAGAGATAAAATATAGCATATTTCTGTTTGATAAAATCTAATTGTATATTCAAATGAAGGAACTGGATTCTACAGTTTGAAACCCTGCTGTCTCTGGCTCCACACCCACCCTGCCCGGCCATCTAGATGAGTGAAATTTAGTGAATAAGCTAATGATCCATCATGTATGATATTCCTGGGAGTTTGTAAACTTACATTTTGTATTACCACATCATTTTTGTATGTTCTCTATAGTTATGTACTTGAAAATGTATCAATTGACCAATTTGGCACATTTGGGCAGACTTGATACAAAATATTGTTAAGTATTGACATGCTTCACTGGATCAATCTGAACTTTGCACACACACCACTGCCATCTAGTGGCCAACATCTAAATTGAGCCTGAACTACAATACTAGATTATTGCCTTTCTCTTGCATTTCAAACGTGAGGGAACAAAAAAATATATATATTTTACCAGATCTAATGTGTTATATTGTCCTACATTCATTTCACATTCCCACAAACATCAAAGTGTTTCCTTTCAAATGGTATCAAGAATATGCAGACTTGGGTATGTCATTTTAGGTGAAAATTGAAAAAAGGGTCCGATTCTTATTAAGAGGTTAAAGGGTAGGAAGTATGATTTTTTTACTCACCAAGGTCACACAGCATGGTCAAAGACTTAATTGTTGTCATGATCTGGTTACCGTACAGTGCATTCAGTAAGTATTCAGACCACTTGACTTTTTCCACATTTTGATACATTACCGCCTAATTTTAAAATTGATTACGTTTGGATATTGGTTCACTTGCCCAAACACAATATCCCATAATGTCAAAGTGAAATTGGGTTTTAACAAAATTTCACAAATGAATTAAAAATGGAAATCTGAAATGTCTTGAGTCAATAAGTATTCAACCCCTTTGTTATGGCAAGCCTAAATAAGTTCAGGAGTCAAAATTTGCTTAACAAGTCACATAATTAGTTGCATGGATTCACAGTGTGCAATAATAGTGTTTACCGTGATTTTTGAATGACTACCTAATCTCTGCACCCAACACATACAATTATCTGTAAAGTCCCTTAGTCAAGCAGTGGATTTCAAACACAGATTTAACCACAAAGACCAGGGGTGTTTTCCAATGCCTCGCAAAGGAGGACACATGTTGGTAGATGGGTAAAAAAAAAACCATTGAATATCACTTTGAGCATGGTGAAGTTATTAATTACAATTTGGATGGCGTATTAATACTTTCAGTCATGACAAAGATACAGGCGTCCTTCCTAACTCAGTTGCCGGAGAGGAAGAAAACCGCACAGGGATTTCACCATGAGGTCAATGGTGACTTTAAAACAGTTCCAGAGTTTTAATGGCTGTGATAGAAGAAAACTGAGGATGGATCAACAACATTGTAGTTACTCCACAATACTAACCTAAATGACAGAGTGAACAGAAGGAAGCCTGTACAGGAAAAAAATATTCCAAAACATGCTCCTGTTTGCAATAAGGCATTAAAGTAAAACTGCAACAAAAAAAAATGAATACAAAGCGTTATGTTTTGGGCAAATTCAACACAACACATTACTGAGAACCACTCTTCATATTTTCAACCATGGTGGTACTGCATCATGTTATGGGTATGCTTGTCATCAGCAAGTATTAGGAGCTAAGCCAGTGGCAACAGGTCATTCAGGGCAGGTGGGCAGAGCCCCACCTGTTTTGAGTCCCAACAGTTTAGCCCCACCAATATATATACAGTGGGGAGAATAAGTATTTGATACACTGCCGATTTTGCAGGTTTACCTACTTACAAAGCATGTAGAGGTCTGTAATTTTTATCATAGGTACACTTCAACTGTGAGAGACGGTTCAAAAATCCAGAATCACATTGTATGATTTTTAAATAATTAATTTGCAGTTTATTGCATGACATAAGTATTTGATTCATCAGAAAAGCAAAACTTAATATTTGGTACAGAAACCTGTTTGCAATTACAGAGATCATACGTTTCCTGTAGTTCTTGACCAGGTTTGCACACACTGCAGCAGGGATTTTTGCCCACTCCTCCATACAGACCTTCTCCAGATCCTTCAGGTTTTGGGACTGTCGATGGGGAATACGGACTTTCAGCTCCCTCCAAAGATTTTCTATTGGGTTCAGGTCTGGAGACTGGCTAGGCCACTCCTGGACCTTGAGATGCTTTTTACGGAGCCACTCCTTAGTTGCCCTGGCTGTGTGTTTCGGGTTGTTGTAATGCTGGAAGACCAAGCCACGACCCATCTTCAATGCTCTTACTGAGGGAAGGAGGTTGTTGGCGATACATGGCCCCGTCCATTCTCCCCTCAATACGGTGCAGTCGTCCTGTCCCCTTTGCAGAAAAGCATCCCCAAAGAATGAAGTTTCCACCTCCATGCTTCACGGTTGGGATGGTGTTCTTGGGGTCGTACTCATCCTTCTTCTTCCTCCAAACACGGCGAGTGGAGTTTAGACAAAAAAGCTCTATTTTTGTCTCATCAGACCACAGACCTTTTCCCATTCCTCCTCTGGATCATTCAGATGGTCGTTGCTAAACTTCAGACGGGCCTGGACATGCGCTGGCTTGAGCAGGGTGACCTTGCGTGCGCTGCAGGATTTTAATCCATGACGGCGTAGTGTGTTACTAATGGTTTTCTTTGAGACTGTGGTCCCAGTTCTCTTCAGGTCATTGACCAGGTTCTGCTGTGTAGTTCTGGTCTGATCCCTCACCTTCCTCATGATCATTGATGCCCCACGAGGTGAGATCTTGCATGGAGCCCCAGACCGAGGGTGATTGACCGTCATCTTGAACTTCTTCCATTTTCGAATAATTATGCCAATAGTTGTTGCCTTCTCACCAAGCTGCTTGCCTATTGTCCTGTAGCCCTTCCCAGCCTTGTGCAGGTCTACAATTTCAGCTCACTGGTCTTGTCCATTGTGGAGAGGTTGGAGTCTGTTTGATTGAGTGTGTGGACAGGTGTCTTTTATACAGGTATCAAGTTCAAACAGGTGCAGTTAATACAGGTAATGAGTGGAGAACAGGAGGGCTTCTTAAAGAAAAACTAACAGGTCTGCGAGAGCCGGAATTCTTACTGGTTGGTAGGTGATCAAATACCTAATACCTATAATTTGCAATAAAATGCAAATTAATGACTTAAAAATCATACAATGTGATTTTCTGGATTTTTGTTTTAGATTCCGTCTCTCATAGTTGAAGTGTACCTATGATAAAAATTACAGACCTCTACATGCTTTGTAAGTAGGAAAACCTGCAAAATCGGCAGTGTATCAAATGCTTGTTCTCCCCACTGTATCTATACATAAATCTATGTTTTTCACAATTCCTGACATGCAATCTAGTGAAAATTCCATGTATTAGGTCAGTTAGGATGACCACTTTATTTTAAGAATTTGAAACGTCAGAATAATAGTAGAGGGAATGATTTATTTCAGCTTTTATTTCTTTCATCACATTCCCAGTGGGTCAGAAATGTATTTACACTCGATTAGTATATGGTAGCATTGTCTTTACATTGTTTAACTTGGGTCTAACATTTCGGTTAGCCTTCCACAAGCTTCCCAAAATAAGTTGGGTGAATTGTGGCCCATTCCTCCTGACAGAGTTGCTGTAACTGAGTCAGGTTTGTAGCCTACTTGCTCGCACACGCTTTTTCAGTTCTGCCCACAAATTGTCTATAGGATTGAGGTCAGAGCTTTGTGATGGCCACTCCAATACCTTGACTTTGTTGTCCTTAATCCATTTTGCCACAACTTCAGAAGTATGCTTGGGGTTATTGTCCATATGGAATACTCATTTGCGACTAAGCATTAACTTCATGACTGATGTCTTCAGATGTTGCTTCACTATATCCACAATTTCCAACCTCATGATGTCATCTTTTTTGTGAAGTGCACTAGTGCAGCAAAGCACCCCCACAACATGATGCTGCCAACCCCGTGCTTCACAGTTGGGATGGTGTTCTTCGGCTTGCAAGCCTCCTCCTTTCCCCTCCAAACGTAACAATGGGCATTATTGCCAAACAGTTATATTTTTGTTTCATCAGACAAGAGGACATTTCTCAAAAAAGTACGATCTTTGTCCCCATGTGCAGTTGCAAACCGTAGTCTGTCTTTTTTTATGGCGGTGTTGGGGCAGTGGCTTCTTCATTGCTGAGTGGTCTTTCAGGTTATCTCGATATAGGATTTGTTTTACTGTGGATATAGATACATTTGTATCTGTTTCCTCCAGCATCTTCACAAGGTCCTTTGCTGTTGTTCTGGGATTGATTTGCACTTTTCGCACCAAAGTACGTTCATCTCTAAGAAATAGAACGCGTCTCCTTCTTGAGTGGTATGACGGCTGCGTGGTCCCATGATGTTTATACTTGCGTACTATTGTTTGTAAAGATGAACGTGGTACCTTCAGGCGTTTGGAAATTGCTCTCAAGGATGAACCAGACTTGTGGAGTTCTACAAAAAAAATTCTGAGGTCTTTTTTGATTTCTTTTGATTTTCCCATGATGTCAAGCAAAGAGGCAGTGAGTTTGAAGGTAGGCCTTGACATACATCCACAGGTACATCTCCAATTGACTCAAATGATGTCAATTAGCCTATCAGAAGCTTTTAGAGCCATGACATCATTTTCTGGAATTTTCCAAGCTGTTTAAAGGCACAGTCAACTTAGTGTTTGTAAACCACTGACCTACTGGAATTGTGATACAAAAAAAGTGAAATAATCTGTCTGTAAACAATTGTTGGAAAAATGACTTAGTAGATGTCCTAAATGACTAAGTGAATGTAAACTTCCGACTTCAACTGTAATAAAAGACAAGGCATGTTTTGCATGTTATTTTGTCAATCATTTGTGTCACATATCAGTTTGCAAACAATGTAAAAAAAAGAAGCTGCATACAAACACGGTCTCTTTCTTGAGTAAGGCAGCTCCAAAATGCAGGTGTTTCAGCCTACTTCAGTGCTTTTTGTGGTGGTGGGGCGGTGTGTAGGCGTTGGAAATCTTTTCTAGTTGCACCGTGATTGGCTCAGCATTCTGTCACTCATGGGTACACTACGTCACCGCAGAATCTACCGGGAGAGCTTGGCAGTTCAAGCCCCCTTGGGTGCTGCCATAGATTTACAAAAAAGGTGCCCATCCAAGAAGGCTCAATGTTATTGGCCACAGATACGTTTAAGTTAAATCGCATTATATCCACCGTAGCTTTGATTTGACAGATGTCAACATCAAACTTTCAAGCAGACAAGCAGTCATCATCATGAATCACTAACAATCTACTGGAAAATCCTTTTCAAGTCTTGTCATATGAGCAATTATAGATAAAACGTATCCATGCTCAACGGACATTGGACATAAACATTCTACAAGTATAAACATCAAGGAATCAGTGGCTAACTGCAAGCGTCACAAAGCAATCACTATTTTGCTTCCCCTTCTTGCTATTCGGTGGAGAGCTCGTGTAGTTCAAGTCGGGGTTTAAGGATTTCAATCATTTGCCTGAAATCTTTTCCAAGATTAAAAGGATAAATATTGGCATGCAATACCAGGGGACAGAATCCAGCATGACTTCATCCAGAGAATGCCAGACTTTGATGACAAAGTTTGATGTCAAAGTTTGCCCACAAGAAGGACCGCTGCGAGCACAGCACAACAACAGTGAGTCCAAAAATATGTCTTGAATGCTGCTGCGTTGAGCATCAGTGAAGTGTTGGTGTTGTTTTCTACTTTCACCACCTGGGGGTGGCCCACCAGGAGTCCAGGAGTCCCTTTCCCCTCCCTATAAGCTGACTCATCGTTGTTTATTATTAGGCTTACAACCGTGATATTATCAGCAAACTTGGAGTTGAAGTCGTGCAAAGCCACACAGTCGTGGGTGAACAGGGAGTACAGCAGAGGGCTGAGGACACACCCCTGGGGGGCCCTGTGTTATGAGCCAGTGTGGAGGAGGTGTTGCTGCTAATTCTCACAGGCTATAGTCTGCCCATTAGGAACCGTAATAGAATATAACCTATTTTTCTGGTTTCTGTAAATGGAACTGTACGTATTGGAAACATGTTTATGGTAGGCTGACATTGCTTAATTGAATTGTATTCACAGAGGTGTATTGTGCCATATCACAATGTGTTGCTGAACTTCCATGCTTGAAGCATGTCTGTATAGGCCTATTTTTTTGGGGCAAAACAGCTGTGCATGGCTGCATCTCACTGTAGCAGGCTGTAGGCTATGTTTTGGTTATTTGCATGTCCATTCACCTTATGTTTACTGTGGTTCTTTACTGTTAATGTAACTAGCCTAAATATAGATTGTGTCATGCCTTCATGAAGCTGATATTTTGTTACTTGATACCGCTGTTTTGTTCTGTTGCATTTATTCGCCTTCAGTTGTGCTGGTTTTCTAAGCCAAACTGCTATTCAGTATTTTTGTTTGCATGCATGAATAACTAGGTTACTACATTCAGCATTTGATTTGCATTATTTTGGTAAAACAGTTGTGTGTACGGCTAGATTCACACAGGCTGTTTGTAGCCTATATTCATTACCAAAACCGCCTAGCTGTAGCGCGCTGTCCATTATGCTAATACAGCGCAGCAGAGAGAAGCTACAGATTTTAAAAGCCCTCAATGATCTTGGAGTCTCGATATTTGAACTTTGTTTATATTGGTATAGCGTGATTATATAAGCAGAATTCAATATAATTCCAAAGCAAGAACCCCCAAAAATATGTCTGTCTGTCTGTCTGTCTGTCTGTCTGTCTGTCTGTCTGTCTGTCTGTCTGTCTGTCTGTCTGTGTTGGAGAGCATAAAAGACAAAGTGAGAGAGAGAAAGTGTCCCAGGCTAAGCAGTCTTCTCTCTAGCTGACTTCGACCAATTAGAGTGGACTTCCTGCTTCCTGTGTGTTTGGCTTCTCTCCTCCTCTCAGCTTCTCTTCCCTCAGCCAGCCACGGACCCATCTCCCAGCCCAACTCCTCCAGACATCCCCCTAAGCATCACTGATCTCATTGCTCTGTCACTCGTGACAGTAAATACACAACAAGTCCTAGCACTTTACCAAATAGGTTATAATGACGTCATGATTACAACCACATCACAACCAGTTTGTGAAGCAGTCTGTTGGATACCCTCTACACTCACTGAAAATAGGTCTACTCACTCCTGAAAAGTGTGGCCTGGAGAGTTACACAACATGTAATCAACAAAATCACAACGTGTGTCAGGAGAACTGTATTTGTTTGACCACACATTTTATTGAACAATTTGTTTTGACATTGTCAGCTGTCTGACTCGAGTGTCCCGCCACAACAAAGCTCGCTTTGCATCACTACATTCCTGATTACAGCACCCCAATCTTTGTTAGATAGTTTTCCCATATCTGCCCTGCCGGCCTTGGAGGCCAAATCCTTTATGCTCCTGGACAGCTCTGTTTTTCTCTGCTCTGCTCTGTTTTTCTCCCTTTGGAAGAAGCCAGTGTGAATAACTGACAGCCAGCTGGTTGACTGTAAACCAAATTCTGCAGGGAAATAAAATGGAGACTTCTCCAATAAATAGTGATTGTATTTTGTGTTTGGATCACTGTTCACCTTCTGCGCACTGAATTATTGAACAACTGTGCGTTCTGTGGAAATGTCAGGTGCTCTTTTTGCTAAGACAGACGGGGGAGGAGTGGGGAGAGAGAGAGAAACGAGGGAAGCTATGCATGAACCAACCGCCGTGGATGGAGACAATGGAGACAACAAATGCCATTTCTAATGGGGTGTCATGGCCGATCACTGATATGTTGATAGAACTTCTGCAGCCTAGTCCTCAAATTTGCTTTGTTACAATCCCCAGCTACAATAAATGCAGCCTCAGGATTTGTGGTTTCCAGTTTGCATAAAGTCCAGTGAAGTTCTTTGAGGGTTTCGGATTGAGGGGGGATGTAAACGGCTGTGGCAATGACGGAGGAGAATTCTCTTGGGAGATAATATGTTCGGCATTTGATTGTGAGATATTCTAGGTCGTGTGAACAAAAGCACTTGAGTTCCTGTATGTTCCTTGAATTACACCATGAGTAGTTAATCATGAAACACACCCCTCCACCCTGCTTCCCGGAGTGATATTTATTCCTGTCTGTGTGATTTACTGAGAATCCTGCTGGCTTTACAGACTTCGACAGAGTATCCCGAGAGAGCCATGTTTCCTTGAAACAAAGTATGTTACAGGCCCCGATGTCTCTCTGGAAAGAAGTCTTTGCTCTAAGCTCGTCGACTTTGTTATCCAAAGACTGAACATTAGCGAGTGATATACTCGGAAGTGGTGGGTGGTGTGCGTGCCTCCTAAGTCAAACCAGCAGGCCTCCTTGAGTGTCTCTCCTCCACTGCCTATATCCACTGCAGTATTCCTGGTCGTAATGATGGTAATTCTGGTGAGTTACCGCCACTCTAATATCCAATAGTTCTTCCGGGCTGTATGTAATGACAGAAATCATTTCCTGAGCCAATAAAAAAAAATAGTACATAAAAAAACAAAATACTGCAAAGTTTCCAAAGAGCTAGTCGCTGTAATTGCCTAATAATTGCATAGTAATTAAATTACTTATTTTTAGATTTATTGACACAAGTGAAACTATGTACCCTTTTGTACTATGTGGTTACCAATTAAATGATTTCCAGTAAGTACCAGAAAATAGACAAACAAAGAGATGTAATGGGTTCGCACTAAAAAATGACATTGCATAAAGCTTCATTATTTAATGTTTTAAATGTTTTACTGCATCAGGGATAGCGTACACAGATGTTTCGGCTTCATAGCCATTGTTTTTCTGAATATGCAGGAAAGTCCCTCTGATTGCCGTCTTGTGGCGGGAGCCGCGTGTCGGAGAGAGGGTGCTGTTTCATCTGCTCCTTCTTCGGCGCTCTAGGTCAGCGGGTTCCCGCGTCCCCGGCCGGCTCGACAGGTTCCCGCACTTCGGCAGAGGTGGCTAGTCCGCTTCTGATCCCCAGGATCGTCCCTGTTGTCGGCGTCTTGCGGCAGGAGCCGCGCGGCAGGGAGAGGGTACTGTCACGTATACACCCTCTCTGGCCTCTAGGTCCCCAGACTGCTGATTATGACAGACACCTGTCACCATCATCACACGCACCAGAGCTTATTGACACTCACCTGGACTCCACCACCTCCTTGATTACCTGCCCTATTTATGTCACTCCCTTTGGTTCCTTCCCCAGGCGTTATTGTTTCTATTTCAGTTTCATGTCTGTGCGTTGTTCGTGTTTCTTGTTTTGTATTGTGTTTAGTTTATTTATTAAATTATTCACTCCCTGAACTTCCTTCCCGACTCCCAGCGCACACATTACATCAGGAGCTAGAAGCAGAGATGTCATGTCTGTCAGCGCCATGTCTGTATAAGAACAAACATTATAAATCTACTAAACATAACTGTAATAATGTATGTGTATGGTTCATTATGATTGAAGGAGAACACGGTTCTTATCGAGTTACACAAATATACAAGGAGACAGTGGAAACCATATTTATTTAAGCAAGTCAGCCATATCAGCTATTGCTTTTGAAAAGTTAGGAAATGAGGCCTAAAGAACTATTTTGCTGCCAGACGAGGATCCGCTGATATCTAGGTGTCGTGGTGTTTGGGATTCACTCCATGGTGCTGAAAGGAAAGCTCCGCTTTTGTTGGCTCTAACAGTTTGTAGACACCGTTTGTTACCGTATAGTGCAATTCATGTATTGTCTAGTGTTAACGTTGTGTAGTGGATTTGTTGGCATGCATCTAAAAAAAAATCCCGCCAAGATTTATATTCTGAAATCACCACTGAGCTAAGCACAGGGAACATTCTAGAGGAAAACCTGGTTCAGTCTGTTTTCCAACAGACACTAGGAGACAAATTCCCTTTTCATCAGGACAATAACCTAAAACAGAAGGCAAAATATATACTGGAATTGCTTACCAAGATGACATGAAATGTTCCTGAGTGGCCTAGTTACTGTTTTGACTTAAAATTGGCTTGAAAATGTATGGCTAGCAATGATAAACAACCAACTTGACAGAGCTTGAAGAATTTAAAAAGTATTGCTGTGGAAATATTGTACAATCCAACTGTACAAAGCTCTAAGAGACTTACCAAGAGAGACTCACAGCTGTAATCACCGCCAAAGGTGATTCTAACATGTCTTGACTCTGGGGTTTGAATACATTAAGCAGAGCCAGACTCTAGTATCAATCAGGCTTACCTTATTTGGTCTATTTAAGCTGATCGGGTCTGCTCACTCATCCTGCTGCCAGCTTGCTGCTACGCGCTGGCCCCTTTTTATGACGCTGCTGCAAAACTAGATGTTTCTCGCCATGATGCTGGTTTCTGATAAAATATTTGTGACTGACTGGCTCAAATTGGTATTTTTTTGTATCGTCTGCCCAAATGTGCCGAAATGGTCAATTGATACATTTTCAAGCACATAACTATAGATAACATACAAAAATGATACGTTAATACAAAATGTAAGTTTACATACTCCCAGGAATGTCATACATGATGGATCATTAGCTTATACACTAACTTTCAAACATCTAGATGGCCGGGCGGGGTGGGTGTGGAGCCAGAGACAGCAGGGGTTCAAACTTTAGAACCCTGTTCCTACATTTGAATATACAATTTGATTTTATCAAACAAAATTATACTACATTTTATCTCTGGGACCCCCAGGATGACAAATCAGAGCAAGATTTCTGAACATAAGTACAGTATTTAACTTAAGATGTGAATGTATCACACCAGTTGCCGTGATAAAAGTGTTTTGTTGTTGTGCACTCTCCTCAAACAATAGCATGGTATATTTTCACTGTAATAGCTACTGTAAATTGGACAATGCAGTTAGATTAACAAGAAGGTACGCTTTCTACCCATATAAGACATGTCTATGTCCTAGAAAGGTTGCTGTTACAACTTACATTAGCGCATGTTAGCGCACGTTAGCAACAACTGTCCCGTTATAGGGACACCGATCCCATAGGTATAGAGGATATCATACACTGCATTTTTGAGGAACAATGGGAAAGTAATTCTGCTTTGAAAGATGTAAACTTGTAAATTCACTTTTGAGAAAAGGGTCTTTGAAAGTTTTGGTACCTACTGGAGAGCTCTCCTTTGTCTTCACCCATTCAGCATTGTTCACACACTCGTAAGCCAGCCCCACCCATCTCTTAATGGATTCACATGTGAGGTCATGTGCTAAACACTAAGTAGTGTAGTAAAGATTAAGACTAAAAGTGGTAGTAGCCTACAATAAGAAAATAAAAATTCCAGGTAAACACAGTGTCCAGTTAAAAATATTTTCTAAATATTAGATGACGCTTATCCAGACACACAAATTGATGGGTCACGTGAAAGAAATGCTATAACCCCCAGCCACATCCAGTGATGGAAAAAGTAAATAGTCATACTTGAGTAAAAGTAAAAGTATAATAATCTCAAATTCCTTATATTAAACCAGACGGCACAAATTGTATTTAAAAAATAAATAATTATTGACTGATAGCCAGGGTCACACTCAAACACTTAGAAATAATTTACAAACTAAGCACGTGTGTTTAGTAAGTCTGCCCGTTCAGATGCAGTAGGGATGACCAGGGATTTTCTCTTGATAAGTGTGTAAATTTGACAATTTTCCTGTTAAAATGTAACGAGTACTTTTGGGTGTCAGGAAGTAAAAAGTACATTATTTTCTTTTGGAATGTAGTGAAGTAAAAGTAAAAGTTGCCAAAAAATATAAACAGTAAAGTAATGTACAGATACCCCCAAAAAGACTTAAGTAGTACTTTAAAGTATTTTTACTGAAGTACTTTACACCCCTGTCCAAATGCCTTCACACCAGTACATTAGTGTACTTTATATACTGTTACACACGTACTTATCACATAATATTCCATAAATAAGTTAAGGCCATGCAAGCTGAGTTGAAACCTGAGTGAGGTGCACATGTACAGTCCATAAACAGATGCATCCGCCATATATTAATGTGGTGGACACTTGATACGGTCACATGATATTGTTGTGGTATGTCACAAAATCATGTTACGACCACACATATCAATATTATTTTTATATATCAATATTTTGCTAAGTCATGCTACGTGAATGGGTCTTTACAGAAGGTGTAAACGGTAGAGCCAGAGGTTTACATACACTCAATTAGTATTTGGTAGCATTGCCTTTAAATTATTTAACTTGGGTCAAACATTTCGGGAAGCCTTCCACAAGCTTCCACAATAAGATGGGTGAATTGTGGCCCATTCCTCCTGACAGAGCTGGTGTAACTGAGGAAGAATCATGTTGTAGGGGTGCTTTGCTGCAGGAGGGACTGGTGCACTTCACAAAACAGATGGCATCACAAGGATGGAAAATGATGTGGATATATTTGAAGCAACCTCTAAATACATCAGTCAGGAAGTTAAGGCTTGGTTGCAAATGGGTCTTCCAAATGGACAATGACCCCAAGCATGCTTCCAAAGTTGTGGCAAAATGGCTTAAGGACAACAAAGTCAAGGTATTGGAGTGGCCATCACAAAGCCCTGACCTCAATCCCATAGAACATTTGTGGGCAGAACTGAAAAAGTGTGTGCGAGCAAGGAGGCCTACAAAAGTGACTCAGTTACACCAGCTCTGTCAGGAGGAATGGGCCAAAATTCACCCAACTTATTGTGGAAAGCTTGTGGAAGGCTAGCCAAAACGTTTGACCCAAGTTAAACAATTTAAAGGCAATTCTACCAAATACTAATTCAGTGTATGTAAACTTCTGACCCACTCGGAATGTGATGAAAGAAATTAAAGCTGAAATATATAATTCTCTCTACTATTATTCTAACATTTCATATTCTTAAAATAAAGTGGTGATCCTAACTGACCTAAGAAAGTTAATTTTTACTAGGATTAAAATGTCAGGATTTGTGAAAACTGAGTTTAAATGTAAGGTGTATGTAAACTTCTGACTTCAACTGTATATATTATTTATATTTTTCAATCCTGTTTATCTTATTTTCCATAATTAGTATTTGTTGTAATGTAGGCAACTCATGCAAAGGATTTTTACCTCTCACCAGTCTCGCCATTACCAAAATTACATTAGAGCCAGTAATTAGTATATTAGCAAACAATCATTGTGAACCAACCTATATGGTCCCTAACATATTTTACTCCCTGGCAACAGTTATGACACACACACACACACACACACACACACAAACCCCTTTCTCCCACAACAACCATAGCCTCAGATTCTCAACAGTTGCACCATCCCAGAGCCCATCTCAAGAAAGGTTTCGATTTACAAATGCATATACAGTTGCAGCTGTATGAGAAGGCCTGCAAAACAGAGCGAGAAAAGGGGCAGAAATTAGGAGTTTTGATTAACCATTGTCACATCCTAGTTGATTGAAGCCTGATATAACCCCTTCCCCTGAAACACCCACAACATGATCCCCCGTAGTGACCATATTCCCAAGCATCTCCGTGCAGTCTGACCTTTGATTTTGTGCCCCTTCTTTGAATGTCAGAGTGTGACCCCCTCCCCATGGGTTACTGCAGCTGGTGTTGCCAGCACTACCACTGCCTGGGTGGGGGCACCCAACCGGAACCCCCACCGGCTAGGTTTAAGGCTATCAAGGTTCTCATTAGCAGCTTTGAGAATATCCTTGTATATTATGCTCTCCCATCAGGGGGCTTTGGCTTTGCAGTACCAACCCTGCCAAGCAGGCTCAGAAGGGGGCTGTGCTGCTCTAGGTCTCTGACCACATTTTGGTTGCATACAGGCCGCTTACAGCAGGCCCATAAAACAGATAGGGACTTCTCCTTAGTATCTGGGTCATTCAGGTGGGTGTCTAATGCGAAAGATATGTGATTTTAATATAATTGGTAGGCTAACACATACAAAGCAGAAAGAGGACCCTTTGAAAATAATTTGTGGGACAACAAAAATATTTTCATCCCAAAGTAATCTGTCTGACCGCCCACTCCTGCCTGCAGCATGAAAAATGGAAAGCAGCCCTCAAGTGCAGCCAATACACATCACTATGCTCAGGATCAGATGGTGACAGGGGTCCCAGCAGGGTCAGGCATCCAGGGAAGACTCAGGTGAATTTTGCAGTAAACAGTGCCTTGCGAAAGTATTCGGCCCCCTTGAACTTTGCAACCTTTTGCCACATTTCAGGCTTCAAACATAAACATATAAAACTGTATTTTTTTGTGAAGAATCAACAACAAGTGGGACACAATCAACTAGTGGAACGACATTTATTGGATATTTCAAACTTTTTTAACAAATCAAAAACTGAAAAATTGGGCGTGCAAAATTATTCAGCCCCTTTACTTTCAGTGCAGCAAACTCTCTCCAGAAGTTCAGTGAGGATCTCGGAATGATCCAATGTTGACCTAAATGACTAATGATGATAAATACAATCCACCTGTGTGTAATCAAGTCTCCGTATAAATGCACCTGCACTGTGATAGTCTCAGAGGTCCGTTAAAAGCGCAGAGAGCATCATGAAGAACAAGGAACACGCCAGGCAGGTCCGAGATACTGTTGTGAAGAAGTTTAAAGCCGGATTTGGATACAAAAAGATTTCCCAAGCTTTAAACATCCCAAGGAGCACTGTGCAAGCGATAATATTGAAATGGAAGGAGTATCAGACCACTGCAAATCTACCAAGACCTGCCGTCCCGCTAAACTTTCAGCTCATACAAGGAGAAGACTGATCAGAGATGCAGCCAAGAGGCCCATGATCACTATGGATGAACTGCAGAGATCTACAGCTGAGGTGGGAGACTCTGTCCATAGGACAACAATCAGTCGTATATTGCACAAATCTGGCCTTTATGGAAGAGTGGCAAGAAGAAAGCCATTTCTTAAAGATATCCATAAAAAGTGTCGTTTAAAGTTTGCCACAAGCCACCTGGGAGACACACCAAACATGTGGAAGAAGGTGCTCTGGTCAGATGAAACCAAAATGTAACTTTTTGGCAACAATGCAAAACGTTATGTTTGGCGTAAAAGCAACACAGCTGAACACACCATCCCCACTGTCAAACATGGTGGTGGCAGCATCATGGTTTGGGCCTGCTTTTCTTCAGCAGGGACAGGGAAGATGGTTAAAATTGATGGGAAGATGGATGGAGCCAAATACAGGACCATTCTGGAAGAAAACCTGATGGAGTCTGCAAAAGACCTGAGACTGGGACGGAGATTTGTCTTCCAACAAGACAATGATCCAAAACATAAAGCAAAATCTACAATGGAATGGTTCAAAAATAAACATATCCAGGTGTTAGAATGGCCAAGTCAAAGTCCAGACCTGAATCCAATCGAGAATCTGTGGAAAGAACTGAAAACTGCTGTTCACAAATGCTCTCCATCCAACCTCACTGAGCTCGAGCTGTTTTGCAAGGAGGAATGGGAAAAAATGTCAGTCTCTCGATGTGCAAAACTGATAGAGATATACCTCAAGCGACTTACAGCTGTAATCGCAGCAAAAGGTAGCGCTACAAAGTATTAACTTAAGGGGGCTGAATAATTTTGCACGCCCAATTTTTCAGTTTTTGATTTGTTAAAAAAGTTTGAAATATCCAATAAATGTCGTTCCACTTCATGATTGTGTCCCACTTGTTGTTGATTCTTCACAAAAAAAAACTGTTTTATATCTTTATGTTTGAAGCCTGAAATGTGGCAAAAGGTCGCAAAGTTCAAGGGGGCCGAATACTTTCGCAAGGCACTGTATTTAGTGAATGATACAAAGTTCCATCTTTAATTGATGGGTAGACCTAAACAGTAGCTACAGGACAGCAGCTTAAGTTTGAAGCTACAGTCTGGGATCTAGGAAAAATTATACAAAATGATGGGAAGGAAGTTGTGTTGGGGAGAGAGTTGAGTTATTGACTAGAATGGTGGGGGTTGGGTGTGTCGGCGGCTCAAGGTGGCTGGGCAGTCTGGCTGAAATTTGATATAGAATATGTCTTAAAGACAATCAAATGTACTTTATTTGTAAGAGTTGTTCATTTGTTAGGCTATTGCTTAAAGGTGAAACACAATATTGATTATTGAATTATCATGGATCTAGTTCAGTCTTATCAATCACTTAAGGCAAGGCACCACATGCTAATAGTTATTTTTTTCTTTGATCATCTGTATACAAAGTATACATAAATACGATATATTATTGTATTACACGTTTCATTTAAAAATAAAATATGCAAGACCTCCTGAGTGGTGCAGTGGTCTAAGGCACTGCATCACAGTACTAGCTGTGCCACTAGAGATCCAAGTTTGAGTCCAGGCTCCGACGCAGCTGGCCCGTGACCAGGAGACCCATGGGGCGGCGTGCAATTGTCCCAGCGTCGTCCAGGTTAGGGGAGGGTTTGGCCGGCAGGGATGTTCTTGTTCCATTGTGCGCTAGCAACTCCTGTGGCGGGCTGGGCACAATGCATGCTGACACGGTTGCCAGGTATACAGTGTTTCCTCTGACACATTGGTGTGGCTGCATTCCAGGTTAAGCGGGCATTGTGTCAAGAAGCAGTGCTGCTTGGCTGGGTCTTGATTCAGAGGACGCATGGCTCTCGACCATCGTCCGTACGGGAGTTGCAGAGATGGGACAAGACCGTAAACTACCAAATGGATATGACGAAAAAGGGGTAAAAATGTATATATATATTTTTTTGTACAAATGTGATTGATATATGCAAATGAGGCAAACGTTTATGTCACATTAATTAAACTCTTATTCATATATCACTTCTGAACTGACAAATACAAATAAAATATACCTTTTACAAATACATTAGCACATGTAATACATTTGTTTCAAGCAATAGAGCATATGCTATGAATACTGGTCTGTTGGGCAAATATGCAGTTTTAGGCAAATTCTCATATCACTTTGCTCAGTTTGTCACATTCAAGGATTTTGTATAGCTGTTGAAATGTGCAGAATATTAATCAGCTATGCCTTCCCCATATGTAAGGCCCTCTTTGAGTTGTTGCTCTTTCCTGTGTCATGGGACCTACGCCCATGCTTGGCACACTCCATTGAAGCAGCATCAGCTCTCACAACTCTTATCTAATTGCTTCCAGTGTCACCAAAGTGCCGTCAAGCCACAATTTGTTCATCACATTTGATATAGCAGTGGCTCCCTCATTGAACGTGGCAACTGCCACGATGGCTGCTCCATCAATGCAGCTTTTGCCCACGAAGACAGTTTTGGGACATCACGACCATATTAGAGTTCAGACATTCATTTGAATTCTGTGTTCCTCCGTGCTGCATTCTTTTGAGGAGGTAATCATTTGACATCCTATGATATACAGGTACCATTTCCTGTGCAACCTCTATTAAAAAATCAAGTTGGTTTATTTGTGTCATGTGGAATAAAAGCCACTGTTGGCTGGCTGCTGTCTGGTTGATCGCTGCTAGTTGTCATCTTCATCTCAACTAATTTGCGTCTCAAGGCGCTGCAGCTGGCTACCTCCTTTTCCTGTACTGCCACGCCTTTCTTTTTCCCAACACAGTTAAACCAAAATCACGCCCTGTTATTCAGAGTCACGTTCTGACCTTAGTTCTTTTGTTATGTCTTTGTTTTAGTATGGTCAGGGCGTGAGTTGGGTGGGTTGTCTATGTTCCTTTTTCTATGATTTGGGATTTCTGTGTTTGGCCTGGTATGGTTCTCAATCAGAGGCATCTGTCATTCGTTGTCCCTGATTGAGAACCATACTTAGGTAGTCTGGTTTCACTTTTGAGTGTGGGTGATTATTTTCCGTGTCAGTGTTTGTTCCACACGGAACTGTTTCGGATTTGTTATTTCACGTTGTCGTTTCTTGTTTTGTTCAATGTTCATTATTCTTATTAAACAATATGGACACTTACCACGCTGCGTACTGGTCCTCCGATCCTTCCTACTACTCCTCTACGTTCCCCTTGGCTAGCTAGCATTGTCCCACTCACAGGTGATTAGCGCATAGACAGTGACCTTCCAAGGTAAAGATGGAAAGTGTAATTTAACTTTAATTAGCTGCCTACCGTAATGCAGGCCTATTATTATCATGTTTAGTAACATTTGCATATGTATTTATCTTCAGAGATTCAATGAGTTGTAAAAATGGCTCAGAGAACTCTCTGGGTTGGCGCCCACCCTTGGGTTGTGCCGTGGCGGAGATCTTTATCCTGGCCCTGTCCGGGGGTCTCGTAGGATGGGGCCACAGTGTCTCCCGACCCCTCCTGTCTCAGCCTCCAGTGTTTATGCTGCAGTTGTTTATGTGTCGGGGTGCTAGGGTCAGTCTGTTATATCTGGAGTATTTCTCCTGTCTTATCAGGTGTCCTGTCTGAATTTAAGTATGCTCTCTCTAATTCTCTTGCTCTTTCTCTATTTCTTTCGTTCTTTCTTTCTTTCGGAGGACCATGCCTCAGAACTACCTGGCCTGATGACTCCTTGCTGTCCCCAGTCCACCTGGCCGTGCTGCTGCTCCAGTTTCAACTGTTCTGCCTGCGGCTATGGAACCCTGACCTTTTCACCAGACATGCTACCTGCCCCAGACCTGCTGTTTTCAACTCTTACATTATTTCCAATGTATTTGGACATTTTATGGAAGTTAAAATGGCAAAATATCCCAAATCTGAAAATTGACAAATGGAAGCAAATGTTTGCATGTGGTGCCTGGCCTTAAACATATTTAATAATCTCTTACCTAGCTTGATGACTGTGGGCATTTTCGCTTACTTTTTGATGTTCCCCCAGACCGACCGCCTGCCAAGTTATTGTAACGGTTGTCGTAGGTGGAAGAAGGTGAAGAGGACCAAGGTGCAGCGTGGTATGTGTTCATGGTAAATTTAATAAAGAAACTGAACACTAGAACAAAAAAAACAACAAAGCGGAACAAACGAAACAGTTTTGTCTGGTGCAGACACACAAAGACAGAAAACAACTACCCACAAATCATAGTGGGAAAACAGGCTACCTAAGTATGGTTCTCAATCGGAGACAACGATCGACAGCTGCCTCTGATTGGGAACCATACCAGGCCAAACATAGAAATACAAAACCTAGAATACCCACCCACATCACACCCTGACCAAACTAAAAATAGAAACATACAAAGCAATCTATGGTCAGGGGGTGACAGTTATGTCCCCCTCTGCAAATAGCACTGCTAGGTGATTTAAAAAAGTATATAATAATTACAATATGTAGAGTCTATGAGAATAGAAAGGTTCAGAACTTTTGTGAAAAAGCACAGTTGAAAAATAAATGGCAAAACTGGAGGGTGTTCAGAGATGGATGGAAGGGGTTGAGTAGAGCTGAAGGATGGGTCTAAAAACAAATAAAATATAACTATTGTAGTGTGCATGTCAGAGCAAGCCATGAGTTTGAAGGAATTGTCCATAGAGCTCCGAGACAGGACTGTGTCAAGGCACACGTCTGGGGAAGGATACCAGAAAATGTCTGCAGCATTGAAGGTCCCCAAGAACACACTGGCCTCCACAATTCTTAAATGGAAGAAGTTTAGAACCACCAAGACTCTTCCTAGAGCTGGCCGCCCGGACAAACTGAGCAATCGGGGAAGAAGGGCCTTGGTCAGGGAGGTGACCAAGAACCTGATGTTCACTCTGACAGAGCTCTAGAGTTCCTCTGTGAAGATGGGAGAACCTTCCAGAAGGACAACCATATGCAGCACTCCACCAATCAGGCCTTTATGATAGAGTGGCCAGACGGAAGCCACTTTGTGACTGTGGTAACTAGTGATAATCGTGCAATGGTACAATCCAAACGCAAAATGCATCATACGGGCCAAATTTCGGTATTTTGAAAGATACATAACTTGATTGCTGACATGTAAAACAATTTGGGACTATATCAACAATGGACTAATGAAACAAATACCAAAATATAGTTTTTTGGTGGAGTTTTCCTTTAATGTCTTATTCACGTTAAACTTAACAGAGGTATTAGGAAAAGAGGAGATAAGAACCCCAACGGGAAATTAACAGAGAAATGTATAACGCTCCGCCAAGCAGACTGTCGACCAATCGCGTTCACATTGTGGTGCTGTGTCACGTGGTTGCCAAGTGTCACACAATCCCTTCTAAAAGTCAGTAAGAGTCGAGAAACCTACCTATTTTCCTCAAAAGTATGTAATGTCCAGGGTTGGGGAGTAACGGATTACATGTAATCCGTTACATGTAATTTGTTACAAAAAACAGTAACTGTAATCCGTTACGTTACGTTACCAGCAAAAACATGGTTAATCAGATTGCAGATACTTTTGAAGAACTAGATGATTATTTCAAGGATTACTTTTAAATTCAGAAAGGATTTTGGTTTTTGTAGGCTACAGTCCAAGGTATGTATTCCAATGATGCGACTGCTGTCAGCATCCAAAGATTAATCAAGGTAAGAACGCCAGCAGTTGTGTAGTCTACGGCAATATGGATATCACTTATTATTGATATCTACATAGCGCATTGATGTGCATCATACTGCTGCTCTCATTTAGCTATTTGCGCCCTACAGATTGTAGTTGTTGTGGGTGGCTGTTCACAAATCTAAATGTGTATTTGAACCCAATAATGGTGGAATTCAATAAGTTTTTCAGCTGCCTATCAATCATTGTTTTTGAACCAGCCAGTGAAAAATGCGCTGTTGCAGCAGCTGCATAGTGCGGATCCCAGCATTTGGAATAAAATTTGGGCTTTTATTGCTCAATCTAATTAATGCTGATTAAAAAAAAATCCATAGGGCTAATGGACACATACTCAAACACACAGTTTTCATAGACTTAAATGGCCAATCTGTAGTTACTACATCCATTTATTAACTTATAAATTAATTATATACAGTACATTGATTCTTGAAGAAAATAACTTGTAAATGCCTCATCAGCTTAGTTAAACTGTTACACTCCATGAGAACCCAAAATATAAGCTTGTTTTTCTCCAATGTTTGTAAACATTGTAAACATAAACAAACACTGTTTTGACTCATAGCATGGTTAAAAATGTTGATATCATGGATGGTCTGTCATTGCATCCACAGCTCTGTCTATTAATCTGAGAGTGGTTACATTTCTCCAGGCCCATCCCTCCAAAACAGAGGCAGGGAGTTGTTTTGTTATTGTTTCAACTGTGGATTTGCCCTTTAAACAGCTGCATATTAATCATGATATCAAAGTGTCACCAACAAAAAGGTAAACAATAGGCCTAGAGCAAATGCAGAATATGGCATTCATTTTTCACATGTAAATAGCACTTTTCAGTAATGCTCAAAGCATGACATTCCATGAGCGCAGCATTTATGTATCAACTCAAATCAATGAGCCCAATCAGTCCTCCATGACAACAAAATCATAAACAACAGTGTAGGGCTGGCTAATAAGTCCTTCATTTTTGGGTTATGCTCAGGTAAAACATTTCCAAGTCCTATTCTTGAAAATCAAGGGGTACAACATTTAGTGGAATGACTGGAATTCTGATATATCTTTACATTAAAAACCAACGTCTAAGTTGTAACTTAATTCACTTCTTATGGCTGGGGGACAGTATTGAGTAGCTTGGATGAATAAGGTACCCAGAGTAAACTGCCTGCTACTCAGGCCCAGAAGCTAAGATATGCATATTATTAGTAGACTTGGATAGAAAAAACTCTGAAGTTTCTAAAACTACTTGAATGATGTCTGTGAGTATAACAGAACTCATATGGCAGGCAAAAATCTGAGAAAAATCCAACCAGGAAGTGGGAAATCTGAGGTTTGTAGGTTTGCCTATCCAATATACAGTGTCTATGGGTTCATATTGCACTTCCTAAGGCTTCCACTAGATGTCAACAGTCTTTAGAACCTTGTTTCAGGCTTCTACTGTGAAGGATGAGGGAATGAGAGCTGTTTCAACCAGGTGTCTTGCAGAGTGCCATGAGCTCACACAGGCGCGCCCCCGTGAGAGGTAGCTGGGTTCCTTTTCATTTCTAAAGACAAAGGAATTCTTCGGTTTAAACATTATTGAAGATTTATGTTAAAAACATCCTAAAGATTGATTCTATACATTGTTTGACATGTTTCTACAAACTGTAATGGAATTTATTTACTTTTCGTCTGGCCTGCGTGTCATGAATTTGGATTTTTTAACTAAACGCGTGAACAAAAAGGAGGTATTTGGACATAAATTATGGACTTTAACGAACAAAACAAACCTTTATTGTGGAACTGGGATTCCTGGGAGTGCATTCTGATGAAGATCATCAAAGGTAAGTGAATATTTATAATGCTATTTCTGACTTCTGTTGACTCCACAACATGGAGAGTACCTGTTTGGCTTGTTTTTGTGTCTGAGTGCCGTACTCAGATTATTGCATGCTCTGCTCCTTCCGTAAAGTTTTTTTGAAATCTGACACAGCGGTTGCATTAAGGAGAAGTTTATCTAAAGTTCTAAGTATAACACTTGTATCATTTATCAATGTTTATTATGAGTATTTCTGTAAATTGATGTGGCTCTCTGCAAAGTCACCAGATGTTTTGGAGGCAAAACATTACTGAACATAACGCGCCAATGTAAACTAAGGTTTTTAGATATAAATATGAACTTTATCGAACAAAACATACATGTATTGCGTAACATGAAGTTCTATGAGTGTCATCTGATGAAGATCATCAAAGGTTAGTGATTCATTTTTATCTCTATTTCTGCTTTTTGTGACTCCTCTCTTTGGCTGGAAAAATGGCTGTGTTTTTCTGTGACTAGGTACTGACCTAACATAATCAGATGGTGTGCTTTCGTCGTAAAGCCTTTTTGAAATCGGACACTGTGGTGGGATTACCAACAAGTTTATCTTTAAAATGGTGTAAAATACTTGTATGTTTGATGAATTTTAATTATGAGATTTCTGTTGTTTGAATTTGGCGCCCTGCACTTTCACTGGCTGTTGTCAAGTCGATCCTGTTAACGGGATCTCAGCCGAAATAATTTAATCGTATTATGTAGGATAAGGCGATGAGTTAAAAGCAGCCTATTTATCCAACCCACAAAGTGAAAATGTAACATCCATATAAGGCCAGCTATGTAAACTTTAACATTGATTTATCCTGCAATAGATGTCATTCAATTAGTAGCATACATTTCTGTCTTCTTCTAATGTCTCTTAAGATTACGTTACTGAGTTTGGGGTGATCCAAAAGTATGATTAACATTTTGGACTGGTAACTAGTAACTGTAACAGGTTACATTTAGAAAGTATCCTACCCAACCGTGGTAATGTCACGATTTCAAAGAGATAGAATATTACAGAGGACAAGTCCATTATCTCAAATTCTGGGAAAGATTTGTAATGTTGAGCTTCTTGTTCACGTAATTCGTGCTCATGTTGGGTTTTTGTGCCAGCTCCCAATTGACTCCCACCAACTCCTGGAAGTTCTTTGTCGGAGTGTACCCAGAATGCACTATGCGGCCCAGTGAGGAAACGTCCACAGTGGGCTATAATACGATTCAAACAGAGTTTCCTATCTCCTCAAAAGTATCTCTGACAATAAGTAGTCCGTTTCATTGCACCAGATGTCATTAATTTCAATGGCAACCATCCATAATGGATGAAATCACAACACCTTTCCATCGAAGAACAGAAAATTACCATACACAGAAGGAAAAAAAAATGTTTTCTTCTAAACAATTACCCAGTCCTATAACTGAGTACTATTTTAATAGTAATGTTAAGCCAATTATATTATATGACAGTTGCCTCTTGTTTAAGTTTATCTGGCTGGTAATGATTTTTGTTTTTGATGATAATTATTAGGTGGAGGTTGCTAGATACCACTGTATCTTCAACCTAGCTTTTAGCTAGCTAGCTGCTCTGTTGACAGATGAAACCGAGGTACTGGAGTCTGAACGCAATCATTGACATCGTTGAGCCGGCGCAAGATATGGGTCATAAAACATATATGCAGGGGTGAGATATGCCTCTGATATGCCTCTCCAAATGTTATCTTTATCCTCACTGCTCCATCGAGAAGATTTTAAACACTGCTAGTTTTTCTGTAAAACTGCCATTTAAATCCTCATGCTAGCTAGCAGTAGCCACAGCAGCCGTCATGGAATGACACGTCGTGTTGAACAAACGAGCTGATTGGCTGACACGTTCATTCCAAACCCCTGGATTGAGGTACGTTTTCTGACCCATATGGGCGGCTCCACAGTCTCTTAAAGTGAAATTTCACCACTGTTCTATTACATTCGGTAATAATTCAGCCCTATTTGGTAAAATACCAAGTCCATATTATCGCATGAACAGCTCAAATAAGCAAAGAGAAACAACAGTCCATCATTAGGTCAGTTAATGGTCACTCTGAAAAAGCTCAAGTTCCTCTGTGGAGATGCAAGAACCTTGCAGAAGGACAACCAGCACTTCATAAATCAGGCCTTTATGGTAGAGTGGACAGACGGAAGCTACTCCTCAGAAAAAGGCATATGACCGCCCATTTGGAGTTTGCCAAAAGGCACCAAAAGGACTCTTGACCATGAGAAATAAGATTATCTGGTCTGATGAAACCAGGATTGAACTCTTTGGACTGAATGCCAAGCCTCACGGCTGGAGGAAACCTGGCAACATCCCTACGGTGAAGCATGGTGGTGGTGGCAGCATCATTCTGTGGGGATGTTTTTCAGAGGCAGGGACTGGGAAACTAGTCACGATCGAGGAAAAGATGAACAGAGCAAAGTACACAGAGATCCTTGATGAAAACCTGCTCCAGAGTGCTCAGGACCTCAGACTGGGTGGAAGGTTCACCTTCCAACAGGATAACGCACACAGCCAAGTCAATGCAGGAGTGGCTTTGGGACAAGTCTCTGAATGTATTTGAGTGGCCCAGCCAAAGCCTGGACTTGAACCTGATCAAACATCTCTGGAGAGACCTGAAAATAGCAAAGCAGCAACACTCCCCATCCAACCTGACAGAGAGGAGAGAGGAGAGAGGAACCTGTAAAGGGGAAAGTAAAGGGTCTGAATACCTATGTAAATGTGGTAATTCAGTTTATTTTTACTGATACAGGCAGTTAGATTTGGGTATGTAATTTTAGGCAAATTGAAAAAAAGGGTTCGATCTAAAAATGTGTCAGAACAATTGCAAATTTCCTCACTACACGTAAATATGAGTGTTTCTGCATCTGCCAGCTACATTGCCTGATTGTAAGCAAACCACATAGCGATTTCAGGAAGAGGAGGACCGCCCCGTGGTGTGAGAAATATCTAAATGTCTGTGTTTGTAGCCAGCAGGTTCAGCCAGGGGTTTTTGAAAAGGAACTGAAGTCTTAACTTCTCTAGGATAGGGGGCAGCATTTGGAATTTTGGATGAAAATACACTTCCTGCTACTCATGCCCAGAAGCTAAAATATGCATATTATTAGATTTGGATAGAATACACTCTGAAGTTTCTAAAACTGTTTGAATCATGTCTGTGACTATCACAGAACTTATTTGGCAGGCGAAACCCCGGTCACTCTCTTTTCAATGGGTTTTCATTGGGAATCCAGATATCTAAGGGACCTTCTTGCAGTTCCTATCGCTTCCACTGGAAGTCAAGTCTTTAGAAATTGGTTGAATTATTTCCTTTGAGAAATGAAGGAATCGTTCTGTAAACAATTGCTGGAAAAATGACTTGTGTCATGCACAATGTAGATGTCCTAACCGACTTGCCAAAGCTGTAGTTTGTTCACAATACATTTGTGGAGTGGTGGAAAAACTAGTTTTAATGACTCCAAGTCATTAAAGTGTATGTAAACATCTGACTTCAACTGTATGTATATACAGTGGGGAGAACAAGTATTTGATACACTGCCGATTTTGCAGGTTTTCCTACTTACAAAGCATGTAGAGGTCTGTACATTTTTATCATAGGTACACTTCAACTGTGAGAGACGGAATCTAAAACAAAAATCCAGAAAATCACATTGTATGATTTTTAAGTAATTAATTTGCATTTTGTTGCATGACATAAGTATTTGATCACCTACCAACCAGTAAGAATTCCTGCTCTCACAGACCTGTTAGTTTTTCTTCAAGAAGCCCTCCTGTTCTCCACTCATTATATGTATTACCTCCACCTGTTTGAACTCGTTACCTGTATAAAAGACACCTGTCCACACACTCAATCAATCAAACCTCTCCACAATGGCCAAGACCAGAGGGCTGTGTAAGGACATCAGGGATAAAATTGTAGACCTGCACAAGGCTGGGATGGGCTACAGGACAATAGGCAAGCAGCTTGGTGAGAAAGCAACAACTGTTGGCGCAATTATTCGAAAATGGAAAAAGTTCAAGATGACGGTCAATCGCCCTGGGTCTGGGGCTCCATGCAAGATCTCACCTCGTGGGACATCAATGATCTTTAGGAAGGTGAGGGATCAGCCCAGAACTACACGGCAGGACCTGGTCAATGACCTGAAGAGAGCTGGGACCACAGTCTCAAAGAAAACCATTTTTTTTTTGGGGGGGGGGGGGGGATTAAAATCCTGCAGCACACACAAGGTCCCCCTGCTCAAGACAGCGCATGTCCAGGCCCGTTTGAAGTTTGCCAATGACCATCTGGATGATCCAGAGAAGGAATGGGAGAAGGTCATGTGGTCTGATGAAGACAAAAATAGAGCTTTTCTGTCTAAACTCCACTTGCCGTGTTTGGAGGAAGAAGAAGGATGAGTACAACCCCAAGAACACCATCAAAACCGTGAAGCATGGAGGTGGCAACATCACTCTTTGGGAATGCTTTTCTGCAAAGGGGACAGGACGACTGCACCATATTGAGGGGAGGATGGATGGGGCTATGTATCGCGAGAGCTTGGCCAACAACCTCCTTCCCTCAGAAAGAGCATTGAAGATGGGTCGTGGCTGGGTCTTCCAGCATGACAACGACCCGAAACACACAGCCAGGGAAACTAAAGGAGTGGCTCCGTAAGAAGCATCTTAAGGTCCTGGAGTGGCCTAGCCAGTCTCCAGACCTAAACCCAATAGACAATCTTTGGAGGGAGTTGAAAGTCCGTGTTGCCCAGCAACAGCCCAAAACATCACTGCTCTAGAGGAGATCTGCATGGAGGAATGGGCCAAAATACCAGCAACAGTGTGTGAAAATCTTGTGAAGACTTACAGAAAACGTTTGACCTCTGTCATATTGCCAACAAAAGGGTATATAACAAAGTATTGAGACAAGTATTTGGTCAATAACAAAGGTTTATTTTCCACCATAACGTCGGGCCCTCATACCACCCTCATGGAGTCTGTTTCTGACCGTTTGAGCAGACACATGCACATTTGTGGCCTGCTGGAGGTCCTTTTGCAGGGCTCTGGCAGTGCTCCTCCTGCTCCTCCTTGCACAAAGGCGGTGGTAGCGGTCCTGCTGCTGGGTTGTTGCCCTCCTACGGCCTCCTCCACGTCTCCTGATGTACTGGCCTGTCTCCTGGTAGGTCCTCCATGCTCTGGACACTACGCTGACAGACACAGCAAACCTTCTTGCCACATCTCGCATTGATGTGCCATCCTGGATGAGCTGCACTACCTGAGCCAGTTGTGTGGGTTGTAGACTCTGTCTCATGCTGCCACTAGAGTGAAAGCACCACCAGTATTCAAAAGTGACCAAAACATCAGCCAGGAAGCATAGGAACTGAGAAGTGGTCTGTGGTCCCACCAAGACACCTCCTTTATTGGGGGTGTCTTGCTAAATGCCTATATTTTCCACCTGTTGTCTATTCCATTTGCACAACAGCATGTGACATTTATTGTCAATCAGTGTTGCTTCCTAAGTGGACAGTTTGATTTCACAGAAGTGTGACTGACTTGGAGTTACATTGTGTTGTTTCAGTGTTCCCTTTATTTTTTTGAGCAGTGTATATTGTTTTACCAATATTTAACCCCTATTTTGTCAGTAAACTATTTCCTTATATACTGTACTTCCATTTTCTTTATTTGACTTGTACCGGTCTACCTTCAGCCACGTCTTGTGGGCAAAACACCTGACGTATGTGTTTGTGAGAGCCTCACCTTTCCATAGATGGCTCATATTATACTGAACAAAAATATAAACGCAACATGTAAAGCACAGGAGGCTGCTGAGGGGAGAATGGCTCATAATAATGTCTGGAACCGCTCAAATGGAATGGCATCAAACATATGGAAATCATGTGTTTGATGTAATTCATACCATTCCATAATTCCGCTCCAGTCATTAGCACGTGGCCGTTCTCCCCAATTAAGGTACCACCAACCTCCTGTGTTGTAAAAAATCCCAGAAATGTTAAATACGCACAAGAAGGTCTATCAAATTGTGCATGCAAATTTGTTTCCATCTCTGTTAGTGAGCATTTCTTCTTTGCCAAGATAATCATCCACTTGAAAGGTGTGGCATATCAAGAAGCTGATTAAACAGCATGATCATTACACAGGGGCACCTTAAGCTGGGGACAATAAAAGGCCACTCTAAAAGGTGAAGTTTTGCCACACAACACAATGCCACAGATGTCTCAAGTTTTGAAGAAGCGTGCAATTGGCATGCTGACTGCAGGAATGTCCACCAGAGCTGTTGCCAGAGAATGTAATGTTCATTTATCTACCATAAGCCGCCTCCAATATTTTAGAGAATTTGGCAGTATGTCCAATTGGCCACACTACCACATGTAACCACACCAGCCCAGGACCTCCATATCCGGCTTCTTCACCTGTGAGATCATCTGAGACCAGCCACCCGAACAGCTGAAGAAACTGAGGAGTATTTCTGTTTGTAATAAAGCCCACTGGGGAGACAGGCCCAGCAATTCTCATTGGCTGGGCCTAATAGCTGGGCCTGGCTCCCCAGTGGGTGGGCCTATGACCTCCCAGGCTCACCCGTGGCTTGCCCCTGCCCAGCCATGTGAAATCCATAGATTAGGGCCTAATTAATTAATTGAAATGAACTGTCACTCAGTAAAATCTTTGAAATTGTTGCATGTTGCGTTTATATTTTTGTTCAGTGTAGTTAGTAGGCCGAACCGTTTGACCCTACAGACATTTTCATGTGCCGGGACTGTTTTGACCAACACCCCTGTAGCTCTGCCACCTTCCACCACAGCTGTAGAAGGCCGACATCGGTTTTGCAAAAAAAAAACATTTCTCTAGCTAATCAGATTTCCGCAGACATCAATTCTATAGATTTAAGCCACTTTATGACTGTTGCCTCCCGCTTTAGTTTATTGTGATGGTAATGACGTTTGTTTTTTTTACGATAATTATTAGATGGCAGTGGCTAGCTACAGTATCTACCATCTAGGTTAGAGAAACAATTTGAGGATGACAGGTGATGGCTGCATGGTGCAGTTGGTGAGAAGCAACTGCAGTTTCGTCAAAAACTCCATGACCTTTGATCACATGATTTTTGTAATGTTCTTCATTTCTTCCACATAGTTGCGAGTATGATCATTTTTATGAGCAGATAATGCATCACAATTTGAAAGGCTGTGACCAACGATGGTCAACCGCTTGACAAAAGTGACCAGCCAAAATGCGCCCAATATTTTTCTTCTGTCTGAATGAAAAGGTCCTATTTTACAATCTCCCAAAATAAATGTGATATCTGATAAGCGACTATGATCTCCTCCATCCTGTCTTGTGTTGTGAAACTGTGGCCTTTTCTCTTTTTTTGGTCCTTTTGTCCTTTACGGGTCCCCAGTCCTTTCTCCATGTCTTAGTCAAAATCCATTGGATGAGAAAGCCAGAGGTCCCGCCCCTCTGACCTTCTCCTCCAATGGGTTGTGAGAAGGAGACGAGCAAAGAGGAAACATGACACGAGGAGGTTCCAATTGAGAAGGCACCCCTATTATTGACTTTATGCTCTCTGTCCAGTAGAGGTACGAGATTGCTTGAAGATGACGTACGGCGTAATGAACACGTCAGGATGTAAACAAGGCATTAGCCAAAGGTGAAAGCAACGAAGGTGAGGGGGAGGGTTCTGGATTGTAAACAGCGAATTAATTTATTCGAAAAGTCTTGTACAACCAGGCCTGCTACTGTACTTTGGACTGAAATTACACCACTGTCATGTCTGTAGCTTTACGCATATTTTCACCGTGGCGATTTTTCAGGTAAGATTACCTAAAAACACCACACTCACTTGCAAGGTGGATTTACTGCTAACTTGATGTGGACATGGTGCACGGAGCTGAGGTTAAACTGAGTAGATTTTAGTTGAGCTGTTCCGTATGAAGGGAGCAATAGATTGCTAGTTTAGCATAGCTCAATGATTAATGGAAACGAATGGTCATTTAATTTTCACCATGAAGTTTTAGCTGGTTGACACGAGAGCCTCTATCGGTGCCTGTATTTAGCTAAGGTTGTCTCAAAGATGTCATGTTCTGCACAGATAACGTTACCGGTTAATTTCTGCACGACTCACGAGCAAGTGGTGTCTGTCTTGCTTGGAAAGATGTTTACTCAACCATGCTTGCTAATAATCGCTGAGCTGTTCTGTAGGAGATCTACCGTACATAAATTACCCTACATTCCAGCGTATCTGCTTCCACCACAAAAGCTTGCATGATGATCTGCTTGGTAGCTAGCTAGTTAATACTTATAGTTAAAGCAAATATTCTGTGGTTATAGCTTGCTAGCCAAAGTAGCTAAACTTTCAATAACTATGACCTTTCCCCCACATCCAGATTTATGAGCCTTGTCTAATCATCAGACCAATGAGGGTGTGTCTAACTACCAATGAATGAAAATCAGAGGAATCGTCAAGTAACTAATTATTGATGGCCCATCGAATTCTGTCACAACATGGTTGTATCACAAACAGTACTGCAACACTCACAGTACATTTATGTGTCATCCTGTCCCAATCCTCCCCATATCCAATGTGATAATTTAAAAAGGTCATTGTAGGTGTTCAGAGCGATCTTAGTGCCCTCAGCCAAGTTAATTTGTGATTTTGCATTTTATTGAAACATTTAGGCTTATGTATAATATTATTTAACCTTTTGTGGCAGTTCATAATTGTTTAGGAAACAGTACCAGTTAGCTATGTCACTCATTTGTCCTGAAATCATCTCTTCAGGGCTGTCCAAGTATAACATATTCCCACTCTGAAGCTGCACACAGCTGATTCTATGATGGGGGCAACGGTGGAGCAATTCAACTGTGCAAAGAGTCAGATGGGCACGCTGAAGAAAGACCCTGGCAATGAGGCCAAGCTGAAAATCTATGCTCTCTTCAAACAGGTGAAAGGTCTTTGTTATTAGCTACTTGGCTGTCATGTCTCCGAACATCAAGAGCATGAGCGATAGAGGGGGTGGGCTCCTTGTTCAGTTTTGCTTTGTCACAGTTGTATTGAG
The DNA here is from genome assembly GCF_013265735.2 of Oncorhynchus mykiss. Classification (NCBI taxonomy): domain Eukaryota; kingdom Metazoa; phylum Chordata; class Actinopteri; order Salmoniformes; family Salmonidae; genus Oncorhynchus; species Oncorhynchus mykiss. The sequence goes on along the minus strand of NC_048575.1, from coordinate 32,313,355 downwards.
TGGATGACAGAAAGCTTTGGGGTTATAGAAGTGGGCCAGTATTTGAACGGTTGAAGATTTTGAATCTCAGGGCTTACAGGAAAAATCCTGAGGGTTGCTGGCATCAACTCTGCTGACCCTATATGGGTCTTACCTCAGTGATTCACTATAGGGATAGCCATGCTAACCTCGCCCTCATGTTGGAGGCTAGCTAATGCTAGGTATCAACAGCCAATCCAGTAGGGTCTGGAAACTATAGTAAGCTTTGATTGGTCAATAGCAATGCGATGTCGTGGAGTATGTGAATACATTTCAGCTTTTCCCAACTTTGGTCCCGACCTGTTCACGCTCCATCGCCCATGCTCATGTCGGCCCACTTAGGTTCCCTTCATTGTTTTATAGTAGTCCCTCCCTGTTTCAGTCTGTTTTCTTTCATTTGAGACCTAATGACAATGACCCAGATTGTTATCCTATCAGAGTGCATGAAGGAGACAGGATGAAGAAAGTAAGCACCTTAAAGTCTATTGGAGACACTGATCCTCCCATTTTAGTATCTTCTCCTCTCTCTTTGTTGTCTTATTAGGCTACTCAGGGACCCTGTAACACACCCAAGCCAGGGATGCTTGACTTTGTCGGCAAGGCCAAATGGGATGCCTGGAAGTCTCTGGGATCTGTATCTCAGGTAATCTGCAGTCCATTATTGAATATACATAACAGCACTGTCATACACATTTTATTGAAGATGCAGTCCGGGATATTAAGCACTTATTAATTCATAACTTATTGTACGAATTGGAATTTGTAACATACTGTATACAGATTGCAAAACATTTTTTTTTTTTATTCAGGACGTAACATATCATACGAAATGGATGATGTAGTTCACAACTTTACAATTTTCGGGGACCGTTTTGGCTCGTGAACACTACTTTCAAAACTACTAGCTGAAATTATACAAAAGCTCGGGAGCAATATACCCATTTGTCTATCAAGGCTATTCCTCCCAAGTTTGTTAAAAACAACAGACAAAAATACACGACTTGTGAGAAAGGTCAAACACAGCTGAAAATGATTGTAGTTAATAAAATTTAAAACAAATTAGAAGCAGCCATTCTTATTGAATGTCACAATTTTCAGTGCCCATAAAAAAACAACTCTAATGTCCTCAATGTGGTAGTGCCATTTTCTTCACACGATGACATTGACAGGCATACATTGATTGATACATTGTATAACTCTCTATTCCTCCCTCTCAGGAAGAAGCCAGACAGCAGTATGTGGACCTGATTGATTCTCTCCTCGCTCCTGAGGGACTTGTGGTAGCCGCACAGCCCACTGGGAGCGCTGCCTCCTTTGACACGCTGCTGGTCTCCACAGAGGACAACGTCACCACTATCCGGTTCAATAGGCCACAGAAGAAGAACGCCATCAATGTGGAGGTACATCAATTAAGTTATTAGTCATTCGTGTCATTGTCTATTCCCTCCTCCCAACAACACCCTTACAAGAAAAAAAACAGGCTTCTGGCAAACATCTAGCGGTGACTTTTGAACTTCTGGCAAATCATTTTGTGAAGCTTGTGTCTAACAATCTGTTTGCTAATAACTCATTGTGTATGCAAATCAGGTTTTTGGTTACACATATAACTTTAAATGAACTTGCTTCTCAGTGAGAACTAAACTTACTAAACATGTTTTCAATGTCTTAACTTCTCTAGGGTAGGGGGCAGCATTTGGAATTTTGGATGAAAAGCGTGCCCAAATTAAACTGCCTTCTACTCAAGCCCAGAAGATAGGATATGCATATAATTAGTAGATCTGGATTGAAACCACTCTAAAGTTTCCAAAACTGTTCAAATAATGTCTGTGAGTATAACAAAACTGATTTGGCAGGCGAAAACCAGAGAAAAATTCATTCAGGAAGTAGGATTTTTTGTTAGTTTTCTATTCAATGCCATTACAGAATCCATTGACTTAGGTCTCAAATTGCAGTTCCTATGCCTTCCACTAGATGTCTTTAGAAATTGTTTCAGGCTTGTATTCTGAAAAATGAGGGAGTAAGAGCAGTCTGAATGAGTGGACCCTGCCGTGTCACAGAGCTTTTTCATGCGCGCGACCGAGAGAGTGCCTTTCTTGTTTATCTTTTATATTGACAACGTTATTGTCCGGTTGAAATATTATTGATTATTTAGGCTAAAAACAACCTGAGGATTGAATATTAACATCATTTGTCATGTTTCTATGAACTTTACGGAGACAATTTGGATTTTTCTTCTGCCTGTTGTGACTGCGTTTGAGCCTGTGGATTACTGAAGAAAACGCTCAAACAAAACAGAGGTTTTTGGATATAAAGAGACATTATCGAACAAAAGGAACATTTATTGAATCAATGAATGTCTTCTCAGTGCAACCATATGAAGATCATCAAAGGTAAGTGATTAATTTTATATCTATTTCTGACTTCTACTTGGCTGGTTACTGTTTGTAATGATTTGTCTGCTGGGCTATGTTCTCAAATAATTGTAAGGTATGCACAGCCATGCAATATCCATAGACAAACATTGGCAGTAGAATGGCCTTACTGAAGTGCTCATTGACTTTCAACGTGGTACCGTCATGGGATGCCACCTTTCAGTTCGTCATATTTCTGTCCAGCTAGAGTAGAGCTGCCCGGGTCAACTGTAAGCTCTGTTATTGTGAAGTGGAAACATCGAGGAGCAACAACAGCACAGTTGCAAAGTGGTAGGCCACACAAGCTCACAGAACGGGATCTCTAAATGCTGAAGCGCGTAGTGCGTAAAAAAAAAATGCCTGTCCTTGGTTGTAAAACTCACTGTTCCAGTGAAGGGAAATCTTCTCTCTACAGCTTAGAATGACATTCTAGACGATTCTGTGCTTCCGACTTTGGAGGCAACAGTTTGGAGAAGGCCAGTTCCTGTTTCAGCATGCAAGGTACATACAGAAATGGTTTGATGATATCAGTGTGGAAGAAGTTGACTGGCTTGCACAGAACCCTGACCTCAACAATGCTACTTAATATAATGTTTACATACCCTACATTATTCATCTCATATGTATACGTATATACTGTACTCTATATCATCTACTGCATCTTTATGTAATACATGTATCACTAGCCACTTTAACTATGCCACTTTGTTTACATACTCATCTCATATGTATATACTGCACTCAATACCATCTACTGTATCTTGCCTATGCCGCTCTGTACCATCACTCATTCATATATCTTTATGTACATATTATTTATCCCCTTACACTTGTGTCTATAAGGTAGTAGTTTTGGAATTGTTGGCTAGATTACTTGTTGGTTATTACTGCATTGTCGGAACTAGAAGCACAAGCATTTCGCTACACTCGCATTAACATCTGCTAACCATGTGTATGTGACAAATAAAATTTGATTTGATTTGAACCCCATCGAACACCTTTTGGGATGAGTTGAAATGCAGACTGCGAGCCAGGCCTAATCACCCAACATCAGTGCCCAACCTCACTAATGCTCTTGTGGCCGAATGGAAGCATGTCCCCGCAGCAACGTTCCAACATCTAGTAGAAATCCTTCCCAGTAGAGTGAAGGCTGTTATAGCAGCAAAGGTGGGACCAACCGACACATTGGTACGGCTGGCTTCCGGGTTGGATGCGCGCTGTGTTAAGAAGCAGTGCGGCTTGGTTGGGTTGTGTATCGGAGGACGCATGACTTTCAACCTTCGTCTCTCCCGAGCCCGTACGGTGAGACAAGATAGTAGCGATGAGACAAGATAGTAGCTACTAAAAAAAACAATTGGATACCACGAAATTGGGCAGAAAAATGAGTAATTATTATTTTTTTTAAACCCAAACATCAGCCAGGAAGTTAAAGCTTGGTCGCAAATGTGTCTACCAAATTGGCAAGCATACTTCCGAAGTTGTGGCAAAATGGCTTAAGGACAACAAAGTCAAGGTATTGGAGTGGCCATCACAAAGCCCTGACTTCAATACCATAGAAAATATGTGGGCAGAACTGAAAAAGCGCATGCGAGCAAGGAGGCCTACAAACCTGACTCAGTTACACCAGCTCTGTCAGGAGGAATGGGCCAAAATTCATCCAACTTATTGTGGGAAGCTTGTGGCCCATTGCCTTTTAAACAATTTAAAAAGGCAATGCTACCATATACTAATTGAGTGTATGTAAACTTCTGACCCACTGGGAATCTGACCCACTGGGAATGTGATGAAAGAAATTAAAGCTGAAATAAATAATTCCCTCTACTATTATTCTCACATTTCACATTCTTAAAATAAAGTGGTGATCCTAACTGACCTAAGACAGGGCATTTTTACTAGGATTAAATGCCAGGAATTGTGAACTGAGTTTAAATATATTTGTCTAAGGTTTATGTAAACTTCCGACCTCAACTGTATATGCTGTATAACAACAACTGTATAATTTAGAGTTATTTATGTAACTTTAGTTGTGATAGAAATGTTGATGTATGTTTAGATTTTTATACATTCTAAGGCTGTATGGTGCGACTGATGAGGATTTGAAAAAAGTTGCATTGAAGGCATGAGCTCTGCTTTGTTTTTGTGCAGGTTTGTACACACTTCATCAGTCTTTCATTCACAATTTGACAAGCACTTGTTTGGTAGGCTACTGATGATGAGCATCAGACCTTGGAGAAGCCTAATTACTGTGACTAAACGGTCATGTGGAATTTGACTGCCATCATGACTCGTGACCGCCAGTGTTGCGGTATTACGGTCACTGTAACAGCCCTAGTGTCCACATACTTTTGGTAATGTAGTGTATATATTTTTCACAAATAAAATGTCTCTGCCTTGTATAAATGCTATATAAACAAACAATCTAGCTAGCATAAACTGCGTAGGATTGATCACCCTGTCACTGGCCGCCTTTGGGGAGGGTGTATAGTGTGAAAGGCCGGAACACCCTAGGAACCAAAGGCTCACTGTTCATGAACTCTTGGAAGTGCTTGCACAAAGGATAGTAACATCTCATCCTGTGTTCTTGGAATCTGGGACTTAGGCCTACTAAATCTACCTTTTAAATGTGTGGCCAACTTTTGTATGTAGTGTCTGTCTCTAGCCAAGCCTAAACAAAATGGATTCAAACTAATCAGCTAAATATGATCTTCAATATAGACTGGGGTCTCCATAATTTAAGAGCCAGTTGTCTACTAGTTGTTTCTTTTTCCTGACTCAGGTGTATATTGTTCTAAAATGAATTATTGTTAACTTACATCTCAAAGCCATGCAAGGAACCTTGACCTGGTGCACACATTTCTCTTTCCTTAGTTTGAAGCCTTCAGTCAATCTGTCTTGATTACATCTAGAAAGAAAGAGAGAAGGAACAACACATTAACAAGATGAGCTAGCTACTAGTTTAAAGCAATGAAAGATCTAATTGTTACAAAGTCAGAATTTACATTTATGATAATACATTTATTTGCTTACCTTAAGTCTGAAGACGATTCACTCAAAGGGTTTTGATGCATCCTCTTCCAACACCACGGCTAAGGGAAGGGTATCCATCTACGAAAGTGAACTTTCGCTTTGTCAAATCAGCTAATATTGTTGCTACCTTAGCTGTTGTGCTAGCTAACATTTTACTGACCAGTGACACTAGCATATTGAATGGCATATTGTTATTAAAAAACAACAATGTATTCACCTAAAAAGGCTTAGGCAAATAATTAGTTAGCTAGCTAGCTATCACATTAATTGTGCAAAAATATGATAGCTAGCTAAGCGCTAGCCAGTCAGTGGTACTGACGGATTGAAACTGATAAACAAAATGTGTTTCACTCTATCCCATAAAGCATAACATTGCTAACTAGGCATCAATTAGCTAACATAATTATGAAGTTTAATTAAGTTAGACACTCACTGGACAACTTTGGTAAGTAGCTAGATAACTCTGTTGGAAAATGGAAACTAAGCTTTCTTCTCCCACAGACTGGTCATCAGCTGTTACTGGTCTTGGAACTCGTGTCTTTGCCACTAGTGTTATTGCCACTAGTGGCAATAAATATTGTTGCCAAAGGTTTGCCGCAGATTCACCAGTGGCATTTTGTGGCATGCCTTGTAAGAGTGGCTTACGAAGGTATTCACCCCCCTTGGCATTTTTCCAATTTTGTTGCCTTACAACCTGGAATTAAAATTGATTTTTTTTTGGGGGGGGGGGTTGTATCATTTGATTTACATAGCATCCCTATCACTTTGAAGATGCAAAATATGTTTTATTGTGAAACAAACAAGAAATAAGACAAACTGAAAACTTGAGCGGGATGAGTACTTTTTGCAAAGCACTGTAATAGTGACATTTCCAACTGCCTATGCGCATCCCAAAAATCCAGTAATCATCTAGTTCTTCAATTCTATTGTTTTCCTCCTTCTATCCAGATGTACAACGAGATCATCAAGGCTCTGGAGGAATCTGGCAAAGATGACTCTGTCATTACTGTAATCACAGGTAGAGCCAACCAACCTATTCATCCCATTTGAAATAGTGAATCCATTAAAGAGAGCATCGGTGATATGAATATGTGACCGACCAGCTCGATTTGGTCTTGTGTAGCAAAATTTGAAATGTTTTTTAATTTTTTAATTTTTACATTGAATGAAAGTAGAGCCTCAGAGCTAGAAAATGGTATATCATACACTACACTTGAGGAACAATGGGAAAGTAATTCTGCTTTGAAAGTTGATGAACTTGTAACCTCACTTTTGAGAAAATGGCCCTTAAAATGTTTTGGTACCGACTGGAGAGCTCTTTGTCTACACCCATGCAGCATCGTTCACACCCCTTTAAGCTTTAGCTCCACCCATCTCTTTAACCTCTCTGGGATATTCGGGACAGTACTGTCCCACCCCTCCAACAGCTAGTGAAAATGCAGGGCGCCAAATTCAAAACAACAAAAATCTCATAATTAAAATTCCTCAATCATACAAGTATTTTACACCATTTTAAAGATACAATTCTCGTTAATCCAACCACAGAGTCTGATTTTAAAAAGGCTTTACCGTGAAAAAAACACAAAAGATTGTTAGGTCACCACCAAGTCACAGAGAAACAGTCACAAAAAGCCGAAATATAGATACAATTAATCACTAACCTTTGATGATCTTCATCAGATGACACTCATAGGACTTCATGTATGTTTTGTTCTGTAAAGTGCATATTTATATCCAAAAATCTCATTTTACATTGGCGTGTTATGTTCAGTAGTTCCAAAACATGCAGTGATTTTGCACAGAGCCACATCAATTCACAGAAATATTCATAATAAACATTGATAAAAGATACAACTATTATAATGGAACTTTTGATAAACTTCTTCTTAATGCAACCGCTGTGTCAGATGTAAAAAAAATGTTTACAAAAAAAGCAAACCATGCAATAATCTGAGTATGGCGTTCAGAGACCCAACAAGCCAAAAAGATATCCGCCATGTTGTGTATTCAACATTAGTCAGAAATAGCATTATAAATATTTACTTACCTTTGATCTTCATCCGAATCCACTCCCAGGAATCCCAGTTCCACAATAAATGTTTGATTTGTTCGATAATGTCCATCATTTATGTCCAAATAGCTACTTTTGTTAGCACATTTTGTAAACCAATCCAGTCACGAAGTGCGTTCACTAGGAGCAGACGAAATGTCAAAAAGTTATGTTACAGTCCGTAGCAACATGTCAAACGATGTATAGAATCAATCTTTAGGATGTTTTTAACATAAATCTTCAATAATGTTCCAACCGGAGAATTCCTGTGTCTTCAGAAATGCAATGGAACGGGAGCCACCTCTCACATTACCGCGCGTCACGAGCCTGTGGCACTCTGCCACTGACTCAAAGAGCCCTTATGAGCCCCTCCTTTACAGTAGAAGCCTCAAACAATTTTCTAAAGACGGTTGATATCTAGTGGAAGCCTTAGGAAGTGAAACATGACCAATATCCCACTGTATCTTCAATAGGGGCTGAGTTGAAAATCGACCAACCTCAGATTTCCCACTTCCTGGTTGGATTTTTTTCTCAGGTTTTCGCCTGCCATATGAGTTCTGTTATACTCACAGACATCATTCAAACAGTTTTAGAAACTACAGAGTGTTTTCTATCCAAATCCTAATTATTTGCATATTTGAGCTTTTATGGCTGAGTAGCAGGAGGTTTACTCTGGGCACCTTATTCATCCAAGCTACTCAATACTGCCCCCCAGTCACCAAGAAGTTAAAGATTCACATGTGAGGCTATGTGCTAAATAACTAAAGATTTCAAGACTAAAGGCTGGCTTATACTACGGGTGTGTTCGTAAATTTAATCTGGAGTGCCAGAGTGTGCTCAGGGCGTTCGTAACTCAGAGCGTTATGATTGTTTGTTCGTAAATTCAAATAGTTTCGTTCTCAGAGCATTCATAGTGCACACTGGACGCTCTGGCTGAAAAGTAGGGTTGATCCGATCGTTCTGACCTAACAGCAGTCAAGCACCTTAGCTAACTGACTATTGACAGCTTTCACAGTGACTTCGTAAGCATTCTATTGAAATAGTTACTTGCATAAGGGAGTCTTGTTTAGGCATGTAGCTAGCTAGCTAAACAGTAAACCATAATCCCAACTCATAACGTTACTTCCCTGCATGAATCTGCAGGTAGCTAACCAACCAGGTTCAATTACTACACAGATGTTACTTCCCTGCATGAATCTGCAGGTAGCTAACCAACCAGGTTCAATTACTACACAGATCATACACATAATGTTAGCTAACTAACAGTAAACTTTTTCTTGAAATGAAAACGACTTTCTGACAAAATTAGTAACGTGTAACGTGAAAATGTAGCTAGCTAGACTATTTTACCCATTTACATGGATGGACACTTCTCCCTCTCTGTCACGGATGCCATGGTTGCCCTTAGTTTGAATATGTAATCCGGAGACAGGTGTTTTATACAACAGCCTTCTGTGTTCTTTTTTCGACTCTGTCTGCATATTTGCAATTAAACACCAGCATTTTCTCTATCATACTCTAATTCCACTGATTTCAAAACTCGGTCCTCCAGAACGTGGAGAGCAACTTTTATGCAGTTCTCCAACGTAATATCTTTCAAAAAAGCAGCGTCACAAAGGATTACCTACCCATACTGACCAGCTCATATTATAGACAGAAGCGTGCTACATGGCGGACCAATCTGACCTCGTCTCTCGGCGGGAAGGTTATGGATTTTTTTCGTGGCTAAACAAACTAGGCTTGTAATTTAACAATGTTATTAATATTTACAGATGGCATACAAGTTTGTTATTAAGGCACATGAAAGTTCACATGTTCCAGACGGCCAAAAAACGCATTTTGATATAACAAAAAAAAGTTTACGTTCATGTGGCGCTCTTATGAAGTAGTGCCGTGCGACATATGCCTAGTTTCCTGAAACGAGTAACATGCAGTGAATTCGGAAAGTAGTCAGACCCCTTGACTTTTTCCATATTGTTACGTTACAGCCTTATTCTAAAATGTATTTTAAAAATACTCAGCAATCTACACGCAATACCCCATAATGACAAGGCAAAGACAGGTTTTTAGAAATGTTTGCAAATGTACTCAAAATGAAAAACAGAAATACCTTATTTACTTAAGTATTCAGACCCTTTGATATGAGACTCGAAATTGAGCTCAGGTGCATCCTGTTTCCATTGATCATCCTTGAGATGTTTCTACAACTTTATTAGAGTCCACCAGATGTTTCTACAACTTGATTGGAGTCCACCTGTGGTAAATTTAACTGATTGGATATGATTTGGAAAGGCACACACCTGTCAAACCAAGCCATTTGGTCAAAGAAATTGTCCGTAGAGCTCAGAGACAGGATTGTGTCGAGGCGCTTATCTGGGGAAGCGTACCAAAAAATGTCTGCAGCATTGAAGGTGCCCAAGAACACAGTGGCCACCATTATTCTTAAATGGAGGAAGTTTGAAACCACCAAGGCTCTTTCTAGAGCTGGCCTTTGTTAGGGGGGTGACCAAGAACCCAATGATCACTCTGACAGAGCTCTAGAGTTCCTCTATGGAGATGGGAGAAACTTCAAGAAGGTCAACAGCCTTTGTAGCACTCCACCAATCAGGCTTTTATGGTGGAGTGGCCAGACTGAATCCACTCCTCAGTGAAAGGTACATGACAGCCCTCTTGGAGTTTGCCAAAAGGCACCTAAAGACTCTCAGACCATGAGAAACAAGATTCTCTGGTCTGATGAAACCAAAATTGAACTCTTTGGCCTGAATGCCAAGCGCCACGTCTTGATGAAACCTGGCACCATCCCTACGGTGAAGCACAGTGGTGGCAGCATCATGCTGTGGGGATCACGATTGAGGGAAAGATGAGCAGAGCAAAGTACAGAGAGATCCTTGATGAAAATCTGCTCCCGAGCGTTCAGGACCTCAGACTAGGACGAAGATTCAGCTTTCAATGGGACAACAACCCTAAGCACAAAGTCAAGACAACCAAGGAGTGGTTTTGAGACAAGTCTCTGAATGTCCTTTAGTGGCCCAGTCAGAGCCCAGACTTGAACCCGATCTCTGGAGTGACCTGAAAATAGCTGGTCTGCAACACTCCCCATCCAGCCTCACAGAGCTTGAGGGGATTTGCAGAGAAGAATGGGAGAAACTCCCCAAATACAGGTGTGCCATGCTTGTATCGTCATACCCAAGAAGACCCAAGGCTGTAATTGCTGCCAAAGGTGCTTCAACAAAGTACTGAGGAAAGGGTCTGAATACTTGTGTAAATGTGGTATTTCAGTTTAAATTATTTTATAAATTACCAAAAATCTCTAAGAGCCTGTTTTTTCTTTGTCTTCATTTTATTTAACCTTTATTTAACTATTCAAGTCAGTTAAGAACAAATTCTTATTTACAATTGTGGCCTACCCCGCCAAAGCCTAACCCGGATGACTTTTGGCCAATTGTGCGCCGCCCTATGGGACTCCCAATCACTTCTGGCTTTGATACAGCCTGAAATGGAACCAGGGTCTGTAGTGATGCCTCTAGCACTGAGACTCAGTGCCTTAGACCGCTGCTCCACTCGGGAGCCCCTACACACAATACCCCTTTGTGGTACTGTGTGTAGATTGATGAGGAAAAATAACAATTGAATACATTTTTGAAAAAGGCTGTAACCTAACAAAATGTGGAAAAATTCAAGGGGTCTGAATACTTTCTGAGATCACTGTGCACTGCTGGGCCAAAAATGAACACTAGGACTAAAGAAAAGCCAGAACACAGTATATTACACACGGTTTATTATGGTGCACAAAAAAAGCATGTGGTTGCAATGTACTGTGCGTGGGTTTTTCTTTCTTTAGTCCACAGGTGTCAATCTCATTCCACGGAGGGCCAAGTGTCTGGGGGTTCTCTCCTCCCTTGTACTTGATTCATGAATTAAGGTCACTGATTAGTAAGTGTCTCTCCTCACCTGGTTGTCTAGGTCTTAACTGAAAGGAAAAACAAAAAAAACAGCAGAGGCTCCATGGAATTAGTTTGACACCCTGCTGCTTTATATCTTTAAAGGGACAATCTGTAATTGCTACATCCATTTTTTGACTTTTAAATTAATGATATATAGCCATTGAGTCTTGAAAAATACAATTTATAAATCCCTCTTGAGCTTAGTTCAATTGTCTAACCCCACCAGAACCCAAAATATAAACTGTAAACGATGTAATTGTAAACCAACACTCTATAGCCTTAAAACATGATTAAATGTTGGAAATTGCTGTCGTGGATGGACAGCCTCTGTCTAATAATTTAAGAGTACTTATATTTCACCAGCCCCATCCCTTTGGATTTTTACCAAAACGGTGGCGCGGTGCCCCTTTTAATTCTTTGAATTGTCCCTTTAAGTCTTTACAGTGATGCAGTGACTTGCAAATAGTGCTCCAGTCTTCTTAATTGTTAAATGTGGCTATTCCTGTTCACCCCCTCAAGGTAGTGGAGACTTCTACTGCAGTGGCAATGACTTGACAAACTTCACCAAAATCCCTCAGGGCGGGATGCAGCAGATGGCAAAAGATGGAGGCGAGTTGCTGAGGTAAGGACTTCCCCAAAAAGAGCAAGCAAGAGGTTCACTTTGAGAGAACCATTTTTATAACGTGTGTGTGTGTGTGTGTGGTTGTGTGTGTGTGTGGTTGTGTAGGGAGTTTGTCAAAGCATTCATCGACTTCCCCAAGCCCCTGATTGCAGTGATCAACGGTCCGGCTGTGGGCGTGTCCGTCACTCTACTGGGCCTGTTCGAGGTGGTCTACGCCACGGAGAGGGTAAGGTGCTTTGTCATGTCCACTCAGTGTTAGCTTAGAACACATTTATATCTTCCCTCTACATATGTATGTTAGTTGATGGTACAAGACTAGCATTGGTTTATATTAAGGGTATCAAACTTCGGAGAGAAACTGGGTGTCCAGGCTGTGGATCTTGTCCACCAGCACTGACATATTGACTATGATTAGTTGATTTTCTGAAACTTGTGTTGATACTGGGCTGGATAAAAAGCTCTCCAGGATCTTAATTGGAGACCACTGTTTTACATGCATACCTCAATCAAGGTCAAATAAGCAAAACAGTGTTGTGACCACTAGCGCACCACCCATACCACTACATTGCCATTCTCCACTTCCATTTTTCACTAAACTCTGCCATAAGCAGTTGGGGCTGTTCCTGCCTAACTTGTGCCCTCCCCTCCTGACAGGCTACATTCCACACCCCCTTCAGCCAGCTGGGACAGAGCCCAGAGGCCTGCTCCTCCTACACCTTCCCCAAAATGATGGGCAATGCAAAGGTATGGATACTCCCCCTTGTTCCTTTGCTGCAACTGATGCATTTCATAGAGGGGTTTTCCCAGGTATTTATTTTACTTTTGTTCTTTTAGTATGTATTAGACTTGCAGTTTGAATTGAATGAAATTACACTAATGGACAACATTGTCATGCTCTGTGACTAGGCCAGTGAGATGCTGCTGTTCAACAAGAAACTGACAGCCACCCAGGCGTGTGCCCAGGGCCTGGTTACCGAGGTCTTTCCCGACAGCAGCTTCCAAACCGAGGTGGCCACCAGACTGAAGGCTTATGCCAAGCTTCCCAGGAATGTGAGTCAAATCCCCAGCAAACATTGAACATCAGGCAACGTTTGAAATGTTTGTGTGTTTTGTTTAAAGCTGTGTATTCAGAAACATTCCTGAATGAATCAATATTGATGAAAGCTGGTTGTATTTTACATAACTTCCTTTTGGGACGTTCCAGGAATTTTGTATTGTGTTATTGGCCGTGGCTGTGCTTCTGTGGACGGACTCCTTTTACTATTTTAAGTGACCGGAGCCACATTCTGCACATTGAATTTCATTCACAATTTCATTGACATTTTCAACAAGGTCTGATTTGATTACAGCACAGTTTACAGTGATTTGAATGAATATTCCAAAATGTTAAGTGTCAGTAATATAGGACATGGCAGTATATCTAGGCCACGATATTACATAATCACTCAAATAAGCAGGGAAAATGTTACAGGAAAGCGTAATTCATTCTGTATAGTCTGATGGCGATGCTACAATATGTGCACAATTGGTAGGCAGTTAGAGACAACTAGGAAGCAAAATTATAGTTGTAATAGGGTTAAAACACAGATCGTTCTGCTTCAGAACAGTAGGAAAATAAGCCAATAATTGTTTGTCATGTTGTGAAGGCTTTTAATAGATTTCAGCTCATATTCAGCTGTTGATTCCACTGTGACACTGGTCGTTTGGGCAGTACCATTCACTTACTATTGGGCAAGGCATAACCAAAACACAATTTAAATGCATCCACAGTTTCTAAAGTCACTTGCATGCAAGGGATATGGGACCAACCTACTTATGGTTCCCTAAAAAGGTGGACTAGAGGCATAATGTGCTTTTTTATTTCTAATATAAAAAAAAACTGCTATGCATGAAAATACCATAAAGGACTGTAGACATCAATTGATATGTCATCCAAATTGCTGGAGTATAGAGCACTGCATTTGAAAACCTGTTTATTATTTTATGTCAGTATAATGAAACCATAGACACATTTCCACATTTTGTGGACAGTATCATTTTTTTTTTTTTTTACACTTTTGTTTTGTATTTTATCTATTTGTCCTCTACTTTCTTCCTATTGCTGTTTCCTGGCTGTCCTAGTCCCTAACACTTTCCAAGCAGCTGATCCGTGGGACAGAGAAGGAACGTCTCCACACTGTCAACGACCAGGAGGTGGAGCGCCTGGTGGAGCGCTGGCTCTCAGACGAGTGCATGCAGGCCATCATGAGCTTCTTCCAGGCTAAGCTGTGAGGAGGTGATCCTCCCCCTGCAGAGTCCCGCAGACAGAGTCCCACGGAGCAGAGCGCCTAGCCTTAGTCGTGTTCATTAGGTACCAAGCAGAAGAAAAATCTGACTTACAGGGAGTGACTACTACTACCTGTTCTTAGAAGAAACACAAATTTCTGTTTTTGATTGATTTTTTTTTTATGTATTCCATTGCGTGCCCTAATGAGCATTACCCACATTACACCAGCCTTAAGCAGATGCCTTATTTTCTACTGTTTTATCGGATTGGCTGTGTAAATTAATTATAATAATACACAAAAACCCATTATGTACATTTTACCGTTGATCTGGTTGGTTTTGCATTTAACATATCTGGGCATTCCCTGTTTTGAAACACCTTTGAGGGAATGTAACTTACATGGACTTCAGCTACCAAGGGGTGTGTATTGTAAATTGAAGGTGGGTGGTGCCTTAGTCCAGATTGCCTTAGGACTGAACAAAGGCTTTGGAATACCTTCCAAGAGGAAGTGTCTTGTGGTTTTATATGCACAAAAAAAATATTTGTGGAGATGACATTGTTTCACACATCCAACTATATCTGTTTGAAAATAAATCTATTTCTACAATCAAGCAAATATGTTTTTCAATGTCTTTTTGTGACAAAGGGACAATGATTTGAGGAAGAGGATAGGGATGGGTTGTAGGATAAGTCTGCCCTTTCCCTTAATATTCCACAGAGGGCGTACTGCACCAACAAAAAAAAACGTATTCAACAGCTCTTCAGCCTTCATGCCAGAAATGTGAGTTTGTCCCTTTTCATTTGAAAGATGAACTATGGAAGTGTATTTGCTAATTGTATACATAGGTTTGAATGTTATACCTAAATTATATAATATTAATCAATTTCTCATGAAACCTGTATGCTTTTTCTCATGGGGAGGTGTGCCTCGTCTGTCCAATAAGCTAAATACGGGACAGACAATATTTCTGTCCATTTGGAGTGACCCCTTTTGGCCCAATAGCACCCCAGAGGCACATTCCAACTCTTCATCTATTGAGACCCTCCCCACTAGATGGCATAGGTCCTCTATCCATTGCATTTGGTTTGACACTGACAACGCAGTGTACCTCAAGGCATGAGAGATAAGTACATTTCTTTTGCATGATGTTTCATACTAACACAACTGAGATGGAAAATACAACACATTGTCCACACCTGTCTGTCCCTTACCCTTACGGGGGCCCTGCTTTGCATGTCACACCTGGTTTGCTTAACCTTTCACTGATCGATAGCAGGAACATAACCTGCTGTAGCCAAACAAAACACTTAAAATGTCTTATTTACCATTTGTGGGCGGCAAATTCAAATGGTTGTGAATGGAATGGATAGTAATGAGTAGATACAGTACCAGTCAAAAGTTGACACCTACTCATTCCAGGGGTTTTCTTTGTTTTTACTATTTTCTACATTGTATAATAGTGAAAACAAACTACGAAAAACACATATGGAATCATGTAGTAACCAAAACAAGGATTAAATCAAAATATATTTTATGAGATTCTTCAAAGTAGCCACCCCTTTGCCAAGTGTGCAGAGCTGTCATCAAGGCATTCTCTCAACTAGCTTCATGAGATAGTCACCTGGAATGTATTTCAATTAACAGGTGTGCTTTGTTAAAATATTAATTTGTGAAATTTCTTTCATTAATACGTTGGGGCCAATCAGTTGTTGTGACAAGATGAGGGTGGTATAGATAAGATAGCCCTATTTGGTAAAAGACAAGTCCATATTATGGAAAGAACAGCTAAAATAAGCAAAGAGAAATGACAGTCCATCATTACTTTAAGACATGAAGGTCAGTCAATGCGGGAAATTGCAGTCAGAAAAATCATCAAGCGCTATGAAGAAACTGTCTCTCATGAGGACCGCCACTGGAAAGGAAGACCCAGAGTTACCTCTGCTGCAGAGGATAAATAAATTATTTACAGAGTTCAAATAACAGACACATCTCAACATCAACTGTTCAGAGGAGACTGCATGAATCAGGCCTTCATGGTCAGATTGCTGCAAAGAAACCACTACTAAAGGACACCAATAATAAGAAGAGACTTGCTTGGGCCAAGAAAGATGAATAATGGACATTAGACCTGTGGAAATCTGTCCTTTGGTCTGATGAGTCCCAATGTGAGTTTTGGTTCCACCTGCCGTGTCTTTGTGAGACGCAGAGTAGGTGAACGGATGATCTCTGCATGTGTGGTTCACACCATGAAGTGTGGAGGTGCTTTGCTGGTGACACTGTCAGTGATTTGTTTAGAATCAAGGCACACTTACCCAGCATGGCTACCACAGCATTCTGCAGTTATATGCCATCCCAACTGGTTTGCATTTAATGGCCTCCACAATCACCCCACCTCAACCCAATTGAGATGGTTTGTGAGGAGTTGGACCACAGAGTGAAGGAAAAGCAGCCAACAATTGCTCAGCATATGTAGGAACTCCTTCAAGACTGTTGAAAAAGTATTCCAAGTGAAGCTGGTTGAGAGAATGCCAAGTGTGTGCAATGCTGTCACCGAGGCAAAGAATCTAAAATGTAAAATATATTTGTTTTATACTTGTCTGGTTACTATGTAATCCCATATGTGTTATTTCATAGTTTTGATGTCTTCACTATTATTTGTAAAAAAAAAAAAGTCTAAATAAAGAAAAACCCTTGAATGAGTAGGTGTATCCAAACTTTTGATTGGCACTGTATATACAAAAGGAAATATCCATATAGAGATGTATAGCCTAGACAGACATAGCCAGGAAAGGAACATTTGCAGTGATCTGTTCATTAACTCCTACCTGCCGTGATGCGGCACATGTTAGCATTGTCACTGAAAGGCGAACGTTGAAACACCAGTCTCCTTTGTCCAGGAAGTTAGACACTTTATCGGCCAACTTTCCTCTCCGGGCAGTCAGCACCGCTTCACAGTCACGCTTCACCCACCGCCCCCTGATGACCTATCCAACCAAATGTTCGCATTTCCAGAAGTGGCTGGGCAATAGCACTGATAACGTTTCCCTGAGTAATGCCACAGAGTAGGGCCCACAACCACAACATTTTGAATTCCGCTCTGCAACCCGGGCCAGTGTCCAAGGACAGACGGATTGGAAGACGGGTAGTGGGGGTGGAGCTATTGTGCCGGTATGACATTTTTGTTTAAAAGCCAGACGGTGGCTCCCTCGCCGGTTGAATAGTCAATGTTTCAGTGGGTTGGGCCCAGCATAATGGACTGTTGTGGTGTCCTTGTAGAATGTACCGTCGGGCTCCTCCTGATTCACAACCTCTGACAGATGAAGTCAAATCGAAAAGACATCCGACTGTGTCATGTTCATTTTGAGTAAAAAAAAAAAAAATGATATCAGAAAAACATTTTATGCAGAGCAGTTAATCTACCATTACAAGTGTTGAGTGGAGGCCTCTGAAACCCATGTCTATTTTATTTTACATGGGTGCTGGCAATACAAAACAGCTCTATGATGGGATGATAACTCAGAAGCTTGTTACTTTTCTGGCCTGATTCAATCATTCCAAAGTGATAGAAACATAAGATCAACGTCATAAACTCAAGACTCATGAGAGCAACACTATCCCATATTACATAAAACTACAGCATCATCTCAAACCCCCTTTTTCTCTGAAGCATGAAAACAGATCAAACCCTATAACAGAGGCCATCCTAGCCATCGCAATCATATCACAGTCTCTCTAATTATATGATGGAATTGACAGACTTGACTGATACTTCCATTGAAAACTAGGAGTCCTTGATGAGCTCAGATTTGAATCGGCATCACTCTCTCCTGCAGTGTTGTCTGACCATCAAGGACAATTTACCTGTCCATCTATGATGCGTTAGTGGTTGTAAAATGATGCACTGCACTACCCATAATGCTCTAACTATTTCCAGTTCATCTTGATAAACACACTCCTAAAGCTAACTCTATGGTATACCGTCTCCTTAAGAATAGATGGTGTCGGAAATAGAAATCCGTTGTTGAAACTGCTGGATCTTGCTACCGAATGAGCTTGCTACCCGTCTCCCTATTAATACAGTAGTATTCATGACATTGACATTGAAATGTGAACAACCAGATGTGACCATTCATTGAGGATGTCAGTAATGTATGTACAGTGAACTTGATCCACAACCATTGCAATATGTGTGGGCGGTCCAGCTACAATATTTTGTAAATGTTCTGTTTTTGACTGTACGCCTATATGGGGCCTCAGCATGCAAGCCGAAGCCAAGGCCAGACAGACCTCTCCTTCCTCTCCCACTCCACTCTGGGTTTGACAGATGGCAGTTAAGCACAGCCCGTCACACTGCTGATGAATGAGCCCTCCCAACAGGGACCGGCAATCAGGCCTCTGTCTAGTGTTACCACAGACACTGGAGGCGCAGCCATGGGGAGGAAGTAAAAGAGAAACAGAGAGGGAAGAGCATCGAAGGACCATACAAGAGTGAGGGTGGGGGTGGAAATACTGTAGTTGTCGGACATCTGGGAGAGCAGCTCTGCTCTTACAGGTGCAAAAGATAATTCGCAAACTCTCGGAAGGAACATATTCACTTTTATTGCTGACAAGGTAATTGGCCAATTGGTGCCATTGATTAGGTAGCAATTTCACACACTTACTATTCAGCCTAAATCAGGTACAGCATAATGAATTCTTATTACAAGGCAAAGATTAACCTGAACACATGCTAATGTTATTCTTAATTTTTGTATAGGGACATACTGCTTTGGGCCTTGGCCCACCTCAGATTAGTATTCAGAGTGCCTTGGAGAGACACTACATATCTGGTAACAAAGTTTTCCCCATGAAAGGTTGGGTCTGTTTTCTTCCCAAATAACAATGATTCCACAGGCACTATAATGGGAGAGAGAGAGAGATGTCAAGGTGGACTTCAGTTCCAACTCATCACGTCCTTCCTGTGTTGCATGCAGATTGCATTGTAGGGATACATTGACGTAAACAGGCTTCAGTATAATTTTTTTTTTATCCCCCTTAAATAATTGTTCCCATATACATTTAGTGTGTTATTATCCATAATGTGTACTCGGTGAGTCACATACATCACCATTACTGTGCATGCAGTTAATCCATGTCCAGTAAAAAAGGATAAAGAATGTATCCTTTTGCTAATCCAAGGATGACCCCCAGAGGTCATGAATACTGTGTCCCGGTGACTTCATCATAAATGTACAGTGTAAACCAGAGTTGTAGAGGGGACCCACCTGGGTCTTTAGGCCTATTGGTAGACATCTCTCACTTTGTTTCCCTCTTTCATTGTCAGCGTGTTAATTAACTAGGTGCCTTTGAGTGCTCCTACACAAGCATTTGACGTACCCCACATACGCCGAACCTTCAAACATGTGACAATGTTTATAGGGTGCGAGGAGATATGGCCTGTGGGTCATCGCTATGTGGACGGCAGCTCTGTGGAAGGAGGAGCAAGGGGACTGAGGGGTTTTAAGAGTCAGAGAAAGGGAAGAGGGAGGAAGGCCCATGTCGGCTCGAGGGGTAGACTGAAGGGCCACGAGATGAGTGATGTTCCCCAGGGGAGATCACCTTCCTACCCCAAGCAAGTCCTGCCTAAGCTTTAGGTGGTGGGGGGCAAAGATTGGGCTCCAGGGGCTCCGATTAGGACAAGAGGGAAGAAGAGGGGAGGAACGAAAGATAAGAGGGCCCCAGCATCCCTGTTGCTGGGTATCGGTCCGTCTTGCACGAGGACCGTAGGCGTCTAACAGGAGGTCCTTCAGGCGTGAAATGTTTATTACATCACAAGTGCACTTTGGGGGCTTGGGGAGTGACAGTCATGGGCGGCTGACTCTCTTACATAGTGAAAAAGGAAACATTCACACACCCAACTTCAAGGAAGGCACCAATGATGAAAAAGGGCAGATATTTTGCTCCCCCTTATGCCTGCTACCTGGAGTGGACTTCCCTTTCTGTACAATGCTTGCATTAGAGTGTACACTGTTTGCAAAGTTGATGATTTAGATGTTTCTGTATGGGTCACATTTACGTTTTTGTTTAGCTTTGGATAAAATGCATTCATTTTAATGTAAACCGATGTCCCTATCTAAGTGTCAGTTAGATTTGCACTGTAAATTCAATACTTCAGTTTTACCTATTATTAGGTTGAGACTAAATGGAATAGGTTGTTATCAATAAGAAGTGACTTTTCGCAGCAGGTTAGGATAATAAAATGTTTGGGCGTATACTGGTAAAAAAACAAAAACCCATTTGCTATCTCAGCCAATGAGACTCATACATTTGGACATTTAAATTAGCTACCAACTTCACAGGGCTGCGCACAATAACTAGCAGGCTTTCCTTTTTTACCAACACTGAAGGATTAGCTACTGCCTGTAGTCAAATAGTATGGATGGATTCAAGGTTTGGAAACTTATGTTAGAACTACTAAGGCACTATAACAGCCATAAACGGAGACAGATTATTTGACAAGTGTGAGTCTGTCCATTGCTTTGTCACTTAGTATTCCGGATATGTTTGTTGTTAGCTAGCTACTAGTTGTGGTTGCTAAGCTAGCTAAAAACTGTTGCTATTTTTTATTTTATTTTTTTATTTCACCTTTATTTAACCAGGTAGGTTAGTTGAGAACAAGTTCTCATTTACAACTGCGATCTGGCCAATATAAAGCAAAGCAGTGTGACACAGACAACAACACAGAGTTAAACATGGAATAAACAATAAACAAGCCAATAACGCAATAAACAAGTCAATGACACAGTCTAAAAAAAAGAAAGTCTATATACAGTATGTGCAAAATGCATGAGGAGGTAGGCAATAAATAGGCCATAGGAGCGAATAATTACAAATTAGCAGATTAACACAGGAGTGATAAATGAGCAGATGAAGATGTGCAAGTAGAGATACTGGTGTGCAAAAGAGCAGAAAAGTAAATAGAAACAGTATGGGGATGAGGTTGTAGATTGGGTGGGCTATTTACAGATGGACTATGTACAGCTGCAGCGATCGGTTAGCTGCTCAGATAGCTCATGTTTAAAATTGGTGAGGGAAATAAAAGTCAACAACTTCAGCGATTTTTGCTATTCGTTCCAGTCATAGGCAGCAGAGAACTGGAAAGAAAGGCGGCCAAATGAGGTGTTGGCTTTGGGGATGATCAGTGAGATATATAGAGATATACCTGCTGGAACCTGCTATGGGTGGGTGTTGTTATCTTGACCAGTGAGCTGAGATAAGGCGGAGCTTTACCTAGCATAGTCTTATAGACGACCTGGAGCCAGTGGGTCTGGTGACGAATATGTAGCGAGGGCCAGCCGACTAGAGCATACAGGTCGCAGTGGTTGGTGGTATATGGTGATTTGGTAACAAAAGAGCTGTTGGCCGGGGAGTCAGTGCAGTCAAAAAAGTTTCCTGTGTTAGATCTAACACACACACACACACACACACACACACACACACACACACACACACAGATAGAGTGCATTAGGAAGTATTGAGACCCCTTGAAAATGTCTACATTGTTACGTTACAGCCTTATTCTACAAAACCAAATTGTTGCCATTTTTGGGTATGACGCTTCAAACTTGGCACATCTGATTTGGGGAGTTTCTCCCATTATCCTCCTCAGAGCATCTCAAACTCTGTCAGGTTGGATGGGGAGCGTCACAGAACAGCTATTTTCAGGACTCTCCAGAGATACTCGATCGGATTCAAGTCCAGGCTCTGGCTGGGCCACTCAAGGACATTCAGAGACTTGTCCCGAAGCCACTCCTGCATTGTCTTGGCTATGTGCTTAGGGTTGTTGTCCTGTTGGAAACTGAACCTTTGTCCCAGTCTGAAGTCCTGAGAGCTGAATCATTTTGCACGCCCAATTTTTCAGTTTTTGATTTGTTAAAAAAGTTTGAAATATCCAATAAATGTTGTTCCACTTCATGATTGTGTCCCACTTGTTGTTGATTCTTCACAAAAAAATACAGTTTTATATCTTTATGTTTGAAGCCTGAAATGTGCCAAAAGGTTGCAAAGTTCAAGGGGGCCGAATAGGCACTGTATACAGGTGTGTGCCTATCCAAATCATGTCCAATCAATTTAATTTACCACAGGTTGACTTCAATCAAGTTGTAGAAACTTCAAGGATGATCAATGGAAAAAGGATGCACCTAGGCTCAATTTTGAGTCACATAGCAAGGAGTCTGAATAATTACGTAAATAAGGTATTGTTTTTTAAAATGAATTTGCCCACATTTGTGAAAACCTGTTTTCGCATTGTCATTATGGGGAATTGCCTGTACCTGTTAAGGATATGGCAGACATACGCCCCCTTTGGAGAGATTGGGTACCCCTAGTAAACTGGAAAAAAAATCTGTCAAAAATTGCTAATATATGCAAATAAAATTATTATTATTATTATTATTATTGGATAGAAAACACTCTAAAGATTCTAAAACCGTTGGAATTATGTCTGTAAGTATAGCAGAACTCACAGGGCAGGCATTCTTCCAAACTAGTTTTTGTGGCCATGAAAGTTGGAGCAACTTTGACGTCATGGCCCCCACCCTTCCCAACCAGCTATGATTCTGGGGACACTTTCTATCTCTTCCGCTAGATGTCCTCTTTCATTAGAGCTTTGAATCGTTCAAATCCCACGAGAATTGACCCTATGGGAGTGAAATTAGTGCGTGCCACTGAGAGAATAGGCTGTGCGTATGGGCGCGAATTGGTCCCAGCCATTCCTTTGTTCCAGCACTCAAGAGAAGGGCAGACGATGGCCGATTGAATTGAAGTTTGTTTTGCGTCTCTAAAACATCATAAAGCTTGCTTCTGCACTTAGTTTGACCTGTTTAGTCGACATATAATGTGTAATTTTGAAGTTTTGATGCGCAACTTTTCCGGACCAGAGGACGTTTTGGGTGCATTTCAGCTGATGTTATTAGCAGTAGCTAATACAAAGACGCAAGACTTGAAACCAAACGATGTATTGGGTAAGTATGAAGCCTTCCAGAACATTTTGAACGAAGACCATCGAAGGTAAGGGAATATTTATGCTTAAATCTGTGTTTCTGTTGACTCCAACATTACGTGGAAATGTAGCTTGGAACTGAGCGCTGTCTCAGCATATGGAATAGTGTGCGATTTCTGTAACGTTAAAAATAAATCTAACACAGCGGTTGCATAAAGAAGCAGTGTATCTTTCTAACTATATGTAGAACATGTATATTTAGTCAAAGTTTATGATGTCTATTTACGTTATCTTGCCGCGCTACATAGATTTCCTGCGGGCATTTTTGAGTAATTTCTGAAGGTGAACTCACTGTAAATGGACATTTATGGATATAAATGGCATATTATTGAAAAAAAAAATATGTACTGTGTAATATGTCATATTACTGTCATCTGATGAAGATTTTCAAAAGGTTAGTGAGCGATTTATTTTTTAATCCTGCGTTTGTTGATTGCATGTTTTGGCTATTGAAATGAGCTGTGTCTGGTGGTGGTTTTACATATATATGTGCTATGTTTTCGCCGTAAAACATTTTAGAAATCTTGCTGGCTAGATGAACAAGGTGTTTATCTTTCATTTGAGCTATTGGACTTGTTAATGTGTGGAGGTTAAATATTTTTAAGAATATTTTTGCGTTCCATGCGCCACCGTTTCAGCTGAACGTGGGAGGGTTGATCCCCAATTGGGAACCAGTATCGTAGACAGGTTAACCTTTGTTTGTAGATATGCACCTGACACTTCTGAGCTGGGCTACATTTCCCTACACTTGCTGTAGGATCTACTGCTGCCGCTGAACAACATTATAGGCTTTTTGGTTTGGGTCTGGAAGCTGAGTCAACAGTCGCTCTAGAGGACCCTTCAGTTTTCTTCCCAAAGCGACCTCTGCAGGAGAGAAGCCATGTTGATAGAAAAACTCCCAGCCACAGATCCCAGTTCTGGGGATTAACCTTAACCTAGGAGGCCAATATTGTCTTTAGGGTCAGAGCAACCCTCTCCGTCAAGTTGATTTGGGTGTGGTAGCTTGTGTTAAGTTTCTGAATGACCGCCCAGGGTCTGTAGAGCACCTTCAGCAGCTGACTTGTGAACTGTGGCCCCTGGTCCAATAGGAGGAACTTTGGCTTCCCCCATCAAAGGAAGATCTCCTGCCTGAGTATGTTGATCATCTTTGTCTTGGCATCCAGCAGCGGGAAGTGTTCAACCCACTTTGAACCCTAGTCAACAATGACGAGCAGGTAGTTGTTGCCCTTTTTGCTTCTCGGAAAGAGTCACATCAGATCCACTCCCAGCATCTCAGCTGGTTCTTTCATGGTAGTGGACTTGAGGAGTCCGGCTGGTTTCTGGCACACAGGCTTGTACTGCTGGTAGACAAGGCAGTTATTTGTGTATGCCCATACATTGTTTCTGACTTGGGGCCAGTAATCTACATCCAGCAGTCACAATAGTTTCTTCAGCCGTCCCATGTGCACACTCAGAGGGAAATCATGAAGTATTCCAAGAATGGGTTACAGAGCTTTTGGGGCACAAACAGCTGTAACTTTTGGGCAAACCTCTGTCCTGGTATCAGCATTCTCCAGGATGTAAGTGATTTGGCCTGGTCTTGTGTTTCCTTCTATGAGAGCTTGTGTCTCCTTGCCAGAGGCTTGAGCATCTGCAATCTCCGACCAGTAAGACAGAAGGTTGCAGGGTTGGATAGTCTCACTCCTTATACAAGGCATCAGGTACAATGCTGTGCTTTCCCTTCCTATACACCACATTGAAGTCAAAGTCTTGCAGCCGGATCGTCCATCTGGTGAGCCTTGAGGACAGTTTAGGGGTGATGAAAGCACACACCAGGGCAGCATGGTCTGTGACTACTTCAAACTGCTATCCTTCTAGCATGGCACGCCACTTCTCTGCAGCCCACGCCACAGCGAGACATTCCTTCTCTAAGACAGCAGTTGACCTCGCCAGGATTCAGCAGTCTCAAGGGATATGCAATAGCATGCTCTTGGATATCCAAACCAATGTAGATGGCATCTGCCTGGGAGGCTGTAGTCTGGCTGCTGTAGGATTGGTGCTGCTTGAAGGGCTTTCTTTAGGTCCTCAAGTGTCACTTGGCATTCTTGAGTCCACTTCCATGTGACATCTTTCTCTTTCTTCAAGGCATTCAGAAGCTGATCTCTCTGCAAACTTTGGAATTAATTTGTGATACCAGCCGGCCATACCTAGGAAGCAATGGGCTTCATTGACAGATTTTGGGGTAGAGAATGCCTGTACTGCTTCCACTTTCTGGTTGTCCGTCACAATTCCATCAGCAGATATGATGTGGCCAAGGAATTTCAAGCAGTGCTGCATCAGGTTGCACTTTGAGGTTCAGAGGGAGGTATGCATCTTCCAGCCGGAGGAAGACATCTCCCAGGTCCTGGAGGTGTTGCGTTTCAGACTTGTAATAGACGATGATGTCGTCTATGACTCCCTTCAGATCAGCCAACACAACCTCCATCAGCCGTTGGAATGTGGCCGCAGCATTCTTCAATCCGAAACTCATGTACTTGAATAGGCCCAAAGGCTCTCTTCTGTCACAAAGGCTCTCTTCTGCTGGCTAGCAGGATCAATCTTCACATGCCAGTTGTCACTTTTAAGGTCCAAGGAGCTGAAGACCTTTGTTCCATGCAGGCTCAAGGATTACCTGGAGGTTGGGCATGGGATAGGCATCCTGGTGTGCTTTTGAATTCAGACCTCGGTAGTCAACACAGAATCGGATGCTGCCATCCTTAACAAGGACAACCGGAACAGCCCAGGGAGATGTGGATGGTTGAATGCAGCCTTTCACCTCCTTACAACCCTTATTGGGGATACTCGATAAGCTTTGTTCCTGATTGGCTGTTCATCTCTGGTTTGAATGGACTTTGGATCTTGCTCTTTTGCCTCCATCTGGTGGCCACTTCTCCTGGTCCTTGCTGGGATTTTGGATTTTGAACTGCATCTTTGCCTGTAATAGCATTCACCAGATTCCAGTAGGTGGTCTGGCCTGACCAGTCAGCTTCTACGGGGGTCCCAGTCCGCACCAGCTCATCAACTATGTGGGTGGTCCCTCAGACTGCTGGACAATTTTGGGTTACAATTTATATTTATTTTATACAATTTATATTTAGTATAAGGATTCATGATATCCTTTTAAGCGTTACCAGGCTTGCAGCACACACACAGAGTTCTGTACTGAAAAGATAAGTTTTGGATGCTTTCTTTTTGGCCTAAAGTCCTGTTTCAAAGCCTCTTCTCCATAGTCTTCAGTGAGATATGCCCAGAAGAATGCAGTCGTGAAACTCCACCAGGTATCAACCTGTGAACTTTCACCTCGCCACCAGTCTTTGGCTGTGCCCTGTAGAACAGTATTCATAGCCAACACCTCTTCATGTGTTTAAAGGATGATGAGCCATTTCTCCAGATAGGTCAAATTACCTTTATCATCATCCCTTTCTCCAAAGCTGGGAAACTGAACCTTCACTGGTAGTTTGTATCTGTGAAAGGCAACGCCACTCTCTTCCCGGCGTAAGCCTCCAGTTAAATTCTCTGTTGCCCCAGTAGGCTCCCTTCCTGTCCCCGACCCCACCATGTCACTTCTCTGTACAAACCCAGCATCATCATGCATGGAGGTGCTCACTTTCCTAGTAAGGTCCTTGAGTTGTGTATCCAACTGTCTGCCTCTCTGCGGCAAACAATCAACCATTGACTGCCTGATTTTCATCATAGCACCATCAAGGGCATTTTGCAAGCGTTGGCATTTATAGTCAATATAGTACCGGAGAACGTCTTTTTGCTTTACAGCATTGAAATGGAACGCCTGGATATCTCTTTCCACAGGCTTTAATCGTGAAGCCAAACTATTGTATTCATCATCATCCTCATCATAGTGTATTGGTAACTTGACAGGATAAATAATATGACCTAACCAACAAACAGTGGTCTGGGTGGGGTAGGCCGTAATTGTAAATAAGAATTTGTTCTTAAACTTGCCAAGTTAAATAAAGGCTAAATAAAAAATAATAATAATCCAGAGGAAAAAAACGAACCAACAAACAGTAGATTGGGTGAGAAAAGAGGCCTGAAATCCATATATGGCACACGGGAAAAAAATGCCAGCTCTCTCTCAAAATGGGCTTGCAGACAAATTAAACCTTCTTGGTGACATGGTGCAGTATTTTCACATCCGGATGAAATGCAGGCCCAAATTCAACTGCCTGCTACTCGTCCCCAGAAGATAAGATATGCATAGTATTAGTAGATTTGGATAGAAAACACTCTGAAGTTTCTAAAACTGTTTGAATCATATCTGTGAGTATAACAGAACTTATTTAGCAGGCGAAACCCCGAGGACAAACCATAGATTTTTTTTTTGAGGTCACTCTCTTTTCAATGACTTTTCATTGGGAATCCACATTTCTAAGGGACCTTCTTGCAGTTCCTATCGCTTCCACTGGATGTCAACAGTCTTTAGAAATTGGTTGAGGTTTTTCCTTTGTGTAATGAAGAAGTACGGCCATCTTGAACGAGAGTAACTTGAAGTGTACTGTTAGAAGCGCGTGACCAGAAAGTATGCTACAGTTTGTTTTCCTCTTGTATTGAACACAGATCATCCCGTATTCAATTTTATCGATTATTTACGTAAAAAAATACCTCAAGTTGTATTACAAAAGTAGTTTTGAGATATTTTGTAATCACGTTGCAAGTTGGAACAGGTGTTTTTCTGGATCATTGGACATTTTGGACATATATCGATGGAATTAATCGAACAAAAGGACAATTTGTGATGTTTATGGGACATATTGGAGTGCCAACAAAAGAAGCTCGTCAAAGGTAAGGCATGAATTGTATTTTTATTTCTGCGTTGTGTCGCGCCTGCAGGGTTGAAATATGCTTTTCTCTCTTTGTTAACTATGGTGCTATACTCAGATAATAGCATTGTTTGTTTTAGCCGAAAAGCCTTTTTGAAATGTGACGTGTTGGCTGGATTCACAACAAGTGTAGCTTTAATTTGCTATCTTGCATGTGTGATTTCAGGAAAGTTTGATTATTGCAGTAATTTATTTGAATTTGGCGCTCTGCATTTTCTCTGGCTTTTGGCCAGGTGGGACGCTATCGTCCCACATATCCCAGAGAGGTTTAAGATGCCAAGCCTCTGACCGCACCCATACCTTCAGCCTTAAGGACCCACTACATAATAGGCAACTAAACTCAGCAAAAAAAGAAATGTGCTCTCACTATCAACTGTGTTCATTTTCAGCAACCTTAACATGTGTAAATATTTGTATGAACATAACAAGATTCAACAACTGAGGACCGTTCCATCATGATATGACAATAAATAACCATATTTTAAAATATATATCCCATATCTGCACAAACTTGAATGCTCTCTCTCACAACCCCTTCTCACCAACACACATGGGCTCTGGGATTTTCAACCATTTTCCTTTTTCACTGACTTAACTCCACACTTTTCCAAACACAAACACCCCCCCTCACCTTTCACCACAATATATCCGCACATACCCACATACTCTGCCTTCTATGTCCTCTGTTTGCTGTGTTTTATCTCTACCATGTTGATTGAGTACATTTGTGTTCCAGTTCCTTATATTTGAAGATATATTATTTAACTAATTATATTAATATTATATTAATATATTAATAATTAATAATAATAATATATTATATTATTATTATACTAATTAATAATTTTGCACGCCCAATTTTTCAGTTTTTGATTTGTTAAAAAAGTTTGAAATATCCAATAAATGTCGTTCCACTTCATGATTGTGTCCCACTTGTTGTTGATTCTTCACAAAAAAATACAGTTTTATATCTTTGTTTGAAGCCTGAAATGTGGCAAAAGGTCGTAAAGTTCAAGGGGGCCGAATACTTTCGCAAGGCACTGTATCACTCCTTTCAATGGCGTCATGCTCCAGAGAGGAAAGCAAATCACAGTTCTTGTCCCCAGTCACGTGGTGAGGAGCGCACACTCCCTCTGGAGAGCAGAGATGCGTAAAATCTACACGATTCCACTTCGAGTCACTGTTACCGACCCAAACTTCCTCAACTCTTCTTCATGCAACCTGACAGAAGGCAAGGATGCATTCTCTACCAAAAATCTCACTCGGTCAGAATCATCTTTGCATCTAGGGACAAGGCTCAAACTCGCTGGTATTTTCTCCCCACCTGCCACCGCAGTTAATTCCTCCTCACTCTCTTCACGTTCAATTTCTGCAGCTCTTCCAAAAGTTTTATGCCATCCACCAATCAATATTCACTCAAAACAATTTCCACTTTTCTCCTTTCTTTTGTCCTCCATCTTTCCCCCACTTTATGGCCACGACAATAATCCACAGAAAACCCCCTGCAATTTGAACCCCCTCTTCATCTCCTTCTTTGTGTGAATTTCTGGCAGACTATACACTATACACAATATGCAGCATATTGCTGCATTTCTCAGTTTGGAATGTGCATTCCAAATTGTGACAAAACAAAAAAAATTAAGGGAAAAGGGAAGGGGAAAAATAAAAATGACACCAGCCTTAACCCTGCAACTATAAATCCAAAACACCCCCCTTATCCCACTACTTTGAACTAACCATTCCTTCTCCTGGTCACTGGTCTGGGAGGACGGGACTCCTTCCTTCAACACCTGTAACCATTCTGCCATAAGATCTTTCACTACTGCTACTATTTTTAGGTTCTGAGACTTTCTTTCCATCTGTAAAATACGGTTAATTACCATAGCAATGAACGCCAAGAAACCAACCTTGCTAAAACACATACTGTTCGGGTCACTCAGTACTGACCTACTACTGGTATCCTCTCATGATCCCTCACTCTTAGCCCACCATCCTCTACTTTCCTCACTGCTCAAACCCTGGCAGCCTCAACCTGTCTCACTTGCACGGGACATTTCTGACCCCACAATTGAAACACTAGTTTTTCCTCCGACACTACACACTCCTTTGTCTCATGTCCTCCTGCACACTTCTCACACCTCGGCATCTTCACCCGACACACTGCTGCTACGTTACCTTGGCACCTGAAAAATCATAGCAGATTCGGAACAAACGCTCTCACAGGATAACTCATATATTCTAGCATGACTTTATCAGGCAAACACTCAATATCAAAACTAAAAAGGACAGATGGGGTCCTAAAAAGGATAGAAATGAGTCAGCCAAAAGACGACTCAATTTCTCCACAAACTCACTCCCACTGGGCCAGAGTCATCTAAGGCAGTTTCCTGCTCATTCGGGTGAGGCTCGGAAGCCTTCCCCACACCTGTCAACACAGGTTCTTTCTCTTCACTTTTGTTGGATTCGATCTCTGAACTCCCATTATCCGCCTCCATCTCAAGGTTCTCAAGCGATAAAGTAGATTTATAAGTAATTTGAGTTGGCTTGTATTCCTGGAACGTAGGTTTATACTTAATGCCGGCATCCTTGACGCCCCTCATGCCAGTTAACTGATTTGATGCAATGTTGCACTTCACTAGCGATAGCTTAAGTTAAGACGGAAAGGGAGGCAGAGTATATAGATTAATGTGATTGAAAGAAGCTGAAGTTTCATCAGGATATTTTCTACTGTTTTTTATTTGTTGGCTTTATCTATTTTTTCTTTGTTGACAATGGAAGTTATAGGCCTACCGCTGCTTAGGCCAATTTGGCCTATAGGCTATCTCTGTGTTCCATGCACTCATTTCTTTAGCCGCCAATGGCTCATGGTATAGGCCTATCAATGTGTCCATATGGCAGAGGCTGGTGCTCTTTCATTAGTTAGTTAAACATTTTTGTAAATTAAGATTTGTATTATTAACCATGTGACAATAATGTGGAGAAATTAAAATATTATTGTTGAAATGAAACTGTTCCACGAAAATGTGAATATGAAAATCATAACTGACACATCGATTCTTAGCTTCCTCAAACTTGAAAGTCACATGTCGTGCCGCCTGTGTCAGTTATAGGCCTACCCAAGTTTTTTCAGGCGTTGCGCTATCTTGGAGAATTGTCAATTTTACTTTGACCTGTCTTGTTTTTAGGATATGGTGTGTTTGTTAACATGTGAATTAATACTTACATTTAGGCAATTTTTTCTTTGATAGGGCGCCATTTAGGCTAATTGATTGGAAACACGCATGGTCTCATGACATTCGGTCACACTATAGGCTACAGAAAAGACCACTGAGGCTTTATACTCATTCTACCATATATGTTAGATGACTTTGACGGAGCGTTTGTGGAGCGATGGAGCACAGCGTCTCTCCAACAGCACTATTGAGAGACATGCTGGGTATGGTCAATATACATATTTTGTACTCCTGCATCAGTGCTCACTTTAATAGCCCATATGCCCCCGGGTGAGGGAAGTGTTCATCATTGTTTTGGGGCAGAATTATGTGAGGTGTTGGAGGTGCCTCTTGGTCATTGGCTCAGAAAATGCCATCCTCGTAAATCTGCCGCACTAGGCAGCCGCCTAATCCTACCAAGTGGGCGGGCTTGCCCTGCCTGGGCCGGCCACAGACCACCAGCTCTCTAACCATTATAGAGGAAGTGGAGTCTGGACGTTCTCCAAAGCTAAGATTGACACTCTGACACTCTCCCGCTCTCCCTCGGCTGCTCTGGAAAAATATAGAAAGACATTTTGGATTACTATGCAGTCTTCGCAACTCATTCACATCTACTGAAACTGTTTATATTGCAAAAACATGAGCCACCTCTGTTCTCCCGGGTTCTCTTTCCTTTCACTTGTTTCTTTCGTAAAGCAGGAGTGCAGGTTTAACCAGAGCGCTCTGCGACACGTGCACCGTTCATGCCAGACAGGCCGAAAGTACCAGCGTTAGTTATTTTGGGAGGCCAGGAAAGAGGGGGAGGGACACTATTAAAAACAAGCGATAACATGCAATGCAAGGATTCGTAACAGCCTCTTAAGTGCTTTGGGTTCAGATTTGAGGGCCATGCAGCTCTTATTAGCACTTGGAGGATGTTTCAGCGTCCTCTTTTCCATTCTTCTGTTGTGGTTACTATTCCGAGAACATTGGAAAAGGAGACAAAAATAAACATTTCGGCTGTGACATTTAAGATGTGTATGGCTTGGGATAAAAATAATCCCTTTACCAGTTTCAATCTGAACATGGCCAAAATGAAATACCACAAATACATTTAGTGTAGATTTTTACTTAAAGGCCTCATACATAGTGGAAGTGTTGCCTAACTTGTTCTGGACAGACAAGGTGATATAACTCCAAGTGGAATACAATATCCTGCATTGTGTGTTTATTCATGACTTATTAAAGGAGCTGCAAAGCTCCACAGCGAATATTGGAGTATCTGTCCACAGGACCACTTTAAGTCGTACACTCCACAGAGCTGGGCCTTATGGAAGAGTGGCCAGAAAAAAGCCATTAATTTAAATTAAGAAAATAATAAGCAAACACGTTTGGTATTTGCCAAAAGGTATGTGGGTGACTCCCCAAACATATGGACGGAGGTACTCTGGTCAGATGAGACTAAAATTTAGCTTTTTGGCCTTAAGGGAAAACGCTATGTCTGGCTCAAACCCAACACCTCTCATCACCCCGAGAACATCACCCACTCAGTGAAGAATGTTGGTTGCAGCATCGTGCTGTGGGGCTGTTTTTCCTCGACAGGGACTGGGAAACTGAAGGATTGAATTGAAGGAATGATGGATGGCGCTAAATACAGAAAAATTCTTGAGGGAAACCTATTTCAGTCTTCCAGAGATTTGAGACTGGGACGAAGATCACCTTCCAGCAGGACAATGACCCTAAGCATACTGCTAAAGCAGCACTCGAGTGGTTTAAGGGGAAACATTTAAATGTATTGGAATGGCCTAGTCAAAGCCCAGACCTCAATCCAATTGAGAATCTGTGGTATGACTTAAAGATTCCTGTACACCAGCAGAACCCATCCAACTTGAAGGAGCTGTAGCAGTTTTGCCTTGAAGAATGGGCAAACATCCCAGTGGCTAGATGTGCCAAGTTTATAGAGACATACCCCAAGAGACTTGCAGCTGTAATTGCTGCAAAAGGTGGCTCTAGTTATGCACGCTCAAGTTTTTTTTGTCTTATTTCTTGTTTGTTTCACAATAAAAAATATTTTGCATCTTCAAAGTGGCAGGCATGTTGTGTAAATCAAATGATATAAACCCATAATTCCATGCTGTAAGGCAACAACATAGGAATAATGCCAAGGGGGGTGAATACTTTCTCTATCCACTGTATACTTATCTAGGCCTATTCATTTGTAATTGTTGGAAGATTTTATTTCAATCACAATAAAAAACATATTTGTTCTCAATGTATAATGTGAAAGTGAGTTTGTGGATGCTTGAAAAAGTAACATTTTATAGCCCATCCCCTTGCAGGTAAGCAAATGTGTGTTTCAGTATGGGCCAATATAGTTTGGCAAGTGGATGTTTGAAAGTAACAACACAAAAGCTTTTGTAAACAAGCCTTTTTTAAAACTTTTCTCCCTTTTAAAAAGTCTCATAGCTGAAACTCCACAACAGGCTCGGGAGAGGTGAAGATCAGGTAATGTGTCCTCCGAAACATAACCTGCCAAACCGCACTTCTTAACACCTGCCCGCTTAACCCACAAGCCAGCTGCACCAATGTGTTGGAGGAAACACCAACTGCTGACCGAAGTCAGCCTGCAGGTGCCCGGCTCGCCACAAGGAGTCACTACAGAGCGATATTCCAAGTAAAGCCCTCCCGGCCAAACTAACCCCTAACCCGGACGACGCTGGGCCAAT